>NC_060125.1:410182974-410806568 GCF_021461395.2 Schistocerca americana
TCCTTGTGACTCCACAAGTGAAAAATACGTCTGCAGAGAACATTGTAACTTCTGTTTTGTGCTGTTAAAGGAATACATCTGACAAAGAAAAAGGCAAATGTAATATTTTATTATTTTAGTAGTGCATGTAGCATTTGATTTATTTAAAAAGAACATTTACTTCAGTACAACAGACATGGTGCTAGTCACTGAGTGCCAGAAAATAAACTATAATCCCCCAAAACAGTAAGGAAACGTAAAAAAAGAAAGAAGTGGAAAACGCTACCTCTTCAGTCGCTCTTCTTATACGTCTCACTAAAATTCCCTACTCAAAAAAGTTCCTTCGACACTGTTGATTAATAAATGCAAAGTTTTCATATGTGCTGTCAGCTTTAATGGGTCTGTTTAAATGGAGTTCACTTTATAACATGGCCAAGGGTAAGATCTATGTGAATATTTGGTTGCGAATTCATGGTTTCCGTTGTAAGCTGCTAGCGTCTAAAATATATAATACGCACTCTGGTCAGTACCAAAGAAACCACCTAATTCCGAGCAACAAATAGCAACAACCCATTTACCTCTGGATATGCTATCGGTCAACTACCAATACGTCAGTGACTTAAGCACTATGGGACTTAACATCTGAGGTCATCAGTCCCCTAGAACTTAGAACTATGTAAACGTAACTAACCTAAGGACATCACAAACATCCATGACCGAGGCAGGATTCGAATCTGCGACGGCAGCGGTCGCGCGATTCCAGACTGTAGCGCCTAGAACCGTTCGGCACTCCGGCCGGCTTAAGCGGATGACTTTCTGGTCCTATCATCTCAGTAAATTCATACTATCAGACAGACGGCTCCTACTGCTTCTTCAAAATTATACCTAAAACACTTATAATTTCTTCGTCCCGCAGAATACTGCTTCTCAATAAAAAGACCACCCTTCCCTACTCAGAACCAATTCTTAAGTGTAAATCAGTACTACTGAAACCTACAAACCAAATCGCTCATATTTCTGTCTTGGAGGACACGTTGCAGCTACGTCAGTTAACAGTAGTCACTTCTTAGAACTCGATTTACCGAAACCGTAAGTCTCCTTAGCAAAAAGTCTGGCTCCGCCAGACACCAACTAAACTCTGTAGCCTATCTCTCCACATGAATTGACTTCTAAGACGACTCAAACTGGACTGTATATCTCTCTTATGTAAAAGCTATTCGTAACCATTATTTTGAACAAACATGTAGCGTCATCTTGATTCTTCACTGTAGCTTCAATTTGGGTGTTTACCAGTGGTAAATCCGAGCGATGACCGGCGGTTCCGCGATGTTGTGTTATCGGTGACGTCCGCGATTATCAGTGGCTGCCTTACTGCTACGACGTGCATCGGATTTCTTGTGACTTCAAATGAGCTATGGATCTGTAACATATTTACAACAAAGATATATAAGGAGTAATACACATACATTTTCATACATAACCATACACTGAGGTGACAAAAGTCATAATATAACGACATGCACGTTTGCAGATGACGGTAGAAACGTGTACACAAGGTATAAAATTGCAGTGCTTTGGCGCAGATGTCATTTGTATTCAGGTAATTCATGTGAAAATGTCTCAGATGCGCTACTGGCCGCACGACGGAATTAACAGGTTTTGAAGCAGAATGTTAGTTGGATGCATGGGACATTCCATTGCGAAAATCGTTAGGGAATTCAGTATTCCGAGATCCACAGTGTCAAGAGTGTGTCGAGAATACCACGACGGACAATGTAGTGGCCGACGACATTTACTTAACGACCGAGAGCAACACCGTTTGCGAAGAGCTGTCAGTGCTAACAGAAAAGCAATACTGCTTGAAATAACCGCAGAAAACAATTTGGGACGTACGACGAACGTATCCGTTAGGACAGTGCGAAGACATTTGGCGTTCATGGGCTATGTAGCAGATGACTAACGCGAGTGCCTTTGCTATTAGCGCCGCTCCTGGGCCCGTGACCATATCTGTTGGATCTTAGACGTACGGAAAACTGTCGCCTTGTCGGATGAGTCCCGATTCCAGTTGGCAAGAGCTGGTGGTAGGGTTCGAGTGTGGTGCAGGTTCCACAGAAACACGGACTCAAGCTGTCAACGAGGCAATGTACGAGGTGGTGGTGGCTCCACAATGGTGTAGGCTGTGCTAACATCGAATGGACTGGCTCCTCTGATTATACGGTACCGATCATTGACTGGAAACAGTTATGTTCAGATACTTCAAATACAGCTGTTCTTGGACTTTATTTTTATGTACGACAATGCGCCATGTCACCGGGCCACAACTGTTCGCGATTCGTTTGAAGAACATTCTGGACAAGTCCATCGAATTATTTAGCCACCCAGACCAGCACTGCGTATTGAGAAGCCGTTGCTTAGAACATCCAGAAGCAGAAGGAACCATTACGACCAAAGCAGTCCAAAAGAAGCGACTTACCCGGACCACAATCAAGGAGGCTGTCGATCTACACGCCTTATCAGATAGCAGCGGCGATTCAAGGAAAGGTAAACTGCTGCGAAAATACGCTAATCTCCAGGGCAGGTAACTGGGGCGTTAGCGGCCACTAGGCAGAAAAATACCGTTGGTGGAACTTCACCAATAAACACAAGGAATAAATGATTAATAATAAGAAGTGGAGGATGGATTATTAATTTCGCCAACTCCAAACACTCCACTCGTTGCTCTTCATCTCATCTACCCTGCGAGCAGCAACGCACGAACAAACGGCATGATCTCCAAATAGTGGTGGTCTCGCTATTGGGTTAATGTTCACTCAAATCAAAGGTTCTGAGTCCAGTGGAGAAGGAGGTTGTCGCCTTCGCAACTACAACCCCTAAATCCGGCAGTGCCTCAATGCCGCCTGCGGTCCTGGCCTGTCATCAGGCTGCCGGACCTCACTGCTGCTGCATCCCAACCGAACTACCCGACACACTCCAATCCGGAGAACACTTTACGCCCTTCCAAAGTTAGTACTAGGGTACTAGATATCGATAACCGCTGCTGCTGCCACTCATGGACAGACCATTCTAGCAGACGTAGTGGCGCTAGTAAACACGAGAAGAAAACGAGACGCCACTATCCCTATTACACAATGCCAACCTACCAACGGTACCAACGCAAGCTGTGACATGGCTCAACAATCACATGAGTGCGAGAACATATTTGGTCTTGAATCTCTTGGTTTGTTTGGATTTAAAATTTGGGACAATTTGTTGTCAGTGTCTGCATTCAATGAAAAAGACAGTGTAAGTAGCGTGCTGAAAGAATTCTCGGAAATCTTTTCTGAAGGTCTAGGCAAAGCTAACACTTCTGTTGTACATATTACGCTGAAAGACAATGCTCAGCCGAAATTTTGCCAGGCCGAACTGTTCCCATTGCATTACGGGACAAAGTCGTTACAGAACTTAAAGAATTGCAAGATAAAGGAGTTATTGCACCCATATCAGCTAGTCAGTGAGCAAGTTCATTGGTTTTGCTCCCCAAACCTTCAGGTCACATTCGCCTCTGTGTTGACTTTGAGTCTACAGTCAAGCTACAAACTGTTGAAATGGTTCATGTTGTGACATAGTTCCGTGTAGTCAGCGCGTACACAACTTTCCCACTAGAGCGCTCTCCGCTAAGCACAACAGCCCAGGCGCAGCGCTCGTCCATCTCCGCACTACGAGATGGCGCTGCCTTAGAGACGGACCAAATTCTGCTTCTGCCGATCCGCGTATAATATGTAACGCAGCCAATGAGATTGCTGATAATGTAGAACCTATTCTCCTCGCGGATCTCACCCGCGCAGCGATACCTGAACGCGCGAGGTGTTATAACGAATATACAGACCTCCAATCAGTCAGTCTGCATTTGTCTGCATTTGTCTGCACCAGTCTGTACCAGTCTGCATTAGTCTGTACCAGTCTATAGTCAAGTTTCAGTCTGCGCCTAATAAGATTACCATATTCCTGTACATAGCCATGAAGATAAATGTATAGACACTTTGTCAAGTATCAGAGATATGTGAGAATAAGATTTCAACAAACCAAGACCAAAGGAACTTCAGATTGTCAATTGTAAACAGCATCCAGAATCAAGTTACGTGATGTCTATGGTTTTTATTATTTTAATAAATGTGTGTGAAAATGAATCAAGTTCTGTTTAAAGTTGGTCACTGTCAATCTGCTACTCTAAGCATGCAAGTGGCATTTCTATCATCTGACCTAACGGCAGAAGATAAACACGCCACGATAAGACCATGAGACATATTGCTGACACTCGCCTACTTCGCTAGAGCGACGGGTCAAATAATCTGATGGTGTGTGTACCGAAGGTGTTACAGTACTCACACCACAGTTCAGATGGCTCTGAGCACTATGGGACTTAACATCTGTGGTCATCAGTCCCCTAGAACTTAGAACTACTTAAACCTAACTAACCTAAGAACATAACACACATCCATGCCCGAGGCAGGATTCGAACCTGCGATTGTAGCGCCACAAACTGTCATTGATAGTTATCCATTGTCACGACCGGAGGATCTTATGGACAAATTAGCTGCTGGACGCTACTTTTCAAAAACTGATTTGCGCGGTGCATATCTTCAAATACTGCTTGACGAAGTATCTCAAAAAAGTATGTAGTAAATACTCCTTTGGTTTTGTTTATATATCTGCGTTTGCCTTTTGACAGTGCTTCTGCACCCGCCATTTCAAGCTGACTGGACAAATGCCAAACTGTTCGAACTATTTGGATGATATTGTAGTAGCAGGTCGTACACCTGAAGAATATATTGCAAAATTTACGTGCTTTGTTTGATGTTTAGATTGGACAAGTGCGATTTTTTTAAACCTAAGTTGCAGTATCTTGGTCATGTCATAAACAGTCAAGGTGTCCATCCTCTTCAGTCGCATCTGTTAGCCATACGAGACTTGCCAGTTCCTCGCAATATTAAGTTTTAGGGAAAATGAACTATTATATTCGGTTCATACTGAACACTGCACAAATTGCAGACCATTGCTTCACTTGCAACTTAAGAAAGTCCCATTTGTTTGGACAGATGAGTGCCAAGTAGCTTTTCAAAAACTTAAAGATGCATTTCTCATTCATCGATGATTAGTTTACTTTGATCCTGAAAAACCAGTTGTATTGCAAGTTGACGTTTCCTCTTACAGAATCGGTGTCATGCTTCCGCACAGAATTGGTGGCAAAGATAGACCTACTGCTTTCTCATCAAAAGTGTTGTCCAAAGTTCAGTGTAACTATTCACAGACTGAAAAAGAGGCTTTCGCTATTTTCTAAGGTGTCACCAAATTCCACCAAATTCGTATGGTAGGAAATTCTACTTAGTAACGGATCACAGTCCTTCGCATTCCTTTCTGTAAAAACTGCCCAAAAATTGCAAAGATGGGCTTCGTTGTTGTTTCAGTACCAGTGCGAAATTGTGTATCGTCCGACAGCCCAACATGGTAATGTGAAAGCACCTTCACGTATTTGGACTGGCCGTGATATAGATTTTGACGCTTCTGCTCCATCTTGTTATCACATCGATGCTCAAGATTCTGAATTGCTTCAGTCTCTAAGGTGGCAGACTGAATGAATGTCAATGAGAGAGAGGGACAGTTTACTACGAAAGACACAAGACCGAAAACTTCGGGGACTCTTCTCTGAACCAGCGTCAAGTGTAGAACACGGCCATGACGCTTTGTACGACGCCAAAAGAGGAATTTTGTGTGAACACTACTGATATTCAGCTAGAAATTAGCTCAAGAGTCGGTGAGGTCCGACAGTGGAGAAACGAAACAGCCATGTAGTTAATTGTTATTGCGAGAAATGAGAGGGCGTTGAAGTATACACTCTGCATCATCTATGCACGTATACATCGCCACACTTTCCAGACTAGGGATAACTGCATGTTTTCTCGCCTAATGAGAATCATAGGACAGTTTTTGCTGATAACATCAGTAAAGATTTTGATTAGCTTTATATAGGATTTTCCAGAGGGTGAGAGCAGCCATGCGGCCAACAGCACCTCGCATCTGAAAGGTAATTGCCGCTGGCAGATGCGTAAACTTGATGGTTCACCAGCATGTGTCCACTGTGAAATCGAGCAGCCTTGAGTAATCTTTTGCTCATCTTGTCACAAAAACTAAACATCCTGTCATCCTAAATTGCACCAAACTTAGAACCGAAATCGGATGAGTTGTCATAATATTGGCCAACTTCATGGTGTAGTAGTGAGAATAATGTCGTAGAGAACCTTCTATTTAAGTTTGATATTGTTGTGTTCAGGGTTATTTCTACTGAACAGGTCCTAATGCGTTATATTGATAACCGTCCTGTAAGTGCCATGTCACAAAATATGTAAATTCGTGCACTTCTTTGATAATAATTCTGAAATTAAACAAATTGTGTACAGCTAAACACCGATGTTCTCTGTCGTAGAATAAGGGTCCACTACTAACCCCTGTCATTAATTCTATAGATGCTAACGCAGTCTCAGGGTGGTTTTGCTGAAGCGAAAGTAACAAGGAGTGGAGTGTCAGAAGTATTTTCCGTTGAAATATAAGAAAATTTCGCAGGCCACGTACACTGATCCACATTTGAACATTTTGCTCATTTATATTCGCACATCTTGGCCTTGTTAATTGCACTGAATAAAGAACCCTGTAGTGAGCCAATACTTTTCACGTCGGCATAGGCTTGCTGTACAGAAAGGTGTGATTCTTGGTCAAAACGACAATGGAGAATCATGTGTGTTAATCCCTAAGGCTTTGCAAACAGAAATGTTGTAGTTACTTCACTTAGGACGCTGGGGTAATGTTCTTAAGGAAACAGTTAGCGCATCGACACTGTACTGGGCAGGGTACGGACGCCCAAATCGAACAACTGACGTCACAGTGTCAACACGTGCGGAAAATCAGTCCACTCTGCCACAAAAATTCATTGCTTGGCCTATGTCGCAATTGCCATGGGAACGTGTGCACATAGACTTTATAGGACCTTTTTGGAACACCCGTTGGTTGATTGTGGATGACTCGTGTAGCAAATTTTCTTTTGCTACGGTCATGAACTCGACAACGTCAAATAGCACACTTCAGGTGTTGTCGTCGTTTTTTGCCTAAAAGTTTTACCTGAAGTAATAGTGTCAGACAATGGTCCAAGCCAAATGAATATGAATTATTCTGTGAACGCAATGGCATACAGCTTCTAACTACACTCCTGGAAATGGAAAAAAGAACACATTGACACCGGTGTGTCAGACCCACCATACTTGCTCCGGACACTGCGAGAGGGCTGTACAAGCAATGATCACACGCACGGCACAGCGGACACACCAGGAACCGCGGTGTTGGCCGTCGAATGGCGCTAGCTGCGCAGCATTTGTGCACCGCCGCCGTCAGTGTCAGCCAGTTTGCCGTGGCATACGGAGCTCCATCGCAGTCTTTAACACTGGTAGCATGCCGCGACAGCGTGGACGTGAACCGTATGTGCAGTTGACGGACTTTGAGCGAGGGCGTATAGTGGGCATGCGGGAGGCCGGGTGGACGTACCGCCGAATTGCTCAACATGTGGGGCGTGAGGTCTCCACAGTACATCGATGTTGTCACCAGTGGTCGGCGGAAGGTGCACGTGCCCGTCGACCTGGGACCGGACCGCAGCGACGCACGGATGCACGCCAAGACCGTAGGATCCTACGCAGTGCCGTAGGGGACTTCACCGCCACTTCCCAGCAAATTAGGGACACTGTTGCTCCTGGGGTATCGGCGAGGACCATTCGCAACCGTCTCCATGAAGCTGGGCTACGGTCCCGCACACCGTTAGGCCGTCTTCCGCTCACGCCCCAACATCGTGCAGCCCGCCTCCAGTGGTGTCGCGACAGGCGTGAATGGAGGGACGAATGGAGACGTGTCGTCTTCAGCGATGAGAGTCGCTTCTGCCTTGGTGCCAATGATGGTCGTATGCGTGTTTGGCGCCGTGCAGGTGAGCGCCACAATCAGGACTGCATACGACCGAGGCACACAGGGCCAACACCCGGCATCATGGTGTGGGGAGCGATCTCCTACACTGGCCGTACACCACTGGTGATCGTCGAGGGGACACTGAATAGTGCACGGTACATCCAAACCGTCATCGAACCCATCGTTCTACCATTCCTAGACCGGCAAGGGAACTTGCTGTTCCAACAGGACAATGCACGTCCGCATGTGTCCCGTGCCACCCAACGTGCTCTAGAAGGTGTAAGTCAACTACCCTGGCCAGCAAGATCTCCGGATATGTCCTCCATTGAGCATGTTTGGGACTGGATGAAGCGTCGTCTCACGCGGTCTGCACGTCCAGCACGAACGCTGGTCCAACTGAGGCGCCAGGTGGAAATGGCATGGCAAGCCGTTCCACAGGACTACATCCAGCATCTCTACGATCGTCTCCATGGGAGAATAGCAGCCTGCATTGCTGCGAAAGGTGGATATACACTGTACTAGTGCCGACATTGTGCATGCTCTGTTGCCTGTGTCTATGTGCCTGTGGTTCTGTCAGTGTGATCATGTGATGTATCTGACCCCAGGAATGTGTCAATATAGTTTCCCCTTTCTTATTTCAATTTCCAGGACTGTAGTACACTGTTCCATCTACAGTCAAACGGCGAAGCAGAACATTTTGTCTGAACATTCAAGCAGCAGATGGCGAAACTTCGCTCCGCACACACCAGGTATCAAACATTGCAACTGTTTCTCGCCTCATTTCGTTCGCATCCAGGAGACGGACCATCACCAGCGGAATTGATTCACGGCCGCCGCCATCGGACACTGCTCCACCTGCTCCACACTCCTCAGGATCCGGCGACGCAGGACGGCCTCAAGCATCGCTTCGCGCCGCATGATTTGTATTTTACAGGGTTTTTAGCGGAATCAGGCGCTGGGCGCGAGGCGAGATCGTCTGTCTACTTGGCGCTTGCACTTATCTTCTTTCGGGGCTAGATGGTGTGCAGCGCCGCCGTCAAATTCAACTTCGCCCCTGTCATGTACACGATGATCTTTCAGTCTCTCTTCCCCTAGATTCACGGGTCCAGACCACAGCGCAGCCACAGCAGTCGCCAGAGGGTGTCATCACGACACCGCAGGATGACTCCATGGAGACGGAGCATTCGCCTCCTCTCGTCCTAGAGACTGAGCTAGACCCGCCCACACCGCAGAACTCGCCGCCTTCTTCCTCTGATTCATGACAGCAGGTGGTAGACGCGTACCCTTCTGGTAGTTTGCCGGCCGAAGTGGCCGTGCGGTTAAAGGCGCTGCAGTCTGGAACCGCAAGACCGCTACGGTCGCAGGTTCGAATCCTGCATCGGGCATGGATGTTTGTGATGTCCTTAGGTTAGGTAGGTTTAACTAGTTCTAAGTTATAGGGGACTAATGACCTCAGCAGTTGGGTCCCATAGTGCTCAGAGCCATTTGAACCTTCTGGTAGTTTTCCAGGGGACGTTTCCGCCAGAGCGCAGGCCGAATGGCAGGGTACAGCCGGAAGCTTGACCTCCCCTGCAGCCAGAGCTTCCGGCTCAACGTTGCGCCCACACTCCTACATCCCCCGCCGTGGTCGTACTTCTTTCACGACGGCGGTCCGTCGCTTTGGGGGAGGAGAGGAATGTTCTAGCGTAACCAAAAGCACCGGAACGAAGTACGCATGACCAGGGAAGGCGGTGGAATGAAGTCGGCCCATGGTGCCGACAGCACCACGACGGAAGCACCTTCAAGTCGCTCAGATCGGCTCCGTATATGGACATTAGTGCTCAGTAGCGGACGTTAGTGGACAGTATAGGCACAGTTGTAGACGGCATTCGCAGATCAATTATCAGTGACGTGTGTCAACTTGCAGGAACTTTGCATACAGCTGATGACTGAATTATATCGCTTGTCGCCCGACGTTTGCGGCACTTGTTCTAGATCCAAAGTTAAGTATTGTAAATCGGCTTATTATAAATAAAATTACTAATATTATTTGCTTGAATTGTTTTATAGCGTTTCGAGAACGCAGCATCCCTTAGGAACCTTATACGAGATGAATGGGCAAGAGCAAAAAGTATCCATTGCTATGGTCGTTAATAAATTCTTTTATCATTGCTGTTTCCTCAACCATAAATATTATTATGTTACTATATGAAACGCCAGCTGAACCCGCTGGGCAGAACAGGTAATAGGATTGTGGAAAGGGGCCAAAGGTTGAGGTCAGTTTCTCCTTCTAATTGTCATTTACTGTAATTTAATAACCTTTACAACCAAAGCGGGACATAGCCGGATCTTTACCAAATGCAACTCTCATGGCTGAAGGCCTCCAAACAAGGAATCTTGAAAATCAACAAGATAAAAATCTAATTAACATAGCAATTAAATAATTTAGAAACAAAGAAAAGCAACAGATGCAAGATGTAACACAAATGGGTGAGGGCCTCAATTAAATTTGAAAATTATAGAATATATTACCACAATATTTTAATCTCAGAAGGCCGCAATGTTTAACCTTGAAAGATATTTTAAAAATAAATTTTGCAAAATTTTAAGAAAACCAGAACAAATAACCATAAGCCTAAATTTTAAAGTAGCTGACAACAGATAATTAAACACCGGTGGCACTCAGAAAGCCTGCAGGGAGGTCGGTCTGCCGTCGTTCACTTCGGCGAGACAGGTGGTGAGCCCAACTATACTTGATCCTCGGAACCCAAACAGAAGACAGCCATGGACCGACAGACATAACGACTTGCTTGCCACCAATCGGTACATGAGAACTCAAACACACGAAAGTTACGTAGCACGCAACATGAATGGACGAGGCTCGGTTAGTTGAAACTACTACTCAACTTTGACGTTCTGGGTCGGTGAACCACCAAGCTCGTAGCGATAGGACAGCTCCACACACGCTCCGCCACTGCGCAGGGACCCGCAATGGACCCAGCGACTGCACTACGCGGAGAGACTTCTTCCCTGGTCCGCATCAACCGACCGGCTGCCTGCTGGTCCGTCCCCGACTGCTGCTCCGTCGCGGCCGCATTGCTGGTGCGTCTCCCACTCACTTCCAGATACACGACGACGGAAATACTGGCTCCTACCCAACCATGCAGGGGAAACACGCCCACTGGCCTAAACGACATCCCTGCACCAGGAAAGGACCGACCCAAGTTCCACAATATGATAATTGAAAGGGGGGGGGGGGCAGAAGCGCTCAGAGAACAAGTTACACGTCGCCCCGTCAGACAACCGACTCCTCAGAGCCAGTACACAGACGAAATTTAAATAACTTGTCAAAGGAAATCACGCTAACTACACATACAACCTGGCAAACACTTGCACAAGGACCTGAACCATACGAAACAGCAACTAAACATACACGAAGACAAATCGGGAGACCGAGCGAGGGGGCGCAGTGGTTAGCACACTGGACTCTCATTCGGGAGGACGACGATTCAATCCCGCGTCCGGCCATCCTGATTTAGGTTTTCCGTGATTTCCCTAAAACGCTCCAGGCAAATGCCGGGATGGTTCCTTTGAAAGGGCACGGCCGACTTCCTTCCCCATTCTTCCCTAACCCGATGAGATCGATGACATCGCAGTTTGGTCTCTTCCCCCAGAACAACCCAACCAACAAATCGAGAGTCGATGCACACACACACACACACACACACACACAGCCGACTCACGAACGATCGGCGAGCCCAAACGCGTCGTCCGGTGAGGACGACCGACCGACGATCCACCAAGACCATAACCCGGCTCAGGTGATGCGTGGCGGCAAATGTCGGGAGAGCCATGTCGACGGAGGCCTCGCAGCTACTCCAACCCGACTGCACCAGCGCCGGATTTCACACAGCCGACTCATGAACTATCGGCGAGCCAAAATGCGTCGTCCGGTGAGGACGACCGACCGACGATCCACTAAGACCGCTGGCCGGCTCAAGTAATGAATGGCGGCGATGGTCGGGCGAGCCATGACGATGCTGACCTCACTGCTGCTCCAACCCGACTGCACTAGTGCCGCATTGCAACTCCCCGACTGGCAGGTCCCGACTCCGCTCCAGACGCGTTCCAACTGGTTGTCAGACCGGAACTCGCTATCCGAACTCACTGCCCGAACTGGGTCAGGACAGACAACGACGGCGATGTAATAGCAGTCAAGCAAAGATACTACGAGAGGGGATATATCGATACGCGCTGCTAGCGCCGGTCACGGTCAGGCAAAGCAGCAACTCGGTGACAGTAGTAATTTAAATTAACGTAGTGAGGTGGAAGTACGTTAAAAAAACAGGGTGTAAAATAGATGATGGTGGTAACACGAGCCACGCACGGCTCACTATATACTGACCTTCTGCAAGACGGGAAATTTTTCAAGATCTTACTTTCAGAGATCGGATACCAACAAGCAGACATCCCTCACGATACACCAAATTTAGCGCTCACTTTTAAATAAAGTGGACCGCGAGTGACAGGCGAGATTCAATAATGGAACAATATTCAACATGGGAACAATACTCCAGTGGTCGGGTAATCAATTACGAGATGAAAGTCACTCGTGTAAGAGAGGCATCATTCAATAAGGGCATCTAAAGGCTGCCATCATTACGCCTGCACACAGCTAGTTAATAAGGCTCTTCTTTAGTATATCAGCAATTTATGTTCTGATGTATTCTTGGAAAGATACTGTGAAATTTTGTCTGCCAGTCGCATTAGAATACTGGCCTCACTAGGTCTCTTCATGTGTCGAATTATGCTCGTTTTAAAACGTGTACCTTACGTGAGAAGCATTTGAGCAGGTTGAACAGTCAAATACTAAGAGTTCAGGTGTCCCCACAATGGCTCAGTCTTCTACCTAGTATACTGGACAAGGACCGTATCCAGTGAGAAAGTGGATCAATCCTCGAATCATAGCTAAATGCTGCTTCCTATAGTATGATCAGAATTACTTGGTAGTTGACACTACACGGACTGGAGTTGGTTTCCTCAACTCAGAGCACTCAACATTATCTCCGAACTGTTTGCCGTTGGCAACTGCCACAGCAATTGGTCAGTTTACCTCGTGAGACTTCCTTTCTTGTTGTGTTTATATTCCGAATCAAGCAATTCATTGCAGTTGATAGTCATAAAACAAACACACACACACACACACACACACACACACACACACACACACGAACAACGATGCTAATAATACAGAGGCGTTTCATACCCGGCACTAACTAAACACTATTAGACCCTTTTGCACAAGACGCAATAACACAGAGATCGGCTTCCATTAGACAAGTTTCGCACGACATTACTTGAAGTCAAATTTTTGAACGCTGCAATTCATCGTTGCCCGCAGCTCGTGGTCGTGCGGTAGCGTTCTCGCTTCCCACGCCCGGGTTCCCGGGTTCGATTCCCGGCGGGGTCAGGGATTTTCTCTGCCTCGTGATGGCTGGGTGTTGTGTGATGTCCTTAAGTTAGTTAGGTTTAAGTAGTTCTAAGTTCTAGGGGACTGATGACCATAGATGTTAAGTCCCATAGTGCTCAGAGCCATTTGAACCAATTCATCGTTGCTACTGCAAAATGAGTCATACATGTAAACAGCTTCAGGTGGTAGTGTCGTAGCGCAGTGGCTAGCGCATTACCGTGTTTTGTGAAAGATTATTGGTTCGAAATTCGCGAAGGAAAGCGACATTTTTTTTCTAAATCTAATCAAAAGACTTTCATTATAATTTGCTTCAATTAATTGATATAAATATATTTTTTTTAAAAAATTTACAGTGCTTTACAGTGTCAATTCCATAATCTTATTGACTTCTTTATTTCCCCTTATTTTTTTCTTCCTATTACTCTTTTTTCATTTGGAATCTGCCAGTATTGTCTATGATCTCAAGCAATTGTCAAAGAGGACTGTTCATCTGTTGGTAAAGCGGCAGTTCTTTTAGCTTTTGTAAGTATAGTTTTGGGTAACCAATGAATGGTAATGAGGAATTACAATTCTCTTTCTAGCGCTGAAACTGAAATTTTTCTGTCTCGAGTTTGGTCGTAGAGGGTAGCTTTAATCGCTGTGAACAAACCAATCGTGATTTTAGTTCTGCCGCAGATTGCTGATCGCTATTTTCTTGGACACATTACACATCACGAAGCTGTGCCTAGGGGACAACAGTTTAAATTCAGGGCTACAATACGCATCGTCCGCTGCAGTTCAGTCACTGGTCGCTTAAAATCAACTGTCGACAGAGCACCTTGCACTTCCGTCATACTTCGCTGCGAGCGCTTCCAACATGCTCCGTGTTACACGTTAACAGCATTTGTGGAATGACCCACCGTGTTTCTGTGTCACCTACAACTGAGTGGTAGCTGGTAGCCGATGTGGCCACACTGTAGCGGCAAGTGACAGAAGTCAACTATGAAGTAATTTTAATCAGACTTTTCTTGATAGTTCTGGTGTCAACGTGTCGATAATCTGTGGATGTGTTTCACACGTGTCCTAGGCTGTTTTACAAATCTCTTTCATTCTGTCCTTAATATGCCTTGTATTATCATAACTTGTGATTTCTTTGACCTTACCTAATCTTTGAATTTTGAACCAGTAATTTCCTTACTGACTGTCTTACGACATACTGCACTGGACTTAGACCCACAACTACGAGCAAACCCTCAGCTGATGTCCTAAATGCACTACACGTTTTAGGATGCACCTCACTACTATCGTATGCTTCACTAAATGTAGTCTGTATGTCCATTTCTTCCTGCCATATTCCACTGTCGAGACAAGTAAATAAGTATGATACAATTTCATCATATTTGGCGGCAGATGATATTTTATTTCCCGAATTCTAATAAGTTTGTTAAATAGTGCTAATGTTCTTCTATTAAATTGCTTGCCATACGTTAAATTTTGATCGAGATAGGCATGCAAATCTCGCCTTGTAGTTAGGTGTCTGATATTAAGTCTATTAATTTTTGTATCCATCTCTATTTAGTTTTCTTCTGAATAGTAAATAGTAATATTAACTACGTGTGACCAACAGTTTGGTGCATTAGCAACCATTCTTAGGAGTGTCGTGCCACAATGGTCTTTCTACTGTTTGTTTCCTGGAGTTACACAGTACCAACTAGATGATGTTATCGGTGTAAACTGCCACGAAAAAATTCGTGCTCTCTATGGTGAAATAAGGACAATCGCTCGTTATCCCTTTCGCGGTAATCTCGTCCGACTGCGACAGCCTCGCAATTCATCCATTGCAACAGTCAATCAGGCAACAATTTACTGTTCTAATTGAGAAGAGCGCCGGCCATCACAGATGGTCAAAACACCTGGCGGTGTTAACCTTGACTTGCAGTGCATAACTGCATGTATGTATGATATATAGTGCGCAAGCTTCATCGGATGGTGGATGGCATCCTCAACAGATTTAGCACATGTCTTGTACCCGTGCGTCATTAAATTCTGTGCAATTTAATGATTTAAAATACCCTTTGTACCAATAGTATAGATTGCAGGAAACTAAAATTGTGTATTTACATCCAGAGAAGCAAGAACACTTGGTGTCGTAATGTTTCTTTCAAGTAACACTGAAACGGAACAACATTTTGGTATCATGTAATGCCGACCGTGGCTTCTTTTCCGCGACAACTGGTATTTTTCCATACTGTTTTAGGTGGTACATTTATGTTCTGACTCTACTGCCTTAAAAAGGTCGCAAATGAATGCAGTAAATCGTCACAGCGTTTCTGTGTCACTGCTACAGCTGAAATAAAATTCACGCTGGCGTAAACATCAAAATGAAAATATCTGAGCCCTTACAGATAGCTGTTGTCACGCAATAACGTTCTGCATTTAAATGCGCTTATGCGGAAGGTCTGGAACTACTGCGTTTACACATTTTTTTTCACGTCCTATGCAGCTAACACTTGTGCAGACATCGTCAGTAAGTGCCATGCTCTATTTCTAATAGAAGGAGAATACATACTTTATGCTCCACATATATGAAATAACACTTTATAGAAGGTCGAGAGCTACGCGACCATCTTAATTGTAAAGTATTGCTATAGGAATGGAGAAACGTTAACAGTCAAATATGTACATTAGATGCAAAGGTAGCGTGGCACATACAACGTAATGACTACCAACGAAAGACATCACGCAATTGAGCCATGCCAAAATAGGGTCAGCAGCATTTATGCTACAAGTCACACTAAGATTTACATGTGGTGACAGAAACGATGATGTGAGAGTTGCTGAAGAAAGTACACGGCATTGATCTTAGAAACCTAGAAATGATTTCAGTATGGAAATGAAATACTTTCCTCTACAGAAAAACAAATTGTTAATGGGAAAAGTATGTACGGTGTTTTCAATTCACAAAGTTCTAGTAATTAAAATAAAATTACTGTGTAAATAGTTAGGATTATATAAAGGGTGCCAGATACATCACACATAAAAAAACCTGCATCGAAATGAGTTACACACTTTTTTTTTGGTCATCAGTCTACTGACTGGTTTGATGCGGCCCGCCACGAATTCCTTTCCTGTGCTAACCACTTCATCTCAGAGTAGCACTTGCAACCTACGTCCTCAATTATTTGCTTGACGTATTCCAATCTCTGTCTTCCTCTACAGTTTTTGCCCTCCACAGCTCCCCCTAGTACCATGGAAGTAATTCCCTCATGACTTAGCAGATGTTACACACAGTACTCTCAAAAACGGATGTTGGTTAGTAAAACGAAGCAAATACACTATGTGATCAAAAGTATCCGGACACCTGGCACAAAATTACTTACAAGTTCGTGGCGCCCTCCATCGGTAATAGTGGAATTCAATATGATGTCGGCCCACCCTTAGCCTTGATGACAGCCTTTACTCTCCAAGCATACTTTCAGTCACGTACTGGAAGGTTTCTTGGGGAATGGCCGCCCATTCTTCATGGAGTGCTGCAATGAGGAGAGGTATCGACGTCGGTCGGTAAGGCCTGACACGAAGATAGCGTTCCAAAACATCCCAAAGGCGTGTTGTAGGATTCAGGTGAGGACCCTGTGGAGGCCAGTCAAATACAGGGATGTTATTGTTGTGTAATCACTCCACTACAGGCCGTGCTTTATGAGCAGTTGCTCCATCGTGTTGAAAGATGCAATCACCATTCCCGAATTGCTCTTCAACAGTGGGAAGCAAGAAGGTGCTTAAAACATCAATGTAGGCCTGTGCTGTGATAGTGCCACGCAAAACAACAAGGGGTGCAAGCCCCATCCATGAAAACACGACCACACCGTAACACCACCGCCTCCGAATTTCACTGAAGGCAATACACACGCTCACAGATGACGTTCACCGGGCATTCGCCATACCCAACCCCTGCCATCGGAATGCCACATTGTGTACCGTGATTCGTCACTCCACACAACGTTTTTCCACTGTTCAGTAGTGCAATATTTACGCTCCTTACACCAAGAGAGGAGTCGTTTGGCATTTACCGACGTTATGTATGGCTTATGAGCAGCCGCTCGACCATGAAATTCAAGTTTCCTCACCTCCGTATAACTGTCATAGAACTTACAGTGGATCCTGATGAAGACTGGAACTCCTGTGTGATGGTCTGGATAGATGTGCGTCTATTACACGTTACGACCCTCTTCAACTGTCGGCGGTCTCTGTCAGTCAACAGACGAGATCGACCTGAACGCTTTGGTGCTGTACGTGTCCCTTCACTTTTCCACTTAACTATCACATCGGAAATAGTGGAACTAGGGGTGTTCAGAAGTGTGGAAATCTCGCGTACAGTCGTATGACACAAGTGACCGCCCAATCACCTGACCACGTTCGAAGTCCGTAAGTTTTCTGAATTCCCCATTATGGTCTCTCACGATGCCTAATGACTATGGAGGTCGCTGATGTGGAGTACCTGGCAGTAGGTGGCAGCACAATGCACCTAATATGAAAAACTTAGGTTTTGGGGGTTGTCTGGATACTTTTGACCACATAAGTATCGCCTAAGGTCTCGAATTAAAGAATGAGTCCCCTGCAAAAAAAAAAAAAAAAAAAAAAAAAAAAAAAAAAAAAAAAAAAAAAAAAAATAGAAGTTTTACTGTCGCACAAGAAAACTATTCCTTGAATCCTTACTGATAGACATAGTGTGAGATCATTTTAATTGACTTGTGTACAGTACATTTAAAATATACACTGATCAACCAGAACACTATGACCACCGACCTACTATCGATATAAACTCGTCCAGGTGACAGCACCGTCACATGGCGAGGGATGACTGCGAGTCAGACACACGAACGGTGCATGTAGTATCAGTGAGCGTGGTGTCGTGTGTAGAATGGAGAAGACCGAGCGAGGTGGCGCAGTGGTTAGACACTGGACTCGCATTCGGGAAGACGACGGTTCAATCCTGCGTCCGGCCATCCTGATTTAGGTTTTCTGTGATTTCCCTAAATCGCTCTAGGCAAATGCCGGGATGGTTCCTTTCAAAGGGTACGGCAGACTTCCTTTCACGTCCTTCCCTAATCCGATGGGACCGATGACCTCGCCGTCTGGTCTCCTTCCCCAAACAACCCAACCCAACCCCAATCCATCAGTCTGCGACCGAGGGCAGACTGTAATGGCTCAGAAGCTCGGCACGAGTATTTCGGAAATTGCAAGACTAGTCGGGTGATCGGGGAGTGTTATGGTGAGTGTCTTCAACAAGTGGCGCAACCGAGGTGAATCCAAGTCCAGAGTTTATGGGCTAGGGCGGCCAAACCCCATTACAAATGTTGGACGCCGGTGGCTGGGCACACCTGTAAAACAGGACAGGCGGCGAGCTGTTGCGTTACCAACATCAGACTTTAATGCTGACCAGAGTACAAGTGTGTCTGAAAAGAGTGCAACGAATACACTTAACGATTCGCCTCCGCTGGCCTTGTGGCCGAGCGGTTCTAGGCGCTACAGTCCGGAACCGCTCTGCTGCTACGGTCGCAGCTTCGAATCCTGCCTCGGGCATGGATATGTGTGATGTCCTTAGGTTAGTTAGGTTTACATAGTTCTAAGTCTAGGGGACTGATGACCTCAGCTGTTAAGTCCCATAGTGCTCAGAGCCATTTGAACCATCTGATTGGCCTGCGCAGGTAACTACACGTACATGTATCAACGTTAACCCCGCGACATCGGCAACTATGACTGAAATGGGCACATGACTATTGGCGCTGGACGTTAGCGCAGTGGAAGAGCGTTGTGCAGTCTTCATCACATCAGATGAATACCGATACCTCCTTAATCACGCCGTTTAGAGGGAGTGAATCCGTAGTCTCTCAGGGGAACAGCTCCATGATATCTGTACTGCGTCGGCTACATTATGCTCTGGGGAACATTCGCTTGGGCATCCACGGGTCCAATGCAGCTCGTGCAAGGCACCATGAGGACCAAGAAGTATCGTACATTGGTTGCTGACCACGTACATCTCTTAATGGCGGTTATGTTTCCCGACGGCCGTGACAATTTTCAACAAGATAATGCGCTATGTCACAAGTCAAGAATTTGGTAGAGTGGTTCGAGGAACACAGTGGCGAGTTCCAGTTGATACGCTGGCCCCCCGAACTGCCAGATCTGAGCCCGATCGAACACATCTTGGTTCCACTATGGCGTCAGAACTCATTGCCCCCCACCCCTCCCCAGGATGTATGGGAATTAGGTGACTTGTGCGTGCAGATGTGTTGTCAGCTCTCTCCAGAGACTTACTAAGTACCCATTTCTTCCACACTACGATGTGTCGCTGCTATTATCTGTGTCAAACATGGACATACCGAGTATTAGGTAAGTGACCATAATGTTCTGGCCGGTAAGTGTCTGCATATTAAAGGAAAAAAGTTTTTTTTATTTCATTCAGCTATTAGTAATTTATCTATACGGTATGCTATAAGTGGAGATCTCAAGCTGTTAACATGCCCCACTACTTCAGTCATAGCTCTGTTGAAAAGATAACTTAAAAGAGCAAAAGCTGTTCTAAAGAAATAATGAAGAGACATCAGTCTGCAATCGATGAAGGCAAAATTACAAAGACAGCAGGAGGGGAGAGGGAGAGGATGGGGGTAATTATTTTGTAACTTTCTTTGCATATTTATTGCATTGTAGAGCACTGAATGAATGCCTGAACTGGGATGCATACAAAACGGAAGTTATCGTGTAGTGTGTTGTAAATGCAAGAGGTACAATTACTCTGTATTATTGTTACCAAAAACTTTTTACGAACTGATTGGGCAACGCAACTCCCAATACCAATAAAGAAATACAGTCACCACAAAATACATTCAGCCCCTTAGGCAGTGAATCCTCTGGCGCCTTTTAAATCTCATAACTTTAGTCCCTGTGCATATAACAAATAAATAAAATTGTCTTACCCATAGAGCAGCAACGGAGAATCGCGCAATATTCTGGTCTCTCATGAAGGAGAATAAAATATGCTAGCTACAGGCTCAGCGGTGTGTAGTGTTGGCCAGAACACTTTGAAATATACATGAAATTATTTTGGCTGATAAATGAAAACACTTACCAAAAAGTCAATATCTTCGAAAAACATATGACCAGGACAGGGAGGAGGTACTGATTTGGGTGAATATATAACACTACCTTTTCAATAGTGAAATTGTATTCGAAGTTAATTTTGTCTTTCCAAAACATCAGACAATTGAAATTACATTACTCGGAGAAATTACGTCCTTTTTACTAATTGATTCACCTACAATGAGATTTATATAGCAAGTATTATCTAACCTCACTAAAAAAACATAAATAAAAGCCATCAAATTACATATACCTGCGTTAACAAATCTTGGATAGATTACAGAAGTTAAATATCTAGCTAGCCTTTACATTAAATCTGTTTACGTACATTCTGGAGTTACCCAACTATTGCCAATTATCAGCCAACTCTTCTACACTAATGAGAGTCATAAATATTTAACATCTTCACCTTGCTTTCGAGAAAACTTCTGCTTCCACATTTGTATTTCCAATAATACATGTGCTCGTAATTCCTACATTATAATCTAACACTTGGTGGATTCACAGAGCACACTGCAAAAACTGCCTACCCCATCCTCTATTGCTCACAAACAGCTGTGCACCGAGCGGGGTGGCGCAGTGGTTAGACACTGGACTCGCATTCGGGAGGACGACGGTTCAATCCCGCGTCCGGCCGTCCTGATTTAGGTTTTCCGTGATTTCCCTAAATCACTCCAGGCAAATGCCGGGATGGTTCCTCTGAAAGGGCACGGCCGACTTCCTTCCCAATCCTTCCCTAATCCGATGAGACCGATGACCACGCTGTCTGGTCTCCTTCCCCAAACCAACCAACCAACCAAACAGCTGTGCGCCAAGCGTTCTCTTACTCCAGTTTCAGACCAGAAAGAGTACCTTTGGCTCTGCGGTGGTGCACAGTCATCGATCTGCTTTATAAAGCCTATCAGAGACATACATCTTTTATAATGTAATAGTTTCATTTGGGTGTACATTAAACGTATTCGGGTGCCACATACAAGTGTACCCCCAGTGGACCTTTTTAATTTTATGGAGAAAATACTTGATATAATAAATATAGGAGGAAACATCAATAAAGCAGAAAGACTGATGACTTAAAGAGCACTATTTTAAACGCACCGAAAACATCGGTTTCGGCAGGAAAGAAATTCAGAGGTTTGCGATTCTTTCAATCTGCAATTGGTGATATTTAACTGTAACATCTGAGTGTTATTTTGTTCCCCATTTGTGTGTTAACTTTTAACTGGCGTTAAAGAGTGGAGTTACTTTATTGTACGCTGTATGTATTTATCGGCATCAATATATTTGTCGTAGCACTTCAGGCTGTTTTTATTTCGAGTGGGTGTGTCAAATTTTGTGTGTAGTGCCATTCTCAAACAAATAAATACAGAGTCCTCTGTTGGTACTACTCATAAATGTTATTGCCATTTGTTTCACTTCGATATTTTATTTTTCATTCAATTTTTCTTAAAACATTCCAGTTGTTGACAATATCAGAACTTTTACAGTGTTCTGTCCACGTCACGTTGACAACTACTTTTAATTTTTTTCTTCCTCTTTCAGGTAACGAATCCATTTTGCAATTTATACCCTTTCACATCTCTGACTATTACAGCTTGAAAGAGCATTTGTTTTGAAGGTAAAGAAATGTTAATTAGAAACGAGTGCAGTTTGTAAATGAGACTACAGAAAGAGAAGAGGACGTTGATGGTATACTGTATTCCTAGGTAAAACTGGCTATCCGTATAACTGGTCACATTCCATCATTTTGTTTGAACTCAGAAAATTATCTTAAAAATTACAACACGTGTTGAACATGGGCATCCCACACACAGTGCATTTTAGTGATCGAGAAATCACTTTCTAATTGGCTTTACGCAGAAGTTTAACTTCGGTTGTATTAGTTTCTCACACACATTGCCCTTCAGGTAGTCTAACGTTTTAAGGTTCTTTCCGTAAACTTTGAAAAGTGGCAACCAAATAACGAGTGCCTTTTGATTTTTCCTGAATCTGCTATATGCATTGTGTTTGTCCCTTGTTTAGATAGGATGTCGATCAGCTTGTCGACTGCAAAACTAGGAGCAATGAATCCTTGACAGTGCGAGTATTCTGCGATCTCTTATGAGGCGCTATTTGCACTGGTTAGCCAATCGGAATGTGAGGTGGTCGTTTTGGGTGGTTACGGTTAGAGAGCAGCTGATTGTGTGCTGGTATGTAGCTTCTTGGCAGATTAAAACTGTGTGCCGGACCGAGACTCGAATTCGGAACCTTTGCCTTTGGCTGACAGGTGCTCTGACGACTGAGTTCACAAACACGGCTTAACATACGTCCTTACATCCTTACTTCCAAGAGCACTTGGTTCCGAGTTCGAGCCTCGGTTCAGCACAGTTCGCCAGCTAGTTTCTGTACACAGCCTATGTATAGCTTTGTACTTCCGGTCACGCAGCACGTGACCACAAAGTATTCTATAGTGAGTGCTGATTCCGTTCTACATCTTTATTGGTCTTGGTTCAGTGGGACATGTGTGCTGACTCTTCTCTTGTAGCCGTTGTGCAGCACGCCGTACCAAGAGAAGAAGATGGAAACTTTTGAGCACCACATTTCGACATAATGTGGCGCAATGCATGACATGCACAGCTTAGTTTTCAATCGAGCCGTACAGGATTATCGGGATTTTCATGTGATAAATGTGAGCCTTGGTGTGATTCAACACAAGAACCACGGCTGAGTCACTCGTGACCCACTTCTTAATTCTTTCGTTTGTCACTCTTTTACATTACTCCCTGCTGCAAATTCTGTGCCTTTTTAAAAATTAGATAATTAGCGATTATACTTAATTTTACATTTTATGGGGAAACCTGAAAAGATAAATATGAAGATTCACCTACAAACGCGGACGGATAAATTCTGACACCCCTGCTGCAGCTGCTGCAACAATCGCAGTTTTTCAGTAGCTTCATGTTTACTGTTAGATTTTGTTTGGTCGACAACCGGAAAACTTCCTTTTATCTCACTGTCTGATGACGTCGCAGTTTTCCAGCAGGGGAGGAAAGGGAAAGCTTGTTGGAGCACGTGTCAATGTGTATGAAAGTATTGCGCAGCAGTGCTTTGTTTCATGGAATATGGTTTTGTGCTTGGAACATACAAATTTATTATGCCCAGACGACTACGAACAGAGGAGGATATTATAAATGTGCTAAATGGGATTTTGGATCATGAATCTGTGGACGAGCAGCTGGAGACTTCATGTGAGAAAGAATTTCCGCCACCTGTAGTTTCAGATTTTTCATCGGAAGATGATATTACTCTTCAGGATGTTGTACTGAATATTGATGAGAAAGTCATACAATTTATGTGTTTCTTTCTTTTATTAATAATTGTTTATGTATGTGCTACATAGACACAGATTTCAGTTGTAATTTGAGGCGCCATGCTAAACCCGCAGGACAGGACAGGCAGTAGGAATTGTGGAAGGGGGCTAGAATGAGCGGCTGTCAGTTACACTCCAAACAAAACACTTTATTTAGTTGTCCAAACAGCGCAACTTCTAAGCTAGACAATCGACTGAAAAAGTCTTTAATTCTAAAACGGCTGGAGGCCCATGAATTAAATGCAACTGCTATAAATATTTTTTTGATACAGGAGGCTCTAGGCTTTAACCTTCAATAGTATTTAAGGCCAAGCGGTGTAAGACTTGACTAGTCAGATAGATTAAGTTTTTTAAAGCAGCTGAAGGCCGATATATTTAAAACAACATAACTACACTAACCTTTCAATAGCCAGAAGGCCCAAGCTTTATGACCAATAAGAAACCTTACTCCAAAACGTATGAAGGCCTTTGATAAAAAAAAAAAACCTGCAACCAATTTTCCAAAGCTCTTAATCTTAAATAGTATTTAAGCCCAAGTGATGTAAGACTTGATAAGTAAGAATCCAAAATTTTAAAGCGGCTGAAGGCCCATCATTTTAAGAACAACAACTACGATAAAATTTCAACAGGCAGAAGGCCCACAGTTTTATCTTCCAAAAGGTAAGTAAGATCCTTAAAACTTAAAGCGGCTGAAGACGGATGCTTTAAAACACTAAAATAAATTTTCAACAGGCAAAAGGCTTAAGCTTTATCTTCAGACAATGTAAGACTTACCCAATTTAGAAAAACTTTCTTTTAAAGCTACTGAATGCCTTTGATTTTAAAAACACAATTACAAGCATACAAATTCCAACTATCGGCTATGAATCATTAAAAATACACAATTAAATGCTAACAAGAAAGGCAGTTTGGGCAACGGCGCTCAGAAGTTTCCAGGGGGATCGGTCTGCCCTTGAAATCTTAACGTTCGCTTAGGTGAGACAAGAAGTCGGCCCAACTATACTCGATCCGCCGGCAACACAACCAAGAGACAGTCAGGGACCCATCGACCCGACGACTTGCTAACCACCGACCAGTATACGAGGATTCCAAAGCTAAATGATTACAGACACAGCCGCCTACAACGCAATATACATTAAGCTGTCAAAAACTACACACCATGTCGGACAGTGACAACAGGTGAGGAAAGGACACTGCCTGAATTTACGTCAGCGACCACGGCAGGTAACCGGAACACTAACGACCACAAAGCAGAAAATTCCACTGGTGCACTTGAATTTCAAATCTTCACCAACTCGAACACTCGCTGTTGCTCGCAGGAATACCACCAACAGCGAACCATCAGCCAACGGGACAACGTGAAGAGACGTGCCTTCGGTAATTAAATCACCACTCAACTTTCATGTCCTGGGTCGGTGAGCCACGAACCTCGCAGCACTCGGAACAGTCCCCACACGCTCCGACATAGAGACCACCAGCGGCCCTGCAGACTGTGTCGCGCGGAGAATTGCTTTCTGATCCGCTCCAACCGACCGACTGGCTGCACACCGCCAGACCAAAGATGGTATACGATGCAAATATCGATACACACCGCTGCTGGCGCATGTAAAAAGAGGAGGAACCACGGTATAACCGCAATAACCGCGGGAAACCAAACACAGAGTGATAGCCAAGTTTTAAAGCAACACATAAGCCGGGGTCAGCACGGTTCACAACTCTTATGTTTTTACAGTACATTGTTGTTTCCTTGAGTTTTTACAAGTCTTACTTTACATTTATGAAGGTGAGTTTCTATTCTCATATTCCATACTAATACGTGTTTTAATACTAATTATTACTACTACAGGAACAGCTGCCAAAAAGGCTAGGTCAGCTCGTGACCATGGGCATTGCAGACAACGAAACGACCAAGGTTGTGGACTGTTTCAGTTTCCTTCAGGTAAGGATATTGTAGCGCCAGATGGAACGACCTGGTTAGTTGGAATTAACAGTTGCAGCTGTGCAACTATGGACAATAGAATGTTTTCAAAGACCATGCAGGACCATCTCCTCACGCAAAACGAAAGGTGAGGGAAACCTGCTACAGTGTTTGGCACCTTGTGATAACAAACAAAATTCTAAAACACATTGTAAAATGCACTGAGACCGAAGCACGGCGAGTATTGGGTTCCGATAATTGGACTATGAACGTTGAAGAGCTGGAAGCTTTTATAGCTATATTGTACGTCCGTGGTGCTATAGCAGGGAAGAGCTTAGAACCAGACGTATTGTGGTCAATGAAGTGGGGAAATAATTTTGTGAAGTCAACAATGGTTGGTGACACATTCAGAGAGATAATGAGCACCTGACGTTTGACATTAGATCTACAAGATCAAATGACTGAAAGAAGACAAGTTTGATTTGGTATCAGAATATGGTATGAGTTCATTGCGATTGCAAAACGCAGCTATATATTGGGTCCGTATATAGCAATCGACGAACAGATTTTTCCTTCAAATTGCCTTTGCAGATCAAATCGGTTCGTGGCATCAAAATCGGACAAATATGGGCAAAAGTATTCGATGGCAGTAGATAAAGGCTCCAAACTTATTGGGAATACTTCCTTTTATCTAGGAAAGCATGACACTAGGCCGAGTGATGGGCGTCTTGGCGATTTTGTAGTGAGAAAGTTGATACAACCTTATCTCACTAAAGGAAGAAATGCCACCTGTGACAATTTTTTAACTCCTTGGCTCTCTCTGAAACGATGAAAGCAAATGCTTCAAGAATTGCTGAGGAAGAATGATACATCACTGACAGTTAACCAGGGAAAGAGCGACAACATCGTCCTGATTCTCACCACTAATAATCCTTATGTTAAAATTGGCGATAGTCTGAAAAAGAAGGCACATACAATATCATTTTATAACGGCTCTAAATATGGAGTGGACGTGTTTGATCAAGTGGCTCACAAATACTCTGTCAAAGCACCATCAAGACATTGGTCTGTTCACAGATTTTACAACTTGTTGGATTTGGCTGGGATAAATGTCTGGGTATTGTACAATGCTCTAAACGAGAAAATGTTGAAACGCAGAGACTTCATACTGCACCTGGGGGAGGAGCTTGCTGAGAAGTACGCAACATCGAGGGAGACTAATACCTCCGTCACACCCGAAGACACTCCTGACGGACAAGAAAAGCAAGCAGTTGCCTTGTAAAGTCTAACTGTGAAGCAAAAAAATCATTTGTAAAGTCTCATATGTGCAAGAAAACTGTCTGTAACAAACGTACATCAAAAGACTTATTTGTGCTCTTTATATGATGGTAGCCAGTAAAGACAACCAAAAAATATGTTTAAGTTATTGAAAATAATAAATTACAATTTGTCAAAAGCTACTTTATTTTTGTTGATTTCATAATAAAATTTCCAGCACCTCAAATTCATTAGTAGTAACAATAACCCACTAACACTGGATAATAAAAGAGCAAGGTACACAGGTCATTAGAGACTCAGCCGCGATTCTAGGTATGTCCAAATTTCAGTGGTTCTAGTTGAACACTTGTTCTGCAGCACGTGTTGTCCAATACCTGTATCAGTGATAAGTATCCTAAATCTCAATTGATTTACACGCAAATTATCTTATGTATTTATTGCATATGGAATGCTATTTTTTGTCTGGTCTCGGATATCAAATCTAAAGCATTTAAAGGTAGCTTACTTCGGTGTGTGAGCACAGCCATCACAGACCACTACGTATGTGTTTCCGTTTTCATTTGTAGCTTCAGTCTCTTTATTTTATTTCATAGTTTGAGTCTCAAACGTGCCATGTGATATGGCATCCATATTAAAATTTCAAATGAATCGGTCCGACGAGCTCATATAATCCATAGAATCTGCAATATAATGGACACATTGCGCAAGCGCGTTCCTTCTGAATTTATTGTTTATTACTGACTGTAAGAGCATAAGCTAAGTTTGAGGCTGATCCAGTTTTCTCCGAGATCTTCAGGCAGCGGAGACGAAGAGCTTGCACATATTAGTACTGAGCAAATAGCAGAGACTTGCACGTTGTTAAACAGTGATGAGCAATTGATGTTAAGAAATGTTTGCAGAGCTTACAGGAAACATTTATATGCTGTTAGTTGCGTTTTTGGTGGAACCATATGCTCACAGTTCACAGTCCGTGTTGAATGTTTAGAAATACATGACTTTCCCCCTGTTGTGGCGCTTTTGCGTAAGATTGCTCTCCCTATCACTAATCTACTTACAATCAAATCAGGTTAGTCCTCAAAATCGTTACTTCTGTCTGGGGGTATATTTCAGGGTGAATATAATCGCATTAAACTTGCATGAATGTGAAAACAGAAGTACACAAATCAAAGGGCAGTTCACAACTTTTCGCTTTAAATATCACAAGAGATAAGAAACAAAAGTAATGCAAGATCTACGAAGGAGGCTATCACAAACCTTCGTTCGTTAATGCAAGATCTACGAAGGAGACAATCACAAACCTTCGTTCGTCATGCGGTCGTACAGGAAGACATTGTGTGTACGACTAAGAAATTGACGGAATGTGCTGCACATACATTGCCGGAAAAAAATCGCAACACCAAAAAATAGTTAGTGCCAGAGTAATGAAATTTCAGGAATACATTTATCTAGGTAACATGTCTAACTGATTAAAATTGAAGATAACATGTTAATGTAAACACGAGATAAGGCAATGCAAACATGAAATGCTGGTAAATTGATAACCTGTGTAACCGCCAGAATCTTCAATAGAAGCAATAAAGGCAATACAAGCATTCAAAACTGCATGCATTGTGTTGAAGAGTTGGCAGATGTCAGTTTGGGCGATGGAGTTCCATAACTGTTGCGCTTGGCTGTCAATACAGGGACGATTAATGCTGTCTGTGGGTGGCGCTGGAGTTTCCGTCCAGCGTGTCCCATATGTGCTCGATTGGAGGCAGATCTGATGATCGAGCAGGGCACGACAGTACGTCGATTTCTTTAGAGGGTGTTGGGTTACAAAGGCAGTACGTGGGCGAGCGTTGGAAAACACATCCTGGAATGCAGTTCATGAATGGCAGTACTACAGGTCGAATCACCAGACTGAGGTAACAGATTTACTGTCGGGGCGCGTGGGATAGCCTAGAGAGTGTTCCTGCTGTCATGCAAATTCGCACCCGAGACGATATCTCCAGGCGTAGATAATTAACGCTCACGACCGTCACAACACGTATTTAATATGAATCTGATTTCTTGCATAGTAGTGCTGCTAGCGCCACTCTTATGCTACTATAGCGAAGTCTGAGAGACATTATGTTTGAGATGAAGAAACACATTTACCAACTTTCGTTTGTGTCGCTCAACTCCTACCTGGTGTTGCGTTTTTTTTCTCGTCAGTGTTGCTCATCTTGCTGACAAAAGCAGTCGTGCATTTCATGTTGCTTTAAGAGAGAGTAGACAGTTTCAAAAGATCGTTCGACTATCTGAATCATCACACCAAACTACAATTGTTTTACCGTGAAGATGAATGTCTTCGGGAGAGCAGTAGCGATTAGTTTAATTCTTCACATGGCCAGAAAGGTCTACCTAGGACTCATCACTCACAAAGTAAACTGTGAGGTCACCGTCGCCACCCAAATTCTCTTTAAGCAACGACTCTCAGTACTTAATGCTCTACAAATTCATCCAATCCGTATGTGGCATACAGCAAACCAGTGCTTAACATTGTTGGTTAAATACAGTCTTGGTTGCAATTTTAGATTTTTTATTTTTCAACGACGCGTTTCACCTTATTTAGGGATCTTCAGGTTATCTACATAGGAAACAGAGAATAAATACATCTTTTAAGAATCGAGATGGCGTTGTGCAGACTTGGATAACCTATAAGCATATATAAACAGATCACCTATTGAAAGAGCAAATACCTTAATTTGGTATTTCTTGGAAGAATCCTTTAGTCAGTGTAGTCAAAGGGCATCGTCAAATGTATCAGGCCAACATCGCCTTCGTTAAACTCAGTAAAAACTAGAAACATAAAATTGTAAAATCATTACCTTTTCGAGATGGACGCGAGAGGCACCAAGATCTGCATAACGCGTTCCCGTTTACAGGAGCGAGTAACAGAGTAAGATGGGGGGGTCAGATAATAACCATAATGCGCCACAGCGTCGTGTGCCAGTACTGAAGCCTAATACAGAATCACCTCAAGAGGTGGCGCTGCGACGCAGCAGTGATAAAAATGAGAGATCGTAAACTGGTTATACATACCCACTAAAACTTTATAAATGTAATGCACATAAAACATTGATAAGATGGAATTACAAGGGGCAACACCTGTGCATAACTTGTCCTAAAATTTAGGCGAAGTAAAATATAAATGAAGGCGGTAAATTTAAAATGAGAAAACAAGGTGTATAATACAACACACAGATGCAGTACATAAACGGATTTTTCGTATCATATACCACTAGAACAAGAACATTAAAACACAGAACTGTAATTTCAGATAAAGAGGCCGCCCATATGACACTCAATAGTGTGTCATTCAGAGCTAGAACTTCTATCAAGAAAACTTTTTTTTAATAATAAAATACAAGTGAATGCCCTTTGGCCACACTGACTAAAGGATTCTTCTAAGAAATACCGAATTGCTCTTTCAATAGATGACCTGTTTATACATGCTTATAGGTTATCCAAGTCTTCACAACGCGATCGTGATTTTTAAATAGATGTATTTGTTCTCTGTTTTCTACGTAGATAACCTGAAGATTCCTAAATAAGGCGAAACGCGTCGTTGAAAAACAAAAAAAAAATTAATAAAAAAATTAAAATTTCCACCAAGACTATTTTTAACCAATACTTAACACTCTTTTCTTTATCAGCTGGAGGTAATCCCCGAAAATGGGAAACGCAGTATGGTTTGATGTGTCAGGACTTAAATACTGAATTACAAGAGATTCATTTAACATTCCTCCATCGTAGAAGCCGCATGACAGGTCTTTTCGAGCTGGCAGTAATTTTCTGCCGTATACAGTATTGGCAAAACTGCCTGAGTTAGAACTGAAAGTTTACAGTTTTGAATGAAGTTCATATCATCGTCACTGGACGGCCATTTTGCTGTCATCATCTTCCGAACTGTTTGAAGAAGTAATGGAGTTCGGGAATTGTTCACGAAAAATTCCAAGATTCTTGTTCAGTAAACCAGTACGGATGCAAGATTCACCTGTACACACCCTTTGCATCACAGAATGCTATGTACTTGAATAACTCGAGAGGATGACGAAAAGACGCATACTTTCGAGCAATAGAAAACAACTGAAGATGCCAGCTAACCACGCCCATCGCGTGATAGCTAGAGGGGGCAAAGTGCGAAAGAAAACTCTTGCAGCCACCTGTTTGCGGAACAAGACCACCTATTTCGATGCCACATTTCATCAGTACATTATAGAAAACGATTGAAGTGCCTTGGCTCTCTATCTCTCTCAAACATTCACCTGAAGGGAAATTCGAGAATATTTATTTGTGCCGAGCAAATACAATGTGATCACATGAAGCCGTTTGTCATCTTTGCTCTGCTTCCATCTTACTTCAGGTTAAATAAATAAATAAATAAAAATAAATAAATACTTTGGAGTACCAACTTGTATCGTGAAAACTGGGCTCTGCGTTGAATTTTTTCTAAAATTGCTCTCCTTTCTCTTTGCAAGTGCTTCAAGTACTGATTGGGTGCTGCAGGTGAATGACCTTATGGGCAGGATTCGGTAGTAAACGTGAATCGCTGGTGTTAGAAGATGGCAGGCCTAAGAGCTGCCCTACTTAATGCTACGGTATCATTGCCTGAGGTAAATGTATACTCTACTCACTGGTCGCTACTCTGCTCTTAAACGCGAAATATCCCATCACATCTTACTCTACAAACACATACCTCACCGTAACCACCAACTTGTAGTGCGACTGATTCAAGTTAACCACTCGCAATGCTTCAACTGTCCAATGAAGTTTTCCCTGAAACCACTCATTCTCTTGCACACTTCGACGTGTTCCGATTAGTCCTTTGAATGTGGAGCGATGTCTTTCGAACTCTGTAAAGATGAGGCAGCAGGAGTAGAATTATTATGGAAATAGGTTACAGTGTGAGCTACTGTAAATAATTCAGAAATCGGACTATTCTCATCAGAATCTACAACAAACCGGTGTCAACAGCAATAGTTCGTGTACACATCATGACGACAGATGGAGACGTTGAAGAGGAAGGGAGACTGTGAGACGGCACAATACGGGTAGCATATAATGTAATTTGAGTTGAAAATCGAATATTTAATTGGGTTGGAACACAACAGTAGGCGAAGGAACTGACTAACTGACTATAGGCTCGGTAATACGAATGAGGGAGGAAAGCAATAAATTACAGATACTAATAGAAACTACACTGTGTGAGAATCACAAGAGAAGGATATACAATTATATGTGTGATATCTCTTGACATGCAGGACCGCAGGGTAACTTCATGGTGAGAGAGAGATTCCGAAATCAGAACTGGATTGTAAGGTGTATTTTGGAGATTAGTCCATTCAAAATCACAATTGAGTTATGATGAAGATAGTGAAGTGCGGTGAAGGGAAGAATACCACTTCTGGTCTCGACAGTACAGCGTTGTCAACACAGAATCAAATAGGGGTAATATAGGAGTGCTCTGATGCTGAATAATAAAACACGAATATGAATAAGCGACTACAAACATTCTGCGAAGGCTGATGGAATAAGGGAAGACACACAATAGAGGACAACTGGACTGAACTGGGAGATGATGTCTGGCCTGGAGACATAGCGGTTGTTCCGCCTCGAGCGTCGAGCGAGCAGGTATTCTAACTTCCGCCAATACCGGAGCGCGGCGTGTGTGGAACTTATGCGTATTCAGTCTTGTGTGTGTATCGGCCCCCGATGCATCGTTCTTGCCTAGCGGAGCTTGTTGTTAGTTTGTTCTCTGGCGATGGCGTTGTCTGTCAGCGCCATGACGTCCGTCTAGTCTCCCAAGAATAGTCGTCGTCGGGGCACTGATTGTTTCTGTGGTGTCACCGCCAGACACCACACTTGCTAGGTGGTAGCTTTAAATCGGCCGCGGTCCATTAGTACATGTCGGACCCGCGTGTCGCCACTGTCAGGGATCGCAGACCGAGCGCCACCACAAGGCAGGTCTCGAGATACGGAATAGCACTCGCCCCAGTTGTACGAACGACGTAGCTAGCGATGCACACTGACGAAGCCTCGCTCATTTGCAGAGCCAATAGTTAGAATAGCCTTCAGCTAAGTCAATGGCTACGACCTAGCAAGGCGCCATTAGTAACATTGCATGTATCTAAAGAGTCTCACTTGTATCGCCACAATCTCCAGATGTACCACAAGGATGGATTAAAGTTAAGTATTCCAGCAGCTACGTACTTTTCTTTATAGCATTCATTACGTATCCTGTTTCAGACCTCACGCCATCCTGCTTTAGCTTAGCGCGTGCCTTTCGGCTTCCTCTCATTGTGTCTAGGCTGTCTTGTCTAGGCACAACAGTTTCCGTTTTGAAACAAAAATGTTCAGCCACGTTCTTTAGAAATTCACGATTTGTTTGTCGACGCGATCCGAGTTACATCCGATCAGATAGGTACTTATTTTGATTCTGATTTGTCCGCGTTTTTTTTTTTTTTTTGTGAAGTTGGAAGATATCTTGTAAGTTGACAGATTTCTCTCTCGGAGTAGTTCTGAGTTGATGTACATATCGTGATGGTTCCGTTAGTCAAGTCCTCCTTGCATATGCAGCGTTCGAGTACATTCCGATTAGAGTTTACAATCTTCCAGTCGAAGTGGACGATTCATTTCTTAAGGTGGCCTTGCTTCTTTTTGGACGCGTCTGGCATATCCGGCGGGAACGCTGGTCTGCACAACTTCGCTTGCAGTGTTAGTGTTATCCGAACCGTAGAAATAATGTTCAAAAGAATATTACTTCACACCTTAATGTTTGACTGTACCGGATTCACGTTAGGTACACATGGTAACAATGAACCTGCTTTCTTTGTAATGAAAGTGGCCATTTGAGATCCAGTTGCCCAGGTAGTGTTATGGTTTTAAAGTCGTCCATTGACAGTAGCTAAATTAGTGTCTTCGCAATCTGCTGTCAGTACTTCTCCAGCTTTAGAGGTCATTGGGGAGGCTTTACTTGCCGCTCCATGCGACTCTCCGCCGTTAACGGCACATTCATTTGCGGCCCCTGCTGCCGTTAACGTGCCGGCACCGGTAGCACAATTTAAGCTCCGGCGAAATCAGAATGGTGAAGATATTTAAGTCATTCCTCCCCTATCTCTCTTCTCAGAGAAAGTGATGATGGAGGGTGCTTCTCCCGCAGATGATGCTTTGCATACTGCCGTTAATTGTGGTTCTTGCTTGTTTAGGAATAACTAGGCTGCTTCTGTTGGTGTTAAATGAATGTTGCATCTGCGTCCTCTTCTCCACCAGTAGAAAGGTATGTTCCGGTGAGTTCCGACGATTTAACGGAGACCACGTCTGCTGCTCTCCTTTACAGTGTTCTAATGCAATTCCACCACTCCTCATATGTAGTAGCAGGTTACTGCAAATTCTCTTCCGGGTAGTCGGATGATACAGACACTTCAGACGCTGTCTTGCCGGTCTCATCTGATGATGATGTTCATCGTTCCCAGTTGTGTTTCTCACATTCCGTTAAGGAACACTATTGACAAAATTGAGAGAACAGGCATTTTAAGCTGATTGCAGAACGATTCTGTTGCTTCTAGCACACGTTTCGCGTAAGGACCTGAAACTAAGATAAGAGAAATTAGGGTTCATGTGAAGGCATATAAACAGTCACTTTTCTCTCGTTCTATTTGCGGGTGTAACAAGAAGAGAAATGACTAGTAGCGGTACGTTGTACCCTCAGCCACGCGCTGCTAGGTAGACTGCGGAGAATCGATGCAGATGTAAGATTGCGGTGCGCCTCCCCTCCCCTCTCCCCCTCCCCTTCCACAACAGTGGACCTTGATGACCCTCCGAACGTTTCTTACCTTTGTTAATAGGATAAGCTCTCCATTATGGCTTGCTGCTGTATGGTAGTTTATTTATGATCTCCAAGCTGATGTCGTGTGTTTGCAAGAAGTGTTATTTGTTGTCTTTTGTCTTTCCGGGTGTTATATGATGTAAGGAACATGCAATTTATTTATTTTGTAAAATCCGCGGAAAATTTTGATCATGGAGATTTTATCTGCGTCTTACGATTTGTGGATCAGACTCCAAATTCTAACTATTGTCGTCGTGAACTTAACGATATGGCGGCGTCATTTAGTCTGCTGGATGCTTGAATCTGCAGGTACCCCACATTAGTGCGATTCATTTATTTTACAGCTACTTCCAGTACTGAACTGGAACTTTTTTGTCTGCTTCCCTAGATAGTTATCTTTTGTCAATTGATGTTATTCCTGCCAGCTTCTCTGACCACTGTGCTGTTTCTATGACTGTTAATCACTTTCCGCAGCGGGTACGTCTTTCTCGCCCTATTTGGAAGTTAAATATTTTACATCTGACGGACACCTCTCTGGATGATATCATCGCTGCCGTACTGGATTCCCATGTGGATTATCCCTCAATTTTGGAATGGTAGGTTGCCATTGCCGAACCTCTACTTCGCGCTGCACTCATACGTTTTAGTGCTGGTAAATCGGTTGAAAGGAGGAGGACTCGGGAATTTTATTAGAGTGCCCTTCATTATCTCTATGATGGTGCATGACCAATCCCTTAGAGATTTAGGATGTTCGCCGCGTGAAGGTGAAACTCCTACAGTTCGTAAGCCTGCATTTAGATGATCTTCGTTTGCGTTTCCACGCATGTTTGATTCTCCAGGGTGAGTTGGCGTATCTGTATCACCTATTTCGGCATAAAAGATGATCTCAAAGGACGTGTCTCATTACCATTCGTTCTACAGATGGATGTGAGTGGTTATCCCAACGTGATATAATGCGTGAACTTCCCCCGTTATTTTTCCGACCTTTAAACCGGAGTGGAATCAGGCGGTATACCGCCTACCGATTTTATTACCTTCCTTGATGGTGTTGTTAAGCTAGCTCTCCATGAAAAGTCTTTGGCAGATTTTCACAGTGATGTATCTGACACTGTAGTTCACGCTGCTTCCCGCAAATACATGGCGTTCCCAAAGAATTTCCTGTTATGGCCTCGGATGGGAGATACGATATCAGCTGCGGCGAAGCAGTGCAAGGGGTACACATACCACCGTCTTTTAAGGTCAGAAAAATTGTTTTAATTCCCATAAAGAAGGAACGTCTGTACGTGGATCACATCCGACCGACAACGCTACTATAAGTTCATTATAAAATCCTAACGCCGGTGACAAACAACCGTCTGTTAGTTACGCTTGATGACATTGATCGCGCCTTATCAAAGCTGTCTCCCATGTCGTACTATCCTGCCTCCTCTTGCTGTATGTCGTGATCTTATTTAGACTGTTTCCATCACTCCTGTGTCACGCTCTTTACTTTTTGATTTTAATCATGCGTTTGATCGAGTTAGTCATGATTTTCCGTTTTGAGTGTTGACAGCTACTGACTTCAATAATAATGCACGAGGGCTCGTGTATTTCTTTAATTACTAGTATTTAGGCGTCTTTTGACGTAAATGGTAGTCTTACTACCGCCACAGAAGTCTATCGAGGTGTCTTAAAGCGGAGTCTCCTATCTATGTCGTTTTTTGTGCTGTTTCTGGTATTCTTATTGCTGTCTATAGCTGCACGCTGGTCATTATTAGGGAAAGATTTATCGTCCGAGCGTATGCGTATGACGCTGTGGTACTTCTTCGTCCTCATAACCGGTGCTCAAGGATGTTTTCGATAATTTTTTTGACTTAGCGGAGCACAGGGTAACGATCGGAAAGTCGGATACTCGATTTGCGGCGATTTGATGCGGTTGATATTCTGTGGGTTGTGAGGGTCGCCCGCCATTGATTGTTGGGTGTTGTTATTGATCGTTGTCCGATGAAGATGTGTGCGGTAAGCTGGAATTCTGTCACGCATAGGAATCAGAGAGCGATTCTTGAACATGTGCGTCGCCTCCTCTCGTTACTTCATAAGTGGCGGACCTATGATTGTTGCACAAATTTTTCCTCTTCTTGTAACGATGTGCCGAAAGATACAACGATTAATTGGCAAATTTATCTCACGAAACTCTATTATTCGAGTGCTCTACAGGGCTATGGCGGGCCAAGACGTCTGGTTTACATCTTCGACGTGTTATTTTAACATGTCTTCGCGTCCACCAGTCACTTACAGCTAGCCTTTATGCGTGTCTCTGACCTATGGACTGAACCCCGCCAATAGCTGTTGGTGGGATAAATAAATTAAGGGGGGATGTAACCGAAAATTTAAACATTTTAAAAAATCATTACAGCCATGTTTGTTAATGTAAAAATCTAAAATTTAGCATGTATGAAGCAAAAGAGCTGTGTTTTAACGAAAAAAATATAATATATGCAGGATTAACATTTTTCCAGAAATCTGAATTTTTTATTTTTTATTGTCTTTTGTATAAAATGCCATAACACAAATTCTAATCATGCAATTAATCTCAAAATTTTATTGCAGTGTCCTGAGGAGGTTATAAGACTACTGAAGTACAGTTATTAATTTATGGTACAAATTGTTTCATTAACAGAGTTTTTAATTTTGCACATCCGAAATTATCTTTTTTTTCTACATAGAATCATCTAAAAATCAGAATGTAATTGCAGGATCTCGTATTTTTTAGTTCCAGGGAGACAGCAACACGTTGCGAACAGTTCATCGAAATTTTGTAGTAATGGCGCATATACTTTTCAGAGAAGGCTTGTAATAAGGTACAAAATATAAAACAGAGAAAATGAGGTTCGAAGATTTTCTTCTCCTACTTCTACATGTGATAAGCTTACTTCAATTTTGAAATACTCCATAATGCTCTCATCCTGCAGGTTTCTCTTCTCTGCTCTTCGAATCTGCCTGGCCTGTATTTGCTGGTAAGACGATGATCTGTTAGCTTTCGATGGTGTACAAAGATTTTGTTCGTAACACTCCAGTATCGATACTAACTCTCTTCAGCACATCAATTCTGCCATTATTTCCGTTATTGTGAGATAAAACTGCGTCATAGAAACCTATTTTGAGTACTTAGAGTTCACAGAATGCCTTTTTGAGCAAAATCAAATTACTGAGGCGTTTATTTGTATTTGGTGTCTTTCATTGAAGACACTTCCTCAGGTCGATGATATGAGCGGTCTGGTCCCTTAGAAATTCTCACACACACACACACACACACACACACACACACACACACACACACACACACACACACACACACACACACTTCCCCAATAAATCAGGGTTTGCTTGAAACCTGAATGTGGGCTTAATTTAATACATAACAGGTTCTGGTAATGAGTGTTTATGTGAATACTTCTCATTTATATTGTTGAACTTATACCAATCGTCTTTCGGACACAAATTGTGCTTTGGTGTTCGATCACTGGATAGTTTGTGGAAAAGAACTGCCCACACAGCACGCCTCATTACCTCTAAATTATGTGTGATTCTCCTGATAGCTCTCCCATAAAATAGCTGAAGAGAACCAGTTTCTTTCAGGATAAGCCTGCCTTTTCCTCCTAGTGATTTTCCGTCCTTTAGTACTTCACCTTACTTTTCTTTCAGCAAGCGACGAAGCCTACCACCAAGCCTCTATTGGATGTGGTCAACACATTCCAACTTTTCTATTGTTGTAATGTACGGATTTTTATCTGTTACAATTTTGAAAGAAGAGGAGTCCCCATCACCAAGGTATTTAGTATATCTAACAGCATACTGGTCCTCAGATGTGGAGAACATACTCATAATTGCAGCAGCCTCCATGTTCCCACTTGAACCGTTATAGTTTTTAGATCATGCTACTGCATGCTTTTCTTGCCACAGCTTCTTACTGTCTTCATTATTGGACATTTTCCTTATTGCACACTGGTGGCAGTATTTAGACATATTTTCTACATCTAAAACTGTACCTGAGTCATTACCGATAACAGATGCAACTCCATACAGAGATGTGTGATCCCTTTTGATTCAGGTCCCATCTACAGACACACAAACAGGTCATTAACATTTGTGGGGGAGTCACTATCATGAATATCTACCACAGGATCTATTTGTTTTTGGTTTATCTCCACCAATTCTTTCACTGCTTTCTTCATAGAAACTTTCAGAGTATCGCACACAGCATCAGATATTTCTTTGTTTACTTTTTCAAACCTTGCACAAGGTGGAGGCATGTTCAGAAAACCACACAATAAGTTACCCCCTTACCGGCCCACTACAGGGCATCTCAGAGCATATTCTAACCTACAATTGCTTTTACAGGTACTAGTGACAGTTTTTTTGGAGGAGGAAAATGAAAATTCATAGCCACGCTAATTACAAATTAATTTAAAATCACAAGCTATTCCCATTCCTCTTTCTTCACCAACAATCATGCATTCGGTATTTTAACAGGTAACACATGAACGTGAAAACTTTATAGCGTGGCAGAGAGGCCCTAAATCAGTAAGCCTGAATTCAAAGGAATCCATATCAACATCATTCACGCACCTGTACAATTCTCCTGTCCTAAGTGTCGATGCTGAAGATGAGAGCTTATGTTCTTCATTTTGAGCTGCTTCCTCATTTTTATTGGTAAACCGATTTTCATGAAACCTCCGTTTCCTAAACAGTTTTTCCACCAGCCATTATGTATAAATCTCGACTTACTCGTAAAGGTTTGCGAATTCAACCTTCCAACTACTAATATGTGTTAGTAATGCCAAAACGTAAATAAACCACATGCAAGAAAGTTTTCAGGCAAAGATATAGATGTCAGCCAGAGATATAGATGTCAGCCAAAGATATCGAAATAATGCAGCCTTCACACTGACAAAAATTCCACTGAAGCAAGAAATTTCCCAAATCTCGGAAAAGGTGGGGGTGGCCGCTAGTGCAGAGTTAAGCAGTTTAACAACTTAAAGGCGTTTCTAAAGTCGCTAACACGATAAAATTCACTCACAACATTGATTAAACTGTGTAGATCAAGAAAATAATATTTTTGAAAAATAGATTATTTGGACCAAAATCCATTACATCCCCCGTTAAGGCATATTCGGGAATTTTATGTTGATGTCAGTTATTTGAGGCTTGACACTCTTTCCCAGTCGTACCTACCTGTAAAAATGCTATGACTCTGGGCGTTTTGAAATCGCGTCTCCTCTGTGAAGTCCCTGTTGACAGATAGACTCGAAGGTTGTTTGGTCCAATGTCGGCCTACCTACTTTTCCGGTGTAAGTGCCATCTTCATTGTACCAAGTTGTTCATAACCTCGTTACCAACAACGTTTCACTTCTTCGCATTGACCTAAGTGCAACAGACCAATGTAGTTGTTACCATACAACGTAAGCAACACGTCATCAGCTGGTTGCCTGCAGAAACAGAAGTTGGAGTTGGTTCCGCCATGAATTGACTTTTCTTGCGAGAACGATGGAAGCGGCAATCTGCAGTGGGATTCTTCTGCGTCATAATTCAATATTTTTTTCCCAGTACGAAGAACAATACATCCATGTGGCTTGTCGGGCATTATGTTCATTACGTGGTGGGAAACGAGTATGACCCGGAACCGTGTGCCTTTACCAATATATGCTTACAGCCCAGTGCATGTGGCAAAGGATACCATGCTATCGTAAGATTTTGCGATAATGCTATATCACGTTTTTAATCGCCAAGACTTGGATGACGTGTAGAATCCCTTTTCTGTTCGGATGTTTCATTCCTGTTACTTTGATGTTGGCATTTGTTTTTTAAATTTGTGAAAAGTTCCAAGGTTACCAAACTGCTGGCGTCATCGGTCCCTAGGCTAACACACGACTTAATCTAACTTAAACTAACTTACGCTAAGGACAACATATCACCACCCATGCCCGAGGAAGATCTCGAACCTCCCACGGAGGGAGCCACGCGAGCCGTGGCAAGGAACCTCAGACCGCGCGGCTACCCCCGCCCCCCCCCCCCCCCTGTGAAGAGACATGGAAAGTGGTACACCTGTAGGACACGTGCAGGGCCCCGCGAGCACGACGTGGTATGCACTTCAATAATGCCTGATGTAGTGCTGGAGGAAAATGACACTATGAATCCTGCAGGGCTGTCCATAAATCCGTAAGAGTTAAAATACATAAGAATGTTCCCGGGGCCATTCTGTAGCAATTCTGGATTTTTGGGGTGTCGCATTGTCCTGCTTGAATTGCCCAAATCCGTCGGAATGCACAATGGACATGAATGGATGCAGGTGATCAGACAGGATGCTTAAGTACGTGTCACCTGTCAGAGTCGTACCTAGACGCACCAGGGTCCTATTTTATTCCAACTGCACATGCCCCCAACATTACAGAGCCTCCACCAGCTTGAACAGTCCCCTGCTGACATGCAGGTCCATGGAATTATAAGATTGTCTCCATACCGTACACGTCCATCCGCTCGATAAAATTTGAAACGAGAGTAGTCCGAGCGGGCAACCTGTTTCCAGTCATCAACAGTCCAATGTCGGTATTGAGGGGCCCGTGCGAGGCGACACGCTTTGTGTTCGTGTGGTCATCAAGGGTGTAGTTGATGTTTCGTTTAATGGTTCGCACGTCGACACTTGTTGATGATTCAGCAATTTGCGGAAGAGTTGCACTTCTGTCACGCTGAACGATTCTCTTCAGTCGTTGTTGGCCCCGTTCTTGCAGGATCTCCTTCTGCCCGCAGCGATGTCGGAGATGTGATGTTTTACCGGATTCCTGATATTCAAGGTACACTCGTGAAGTGGTCGTACTGGAAAATCCCACTTCACCGCTGTCTCGGAGATGCTGTGCCCATAGCTCGTGCGTCAACTATACATCAGGCTCAAACTCGCTTAAATCTTGATAACCTACCATTGTAGCAGCAGTAGCCGATCTAGCAAGTGCACCAGTCATTAATAAACATTAAACAAAAAAGATGTGGTAAAGCGCTTGACTGCAAAGCAAGAGGTCTTGGTATCGAATGCAGGTCGGACCTTAGTTTTTGTCTGACTTTTGACTTTTAACCTAACTTTCACCTCTCGACGCTGTGAGGAGTTGCCAGAAACAACACGTGGCTCGGATTTCACGTTAAACTTTGATTGGCTCCCTTTCCCCGTTTGGATGACTGGGCTGGGTTAGGAACACGCAAGTTCAAATGGCTCTGAGCACTATGGGACTCAACTGCTGAGGTCATTAGTCCCCTAGAACTTAGAACTAGTTAAACCTAACTAACCTAAGGACATCCATGCCCGAAGCAGGATTCGAACCTGCGACCGTAGCGGTCTTGCGGTTCGAGACACACGCAAGTCGCAGAAGTGGCGTGCAATTGAAAGAGAGATGTAGTGAAGACAGTAGGCAGTCAAATAAGCATAACCATAAGGCCTAGTAGGAGTTCCTGGGTGACTGACGATAATGCATTTCAATTGACGAAAAGAGAAAATGAAGCAGACGCCTGAATGTAAGTGTCCAGAGTGCTGCCGAGTATGGAAATGAAACGTGGATGGTAAGCAGTTCAGACAAGAAGAGAAAGGATGCTTCTGAAGTGTAGTTCTGGAGACAAATGAAGATTAGATGGGTTGATCGAATAACAGATTGGGAGACATTCGATTGAACTGCGGGAAAAAGCAAAAAACGTTAAAGGTACACTTTGACTACGGGCAGGGATGGACTGATACGACACCTCGAGAGGCATCAAGGAATTGTCAGTTTGGTAATGAGATCGCGCACGCGCGCGCTTCTGTCTGTGTGTGTGTGTGTGTGTGTGTGTGTGTGTGTGTGTGTTACGCTTGTAGATGCAGACCTTGGCTTGGATACAATTGGCCGTTTCAAATGGGTAGGTTGCTGTGGTTATGCGTAAATGAAAACGATTGTTCAAGATAGACTAGCATGAAGAGTTGTATCAGTTTAGTCTTCAAACAGAAGACCACAATGATCCAAATGAAGTATAGGTGGAAGTTTAAGAGAATCGACAGGTATGATCAGTGTGTCAGAAATGAGGTACCAAAGTTGTGAGGAATGATTAAATATGTTTAACGTTATCTGTAATATTGAATCCCACATTGGTTATTTAGTTAAAGGGGGAGAAATATACTTAAAAACAAAATGGCAGACGTATAGGTATAAGGATGGTGACTGCGAAGTAACCTTTGGTGACTGATGAAATAATGATGAATAAAAGAAGGAAATTTAAAAACAGGGGAAAACAGGAATGCAGGGATGTAAGGCTTTCACATTTTGAGATAAAAGAAAATCTATGGAAGCTAAATCGAAATGGTTGCAGGAAAAATGTAAAGAAGTAGAAAAAAGATCACCAGAAGAACGGTTCTAGTATGCAGAAGACAATTTTAGGTGAAATTAAAAGCAAAAGACGTCAGAATTAGGAGAGACAAAAGAAGGGGAGAGCGGATGCGTAGAGGAAAGTATACTGTGGGCCTCTACGAGGAGGAAGAAGCCTTTACTGACGTGTTACAAAGAACGGGAATCAAATAGGGTGACATAGGGAATCGCGTATTACTTATAATTTGAAAGAGTGTCACAAATTATATCGGAAAGATAACGTTTCTTTGGAATTAATAGAGTAATTATATGAACTGACAAAGAAATGGATGTTCCCATCGGTGTAGAATATGACACTCGAGACATACCGCGCAGAGTGGCCGTACGGTTTGAGGCGCCATGTCACGGATTGCGCGGCCGCTCCGTCAGATATCGGTGTATGTGTAGCATAAGTTAGTTTAAGTAGTGTGTAAGTCTAGGGAGCGATGACCTTAGTAGTTTGGTCACTTAGGAATTCACACACACACACACACACACACACACACACACACACACACACACATACCTTAAGATTCTCAGAAAAATACCATGCACACAGTTCCGAAGTTATCAAAGGCACATGATTGCAAGAAGTGTGAAACATCACCTTAACAGTTCATGCACCCGAGTCGCTGATAAGAAACATATGCAGATGAATACCAAAGTAAAAATGATCAGGCGATCAATTTGACACTAGGAAAGGTAAAAGAAAGAAAGAGGCAGTTCTGACGTTATACTTGATAATGGATTCAAAACTTAAAGAATGCCGGCCGCGGTGGCCGAGCGGTTCTAGGCGCTTCAGTCCGGAACCACGCGACTGCTACGGTCGCAGGTTAGAATCCTGCCTCGGGAATGGATGTGTGTGATGGCCTTAGGTTAGTTAGGTTTAAGTAGTTCTAAGTTTTAGGGGACTGATGACCTTAGATGTTAAGTCCCATAGTGTTCAGAGCCATTTGAACTTAAAGAACATCAAGGAAACTTGGCAGGATATGTTGATCTAGAAGAAGTTTTTAACAACGTTAAATGGAGTAAGGTATTCTTAATTCGTATAAAAATAGAGTAATGTATTCTTAATTCTTAGAAAAATAGGTATCAGTTAAAGGGTAAATCGAGTAACACACAGTACGTAATAGTAGCAAGAGGGAACATGGGCGAAGTGCTCAGACGAAAAAGTGTGTAAATGAAATAAGTAATTTTTTTCCGCTTCCATGTGACCTGAAGGTCGAAGTAGCAGTGCCGGAAGTAGACAAAAAGTATCAGGAATGGAGTTAAAATTCATGGTGAAAAGATGTTCAGCGAACGTGAGGGAGAATCATAGAAAACGGTCTGTTAAGCGCAGAAAATGGAAAGAGAGATAAAGTAACAACGGCGACAATATTGTGGAGTGGCCAAAACTGTTCTGGCGTAATCATAAGCGCCGGAACGAAGGCGAGAAACGCAAGACCAGAGAAGACGGTGTGCCGCGCCAGAAGCGACCTCTGCAAGAAGTGAATATAAGCGCCGTCCCTGCCAGCCTCGGCCAGATGTTAGTGCTGAGTATTCACGCCATAGCGGACAGTAGTGGACAGTATTGGACAGTATAGGCACAGTTGTAGACCGGCACTCGTAGATTAGTTGTCAGTGACGTGTGTCAACTTGCAGGAACATTGTGTATAGCAAGAACTTTAGTGCCTGCGTGTCGCTTCTTCCTTGCGACACCTTTGTAAAGCTCCAAGTTAAGCATTGTTAAATCTGATTTATAGAAATCAAACTATGAATGTTATTTGCTTGAATTGTTGAATAGCATTCCGGGAACGCTGCACCCGTTAGGCACTCTTTACGAGACGAGTGGGCGAGACCCAACAAAGACGATATTAACAATAAACTAAACATCAAAATAGGAGCTCACTTACTAGATGGAGTGATAGAACTCTGATACTGTGCGAGTAAAATTATACATGGAGGACGTAGCAGGAAGGATGTAAGAAGCATATCACAGGCGAAGAGGACACTCTTTGGTGGAAGAATAGTATATTTAGAATAGGGCTTAATTTGATGGAGGAATTTGTGAGAATTTACTTTTTGAAGTGCAGCATTGGACTGGAGTATATCACGTACAGTGGGAAAACCGAAAGGAGAGTTAGTAGAGTTTAAGATGTGACGTTGCCAGAGGAATGCTGGCCATTAACTGCATACCAACGTTATTTTAGTTCTGAAGTTTTGCTCATCAATGTACTGGAGTATCAGTTTGGTAGGATACGCTCAAGGTGTTTGTGGTGTAACAATATGTCTGCCACTATGCTTGTTTGTTTTGTAACGTAGTTTGCACAACATATACATTGTAAGGGTAAAATTACAGAGAGAAAACCTATACTTAGGCCTCTGAGAGCATAGCCAAAAGATTGTATATGCACTAGAAACTCTACAGTATGTTCATATATTCACATTACAAACTTTCAGCACTTCCAGGAGGTACTGAATAGACAATACTTCGAATTGGAACCCATATCCCGAAACGTACCATTTCCGTGCTACAACCATTTATACACATGTTGGTAACGCACATACATTTACCAGTGATTTATTAGGCTTGGCTCAGTGCAGCGCTTGTTTTACAATTCCACTCATTAATAACCAAAGAAACAAAGAGGAAACGCGATGCAGTTCGACCTCTTCCAATTCTAGTGTGCACCGTCTCCCTTACAGTCCTTATGGCCTTTGTCGAAGCCGCTTCATAATTCTGGCGAAAAGGGTATGCGATAAAGTCGGACGTTGTGGATAACGACCTTGATAAAGGCGACGAGCAACTCTTCCGTTACCGTAAGCTTCGCCTTAAAGAAGGATCATATAGACGTATTCTGCAAACGTGTACTCGACCATGTTGTTCTAAAACTCAAACACGTGAATGAGATGTAGGACAGAGATTATTGACATCACATAATCCGACGTATCCTCCCCCCCCCCCTCCCCCCACCATGACTACCTGGTTGCATACCTACCTAGCAAACGTATTTTCAAACGGCTGTAGCACGAAAACAGTATATTTCCGCAGATGGCTTCCTACCCAAATTACTTTGTATTCACTTTCCTCTACAAATCCTGGGAGTTCGTTACGCGAATTTCCGAACACTCTGCAGGAAAGAAATAATCGAAAAGGTTATATATATAATCTCTGCGATACTTGCCACTTTGACGAATTCCATGTTTATGCACACCACAGAATATTTCTGGTGCTAGGACGTAGACCACAATGCACTGCGGGTCTCTTATTGACTGCTCACACGCTAGTAACGTCCTAAGTCTATCTTGCCACAGTGGGGCTCATTCGTTTCAGAGATCACACTGTCCCATTGTTTGATAAGTCAGAACTCAGAGAGAGAAGGATGCTTTCAAACTGAAGCATATTTGTGTGATGAAAGTTCATGAGGTGGTGTAAGAAGATGAAACAGATCGCTTTCAGCCTAATAGCACCAAGAAATGGAAATAGTTCTGAAACTTAATTTTCTACAGAGTTGGGGTGTCCTAACTGATGAGCAGGGTTAATTGTCAAATCTGCCGAAACTGGGCCGAGTATGTGATAAATATACTGAAATTATTTACTTGTATTTCCTTACGAAGATATGCGTAAAATTTGTTATAGCTATGGTTTATTTCTTCTATATTATGGATACGAGTGATCAGATGCCTAAGTTTTTTTAATGGGGCCCATAAATTTTTGTGTACAGTTCCCAGCTGATGATCAGCCAAATACAGAGACAGAAACAGATGAAATATCACACATGACGTGCCTGGATCTACGGGGTGTAGGCTAATATGTATGACAGACAGCAAATTGAGAGAGTGCGTCTACCGGAAAGATACCGAGAATGGCTTTCTTGGATGACATGCAGACCAGTGATTAGAAGCCTGAACTGTAAAGCCGACCGCAAAATTTCACCTAGTAAATGCGTTCACTTACCAGGAGGAGCGAATTTCAAATCAGTTTTTAGCTCTAAGCTGTTTTCCGTAGCTCCTCTAAATCACTTCAGGTGAATACTTTTTCCTGGCGTATTTCTTTCAGCGTGAGAAGGAGCGATAAATGTATCAATAGTTAGCTTACTAAGTCCCTTCTGACTATTTAACGACTAAGATGTAGATGAGATCGTACTGTATAAACCGCTTTTCTTACATATTCGGAGTTCTGGCTTTTCTCTAACATCGCCCTACTTTTGTTGTCATCATAAAGCAATTCACAAACCGATGTTTTAAAACTTCGTCTCAGCTGATTGTGGGAGTTAGGTAACTAGATAATCGTCGATGCGATTTCTAATGAAATTATGTGGAATGGGTCAATTTACAGACTATGAACGAGTGTAGATGACTTTTTGCTCCCATGGCTGCATACTTGACATTTACAGAAAACAAGAGCATATGCGCTTAAAATAAATGAAAATCTCACTGCTCGTATTCCAAATGAAGCATGTGGACTTTACAACAATTATATATTCTACAGTGTTTAATTAAATATTCACACGAAGGTGACCCTCAGAAAAAATTTAAGTTAGATACGAAATTTGCTTTACTTTCTGTCATACACTTTATGTAATTGGGAAAATGATCGAAAGTTATTTGGGCTGCATAGTAATTTTTTTGGAGAAACTGAAAACGATCTTATGGCATTGATGGCCGGGAATCCCCACCTGGGGAAGTTCGGCCGCTGGGTTATAAGCCTTTCAGTTTACATCACACTGGGCGACAAGCGCATCGACGATTATTAAATTTTGATGAGGACAACACAAAAACCAGTCCCCGAGAAGGGGAAACCTCCGACACAGCCGTGAATCAAACCCGGGCTAGTTGCAAGGCAGTCAGACACGCTGACCACTCAAGTAAGGGGACGGACCCTAAGCCACTGCCAGCTTTTAGTAATAAGCAATAACGGCAAATGTTTTCTTGCTTTGTTGCTGGTGACGGTAGTATTCTTCTCAAGTTACGTCCCGAGCTGCGAGTAAACAACAGCCACATCAAAACTCCACTACGAGTCTCGGCTAAGGGTCTCCTGCGGCTTCCCGCCAAGATGCTGTGCCGCCCTAGTCCTGAGCTACGTGCGACGCTGCGCTTCCGCCAGCCGCTCCGATGCCACCGCTTCGATGTATCCGCCGTGACTGCCCGCGAGCTCATCGCCTCATGGAAGCTTGCTGCTCACCAACTGATTACCAGCGAGCTTCCAGCCTCATAGGACCGAGTCGTTACCAGTGGATTGCCCACAAGTTCCTATCTTCGTGGGACTGTGTCGCTGTTAATCTTCCCTTCTGCTCAAGATGTTGTTGTCCTCAAGTTGCGTAGTCGTCATTCTCTGAAGTCATATTTAGTTTGGTTGATGTAATAAGCAGAAGTGATTTCAAAGAGTGCATTTCACTACGTCCTGCCACACCACTGAGCGAAGGATGCTTGACTAGATTATTTTTAAACTAACGGAAATGCAATTATCAGGGTCCACAACTGAAAACGTATTGTTCCTAGGTAATCACAAGTATTTCCAGTTTGTAGAAAGACAACACCGTCCAGGCAACCATTTTATTTTACTGAATAACTGATTTACACTCTTTTTACAGCCACTTCTGTTAATTACAAAAAATGGGATACAATAGCACAACGTTAGTCGTAAAGTGAAATAAAAATGCATACTACATCAGTATGCAAAATTGAACATCAAATAAATCATACTGAATTACTGCGAAGTACAGATATTCAAGTGACAAAGATACATTTAAAAAAAACTGAAATTATGAAAACTGAAGCACGAAGGACATTAGGCAGATCTTGCCACGAGGTTGACAAGATAGAGAACATATTTCAGCGCCGTCAAATGATAAACTGTCCACACTCGTTAAGGTGGTAGGACGTCAAACAGGCCGACTAGGAGCAGGAGAGGCACCACAGGACATTTTAATTTCCACTGTCTATACATTTACAAATAAATTCATAAAACTCTGTCAGCATGACCAGGAAGGATTCAGGATTCACGCTCGTAGCAGTGGAAGTTGTAAAACATAACAAAAAATATATTTTTTTACATGTGAAGTGTCATCATTTTTTCACTTACTGTTATTTGCATTTGTTGCTATAGGTACACTTTTCATCATAAGTAAGAGAGATTCATCGATGAATTTTGCACAGTATACAAACCATACTTACAGGTGTATGAAACTCAAGAATTTTCCAAATTTATTAAAACTGTGGTAAAAATGGAGATAATTAACCACAAAATTTGAGTTTTTCTAAACATGAAGTTTAATATGTAACAGCTCATACATTTTTTCATAAATTAAGTAGAGATTCATACACCTGTAAGTATGGTTTGTGTGCTGTGCAACATTAATCGTGGAATCTCTCTTACTTATGAAGAAAAGTGTACCTATAGCAACAAATGCAGCCAATAGTAAGTGAAAAAAGATGAAATTTCACTCTTAAATAAATGTCTTTTGTTATATTTTTAAACTTCCACTTCTATCAGTGTGAATCCTGAATCCTTCATGGTCGTGCTGATAAAGTTTTATGAATTTATTAGTAAAAGTATAGACAGTGGAAATTAAAATCTCGTGTGGTTCCTCTCCTGCCCGAAGTCGGCCAGTTTGACGTCCTACCCCCCTAAATGGGACCGTGTGTCATAATTCCGAACAATCAACTTCTGAGGAAAAACAAGCTTCATTTGGGGGGGGGGGGGGGTGAACATGCTCCCACAGGGTAGATGTATACTTTGGATCTATTGTAACTTTCGGAGTGACGCGATCACCCAGCGAACCCCACGAAAACCCGCCAACGGCCATCTGTCCAGTGGAGAATAAAAAAAAATGATTGATCTGAGAAGACAAAATGTCGCCACTCAGTGGGCATCAGGTTGCGATATTGGCGTGTAATTCCAGCCTTCGTTCCCGATGAACAGGAGTCAGGACGCGTTTTGGACTGATTTGGAGGGTCACAAACAGCAAAGTTCACTGAATGCTCGTTGAGGAGGCACTGCTGGTAGCCGCTTGGTTCACCTGGATGGTGAGTTGCTCGACAATCGAACGTCTGTTCGGCCCTCCGCAGCCGTCGTTCAGCCTGTCGTCTATGGTCAATAGTGCACCACAGTTTCCTCGGCACTGGTTTCCGATAGCACCACTTTGCCATGCACAATATGCTTTGACCACCGTTCCAGGCGAACAGCTTACAAACGTAGCCGTTTTTGAAATGATTCCACCCTTGGCCAAAAAACCAATGATCGCTCCCTTTTTGACGACAAATAAATCGCTCCGTTTCCGCATTATGACAACGATAGCACTGTTTCCCGCGTATATCCCACAAGCTTTATACATTGAGCTGACAAAAGACGAGGGCTACCTCCTAATATCGTCTCGGAGCTCCTTTTGCCCTGCCGAGTGCAGCACCTCGACGTGGCATGGGCTTAACAATTCGTTGGAGGTCCGTTGCAGAAATATTGAGCCATGACGCCTCTATAGACGTCCATAATTGCGAAAGTGTTGCCGGCGCAGGATTTTGCGGCGAATGGACCTCTCGATTATGTCTCATAAATGTTCGATGGGAGTCACGGTGGGCGATCTGGGTAACCAAATAATTCGCTCGAATTGTCCACATTGTTCTTCAAAGCAGTCCCGAACAGTTGTGGCCCGGTGACACGGTACATTGTAATTCCCTCTATTTTTGCGGACATAACGTCCATGAATGGCTGAAAATGGCCACCAACTAGCCGAACGTAGCCTTTTCCACTCAATGGTGGCTTCAGTTGGACCAGAAGAACCAGTCAATTCCATGTAACCACAGTCCACACCGTTACGGAGCTGCCACCAGCTTGCACACTGCTCTGGTGAGAACATGGATCCATAGCTTCGTGGGATCTGCACCACACTCGAACCCTAACATCAACTCTTACCAACTGAAATCGGCCCACATCTGATAGGCTGTTGTCTTACAGTCGTGTAGCGTCCAACTGATATGATAACGAGCCCAGGAGAGACTCTGTAGGTGATTTCGTGCCAAGGGCAAAGGCAATCGCGTCGGTCGTGTGCTGCTTAGCCCATTAACACCGAATTTCTCCATTTCTCCTGCACTTTAGTAACGGATACATTCGTCATATGTCCCGCAGAGATTCAAGCAGTGTTGATTTGCTGTTAGTACTGACGACTCTAAGCAAACACCGGTGCTTTCGGTCGTCAAGTGTAGGCCGTCAGCCACTACGTTCTCCATTGTGAGAGATGATGCTTGAAATTCGGTATCCTAGGCACAATCTTGACACTTTGTATCTCGGTATACTAAATTCCCTAACTATTTCCGAAACGGAATGTCCCATGGCTGTTGTCTTGGCATTCCGCGATCAGAGTCTGTTGATTCCCGTCCTGAGTCCATAACAACGACTGACTTCTATTCACATGAATCACTTGAGTACAAATGACAGCTCCGCCAAAATACCACCATTTTATACCTACCACCATCTGTATACGTCCATTCGCTACACCACGAATTTTCTCACCTCTGTATAAACCTTTCACCACTGGTGCTGCCCCCTGCAGTCTGTCAGTGGTTATTCCACCCTGACGTTGAACATAGTTGGTGGTGACATTAATGTGGCTGAAACGTGAAAAGCCACTTTCGTGACACGCTAAAATTTTAAAGTGGAACACTACGCAGAATAACATTTAAAATTAGATATACTTTAAAAATTAAAATTAATGCAGGTTAAGTATTGTACAGAAAGTTTAAAAAGTGTGAAACACAGATTCTCAGGGAAGAACAAATGAAGGTAGTCATCAGGGGGCACCACGTACAGCAGGTTTAGCGTCAAGCGAGGCAGTGGTATTTTTTTAAGGAAAATGAATCCAGTGTTGAACACAGACCGCAAATAATAAAATGATACGGGCTATTATGTCGTCGTCGAACGAATTCCACCTTAAAACACACCGTTTCGCCCCATCTGTGAATGAAATTTTCAATTGGGATCCTAGCTTCTTTGAATATCCGATTCACACCCTGGCTTACCGCTGACTACAGCAAAATTCCGCCTCCGCTTGCTTCTGCGCAGTGGCGTGACGTCACAGGCTTTGTATGCGCGAGCGCAATTGACCGCTGTCGAGTGCCCCGTCATCCGCTGTTGCTATCCCGTCATGGTGGACGACTGCTACACATTTTCTTCAGCACTGGAATCCAAATGTCATTCAATTTCTAGTCCTCCTCCTTCCTATTGAAATTCCTTCCGTGCTTTGCAATCTCTATGGCACGTCTGCATAACTTTTTGATGGTATCTGCTTGTGGCTGCCAGTACTTGAGTCCCATCAAAATGAATGTGGTGGTCTCCTGAGCCGGCCAGAGTGGCCGAGCGGTTCTTGTCGCGTCAGTCTGGAACCGCGCCACCGTTACGGTCGCAGGTTCGAATCCTGCCTCGGGCATGGACGTGTGTAATGTCCTTAGGTTTGTTAGGTTTAAGTAGTTCTAAGTTCTAGGGGACTGATGACCTCCGATGTTAAGTCCCTTAGTGCTCAGAGCCATTTGAAACATTTTTTTGTCTCCTGGCTGCAAAGCAGGTTCCCCAACAGCTCATCTGTCAATCTGTGCTCTTCTTCAATAGCCCTTGTGCTCTTCTAGTCGTTTCTAGACCGTTATTTTTGTAGTACCCGCGCAGACCTCGCTACACCTACACGGAATGCTTCTTTTTCCAGCGATTGGCGAGTATCCTTGCCGACGTTTGGGTGATCTTGCATCTTCTGCGTTGGTTTGTAGATTACCGTGAAGTTCTGCGGTCAGTAACGTCCTTAATGAAAGGCAGGAAAACTTTCTATTTCACCAGCGAGTCAGCACCGTTATGATTACTACGCGGTGATCACAACGCTCTTTTCATCTCAGCGAACGAACAAGCATTCTTGATCAATGTTTCAGTGAGATTTGAATTCTGCGTCTAGTAGCTCTAGTTCGCAGATTTTTCTTGCTCCATCTGCCAACATTTCCTTAATGCCCCAATTTTGCTGTGGCTGGTTGTTCGAATACTGGTGTAGGTAACGGTCTGTGTCTGTAAACTGCCATCTTCTTTCTTAAAAAGAAGCTCATTAGGAAAATTTAATATTCCGCCTGCCTTCTCCTCCATGGTAAACTCAGTCTTCGAATTGATTCCGTTGAGATGTTTGTGAAAACGATCTAGTTCCTTGCTGCCATACCGCCACAAAACAAACTTCCCATGCCGGCCGGGGTGGCCGAGCGGTTCTAGGCGCTACAGTCTGGAACCGCGCGACCGTTACGGTCGCAGGTTGGAATCCTACCTCAGGCATGGATGTGTGTGATGTCATTAGGTTAGTTAGGTTTAAGTAGTTCTAAGTACTAGGGGACTGATGACCTCAGAAGTTAAGTCCCATAGGGCTCAGAGCCATTTGAACCAAACTTCCCATCCTCGTTCCGGAACCAAATATTCCGTTTCTTGTTCGTAGTTTTTAATGCCTGCTCTTTGAATTTTTCCATAAAGGACTTCTGTATAAGTGAGCTTAAGGGGCTCCACATAGCGAAACCATCTCTCTGCTCATAGAACCCAACGTTCTCTTTGAAACACCTGTTTGTGAGCAATATTTAAACAGTTCTGCAACATCAGGAGGAAGAATCCCATTCAACTGTTGCAACACTTCATTGAGCGGAAGTACAGATATACTACATCAAAACTAACTAATATGTCCTCTTTCTTTACCACTATGTCGTTTGATTTACTGATAAAATGTGCCGAATTCTTAATATAAGAATCTGATCGGTCCACATACAGTCGTAATAATGTTGTCAAGAACTAGGTGGGCGAAGCAATAGCACTCACTATACGCCTTAAAGGAATCTATAAAGTCTTGGTGGTGACGCAGCTCAGTTGAACAGGCTTTCCTCTAAGGAACCGTTATCTACACCAGGATTCGAGCCACCATCCAGAACAAAAGCGAGGCATCATAAAAAAGTTGGCGGATAGATCAAGGAAAATTTGCGAACCAGAGCTGATGGACGCAGAACAGAAATCTCACCGGAGGTTTTTTCACGAATGCTTGTTCGTTCGAGAGGTGAAAAGAGCGTTAAGACCACCGAGTAGGAATCATAACAGTGCTCAGTCGCAGGTGAACTCGGAAGTTTTCCTCTTTTCATTACTGACGTTACTGACCGTACAGGGAGAATCTTGAAAAAGAGGATCATCGCATTAGTCTACAATCCCACGCAGAAGATACAAGATCGTCCAAAAATCGGCCAAGGATGCTCGCCAGCCGTTGTAAAAGGGAATTTCTAGGATTTCGTGTACTCCAGGGGAGGTCTGCGCGGGTGCTACAGAAAGATCAGTCTATAAATGACTAGAAGAGCACAAGGGCAATTGCAGAATATGGAATACTGACAGATCGGCTGTTGCGGAACATGCTTTGCAGCCAGGTGACCGTCACATTCATTTTGATGGGACTCAAGTACAGGGATCCACAAGCGGATACCATGAAGACTATAAAGAGAGGCGGCAGAGATTGTAAAACGTCGCAGGAATTTCAGTAGGGAGGAGGAGGGCGTGAAATTGGATGACATCTGGATTCTGGTGCTGAGGGCATCTGTACCAGTCGTCCACCGTGACGTGATAGCGACAGCGGAGGACTGCAGTCGACAATGGCCAATTGCGCTCGCGCATTCAAAACTTGTGACGTCACTTCACTGCGCGGAAGCACGCGGGAGCGGAATTTTGCTGCAGTGAGTAGCGAGCCAAGGCGTGAATCGGACGTGCCAAGAAGCTACCATCCCTCTTGAAAATGTCCTCCGCAGATGGAGGCGAAACGGTGGATTTTAAGACGGAATTCATTCGACAACGTCACACTAGCTCGGATCAGTTTATTACTTGTGATAGTTCCGGCCGTGAAGTTTACATTTTACAGTCACACAGAACACACAGCATATAGGCATATTGACGTTTACAGGTCCGTGACATAAACTATTATAGCTTTCGCGTAGAATGTCATGGTAAATAATGCAATAGCCATTCTATGATAATTAGTTTTGCCCATTCAAAATCAATGTTTGTCTATTTATTTTGACGTAATATACAAGGGCCAATTTAAGGGTAACTAGAGAGATGAAGAAAAGTAATTAAACTGTTTATTATTTCAGGAGTAATCGCCACAACTGTTAATACTTTTATGCCATTGTGAGAAAAAAGCAGTCAGTGCTCTTATGCAAAAATATTTGCGGTTGCGAGGGAACCATGATTGTACCCAGCTGAGTGTCTCTTTCCGAGGAGGAGGAGGAGAAGGAGGTTAGTGTTTAACGTCCCTTCGACAACGTGGTCATTAGAGACGGAGCGCAAGCTCGGGTTAGGGAAGGAAATCGGCCGTGCCCTTTCAAAGGAACCATCCCGGCATTTGCCTGAAGCGATTTAGGGAAATCACGGAAAACCTAAATCAGGATGGCCGGAGACGGGATTGAACCGTCATCCTCCCAAATGCGAGTCCAGTGTGCTAACCACTGCGCCACCTCGCTCGGTGTCTCTTTCCGAAGCAAATCGACAGCCACAAGTGTCTTTCTTCAGGGCTCCAAAACTACGGAAATCGCGTGGGGAGAGATCAGGACTTAATTGAGGATGTGTGATTGCTTTTAGCAAAACTTCTACAGCGTACTCGAAACAAACTCGGCAACATGTGACCACTCATGCGATTTACATATTTTTGGAGCCTGGGTACAATCATAAATGCGGAGGCAACCTAAAAATTTTTACATGGAGGCACTGACCGTCTCGTCTCCCAGTAAGGTAGAGATATTGACGATTATGGCGACTGCTTTTCAAATTACAGTTCACATACTTTTTACCAAGTGTTGTAACCTCCCCACAATAGTTCTATTTAATCAAACTAAATAAAAATGGAGCCAAGTGTAACCTCCCACAAAATAGTAGAAGTATTCTTATTCAAACGCTAATGGACATAGAGCTAGTGTAACCTCCCAGCAATGCAATTTAATGACAATGACAATAAATGTGAAATAGCAATCTGAGCCATGTGTAGGCTCCCCACAAAAAATGAAAGTCAATTCAATAAAAATGAAATCTCAGTGACAATGAAAACGCAAATAGACGGAAATGTCGATCTTAGGCCCTGTCAAATAATTAAACTCAAATTCTTACCACAGTAAAACTGCATCTGCTCTTATTTTCGTCATAGCTTGGAGGAAATGCATCGCAAAAATTCTTTGAACGTAAGTAAATTTTTTCTTTAAGGAAATGCATGGGAAATTTTCTTTCAATAAAATGTTTGTTTTGTTAAAATGTTTGGTTTGAAAACAAAATTATTATTGGGGCGATTCTTGAACAAATTAATTACACTTAAGATGCATTACATTATCAGATGAGCGCAATGTTGCTTCTTTACCTTATTTAAAAAATATACCTCGTCCTGAATCTTGACCAGAGGCCCATGTCGACGCCCGCCGACTCCTCACACACAACTGCGACTGTCTCTCGCGCGCTACTACATGCTCTCGCGAATCGCTACGTACAACAACTTTCTCGCAACTGCTACTGCCGACTCCCTACATGCAACTGAAAACTGAACTCTCGCGCGGTCAAGCGCAGACTAGCTACGATAAATAAGTCTCTGGTCAGAGATTCTCTCATGGCTCGCCATCGCTGGTACTCAATACCCTGCATACATACGTGTTTCATAACCCTCCACTGGGGGGGGGGGGGGGGGGGGGGGGGGCAAAAATTTGGCAGCGATGGTGAGTCATTTGGACTTGCCATGAGCAACAAATTTTTTCTTAACTAATTAACTTTACAATTACAGAGAATGTACTGATGTAGCAAATATGGTGCACATGCCTCGAGTACATAACATATCAGACAATGACAAAATGTGAGTAGAAAACATATTAGCAAATCAGAAAAATGTATATACAAATTACACGAAATAATGACTGGTTTGTGGTAACATAATTAAGCATACAGCATAACATGACAGAAAACGTAATATTTCAAAGACATTGACATTGTTCAGATGCAAAAATGTACACAGAATATCACAATGCAGCAGCAAAAAAGAAAATGTAAAACAGTCATCGTGGCTAGTCTGCGCTTGACGTTGCGAGAGTTGCGAGCAGCAGTCTGTCGACAGTAGTAGTCTAGTACAGTTGTTGTACGTAGCGAGTCGCGAGAGCATGTAGTCAGTTGCGAGTAGTAGCCGGTCGTTGGTGTGTGTGAGGAGTCCGCGGGAGTCGACATGGGTCACTGGTCAAGATGCTGAATAAGGTATATTCTTAAATAAGGTAACGAAGCTGCATTGCGCACATCTGATAATGTAATGCATATTTATTGCAATTAATTTTCAACAAGTGCCCCAATAATAATTTTTTGAAAGCATTTTAACAAAAGAGCCATTTAATTGAAAGAAATTTCCCTTGCATTTCTTTAAACAAAAGTTTCAGTTAAATTCAAAGAATATTTGCGATACATTTCCTCCAAGCTATGGCGAAGAATAAGAGCAGAATTTAGACATGTGGTTTTACTGAGGTAAGAATTCGGATTATAGCACAGGGCCAAAAGATCGACATTTCGGTCTATTTGCATTTTCATTGTCACTGAGATTTCATTATCACTGAATTATCTTTCATTTTTGTGGGGAACTGAATTTTGGAACATTTTTAAGTCTTCCATTTTTTGTGGGGAGCTTACAGCTGGCTCAGATTCCTATTTCTCATTTCAATTGTCATTGTCAGTCTTTAGATTTAATTGCAGGGAGATTACACTTGGCTCCATTTTTTATTTATCTTTGCTATTCTTAATTTTTGTGGGGAGGTTACACTTGGCGACCCTGCCAGGATCGTATTTCTTTGGGAATCTTCTAAGAAACAGTCAGATGTCTGCTCTTATTTGCTTAAATATACACTCCTGGAAATGGAAAAAAGAACACATTGACACCGGTGTGTCAGACCCACCATACTTGCTCCGGACACTGCGAGAGGGCTGTACAAGCAATGATCACACGCACGGCACAGCAGACACACCAGGAACCGCGGTGTTGGACGTCGAATGGCGCTAGCTGCGCAGCATTTGTGCACCGCCGCCGTCAGTGTCAGCTCCATCGCAGTCTTTAACACTGGTAGCATGCCGCGACAGCGTGGACATGAACCGTATGTGCAGTTGGCGGACTTTGAGCGAGGGCGTATAGTGGGCATGCGGGAGGCCGGGTGGACGTACCGCCGAATTGCTCAACACGTGGGGCGTGAGGTCTCCACAGTACATCGATGTTGTCGCCAGTGGTCGGCAGAAGGTGCACATGCCCGTCGACCTGGGACCGGACCGCAGCGACGCACGGATGCACGCCAAGACCGTAGGATCCTACGCAGTGCCGTAGGGGACAGCACCGCCACTTCCCAGCAAATTAGGGACACTGTTGCTCCTGGGGTATCGGTGAGGACCATTCGCAACCGTCTCCATGAAGCTGGGCTACGGTCCCGCACACCGTTAGGCTGTCTTCCGCTCACGCCCCAACATCGTGCAGCCCGCCTCCAGTGGTGTCGCGACAGGCGTGAATGGAGGGACGAATGGAGACGTGTCGTCTTCAGCGATGAGAGTCGCTTCTGCCTTGGTGCCAATGATGGTCGTATGCGTGTTTGGCGCCGTGCAGGTAAGCACCACAATCAGGACTGCATAGGACCGAGGCACACAGGGCCAACACCCGGCATAATGGTGTGGGGAGCGATCTCCTACACTGGCCATACACCACTGGTGATCGCCGAGGGGACACTGAATAGTGCACGGTACATCCAAACCGTCATCGAACCCATCGTTCTACCATTCCTAGACCGGCAAGGGAACTTGCTGTTCCAACAGGACAATGCACATCCGCATGTATCCCATGCCACCCAACGTGCTCTAGAAGGTGTAAGTCAACTACCCTGGCCAGGAAGATCTCCGGATCTGTCCCCCATTGAGCATGTTTGGGACTGGATGAAGCGTCGTCTCACGCGGTCTGCACGTCCAGCACGAACGCTGGTCCAACTGAGGCGCCAGGTGGAAATGGCATGGCAAGCCGTTCCACAGGACTACATCCAGCATTACGATCGTCTCCATGGGAGAATAGCAGCCTGCATTGCTGCGAAAGGAGGATATACACTGTACTAGTGCCGACATTGTGCATGCTCTGTTGCCTGTGTCTATGTGCCTGTGATTCTGTCAGTGTGATCATGTGATGTATCTGACCCCAGGAATGTGTCAATAAAGTTTCTCCTTCCTGGGACAATGAATTCACGTTGTTCTTATTTCAATTTCCAGGAGTGTAATTAGCATTTGGCGCAACGCTTTTACTAATTTTATGACTTTCTTTCCTCAGATCATCGGCAATTCTTTGCTCTGTTGTATTTGTGTTTGTTGCTTTTTGCATTGTGCTTATTTATTTTGTAAATAATTTTGACTATGGTAAAATGCCGCAAAAGACTGTGAATAGTGTATCGCGAGGTATTATGAACGAAATTGCCGACTTAAACAATGTGACCGATAGTAATTGTGACACGCAGTGTAATGATGACAATTCTGCGTTCACTGACAATCAATGTGTTCCAACCACTAATGATGATTTTTATCTTACTGATGAACAAACGAACTCAATTGTCTCCTCTGTTAATTTGACGACAACTGATGATGCAGGTCGCCCTATTGTAATGAGCGCTGCCCAGCCTAACACACCCAGTTTGGAAAATTCAAATAACGTACAGACAAATTTTTCTAATGAAAATGGACAGTGTACTGAAAGTATGACGGATCCATTTAATTCCGAAATAGTGACCGACAGTGTACATTCGAGTGGCAAACCTTTTTGTAAATCTGAGAATAACCAAATGGTTACAGAAACTGAGACAATTCCAGATCCACCATTAAACAGCACAGAGAATAGAAATGCTAATTTTGTGTCGGATACAATTACAGCATTGTTGCTACAAATGAGTAAACAACTTAATGAAAATACAGAAGTTAACAAACAACTTAGTGAACAGGTCAAACAACATAATGAAAAACAAGACAGTCTTAAAGAAGATCTCAAACAACAACTTAGTGAACAGAACGAACAGTTAAATGAAAAATTAGACGACAATTCCAGACAGTTAAATGAAAAATTAGAGAACAATTCCAGACAGTTAAATGAAAAATTAGACAACAATTCCATACAGCTTAGCGAGCAGATTGCAGCCGTTGCCGCGCAGTGTCATGATACTAAGGAACAGTTACGCGACGAAATTGAGGCTTGTTCAAAGAAAAATAGCAAAGAAATTAGATCTGTTGCTCAAGAATTAAGGGAAATGCAAACAGCCGCAACAGAAACACTTCGAGCGGAAATTAGTACAGTCGCTAAACAATGCTCTGAAAAAGCTACACAATTACGCGATGAGTTTAAAGCAATGACAGCAGAACTTTCACGCACAATGGATGAAAAGATTGACGTGAAATTCGACCAACAGAACACGCAAATTGACGAACGTTTTAATCACCACATACAAAACAGTGATACGCGTTTCCGCAAATTTATTCAGGATCAAAATAAAGTAAAACGTCAAGTCATGGAAACAATCACTGCTCAGGGACAGGAAGACAAACGTAAATTGTTCGCGAAAGCGAAGACATATGTAGACAACAATATTGCTACAGTGTCCGACGAAATTAATTACATCAAACAGTCGAACACAGAATTACGTGACGAAATTTCAGATCTTAATTCGAAAACAGACACATACACAGCAGACTTTCAAACAGTGACCGACAGAGTCGAACAATTAGAACTAACACAGGATTCCGATGTCGTCAAAGCTGACGTTAAAAAACTGAACGAAACTACACGTAAATTGCAAAAACAGATTAATGCCTCAGACACTAAAACCGATGATCAGGTAAAAATACTGACTGAAAAATGTGATGAATTGGCCAGTCGTATTGATGTTATTGTAAGTAATAATGAGAGCAAATCAAACGATACTGCACCGATTTCATTTAATCAAACACCTGAGTAGTGGAGCAATGGGGCTTCAAGCACCAGCGACGTCACAGCCTATCTCTGACGTCACAACAACGTAATGATGACGTCACAATGACGTAATGATGATGTCATAATGATGTAATTATGGCATCACATTCACAACCTATCTATGACATCATAATGACGTAACTATGACGTCATAATGACGTCATGATGACGTAATGATGAATTACGTCATAATGGCATCATGATAGTGTAATATTTTTATGATGACATACTTGGTGGACGTTTGCCAACAGCGTTGACCTTATTTCCACATGTTTTGATACTGACCTTACATAATATGATGTCTTTAGCTCACTGCAACATCATTTTTTATGAAGTTATGATATACGTGGTGGACTTTTGCCAGCAGTGTTGACCTTATTTCCACATGTTTTGATACTGACCTTTCATAATATGACGTCTTTAGTTCACTGCGATAGTGTTGACAGTGTCACAACCTACATAGCTATATTTTGTTGAGTCATGATGATGTCATGGTGATGTACTTGATTGCAATGACCTTACGTAATATTCACACACACACACACACACACACACACACACACACACACACACACACACACACACACATTGAAGTGACATTGAATTTTTTCATATATTCTGCACGTATAAAGAACATCAGACATGTGTAAATGACATCACTTTTCTCTAATTACACAACTCAATATGACACAACGTGCCATTGCTAATGAGCTCCATCGTAGTGCTCGAAAAGTGTATCCTAGGCAGGCAGTTATTACCAAAGGACTTGATGACTTGCATCAAGCTGATTTAGTGGAAATGAGTGCATATTCTAAATACAATTCAGGTTACAAGTATATACTAACACTGATTGATGTGTACTCGAAATATGCTTGGGCAGTTGCTTTAAAGACCAAGTCTGGAGATGAAGTTACAAAAGCTATTAAGAAATTGTACAAACACAGTGAGAGAGTACCCGCATTTTTACAAACAGATTTTGGAAAAGAATTCTATAATTCAAAATTTAAAATGTTAATGCTGCGACTTAACATCCATCATTATTCTACTTATTCCAATCTGAAGGCTTCAGTTGTTGAATGTTTCAACAGAACATTAAAAGGACTAATGTTTAAAGAATTTACAGCTACAGGCTCTTACAGGGGGATTAACATTCTACCACATTTAATTGATAAATATAATAGAACAAAGCATTCCACAATTAAGATGCGACCTTGTGATGTTAATGATAATCACCTTTTATCCACAGTACATAATAAAATACGTACCATAGACAAATCAAAGCAGAAATTTAAAGTAGGAGAGTTCGTAAGAATCAGTAAAAACAAAGCCATTTTTGATAAAGGATACACACCAAATTGGTCTACAGAAATATTTAAGATAATTGGAGTCCAAGAAACAAATCCTAGGACATACACTCTGCAAGATTTTGAACTAAATAATATTGCTGGTGCGTTTTATGGTCATGAATTACAAAAAACAAAATACCCCAATACTTATCTAGTAGAGAAAGTATTGTACAGGAAAGGAAATAAAGCATTTGTGAAATGGTTAGGTTTTGATAGAAAACATAACAGTTGGATTACAGTAACATAACATGTAATTTTATTATATAAAATTACAGTTTTTTTAAAGAATTATATAAAATTACAGTTATGTTTTAAAGATATACTAAACGAACAACTGCTTCTTCAAGTTCTTAGTAGTTATGCCACAGATGCACACCATCAAACAACACATCAGGAATTTTTAAAGCATTTACAAAAAAGGTCTGAATACTAGGAAATGAAAATAAGATTCACAGTTTTCACAGGATTTACAATTGTCTAACAGTTCACACTTGCCTGTTTTAGTATGGGTCCATCACACTCTTTACACCACACTGTTTGGCATCATTTTTTACGTAGTACTCTTTGTACCACTTCACCAGCAGATTTGTGTTCAATTTCGCAGTTACTGGTTGGTACCTGCCAATACCATTCAGCATACGTAGGGCATGTAGTGAAGGGCAGCCTTTCTCCTCCGGATTAGTTATTAGGCAGTCAGGTAAGAACTCTCTTACCCATTTCACTTTTTCAGTACCTTTAACAAGTACAATGCAGTTTGTTGGTACCACTGATTTGATGGAGTTTAATGCACTATCCAGCGAGACTCCAACTGAATTAATGTTGTAGTGGTGATGGTTCTCTGCCAACCATTTTGCTGATTCGATATCAAGTTCGTAATACGGTGTTGTACATTGAAGAATGTAGCTTCCAGAGGCAAACACTGTTCCATCATTGCACAGCATTTGGAATGCTAAGTCCTCAGGAACAAATTCATTCGCACATGTCTTGAAGCCTTGACAGTCGAAGATTACAGTATACATCTTGAAAGAAGTTTACACACACACACACACACACACACACACACACACACACACACACACACACACCAGAATGGTGAAGAGTGAACTGACTAATATGCTTCACAAATTTGTGGTATAAATACCATTTTAGTTTGGTTGAGGAGATAATTTACAGATAAATAAATATAACGCCTTTAGCTCATTGCAATGTCGTAAATAGCTTCCACTTTATTCCCTCTTCCAAGGGCTGGCTATACAATAAAGAGCTGAGAATTTTTAAGTAGTGTGTTGACCCTATTGTCAACCTTTTGCATACGCTAAACATTTCGTTAGGCAACAGACTGATACCACTTATCGATTAATTATGAATTGCTGGTTGGAACTAAGACCACCAGCTCGGTGACCTATGAATAACCTTTTTCAAAGGGTGTTTCTCCATGGAGTTAACAAATCATTACTTTTATTGACCTATGTAGATAACCCTATGCTTGTGGTAAACATTTCGTCAGCAAAGAGACCAGTATTGCATATCGTTTATTTAGCAGATACTGGGTGTAATTAAGACTACTAGCTCGCTGACCTATGGATAACCCTTTGCATGTGGTAAAATTTCATCAGCCAGCAGGCTGAGGTCACAGTTCAAGATGCTGACCTGATGGATAATCTGTAAACATTTCGTTAGCCAACTGGCCGGTATCAAATCGATTAATTAGCAGGCTTTCTGTTATAATTAAGGCTGCTAGACTGTTGACCTATGGATAACCCTTTGCATGGGGTAAAATTTAATTAGCCAGCAAGCTTACATCACAATTCAAGCTGTTGACCTGATGGATAATCTGTAAACATTTCGTTTGCCAACTGGTTGGTATCACATCGATTAATTAGCTGGCTTTCAGTTATAATTAAGACTGCTAGATTTTTTACCTATGGATAACCCTCTGCATGGGACACAAATTTCATCAGCCTGCATGCTGATGTCACATTTCAGCACGTTGACCTAATGGATAACCTTTTAGTTTTGTAGAAGCTGCAAAGCATTACATCTTCTAACCTTCTGGATAACCTTTTAAGTCAAAAAAGTGGAACTTTAGAGATATCCTGATGGAGTGTGTATATAAGCTCATTCACAGATCAGAGAAGTTAGAGTTCTACAAGTAAATTGCTGTGTTATTGATCTTGCTTCAAAGACCTACCAAAATGTAGTATATGTATTGCTTTAAGCATAGTTAAGCATCAACATAAACATGAAATAGTTTATATTATATCTTAAGATAGGAATCCTTCATTGTAGAACCTTAATGCTCTTGGCAGTGGGGCTAGCATACAGAAGGCAACAACGAGGTTGTCAACATTATCTATAAATGAGAAGTTCATAATACTATGAGCAAAAAGGGTTACTACACCCTTTGGTCCAGCGGTGCTTGTGGAATTAGAAAGCACAAAAGTCTTTCTTCCTACTCGGTTTTCTAAGATGAGCGATGAAGATTTGGAGTACCTCAACAGTGGAAACGTTCATTTAACATATACTGGAAGAGTTGAGGAAAATAATATGGACACAATTAGTTTTTGTGTAGACTAAGAAGAGTGTTTATAATGTGTTTTATAGTGCGTCTTGTAGAGTGTTTTATAGTGTGACTAATTACTTTGCGTTTAGAAAGAAGAAAAATGTCTTTAGAATTTAATAAAGTATGTGCACATGGGAATGTGAAGGTTGTAGATGTCAACAGTTTTGTGGATGATGGGTGTGATAGAAAACTTAAAGATGAGGATACACTCAACTTCAGATTTAGATTACACAGTGTCAGTAACAATTTTTTAGAATATAAAAGGCTTCTGGAAGAAGTAATTTTGAAAGAAATAAATGACAAGTTCTGTAAAGGTGAGCATTACTTAGCTTATCTGAGATACAGCAAACTCCAGTGTACTTATGAGACTGAACTTTTCGTATTCAATCCAAAAGAACTTGGAGTACACTACTTCAAAGAATTGTTATATATATTACAGACATCTTCGATATCAGATTCTGTGTTCTGTAGATATGACCAATGTGAAGCAGAGTATCATTTGAAAACAGATTTCTCAAACAGAGAAATCAAGTGTGTATATTCAAATTGTAAGCAATTGCTTCTCGGTACAGATAGACTGTACAAACTGTGGGGGCATGGCTACTAGTGCTCTACCGCAAAAGCGAAGAAGTGAGCAAGCAGATGTAGAATTAGAATGGACTGATAGACAATCAGCATTCCGAAAACGTATTTGTACTGGTGAAATATATAATCACAAGACCTACGACTTTTTTTGGAAAGGTGTTTTCCATTGTTTAAAACAAATGTTGAAACAAAACATCAGGCTTTGAAAATCAATTGTTCTCTTTTGTGCATATTCCTCTCACCAATATCTGCTGAGGAAAAGGAAATTTATATTTCTTCTAAAAATAAAGAGTTTTTTATTTCTGATGATATATATGCATGGTACACAGAACATGTTGTGGAGGCAATCATGAAAAAATTTGATTCATTTCAAGAGAGAGATTCAGGTTTAGCATTAAAGGAAATTGTAAAGCTTCGTGTAAACCTTAATGTAAATAAAGGCTTTCGAGTTGGGAGGAATCATGAATTGCCTGATGTAATTAGAGACAAGAGAGCAGTAGTTAGCATACATAGTAGTGATAATGAATGTTTTAAATGGGCAGTGTTATGTGCTTTGTATCCAGTGAAACAGAATAAATATAAGTTGCCTAATTATAAAAAATTTGAAAATGAACTTAATTTTACTGGAATTCCATTTCCAATGGAGTTTAAATATCTTACCCAATTCGAGAGGCAGAATCCAGGTATATCAGTTAATGTCTATGGAATTCAGTATGATAATGGTGATTGGATAGTTGCAAGGAAAAATATTACTCAAAATAAAGAGTTTAATCTTGTACCTATACATATAAGCAAACAAAGATATAATAGGCATGCAAATCTATTAGTACTTCAAACTGATTTTTCTAATATTTATCACTTCTACTGCGTAACCAATCTATCTCGTTTGATGAGATCTTCACTAACAAGCCATAAACAATCGATTCACTTCTGTGAAAGATGTTTGTGTTACTTTTACACAGAGGATAAACTGAAGGTGCATTTGGAAGATTGTATTAAATTTCAGGCTGTGAGAACAGTAATGCCAAGTAAAGAAACTAAAACTATACAATTTCAAACCTACTGCAATAAGGAAAAGGTACCATTTGTTATTTATGGTGATATTGAATGTATGTTACAACCTCTCACAACATGTTCTCAAAGTAGTGAGAGATCTCATTCAGAACCTGTTCATGTTCATGTTCCATACAGTATTGCAATGATGAAAAATATTCCAATTTTTACTTGTATAGAGGGCTAGATTGTATGAAGTGGTTTACTGATAATCTAAATGCAATTTCGGACAATATATTAAAGTACTTTAAGAATAAAAAGCAATTACATATGAATGATCAGGACAAAGAGTTCTTTGAAAACGCTAAAACATGCCATATATGTAAAAAACACTTCCTTACAACTGATGTAAGAGTCAAGGATCATTGTCATTTTACTGGAAAATTTCGTGGAGCAGCACATCAATCTTGTAATTTAAATTATAAGCCTAGTGTGATAGTACCAGTAATATTCCATAACTTAACGAACTATGATGCTCACTTTCTTATAAAAGATTTATGTGAATGCAAGGTATCTGATGAGGAGAAAGAAATTTCAAAAAAGAATGTAAGCCGTGTCACCTTAATACCTACAAATACTGAAAAATACAAGTCATTTACAAAATATGTGAAAAAAGTAATAGGTGATAAATCATTTGGCTTCATTAAATACTGATTTATAGACTCTCTAAATTTTTTAGCTTGTTCATTAGAAAAATGTGTCTCATATATGGATAAATGCTCTTTACAATTAACAAGAAAATATTTTAATGATGAAAATCAGTTCAGTTTAGTATGTCAGAAAGGTATATTCCCATATGAGTATATCACTGATGAAATGAAATTGCAAGAAACAAAACTACCACAGAGAGAACATTTCCAAAGTCTTCTAACTGGTGAAACTGTATCACACTTAGAGTATAAACGTGCATGTGATGTATGGGCTCTTTTTAAATGTAAAACTATTGGAGATTATTCAGATATATACTTAAAATCTGATGTTCTATTGCTTGCAGATGTATTTGAAAATTTCAGAAAATTATGTCTTGATACATATAAATTAGATCCTGCTCATTATGTAACATCACCAGGTTTAGCTTGGGATGCTCTCCTTAAATCTACAAATGTAATATTGGAGTTAATTACAGATGTAACCCAATTACAATTTGTTGAAAGAGGAATCAGAGGAGGTATTGTTCATTGCTCACACAGACATGCTGTAGCTAATAACAAGTATATGAAGAGTTATGATTCTTCTAAGGAAGAATCATTCATTGGATATTTTGATGTAAATAATCTGTATGGGTGGGCAATGATGCAATACTTACCTGTTGGTAATTTTAAGTGGTTAACAGCAGATGAGGTACAAACATTCAATGTAATGAATGTATTGGATGAAGCTGATGTTGGGTACATATTAGAAGTTGATCTGAAGTATCCCAAAAAATGTCATGACCAACATCAAGATTTTCCTTTGTGCCCTGAGAAAATGAAATCTCCTAAGAGTAATAGTAAAGCCCCACCTAGATTAATGTGTACACTTTATGATAAAACGAAATATGTTTTACATTACAGAAATCTTAAACAAAGCCTCTCTTTAGGTCTTGAATTAGAAAAGATTCACAGAATTCTATCATTTTCTCAGAAGGCATGGATGAAACCATATATTGAAATCAACACAACAAAAAGGATTCAAGCTAAAAACGATTTTGAAAAAAACTTTTTTAAGTTAATGAATAATAGTACCTTTGGTAAGACTATGCAAAATGTAAGAAAAATGCGAGATGTTCAATTGGTAACCTCATGGAATAGTAGGTATGGTGCAGCAGCATATATTGCCCAACCAAAGTTTAAGAAGAGGGTTATTTTCGATGAATCTTTAGTTGCTATAGAAATAGCAAAAACATCAGTAGTATTTGATAAACCGATTGCAGTAGGAATGACAATCCTTGACATTTCTAAAACAAGTATGTTTAACTTCCATTATAATTATATGTTGAAAAAGTATCCTCTACAAAAAGTGAATATGTGTTACACTGATACTGACGGCTTTGTATATCTTATATCTACAAGTGATTTGTATAGTGATATCAGACCCGACATTAATTGTATGTTTGATACCTCTGGATATTCATCTGAAAATAGATATAATATTCCAATATGTAACAAATGTGTAATTGGTTTAATGAAAGATGAATTTAATGGAACTGAATTTATTGGTCTCAGAGCAAAAATGTATGTAATAGATACTGATTCTCATTCTACTATAAAGAAGGCGAAAGGTGTGAAACGTGCATCTCTGAAGGAAATAAGTATTGATGACTATCGTAGTTGCATATTGGATAATGTACCAAAAATGACTACACAATACACTATTCAATCTAATTCTCATATAGTACACACTATAAAGCAAAGAAAATTAGCATTAACATATGATGATGATAAAAGGTATGTGGAAAAAAATGGTGTATATACATTACCATGGGGACATTATAGGATAGAAAAACTTTCGGATGTATAGCACAATATGTCATTATCAAAACTTGTGATATGTAAAATGTATACTTATAAAGTTAATAAAAATGGTAAGTCTGTATAAGTTGTTCAGTATTTTATTAAAAAAATAAACCTTATCACTTACATTCACATTTAACAATTATCTCTAACATCATTGGCATGAAGTCGATAACAATATTGGTAACATTTTAAATATTCATCATCTTGCATACATTGTGGTAACAGTTTAAAGATTTGTGGAACCGAGATTAACTTAGGTAAGAGCTTGACAGGAAATAGATAATAATCTAAATCATTTAGATTCTGAGGTTGTCCCAGTTTATGATATATTCTAAATATAGTTTTACAAACATTTATTGACTTTAACCATTGAAACACCATAAAAACGTCGCACTCATCTTCTTGGAAACCATAATCTTCAAGTTGTATGAGATTTAAGTCATCTGGAATAACGTTCTTCAAGCACCGTAGAATTTCCATTTGCTGATGATTTCTAGAGTATGCAATTGTTTTACACTCTCTGTGCGCTAGAAGCTAGGTTCTTGTAAGACTTTCCAGTGTACTTGCTGAATAAGGTACAGTATGAACACTTAATATTTTTTCTGCATCCTCAATCAGGTTCACCATTAAACAAGTCACAATATTGTGTCTTGATTCAATGATTATTACCTTATTCATTTTGATACAGTCTGTTACAAGAGCGGTACTAACAGTAGAATATAACTTTATAAGCTTATATCTGCACACATTTTATCACGCGGCTGGTAGTGGGGTTCATATCAATAATAACATCATGTATTACAGGACATTATGCCATTGTGTTTCTTTTAAAAGGATTCTTTGTTTCTATCTCAATCTTCATATCTATTATGGAGGATTTTATTGATTCATTTTGATGTGAACAATCAATAACAAATATGGGGTTGTTATGGAATTCAATTGGACTGAAAAGTGGTTTACTTAATCCATTATAAATATAATATGAAGGCTGAAATCTTGATTATAAATCATATGCTTGAGCCAATGTTTTGGTTTCAAAATCACATAGAAAGTTTTCTTCTGGATATCGCACAGAATTTAAATACACTTTCAAATTTGTTATATCTACACTATCAAATATACTAGAATCTTTGTCATAGGCTTCCCTATCAACTTGAAAACCTAAAATTACATATCTAGCAGTTTCCAGATGTGTTGTGAACTTAATTTGCCAGGACCAAAAATTAATCTCTGGTGCTATGCTTTCTATTAAATCCCAATGACGATAGGCAGGTCTTAAACTTCTATCATTTTTCAAAATATTCCACAATGGAATTTGATTTTTATCTGCTACATGCACATGAGGCATTTCCCACCACACTCTTTCCAGTATTATTTCCACATCCGGATCTGATTTAGTTGCTAATACGGACGATGTATCATTCCTGTTATGAATTAAAACTAATTCATGTCGTGCATTGAGTATAATTTTTTTATAATCTTCACAAAAGCCAAATATCATTTTCAAAGGAATACAGAAGTTGAAATGACCTTTACTATCTTCAAGTTCTTTGATGTTTGCAACTGAGCCCCATCCTGCATTTAACAGTATATTGGAATGATCAGGTGTAAAAGATGCAGTTCCCTTCAGAAGTGTAGTAATTCCAGGATTACGAACATGGTCAACAACTTCATTATTAAGACGATACTGAAGTTCTGAAAATAAGAAAAGTGCACAGTTTTTGCCTAAATTAGCATCAGTTGCCTTAGTTTTAGCCATATTTACTATTTTTCCTTCAATGAATAATCTACTTTCTGAAGGTAATAAGTAACTGTTTTCATTTTGAATGACAATTGATACTGAATCATTATACCCAAATACTGATTGTCCATAAGGTTTGTATGCATGGTTCTCAATTCGATGAATTGAATCATCGAAAGTAATGTTTTCACGAACATTCAAAATACTGCTCATCGTTCCTTTTTCACTGTTTAGCAATCCATGCAGAAGTGTTGTTACCATCTATGGTGTTATAGTATTTATACTAATTTGTACCCTAATGACTTCAATAGCTGTTTACTGTATATAGTTAAAACCTTTTTTTTTTTTAGTTTTTCTTACTTTTTTGATAGTGACACCACTTCCATTACTAAAATTACAGTTCTCCTTATACACAATTTCCATTACTTAATTCGTCTCAAGTGAAGTCTAACAGCTATTTCGTCTTCATCTAGTGGTACAACTTGCCCGTCTTGGTCACAAATAGATATTATCAAATCTGTTATGTATCTTGTAATGACTGGCATATAAATGGGTGAATTTGGTGTTTCCACAATCTTATATCCTGGAGCTACTGTTGGCCAAAACTGGTGAATAACATGAGAAGGTTCACCATTAATATAGGAACCACCCGATATATTACATTCTATATTTAAAACATTTATGTTCTGAATATTCACAGAATGGTTAGCTGTTGATATAATGCGATCATCTTTATTGCCTTTAAACACTCCTTTTGTAAATCCTAGAAGGGATCCAAGATTGTTATTTAAATCAAAGTTTAGTGTAACATTGTGCTTTATTTTGCATCGATTAAGATGTTTATCATAATCAAAGTCAAGAAAAATTTTGAGAGATGAGCTTGCTAATTTTGCATTATATTCATCTGTTTGTTTTAACAGTTCAGAGAAAATATCTTGCAATTCGTATGAACCAGTTGGAATGACAAACTTCTGGAATATTTCATTATGTTTAGAAAAATAGAAATTGCAATTCTGTGGAGTAACATTAGGTATCGAATTGTATGAAAAATGGTTCAGAAGCGCTATTTCATAGACACCATTTGATATGTCCAATGCTGGATTAAATTTTGTTACCAGCACTGATTTTTTTCCACTAACAATTAATGTTTTACCTTGTCCAATATCCATTGTGTGAATGCATATGTATGTACACTTGTAGCTCCTTTTATTCTTTACAAAGAAATTTCAAACACAGATGACCACAATTGTAACTACTAATTGCTTGAAAGGTATTGTAATTATATTTAAAAGTGCAATGATTCAAATATTTTAAGATTTCATAAGGTGGTGGTAGATTACCAAAGCTATCAAAGTAGTAGACAGTATCATTCTTCTTTTTGTATGCAACCCAGTGGGATTCAGGCTCTTTTGAAGTGTTCAAGTTCACAATTGCACTTTCAAATTTTTTTGCCTATTTTAGGTAATGTGTCTCTCATGAAAACACCTCGGAAATTAGGTATTTTCAACTTTTTTGCATAGAGTCTCAAATCGATATTTGTAAGAGGTCGATCTGGTAAGATCAACTGAATTTTTTTTTTAGTTCCTTTATTTAGATAAAGTCCCATACCATTCTTTTTGTATGGGGCTAAATAAAGGCCATTACCCTTTTGCAAAGATATAGCTTCAATCTTTCTATTATGTTGTTGCATCTCTGCCAACTGCTTACGGGCACTTTTTGCATCATTAACTGCTTTAGCTATACCAGAGGCTCCACCTGCAAGACTTTCAATAGCAGAAAGAGCTGCAAAAATAGGTATAAGAGGTAAAGCACCACCTGTTTTTGGAATAGGTATGAAACGAGTCTTATTCTTTTGCAAATTTTCGACTCCTGTCTTTCGAACACTGTCTACCGCTATTTTATGAGCAATCTTAGCTGTACTAAGAAGATTCCCATTCTTCTTTAATCCCTTCATAGCTCTACCTACCTTTGTAATAACCTTCTTCAATGTGTCTTTCTTCCTCCTTGAAGTATATTTTGCGCCCATCTCCAATTTAACTTTTGCTTTCATTGTTCTTGCAACTCCTAATGCCGCCAGTTTCTCACCAAGCTTTGCGGATTTTGCTTTAACACGTTCCCAAGCTTTCTTTGCTAACATTTCATCAGCTTTATGTCTTTGTGAAAGATTATCTGGAAATGTGGCGTATGCTATGTCATGCTCTTTACATGCATCATCTAGTGGATTGATACCACGATCACCACGTTGTAATCTCTTCTGTAGTTTGGTACCTGGACCACAATAATTGTATCCTGGTAGGTGCAATTCTATAGGGAGTTTGTTAATAGCTGTGTTTGAAATACCTCTGCCAACCTTCCTCTGAGCCTGTCTAGCCATTAAATGATTAGGTTGGTAGGAAAAATCTACTTTTATATACATTACACCAAGCATCTGTAACACTTTTAACCAACATGCGCTTGAAGAAACATGTACTCCAACTACCAGTTACAAATATTTCATTTGATAATGTAGATGGTAGGAGGAAGAAACACGGTGATTTGTTACCAGATACTGTGCGATGCATTATTTGCGGACCCTCAAATTGTGGAAAAACAAACGTTGTAGTGAATCTTCTGATTCATGAAAATGGTCTAAAATTTCAGAATATTTATATATATTCAAAATCGTTGCATCAAGCGAAGTATAAATTTCTCACACACGTATTATCTGGGCTTGAAGGGATCAAATTCTTTACATTTTCAAACAATGAAGATGTTATTTTACCTGACAAAGCCTTACCATCTTCAGTTTTTGTTTTTGATGATGTTATATGCGACAAACAGGACAACATAAGGGCTTATTTTTGCATGGGGCGACATTATGATATTGACTGCCTTTACCTATGTCAGACATACAGCCGGATCCCAAAGCAACTGATTAGAGATAATGCTAAGATGATTATACTATTCAAACAAGATGAGTGTAATTTAAGGCATGTATACTATGATCATGTTAATACAGATATGGATTATGCTCAATTTCTAAACTTGTGTAAACAAGTTTGGGATAGTGAACCACACAGTTTCTTAGTTATCAGCAAAGATGATAAAATTCACAATGGACATTATCGCAAGAAGTTTGATGAGTACTTTTGCATTTAAGAAGACTTCGCATTACTTTTATTTTAGTTTGCACAATGCAGTCCTCTGGAAATGTTCAGCTTGTTCTCTCTGAACCACAAGCAGTGAATGATGTAGCTACAAAGCAATATGTTGACAATTTCTTAGCTTCAATCAGTAAATGGATTCCACAGCTAAAATCATTTTTCAGTATACTACATCTTTCACATGGTGCAGTCAACTTCGGAAACAAACGTGTTTCAGGTTTGCGAGATCCACTGGAGGACAGTGATGCATCTACCAAAAAGTATGTTGATAGTTCCATAACTAGTCTTAGAAGGTTTGTTGACAATATAGTTACCTGGAACAAACTTAATGTTGTTTTAAGTGCATTCGATGTCTTAAGTGATTCTATCATACTTAACTCGAAACGCATTAGCAACCTTTCTTCTCCTAAGGAAAATAATGATGCTAGCACAAAGAAATATGTGGATGATTCATTTATACAGCTTAAGAAGCAGTTTGAGCAAAAAATGGACTTGAAAAACAAGAGCTTCTTAGAGTCAGATGATAGAACCAATGTCATGCGACTTAAAGGTAAACGACTAAGTGGGGTCATAGATCCATTAATATCAAGTGATGTGGCTACAAAGGGTTATGTGGATAGAAAATATAATCAGTTAGAAGTAAAAATCAGACCACTTGTCGATTCCTATAAGATTCCTCAGAATGATTTACTACTGAATAATTTATCAGTCAGGGAAGGTGTTCTTGATATAAACAAGGTGAGAATTGAAAATGTTTTGGATCCAATTAATATGTATGATGCTGTTAATAAGAAATTTGCTGAAAATATTGTAAAAAAATCGATCATAAAGTAACATCTATGTTAGAAAATGAGAATAATATTCGAGTTAAAATGTCACAGCCTAATATAAATATGTTAGATCTCTTTGATGTAACAGATCGAGTGTTTGATATACAACATAAGCGTCTTGTAAATTTGCGAGAACCAATAATAGAAACAGATGCAGCTAACAAAGCATATGTAGATAAAACACTCTCTAAAGTAAGTCAGAAATTCATTTTACGCATAGATAGCATACCTTCCACAAATCCTAATTCTATACAATATTTGTTACATAATGGCAAGTATGAATATGATATTCCTTATACAGGAACTATGAAACTACGCTCAGCATCACCTGATTTGGAAGTGATTACATTTGTACACAATGGCAAGGAAACTGAGCTTGCGTTAAATGTATCTTTAAGTGTGAAGGAAGGAGATAAATTCAGTTTTAAACAACCGCACCCATTTCAATGGGGAAATTATGGTCTTCATGTGGAATTTGAATATGAGGTAATATAAATATGCTGTAATTTGACTATATTTCTCAGATGAGATGTAACCTCAGTACCTGTTTCAATCATTATCTAGTGCCAACCATACAAATAACTTGAAATGCTTCAACAGACTGTAAACCGCAATATAAAATTGAAAAGGCAAATTATGTCTGCTAGAAGAAATATACGTAAAAATTTTTTATCCTTTAAGGAAAAAGAGATTAAAAGAAAAAAACAATTGGAGGAAGAATTGAAACCAGTTTCTGATCCTCTGAGAGAACTTGTTTCTATTAGTAAAAGAGAAAAACTTTCATATCCTACATTTACAGCATCTCATTATAAAGAGGAAGTGAAACCAGAAAATCTTATTTCACCCGATGTTATATCATCTGATCAAGAGGAAAAAGTGGAAGATGATGAGAAACCAGATATTCTCACTTCACCTGATGAGACATTAGTATCATCAATATTAAGGCAAATTCCTCCTAAAGAACGTGATGAAGTGTATGGTATGAGATGTGATCTCCGTAATGGGTGGATGATAGGGAATGAAAAAGTGGTAATTGATGGAGCGGATATAATCATTAGTGATGTAACATACAATGGTTCAAAAGGATTATATAATCTACTTCTTAGAAAAAAACCTTTAGCTAGAAGCTATACAAAATCTGATCTTCTTACGTATGCAAAAATTTTAAAAGCTACCAATGCCCATAAGAAAGGTTATTCTGCTCATAAACCAGTTAATATTAATAACAGTATAAAATATAAAACAATCATACGATGCATACTTCATTTAAATCAGTCTGATGTAAGCGAAGTTCGAAAATCATCTCGAGCAAATTTACTAAAAGCACATCGTCAGTTAAGTGAGGAAACTTTGGAAAGTGAACCTAGTATTCATAGTGGTAAAGGAATTACTGTAGATGAGAAAGAAACAGAAGGTAATGTTCCAGAAGTAAAACAGTGGAAGACACATAGCAGCAATTTACCTCCTGATTATGTGTACTGGGATGACCCAAATGAACTTGTTGAACGTCTTTTCTTTTTGCATGGGTCGAAAGCAGCAGGTAATTCATCACATGACAATGAGATTATTTCTATTGAAGAAGAATTACGAGAAGCTGGAATAATTATGTAAGAGTTGGTTATCTAATCATTAGAATATATAAAGAGCAAATAACAAGTCAGTAACCACATAACACATGTGCACTAAGAATTGTAAGCAGGCTACACAATGTACCCTACATTTGCTGAGCGTCTAAAGACTTTTGAGAATGGTAACTGGCCCATCGACTTTTTGAAGCCTGAAGACCTAGCAGAGATGGGCTTCTATAGACCAAATCACAACAGTAACGATGATACTGTAAAATGTATGTATTGTAACATTGAAGAGAGTAACTGGCAATTTGATGACATACCATTTCTGAGACATATATGTCCTGCATCATACCATCTTGCTGGTATCAACACATGTTGTCCTTGTTGTACAGTTAAAAAACACTCTTTGATGCATACAGCACAACCAGCATGGCCTCAGTATTGCTGTCAACAAGTACGTCAACAGTCCTTCCATGATTGGCCCTCGTATATCCCAGTAAAGGCTGAAGAACTGGCTGAACAGGTTCCTTCTACTCTGGTACTGCTGATCACACGACCTGCTTCTACTGTGGTGGCACACTGCATGATTGGGTAGATGGTGATGATCCATGGGGTGAACACTATCGCTGGTTCCCTCGTTGCATGTATTTATGGTTGAAAAATAAACCTGATCTGGCAGATGATGTAGTAGATTTAAGTAAAAGTGTAAAATAAATTAATAATATTTTGTAACAAAATTATTTTTGTTACATTAAATGATATCTGAATAAACATATAAGCTTGTTTTTATTGCACACCTTGTGTGTGTGTGTGTGTGTGTGTGTGTGTGTGTGTGTGTGTGTGTGTGTGTGAATATTACGTAAGGTCAGTGCCATCAAGTACATCGCCATGCCATCATCATGACTTAACAAAATATAGCTATGTAGGTTGTGGCACTGTCAACACTATCACAGTGAGCTAAAGACATCATATTATGTAAGGTCAGTATCAAAACATGTGGAAATAAGGTCAACACTGTTGGCAAAAGTCCACCAAGTATATCATAACCTCATAAAAAAAAAATTAGTGAGCTAAAGATGTCATATTATGTAAGGTCAGTATCAAAACATGCGGAAATAAGCATGACATCATTATGATGTCATAGTTACGTCATTATGACGTCATAGATAGGTTGTGAATGTGACGTCATAATTACATCATTATGACATCATCATTACGTCATTGTGACGTCATCATTACGTTGTTGTGACGTCAGAGATAGCGCAAAATGTTGTTCACGAAAATGTAATTACTTTTGACGATATCAGAGGCACTCTCTTGCAGGAAAGACCAATTGTTCAGAAAACCATTTCACATCCTGTCATCGAAATTAAAATAGGATCATCGAAATTTTCAGCAGTAATCGATTCTGGATCACCTATGTCAGTTATAAATGAGGAAACTTTCAACGAGTGTAACAAAGAGAATACCTATCCTACATTACCATTAGGCAAAACGAAAGTGAAAGGAGCAGTATCGAGTAGAGGAGTAGACGTTAAATTACAGACACATTTATCATTTTGTATTGCAGGTCACACATTTCACTCAAATTTTTGGATTGTTCCTTTATTGACAACAGACGTTATTTTAGGTACTAACTTTCTCGTACAACACGACGCAGTGGTTGATTTTCAAAATTCCTATTTAATGTTGAAGGATGAAAATGTGCAATTGGCTTTAGAATTTCAGCATTCTTTATCTGCGGAAGAACAAACAATTAATCGTACAGAGGTCATTTCCGTAACACGTAATATAGACTGTAATTCCACATTATTCACGGATACGTACGTACATAACTATAATACTTCAGACGAAGCTGACTACGACATAATGCAAATGATTTCTGATACAGTTAAACAAAGCAGTGCAAATACAGACGACAAACGCACGCAACAACACAAACTTCTTTTACAGCAAGTCCCAGTTTTCGACAATGTTCCTGGTACTATATCCGGCTTTATGTATGAATTTCAAGTCAAACAGCACGACACATTTAAAGCCAAGCATCATCCCATTCCATATATCCATAGACAACAGGTCATAGAGAACAGGTTAAAAAAGAGTTGCAGGATATGCTTGACCAAGGAATTATTGAACCAGCAGTTAGTCCGTACATAAACCCGCTACATATTGTTAAGAAAAAAGATGGCTCACTTCGCCTCGTACTTGATTCACGTCACATTAATGACATTATTATTAATGAAACAGATCGACCACAGACACTAGAGGAACTTCTACAGAAATTACACGGTACTGCTATTTGTTCCACATTATATTTGAAATCAGGATTTTGGCAAAATCAACTTCATCCGAATTGCAGAAAGTATACAGCTTTTCTCTGTTTTGGCGACTGTTATCAATTTTGCAAATTACCATTCGGCTTAACTATTTCTTCTGCAACTTTTATTCGCGGTTTGAACACAATACTTCCGACAGAACTTAAAGACAGAATCACGACGTACGTAGACGTCATTCTTATTGCAGAAGCTAACTGGTCTGAACACAATGTGATTTTAGAACGACTGTTACAAACTTTTCATGCACAAGGACTCACAATTAATCTCAGTAAATCGCACTTTGGCAAAACTTCCATAAAATTTCTTGGACACGTAATTTCAGCAGAAGGCATTGCGCCTGATCCGGAAAAACTTCAAGCTCTACGTGACATTACTATTCCTACAACGAAGAAACAATTACGCAGCTTTTTGGGCTTTTTTTAACTTTTTTCGTAAATTTATTCATCACTATGCTTTAGACACACCTAGATTATGTCAATTGACAGGTAAGAACAGTATTTGGTCTTGGGATAAGCAAACACATTCTGAATTCATGAACCTGAAACATGCTTTGTTGAATGCTCCACTTTTATCGCACCCAGACCCTACCAGAAATATTTCCATTGCCACCGACAGTTCTAACACCACTTTAGGCGTACATTTTTTCCAGGAAATTGAAGAAGATGGCTCAACTGTAATTAAAAACATTGCATTTGCAAGTCGCATTCTGTCACCTGCTGAACGAAATTATTCAGTTACAGTTCTGGAAACATTATGTGTTGTATGGGCTTTTACGAGATTTAGACATTTTCTTTATGGAAGACATACCACTGCCTACACAGATCACAGAGCGATACAATTTTTACTTTCAGCTAAATTCACACACGACAGATTAGATAGATGGAAACTTTATTTACAAGAATTTAATTTAACAATAGTTGACATTCCCGGCACACAAAATGTTGTAGCAGATGCACTATCCCGTTCTCTCAGCAACAATCAGCAAGAAGTCGCAACCAACTTCCGCAAAGCAAATTTCAGCGTCATGTACATTCAGCAAGTTGCATTTGAAAATTTTATTTCGTCGTCATTACAGGACATAGCAAAAGAACAAAATAAAGACAACGTGTGGAAAGAAATTAAACACCTTTGGCAAGATAAAAATAATGTTACAATTGGAAACCATTACACTGTACGCAATGACATTCTGTTTCGCCGCTCTCATCCTGACAGCAACAACTGGTTATTATGCATTCCTGACGAACTGATTAACAAATTGATCTGGTACACTCATTTAAGTTACGCACATTACGGAGCAAGAAAATGTTTTCTTATACTGAGACAGAACTGTTATTTTACCAACATGGAAAAACGCATACGACGACTTTTAGCGTCATGTAAAATTTTCCAGAAAGCTAAGTCAGACACAACGTCACACATTCCTCCATTACATCCAATTGTACCTGTTAAATTGAGACATATGGCCGCTGTAGACATTTTTGGTCCAATTCCGAGAACTAATAGAGGTTTTTGCTACATCTTTGTCGCTGTTGAGCTCACTTCAAAATTTGTTACTTTCACTCCGCTACGCAAAGCTACTGCTAAAACTGTTTCGAAAGCATTTGTAAAACACTTTCTATTTCATGTAGGGCATGTGTTGAAAGTAATTTCTGATAATGGATCACAATTTCGTTCTGGTACATGGACACGCATGTTACGAGCTAGAAACATTTCTCCGATTTATATATCCAAGTACCATGCTTCTTCGAACCCCTGTGAACGATTAATGAAAGAAATTGGTAAACTGTGTAGAATATACTGCCACAAAGGACATATTGATTGGGACACACACCTATTCTCATTCCAAGATGTAATTAATTCCATTCCAAATGAATCCATTATGCTATCTCTGTCTGTCATACTGAAAAACGTTGAACCACCAAACAAAATTACAGAATTAGTAAGAATCGCCTCAATAATAATTTTGTTTTCAAACCAAGCATTTTAACAAAACAAACATTTTATTGAAAGAAAATTTCCCATGCATTTCCCTAAAGAAAAAATTTACTTAAGTTCAAAGAATTTTTGCGTTGCATTTCCTCCAAGCTATGACGAAAATAAGAGCAGATGCAGTTTTACTGAGGTAAGAATTTGAGTTTAATTATTTGACAGGGCCTATGATCGACATTTCGGTCTATTTGCGTTTTCATTGTCACTGAGATTTCATTTTTATTGAATTGACTTTCATTTTTTGTGGGGAGCTCACACATGGCTCAGATTACTATTTCACATTTATTATCATTGTCATTAAATTGCATTGCTGGGAGGTTACACTAGCTCTATGTCTATTAGCATTTGAATAAGAATACTTCTACTATTTTGTGGGAGGTTACACTTGGCTCCATTTTTATTTAGTTTGATTAAATAAAATTATTGTGGGGAGGTTACAATGAAATCTCAGTGACAACGAAAACGCAAATAGAACGAAATGTCGATCTTAGGCCCTGTCAAATAATTAAACTCGAATTCTTACCTCAGTAAAACTGCATCTGCACTTATTTTCGTCATAGCTTGGAGGAAATGCATCGCAAAAATTCTTTGAACTTAAGTAAATTTTTTCTTTAAGGAAATGCATGGGAAATTTTCTTTCAATAAAATGTTTGTTTTGTTAAAATGCTTGGTTTGAAAACAAAATTATTATTGGGGCGATTCTTGAACAAATTAATTACACTTAAGATGCATTACATTATCAGATGAGCGCAATGCTGCTTCTTTACCTTATTTAAAAAATATACCTCGTCCTGAATCTTGACCAGAGGCCCATGTCGACGCCCGCCGACTCCTCACACACAACTGCGACTGTCTCTCGCGCGCTACTACATGCTCTCGCGAATCGCTACGTACAACAACTTTCTCGCAACTGCTACTGCCGACTCCCTACATGCAACTGAACTCTCGCGCGATCAAGCGCAGACTCGCCACGATAGATAACTCTCTGGTCAGAGATTCTCTCATGGCTCGCCATCGCTGGTACTGAATACCCTGCATACATACGTGTTTCATAACCCTTCACTGGGGGCGCAAAAATTTGGCAGCGATGGTGAGTCATTTGGACTTGCCATGAGCAACAAATTTTTTCTTAACTAATTAACTTTACAATTACAGAGAGTGTACTGATGTAGCAAATATGGTGCACATGCACCGAGTACATAACATATCAGACAATGACAAAATGTGAGTACAAAGCATATTAGCAAATCAGAAAAATGTATATACAAATTATTTGATAGGTAACACAAGTGCACACACACTGAAAAACTCTTTAGCATTTTCAGAACAAATAAGCAGAATGGCAAAAAATCATGTTGACAAGTGACATGAGTGCACATGCACTGCAGTTCAGAATATATCAGGAAATGAGGAAATGTATATACAATGAGTAACAAATGCCATAAGTGCATATGCACTGAAGTATTGAACATACCGGGAAATCACTAAATGTATACAGAATGAGTACAGATCATATTGAAAAATGAGAAAAGTGCACAGGCACTGAAGTTCAGTAGAAAACATATTAACACATGAGATAAGTGCACATGTACTGTAGTTTAGAACATATCATCAAATAAAAAAAAAACGTATAGGTCATGAATACAAATCATGTTAGCAAAATATGTTTTTTTTATGTTACAAGAATTATGATAGGAAAGGGAAGGATTGCATCATGGTTGTAGCACTTTAGGTTGCACACAGCTGCTCTGAAAGTCTATATCTTTCCACAGAAGTACAACACCAAGTGAGACAATCTGAAGTTCTTTTCCCAGAAGTATTTATCAGCGTATCCAAGACACTGAAATGTCGTAGTAATATTCCATGTTTTCATTTTGGCGGTACATCAGGTACACCAAACAGTGGGACCATAATAACGTCTCCATCAGTCACGGTGGTGGACAGCATGTCGTGTCAACACCATGAGGATAGACAGGACAAATGGATATTGCAGTAATTCATGGTAGTTAGGTCAGTAGTTGAAGGACATTAAGTCAAATACTAGTCTTCATTGAGAATTACATTAGTAGTTTGCGGCATTTATAGCCCAGTTATTGAACATTTCTGTACCATGTATTTAGTATTACAGAATAATGTTCATAAATCATCTGATTACAATCAATATTGCCACTTATTGGCCAGTTACAAACGTCAAAATTCATCATTGAAAACAGGAGCTAATGACTGGCATAGTATTAACATAATTCATTTAGTTATACAAATTATTGGCACTAATTGGCCAGTTACAGACATCAAAAGTCATCATTGAAAACAGGAGCTATTGAATGGCATAGTATTAACATAATTCATTTAGTTATACAAATTAGTGGCACTAATTGGCCAGTTACAGACATCAAAAGTCATCATTGAAAACAGGAGCTAATGAATGGTATAGTATTAACATAAGTCATTTAGCTATACAAATTATTGGCACTAATTGGCCAGGAAGTATTGAATAGTACAAAGCATTTTTAATTCTTCCAGTGACATAAATTCTATTCAAAATGTTAGCAATGCATTGCTTGGGGTAATTATAGGGGAAAGCAAGAAGAGAAAAAGAAAAAAAAAATTTGCTTCTGGTTTGTTCCTGTAAATGAAAATGTGTAACGTCATTCGTCATGAGTCAGCGGTAACAAGGTTATGAAACAAGTAGAGTATATATAACGACATAGATTTAATGAACAACTGCTTATAGCACATTAATCTCATAAATAATTTCTCCTACAAAAAAAAAAAATATAAAAAATGGATTATTAAGCTGAAAGAAGAAATGCATTTTGTGCTGAAAAATAGTGAACTTCGAATTAACAGGTAGTGAAATGTGTATAAAAATGTGTTCCATAGCTGTCCTTTCCAAAACCTTCAGTCATCATACCATAAGATATAAAACATACTGTCAAAACAAACTGCAACAAATACTTAAATAACTACATAGCATAAATACATAAACTTCAACATCATCCTCATCTGTAAAGAAGAAACTTCATTATCCATATTATCATAGCTTCACTAATATCATCACCTGTAAAGAAAAACTTCATTATTCATAGTAGCATATTCTTCATCATTACTCTTCATCAGCATTCATTATCATCTGCAAAAAATCACTTCATTACTCATTACACAACTATTCGTTATCTCTAACATATTTCATCACTAAAACTAAGATGTGTAGTTCTGTCTGACAGCCTGCATCAATCGCCTTGTATTCTGAAAGAAAAAAATTAGTTAAGACTGCTATTCTACGATGTATAGTATATTCTTGTTAATGCTTGTTAATTCTGATCCATTTACTCTTCCTCACGAGGTTTGCATCTTCTTTCGATCATTCCGCAGTTGAAATTCCCATTTCTGTTTAATTTATTTCCTTTACACGTTATTTCTTTCTGAAAATGGTGAACAAAGATTAAAGTCTTGCATTTACATCATATACTCACTAAATAATGACTGGTTTATGGTGACATAATTAAGCATACACCATAACATGACAGAAAACGTAATATGTCAAAAGCATAGACAGTGTTCAAAGGCAAAAATGTACAGAGAATATCACAATGCAGCAGCAAAAAAAATGTAAAACAGTCATGATGTTGAGATATCATAGGGCAAAAAATGTCAAAGTTAACTGGTGTGTGATATATCTTAACTATTTCACAGTGCATACAAACAAAACATGAAAACAATCGTACATACATTTAAAAAAATGGAAAATGTGCACGGTCTGATGCGTAACGACAAGAAAAGCGACCTGCTAACATTACCTTGCCGGGCCCTTGCCAAGAAAAAATGCGATAATCGTCAGTAATTGTTCATGTGAATATAATTGCAGAAATGATCATAAAAATTAGTAAATAGCATTACAGTGTGATAAATCATAAAGTATGTTCACTCAATAAAGGGTTTTATGTTGTATAAGTGGTGGTTTCCTTTCGATTTTATGGTTCTTATAGTTTGGACGTGTACAACATTGGGGTGGGGAATGCTGCGAATCCGATATGGACCTGCGTATAGAAGTTCAAATTTACTGCACTTACCTTTTATTCTGCTGGATAAATAGTGTGTACGTACTAATATCTTCTGTCCCACGTGAAAGTCTCGGCGTGTACAAACCTGTTTTTGCTGTCTTCTCCGGCGCTCTGCGGCACGTTTAATGTTGTTCAGTGCAATGTTAATTATTTCATGGTGTCGTAGTCGACGAGATGTAGGAAAATTTACTAATTCTGTAATTTTGTTTGGTGGTTCAACGTTTTTCAGTATAACAGACGGAGATAGCATAGTGGATTCATTTGGAATGGAATTAATTACATCTTGGAATGAGAATAGGTGTGTGTCCCAATCAATATGTCTTTTGTGGCAGTATATTCTGCACAGTTTACCAATTTCTGTCATTAATCGTTCACAGGGGTTCGAAGAGGCATGATACTTGGATATATAAATCGGAGAAATGTTTCTAGCTCGTAACATGCGTGTCCATGTAGCAGAACGAAATTGTGATCCATTATCAGAAATTACTTTCAACACATGCCCTACATGAAACAGAAAATGTTTTACAAATGCTTTCGAAACAGTTTTAGAAGTAGCTTTGCGTAACGGAATGAAAGTAACAAATTTTGAAGTGAGTTCAACAGCGACAAAGATGTAGCAAAAACCTCTGTTAATTCTCGGAATTGGACCAAAAATATCTACTGCGGCCATATGTCTTAATTTAACAGGTACAATGGGATATAATGGAGGAATATGTGAAGTTGTGTCTGACTTAGCTTTCTGGCAAATTTTACATGACGCTAAAACTCGTCGTATACGTTTCTCCATGTTGGCAAAATAACAGTTCTGTCTCAGTATAAGAAAACATTTTCTGGCTCCGTAATGAGTATACCATATTAATTTGTTAACCAGTTCGTCAGGAATGCATAATAACCAATTGTTGCTGTCAGGATGAGAGTGGCGAAATAGAATGTCATTGCGTACAGTGTAATGGTTTCTAATTGTAACAAGGTGTTTGATTTCTTTCCAAACATTGTCTTTACTTTGCTCTTTTGCTATGTCCTGTAATGACGATGAAATAAAATTTTCAAATGCAACTTGCTGAATGTACATAACGCTGAAATTTGCTTTGCAGAAGTTGGTTGCTACGTCTTGCTGATTGTTGCTGAGAGAACGCGATGGTGCGTCTGCTACAACATTTTGTGTGCCGGGAATGTGAACTACTGTAAAATTAAATTCCTGTAAATAAAATTTCCATCTGCTTAATCTGTCGTGAGTGAATTTAGCCGAAAGTAAAAATTGTATCGCTCTGTGATCTGTGTAAACGGTGGTATGTCTGCCGAAATCTCGTAAAAGTCCAGACAACACATAACGTTTCCAGTTCTGTAACAGAATAATTTCGTTCAGCAGGTGACAGAATGCGACTTGCAAATGCGATGTTTTTAATTACTGTAGACCCATCTTCTTCAATTTCCTGAAAAGTATGTACACCTAAAGCGGTGTTGGAACTGTCGGTGGCAATGGAAAATTTTTTAGTAAGATCTGGGTGCGATAAAAGTGGTGCATTGAACAAAGCATGTTTCAGGTTCATGAATTCAGAATGTGCTCGCTTATCCCAAGACCAAATACTGTTTTTACCTGTCAATTGACATAGTCTAGGTGTGTCTAAAGCAGAGTGATGAATAAACTTACGAAAAAAGTTAATTCAGCCCAAAAAACTGCGTAATTGTTTCTTCGTCGTAGGAACAGTAATGTCACGTAAAGCTTGAAGTTTTTCCGGATCAGGCGCAATGCCTTCTGCTGAAATTACGTGTCCAAGAAATTTTATGGAAGTTTTGCCAAAGTGCGATTTACTGAGATTAATTGTGAGTCCTTGTGCATGAAAAGTTTGTAACAGTCGTTCTAGAATCAGATTGTGTTCAGTCCAGTTAGCATCTGCAATAAGAATGTCATCTACGTACGTCGTGATTCTGTCTTTAAGTTCTGTCGGAAGTATAGTATTCAAACCGCGAATAAAAGCTGCAGAAGAAATAGTTAAACCGAATGGTAATTTACAAAATTGATAACAGTCGCCAAAACAGAGAAAAGCTGTATACTTTCTGCAATTCGGATGAAGCTGAATTTGCCAAAATCCCGATTTCAAATCTAATGTAGAATAATTAGCAGTACCGTGAAATTTCTGTAGCAGTTCCTCTAATGTCTGAGGTCGATCTGTTTCATTAATAATAATGTCATTAACGTGACGTGAATCAAGTATGAGCCGAAGTGAGCCATCTTTTTTCTTAACAATATGTAGCGGGTTTATGTACGGACTAACTGCCGGTTCAATAATTCCTTGGTCAAGCATATCCTGCAACTCTTTTTTAACCTGTTGTCTATGGATATATGGAATGGGATAATGCTTTGCTTTAAATGTGTCGTGCTGTTTGACTTGAAATTCATACATAATCCGGACATAGTACCAGGAAAGTTGTCAAAAACTGGAGCTTGCTGTAAAAGAATTTTGCGTAATTGCGTTCGTTCGTCGTCTGTATTTGTACTGCTTTGTTTAACTTTATCAGAAATCATTTGCATTATGTCGTAGTCAGCTTCGTCTGGAGTATTATAGTTATGTACATACGTATCCGTGAACAATGTGCGGAAATGACCTCTGTACGATTAATTGGTTGTTCTTCCACAGATAAAGAATGCTGAAACTCTAAAGCCAATTACACGTTTTCATCCTACAACATTAAACAAGAATTCTGAAAATCAACCACTGCGTCGTGTTGTACGAGAAAATTCGTACCTAAAATGACGTCTGTTGTCAATAAAGGAACAATCCAAAAATTTGAGTGAAATGTGTGACCTGCAATACAAAATGATAAATGTGTCTGTAATTTAACGTCTACTCCTTTACTCGATACTGCTCCTTTTACTTTCGTTTTGCCTAATGGTAATGTATGATACGTATTCTCTTTGTTACACTCGTTGAAAGTTTCTTCATTTATTACTGACATAGGTGATCCGGAATCGATTACTGCTGAAAATTTCGATGAACCTATTTTAATTTCGATGATAGGATGTGAAATGGTTTTTTGAACAACTGGTCTTTCCTGCAAGAGAGTGTTTCTGATATCGTCAAAAGTAATTACATTTTCGTGAACAACATTCTGCGTGTCTAAAGTAGTGCTTGTGTTACTGGAAGATGCGACCTGTGCAGTATCTAGTCAGATTCTATCTGACGTGTTATTATTTTCAGGGGGACTCCGTGGCATTTCTACTATTTGAACTGTTCTATTATTTCTTCCAGACGTATTACGCTCTGGATGATACCTACTGTCTGGTTCATTCACCAGAATATCTTGTTGCTGATCATTTTGCTGCTAGTATGATCGACTGTTATTAAACGTATGTTGGTAATTATGCTCATTGTTTTTACGTCTGTCGTGATAGTCATCCCTATACGGTGCATTGCGATAGGAATTGAAATACTGTCTTTTCTGTACGTAGTTATTTCCTTGATGCCGTGCATTACTATTTGTTGGATCTGGGACTATACGTGCACGCGGCGAAACGTTAAAGTTGGGTTGACCTTGTGTATTACATTGTTGGTTAGGTACGCCAACCGACTGGCTTTCATGCTGTTGTGGTGGAAAACGGCTATTGTTACTAAAATGTGGTTCCTGTTGCTGAAAATTTTGACGATATTGATAATTCGAATGTGGTCTGTTATTAAAGTTCTGGTGGTTGTCATTCCTGAAGCGTCTATTACTTTTACTATTGAAATTACGTGGTTGATCGTAATTACTGTACGTTTGTTGACCTTGGTTATTATATGAAAAATTTTTGTTTACGAATGAATAGTCTGTTTGCTGCACTTCTAAAAGCTGCAGCAGGTCCCTGAATCCCGAAATATTTTCTTTTTGCTGACCTGTTAAAAGTGACACTCTTAATGATCGTGGTAATTTAGAGATACATAATTGAATGAGTGCAGATTCACTATAGGGTTCACTTAAATACTGGTTTTGTTGCACCATGTGCTCAAAAAATTGCGTGACACTGGGAAAATTGGTGTTCTCATAATTCGGTAAACTAATTAATTGATCTTTAATTTCGCACTGTGTTGTCTTCGACCAGTACACTGATAGAAAAGCATTCTGAAACTCTTCCACCGAATAGCATTGCCACGCGATCGGTCTCATACGAGTTGCCGGTTCGCCTTCCAAAAAACTGCAAATAAATTCAAGTTTATGCGTAACGGGCCAAGTCGGTGGAAAGGCAAAGCTAAATTGTTGAATCCAATCCAGTGGGTGAATCTGAGTTCTGTCATTTTTAAACACTTTAAATTTTCTCACTGACAGAAAATTTTTGTTATCAAAATTATCGTCTCTGTATGATGTAACAGGTTCAGGATTGTAAGAGAATCTATTTGTATGTGTCTGTTCGGAATCTAAGTCCCGTACTCTCTGTAGATTACCCAAGTTATACGGGCTGCGTGAGTCTGACAAATGTTCACAAAGTGGCGTCTGTTGTGATGTATTATTAACTGAAATATTTTTCATCCTTGTTATTTCTTGCTGTAAATTTGACAATTTTCTATGCAAGGTGTTATTAGACAAATCGATCTCATTAATTTTCTGCTGTAGATTTTGGAATTCAGGTGTTTGATTAAATGAAACCGGTGAAGTATCGCCTGATTTGCTGTCATTATTACTTTCAATAGCGTCAATTTGACTGGCCAATTCATCACATTTTTCAGTCAGTATTTTTACCTGATCATCGCTTTTAGTGTCAGAAGTATTAATCTGTTTTGTAATTTACGTGCGGTTTCGTTCAATTTTTTAACGTCAGCTTGGATGACATCGCAATCCTGTGTTATTTCTAATTGTTCAAATCTGTCTGTCACTGTCTGAATATCTGCTATGTGTGTATCTGTTTTTGATTTAAGATCAGAAATTTCATCACGTAATTCCGCGTTCAACTGTTCGATGGTATTAATTTTGTCAGACACTGTAGCAATATTGTTGTCTACGTATGTTTTTGCTTTCGCAAACATTTTGCGTTTGTCTTCTTGTCTCTGTGCAGTGATTGTTTCCATGACTTGACGTTTTACTTTATTTTGATCCTGAATAAATTTGCGGAAACGCGTATCACTGTTTTGTATGTGAAGATTAAAACGTTCGTCAATTTGAGAGTTCTGTTGGTCGAATTTCGCGTCTATCTTAGCATCCATTGTCTGCGAAAGTTCTGCTGTCATTGCTTTAAATTCGTCGCGTAATTGTGTAGCTTTTTCAGAGCATTGTTTAGCGACTGCGCTAATTTCGTTTCTAAGTGTTTCTGTTGTAGCTGTTTGCATATCCCTTAATTCTTGCGCAACAGATTTAATTTCTTCGCTGCTTTTCTTTGAACACGCCTCAATTTCCTCGCGTAACTGTTCATTAGTATCATGACATTGCGCGGCAACGGCTTTAATCTGTTCACTAAGCTGTCTGGAATTATTGTCTAATTTTTCATTTAACTGTTTGGAGTTGTTGTCTTGTTTTTCACTCTTTTGTTTGAAATCTTCCCTAAATTGTAGCAGTATTGCCATAATTGGATCCGAGCCAAAATTAGCATTTCCATTATCTGTGCTGTTTGATGGTGTATCTGCAATTGTCACGTTTTGTGTATCCATTTGGTTATTTTCAGATTTACAAAAAGGTTTGCCAGACGAATGTACACTATCGGTCACTATTTCGGAATTAAATGGATCCGTCGTACTTCCAGTACCCTGTCCATTTTCATTAGAAAAATTTGTCTGTACGTTATTTGAATTTTCCAAACCGGGTGTGTTAAGCTGGGCAGCGCTCATTCCAACTGAACGCCCCGCGTCATCAATTGTCGTCAAATTAACAGAGGAGGCAACTGAGTTCGTTTGTTCATCAGTAACATAATAATCATCATTAGAGGTTGGAACGCACTGATTGTCGGTGAACGCAGGATTGTCATCATTACACTGCGTGTCACAATTACTATCGGTCACGTTGTTTAAGTCGGTAATTTCATTCATAATACCTCGCGATACACTATTTACAGTCTTTCGCGGCATTTTTACAGTAGTCACAATTATTCACAAAACAAATAAGCACAATGGAAAAAGCAACAAATAAAAATACAACAGAGCAACGAATTGCCGATGATCTGAGGAAAGAAAGTCACAAAATTAGTAAAAGCGTTGCGCCAAATGCTAATTGTAGTAAGTAAATAAGAGCAGATATCTGGCTACGTTTCAGAAGATTCTTAACGAAATACGATCCTGGACTGGGTGTCGCCAAGTGTAACCTCCCCACAATAATTTTATTTAATCAAACTAAATAAAAATGGAGCCAAGTGTAACCTCCCACAAAATAGCAGAAGTATTCTTATTCAAATGCTAATGGACATAGAGCTAGTGTAACCTCCCAGCAATGCAATTTAATGACAATGACAATAAATGTGAAATAGCAATCTGAGCCATGTGTAGGCTCCCCACAAAAAATGAAAGTCATTCAATAAAAATGAAATCTCAGTGACAATGAAAACGCAAATAGACGGAAATGTCGATCTTAGGCCCTGTCAAATAATTAAACTCAAATTCTTACCTCAGTAAAAATGCATCTGCTCTTATTTTCGTCATAGCTTGGAGTAAATGCATCGCAAAAATTCTTTAACGTAAGTAAATTTTTCTTTAAGGAAATGCATGGGAAATTTTCTTTCAATAAAATGTTTGTTTTGTTAAAATGCTTGGTTTGAAAACAAAATTATTATTGGGGCGATTCTTGAACAAATTAATTACACTTAAGATGCATTACATTATCAGATGAGCGCAATGCTGCTTCATTACCTTATTTATAAAATATACCTGGTCCTGAATCTTGACTAGAGGCCCATGTCGACGCCCGCCGACTCCTCACACACAACTGCGACTGTCTCTCGCGCGCTACTACATGCTCTCGCGAATCGCTACATACAACAACTTTCTCGCAACTGCTACTGCCGACTCCCTACATGCAACTGAACTCTCGCGCGGTCAAGCGCAGACTAGCCACGATAAATAACTCTCTGGTCAGAGATTCTCTCATGGCTCGCCATCGCTGGTACTGAATACCCTGCATACATACGTGTTTCAGTGTCTAGTTTGGATCTGGCTGGCCTTTGTATTTCAGACTCCTCCAGCACATGTAGTTCTGCCCCTTTTTGGTTTTGTGGTGGATCCGCACGTTTGTATCCATGTCCGGGACTCTACGATGGTTTGATGATATATGTGTGCCCTGTGCGGTTATTTCATAATATGGCAAATTTATTTCATTGCAGCTAGATGTCCTTTCTGTTGAATATGTAGTCTGGTCATCAGTTGACCCATGGGAGGGAAAACGCTTGCACCGCCTGTCTGTGGGTCGTGTTAAGTTTCCTGCGCGTGTTGCCGTATTTTAACTGTTTGTGTGTCGTGTTTCTGGGGCGATGAATAGTGACCAGTTCATAATCTTCTTGAACGAGCGTAGAGGGCTACACTGAGGCTGGCAGATGTACCAGAACAACTGCCGCGGGCTGAGGCTAAGAGTGTCTCACCTCGCAAGACAGCACGCTGCGCACTAAGATCTACGTGCCAGCCTCAGAGAATCATCGATTAATTCTTTGAAAAATCATTTTAAAAATAAAACCGTTTCATTTGTAAGTACCTTATTCGGTCTAACGCACTGCTTTCCGGGCGGGGAGGGGCGCCTGGTCCCCGGCATGAATCCGCCCGGCGGACTTGTGTCGAGGTCCGGTGAGCCGGCCAGTCTGTGGATGGTTTTTAGGCGGTTTTCCATCTGCCACGGCCAATGCGGACTGGTTCCCCGTATTTCGCCTCAGCTACACTATGTCGTCAATTGCTGCGCCAACAAGTTCTCCACGTACGCGTGCACCACCATTACTCTACCACGCAAACATAGGGGTTACACTCCTCTGGTGTGAGACGTTCCGGGTCCACCGGGGACCGAACCGCACAATAACACTGGGTTTGGTGTGGGGCGGTGAAGGGGTGAAGGGGACTGCGGTAGTCGTCGTTGTAACCTCCCCAGAGAAATTTGTAAGGACAATAATTAAATGTTAACGAGAATAGAACCTAGTGTAACCTCCCAGCAAATAAATGTTAGTCAATGACAATAAATGTGTGAATTAGCAATCTGGCCCAAATGTAAGCTGCCCACAAAAATGTAAGACAATTCAATGAAAATGAAATCTCAGTGACAATGAAAACGCAAATAGACCGAAATGTCGATCTTAGGCCCTGTTCTTACCTCAGTAAAATTGCATCTGCTTTTATTTTTCGGCATAGCTTGGAGGAAATGCATCGCAAAATTTCTTTGAACTTAAGTAAATTTTTTCTTTAAGAAAATGCATGGGAAATTTTCTTTCAATAAAATGTTTGGTTTGTTAAAATGCTTGGTTTGAAAACAAAATTAATATTGGGGCGATTCTTGGACAAATTAATTACACTTAAGATGCATTACATTATCAGATGAGCGCAATGCTGCTTCATTACCTTATTTAAAAAATATACCTCGTCCTGAATCTTGACCAGAGTTCCATGTCGACGCCCGCCGAGTCCTCACACACAACCCGACTGTCTCTCGCGCGCTACTAGCACTGACTGAGTGCAACTAGCAACTACTACTCCCTACATGCAACTGAACTCTCGCGCGGTCAAGTGCAGACTAGCAACAATAAAAACTCTCTGGTCAGAGATTCTGTCATGGCTCGCCATCGCTGGTACTGAATACCCTGCATACATACGTGTTTCATCGTGTGGTTTTGGACCACTGCGGCTGCGGCGGGGACGGAGCCTCTCTGTCGTTTCTAGGTGCCCGGTTGACATACAATACAATACAAGTACCTTATTTATAAGTATGACTGGTTTCGCAGCAATTTATCTGCGTCGTCAGGTGCAATAAAACAAAAACAAAAAAAATTTCTGATCAGAATATAAGATGGTATGACCCAGAGTTCACAGTCAGGTCTTGTGATGGTATCAGGGGAGCATTCTATGCCGTTTATGCTGTTTTAGAACTGACATGCGCTATTTAGCGAAAATTGTTTACTGTGAACGCTGGATCGTCCTCTTTTCTGATCAGAACATGAGTTGATTTTATTGCACCTGATGATGGAGCTAAAATGCTGCGAAACCGGTCCCGCTTATACATAAAGTAAATAAAGCTGAAGCAGTTTTATCTTCAAAATGATGTATCCAGGCTTTGGCTGCGCTACTAAGTCTTCTTTGAAAAATACTGTTAACAGTTTCTTCTGTCACTTGCATCCTAACCAGATTAACTGTAGCTTTCACGTCAGCCACCAAATGTATAGATTATGCTTGATGTGTTTTAAGTAGGTCATTCAAACAAACAAACTGAACGCTGATGTGTTCCAGAATTTCGCCCCAGTGAACAAAAGTTTCTCCTCTTCCAGAACGATCAAAGATACGTTTTTTCTTTTTTCGTTAAATATCGAAAAGTTAAGTCCTTTCCAAAGCAAACGAGCAACGATTACGTTACTGTGAACCATACCCGAGACCAGATCATCTGTCACCTCCCCCCCCCCTCCCCCCCCCCCCCCCCCCCAATTTGGTCTGGGATCTGGCAAGCCTTAAAGTGAGTATCCCACTCTCTCTCTCTCTCTCTCTCTCTCTCTCTCTCTCTCTCTCTCTCTCTCTCCAGACTGCGAGGTCTGCCGTAAGACGGCTCACAACATCTGTTCTTAGTTTTAATAAAGAAGTTTAATGTGCGCAGGCAGGATTTATTACGGCCTCGTCGGCTTGACGCGAGTCCCTCATAAAGCTCCCTGGAGCAGCCAGCCAGCAGCCCAGGCGGCGTGGCATAGCGTATGTCTGGCCCCTGGCTCTGCCTCTGCCTCTGCTTCCACCTCCGCTCCCCTTAATTCCAATATAGCGCCCGCCGTGACAACGCCGCCTCCTCTTCCACGCCACGCTGGCTTGCCCTCATTCCGTCGTCGTCAGCCCTCGGCGCTGTCCGAATCCCGGACAGTCTGAAAAACTCCTCGCCTCAACTAGCTCACACCGCCCTGTACGCGGATGGGAGAGGCGTTGGCGACGAGTCCAGATGCACAGAGCTGTGCGGTTTTCTGATTTCGGTGCTTCGAAATTTCCCTACGCTCGTGTACCTCACCCCTATAACAGCTCTTCTCCCCTACGTTGGTTTCACCGTCTGCTGCTGTTACTGTTTTGCAGATCTGCTGCGAAACTACTGTTAAATACACAGCATGGCTGAGATAATGAGCGAACATCTTGTGTTAACATACATGATCTGTCATACTTGAGATCGAAAAATGACTTGTGTGGGGGTACACTATAATAGAAGCAAAACATTCCTGTAAACATGCGTACGAAAATCAGCTGTTTGATAAATATTAGGTTGGTCCTTAAGTTCGCAGAGAGTTTGTCTGCATGTTGGTATTTCGCTTGCTATGGGTTCATGTATCGATTGCCATTTCTTATTTGTAGTTCACTGTTACTATTTGTGTCATTTTGTCATTTGCAGACAGTTAGCGGAACTGCGTACGCTATAAAATAGTGTCAAGTGTAGAAATCGGAACATTTCCAACACATTCTTCGGACAGAGCACCCCAATGAAATGGTTTCCTCATTTTAATGGTCGTTTTGACGTTAGTGACTCTCCAGGTTTAGGAAGCCCTTTGGGCTTTGATGAAGATCGTTTAAACGCATCAAACCACAACGATCCACGTCAGTTGAGTCGATAACTGGCAGATCTGACAAGCTGTGATCATGCCCCCATCGTGAGCCATTTGCATTCGATTAGGAACTTTCAAAAAAAGGGGTGTATGGGTACCGCGGGTTCCAAGTCAGAATTACATCACCGGATTGACATATGTCAATCTCTGCTTCCTTATCATCAGCTGGCTCGTGAACAACATGGAACATTTTCATCCCCATCCCTTATCGTTAATGGTGATGGGAAATGATGTCTTCGTGTTAAAATAAGGAAAAGAAAGCAATTGATGAGCCCAAAGAAAGCAACAAAGAACTGCAAGCATCCACAAAAGACAATGTTATGCATCTGGTCGAACGACGACTGTGTGGTGCACTACGAATTGCTTCCCCAAGGTGTAACCATCATTGTTGGCATGTATTGACAACAACTGCGATGTCCTGCAGACGCAATCCAAGAACAACGACCAGAAAGTCTCTGTGTAGCGATACTGCACCACGGTAACGCCCACCGGCATTCTCCAAGGCTAACAAAGAACACTGTACAGGAGTTGGGTTGAGAAGTGATACTGCTCTCACATTATTCGCCTAATCTTGCGCCTTCAGAATTGGGAAACCAACCACGTGTTTGCTATAATGAGACCCTTAACTGATATGAATCGAAATGAGGTGTGCAATGCAGTCTTATAATGGCCCTGATAATAATCTTGTGTAGGATGGATAGCCTATCAAATAATTTATTAATTATATTAACTAAACAAATTCCCCTCCAAAAATTCCCAGTGATCGGATGTCCCCCCACCCCCTGCTATTGTAAGTGGTGAGCCCAAAAGTTCCCGCTCGTCTCATATGTGACATGGACAGAATTGTGATACGCATGCATCCTGTTCTAGATCATGTACATGTTCGTTGACACCATCCCCTTACCTACTTTGCCTGAGAGTGTATACTATAGTCAAATGACAGTAATTTCCACGTACGTAAATTCAGATATTGGAAATGTAAGATTGGTGAGTGTGACTGCTTAACACGTAAATGTCGTCCTAAAACTTTACAATTATATTTATTTTCCTTAAAGAGAACACAAAACTTATCATGAATTTGAGCAAGAAACACTGGTGTATCTAAACTTAAATCAAACATGTAAGTAGTCCTCACTTAATAGAGGAGAACCTAGTACAAACGACACTGCATAGGATCTAGCGTGCTTCTCTACTACGAGAAGGGGAGCAAAGAGAACTCGTGAAATATGTAATATCGATAAGAAAATGAGTAATCGGTTGCATTACCATGATATTACTTAAGGAAGAATAATGGTTCTACAGATTCTACCACTGAGAAACAGTTAGAATTCCGGGCGGCTGAAAATTCAACTGAAATCCTACAGGCCTCAGCTGCGTATATTACCGACAGTACGGTGCAAGACGGCGTGCTGATAATCGCTACCATTCGTGGTCAGCTGCTGTAAGGAGATGGGCTCCGCCTTGGAGATCGATTTAAGCGTGAAGGGGAAGAAAACTGTTTGTCCGGGTAGCTGGACAGGTGAAATTGCGAAAGAAATTACTCTGCAGCAAGGGCTGCAAGGTACGTGATCGACTCTTGCAGTGGCCAGGAACCAAGTCACAAGTTCTCTTCCGTTCCGTTTCCGGAGAGCGACCTTTCTGCTTGTGAAAGAACTCGGCCAGTCGTCGCCAATACACAAAGCTTGCTCCAATTATGGTCTTACACAAAATTCGACTGTACTCCCATTTCCTTTCTCTGTAAACCTAGGCACCAGTACCATTCTTTCCCGCCAATTCCCGATAGTCACTGCAAACTTGTGCTGACGTAACATTTGAGCAGTCTATTACAGCCTCCGCAAGAATTTTATGCGGAACACTTTCTGGCAACGGACACCAACAGAAAATATGATAACTGGGGCGCGAGATGTGGCGCCACTGTGTCGGCTATCCCGTGGAGCTCTGTGACCATTTCTATTAAATCTCCGAAACAATGGCACAACTGTGGCACTGAGCTAGCGTGCTGCCCCAGCCATGAAAACTACTCCCAGCTATTGTGAAAATAGCAAGCGGACGCGGCTCTCGCCCCTGAGACCCGACGATGAGAGAGAGCTGCCAGCCATGGGTCAGGACTCCGTTCGCAATTCCCAGTGATCGGATGTCCCCCCGCCCCCTGCTATTGTGAGTGGTGAGCCCAAATGTTCCCGCTCGTCTCATACGTGAAATGGACAGAATTATGATACGCATGCATCCTGTTCTAGATCATGCACATGCTGGTTGACACCATCCCCTTACACATTTTGCATGAGAGTGTATACTATAGTGAAATGACAGTAATTTCCACGTACGTAAATTCAGATTTTAGAAATGTAAGATTGGCTGGTTTGATGGCTCTTAACAAGTGTACGAAGAAAGACATCTTGCATTCTCCGCCCCCCCCCCTCCCAGACCAACACATACACACACACACACACACACACACACACACACACACACACACACAGCCGCCTGCAGTGACCGAGCGGTTCTAGGCGTTTCAGTCTGGAACCGCGCGACCGCTACTGTCGCAGGTTCGAATCCTGCCTCGGGCATGGATGTGTGTGATGTCCTTAGGTTAGATAGGTTTAAGTAGTTCTAAGGCCTAGGGGACTGATCACCTCAGATGTTAAGTCCCATGGTGATCAGAGCCATTTGAACCATTTTTGATCACACACACATTCACACTAGTGCTTCACTTCAGAAATGTGGCACAACATCAAAATAAAATCGTACCTTACCCCAACGTTTCAGAACATCCTTAAAGGAAATGAAGGGTCGAATAAAGAAACAGAGGCTAAGAACTGACAATCCTCTTCCATTTCATCAAAATTAAGGCGGGAAACACGGAGACATACTCTGGGCCACCACACATATTCACTCATTTTTTACCGACATTCGAACTGAACACCAGGCTGCTGCCCAAGGTATTTCAAATGAGTGTGCCAGATTCGACTTAAGTCATCGTAATAACTGTGCACAAATAAAAACTTACGATAATCAAACTCAGGTTACCTTCCATTAGGAAAGTGGGTGTGCTCAGCGACTGTTATGTGATTTATAAATTATAGAGCGTAGCAATCAGTCGTCCTTCATTTTTACTGGTTTTATTTCGCAAATCCAGATTTCGGCTAGTGCCTAGCCATTATCAATGGAGTCAGACACAGTTCTTTGAATACTACTGAAATGTTCAAAGAACTGTGTTTTTTTTTCCAGGAGGTGAATGAAATTTTTTGTGAACATACTTGGAACATTTAGCTGTGCATTTAGTCTACTCAATGTAGCCTCCATCAGCTGTGAGGCATCTGGGTCAACGTTCTTTCCATGATGCAAATTCACTTTGGTAAAATTCTGGGGATTGACTTTTACACCGTCGCTTGACACAGGAAATAAGGTCTTTCTCACTATCCAATGTTTTACAGTTCAGGTGGGCCTTCAGACGACGAGAGAGGTACAAATCAGACGGAGCCAAGTCTGGCGTATGGGGAGGATGAGGAACAGTTTTCCAAACCATTTTCCTGATTTTCTCCTGCGTCATAATGGCTGTATGGGGTATGGCATTGTCATGGCGTAGTATAAGCTGACGATGAAGCTGTGGTCTGTGGGTCTTGATGGCACGTCGCAGTTTGCCCAGTCACAAACAGTAACAGTCCCGGTTAATTGTGGAGCCAGGTTTCAAAAAGTCAATGAAAATGACACCACACTGATCCCAGATGAAGGAAGCCATCACCTTTCGGCCTGCTGCTCGTGAAAGCCTTGGTTTCTTCTTACGAGGGGAACCCGGATGACGCCACTCCATGGATTGGATTTTGCTCTCAGGTTCGGGCAAAAACAATCATGTTTCATCCTGGGTAATGACGCTGTCAAAACACTCTTTCCACTCTTCATTAAAGGTCTTCATGAGACCTCGCACACTTTCTTCCTCATCGTTTTCATTCTCTTGTCAATAATCTAGGCACCCAATGTGCACAGATTTTTCTGTACCCTAGTGACTGTATCAGTGATACCACACTACCCAATGACAAACGAGTCATTTTAGCAAGCTGTCGTGTCGTCAGACATCTGTCATTTTGGATGATTTGATCAATGGTCTCCTTATTCACATCACTCACTGCCGCCGATGGTCTACCGCATTGTGAATTGTCCTGTAGAGAGAAACCCCCTTCTTTAAACCTCTGCAACACCATTCGATACTGCTGCGATCCACTGTGTCCTCCTCATAAACAGGGAGCAACTTCCTGTAAACCGATGTGGAAAAGTTATCGCCGGTCTTGAAGAGGAACTCCATCACCGACCGTTGTCACAACCTGGCATCCACTTCACGGTCCATTATGGCTCACCTGTAATTAAAAGAAAATTCTTTTATATACCTACTTACAGCTAAATGTTCCAAGTATCTTCACAAAAAATTTCATTCTCCTCCTGCAAAAAGTTAAAAACTTAGAGATGACTGTGCAAATCGTTTTGAACGCCATTTGTATAACAATCATATAATAATAACAGCGAAGAAGATCATATTAATAAAAACATTGACCATCAGTGTATTTAATAGAGAATACGCACGAAGAAATGTCGTTTAAACACTACATGAATAAACCAATGCTGAGTTTACCGAATGGGAACGATCAAAACACAGTGTTCATTAAATAATCTGTAAACTCTCTGTAATTGAGTACAAATTACGAATATGAGTAAGCTGAACATATTCGGAGCAGAATTGTATTTATGTATCGAAATATAGAAGTATTTATCAGCAAGAAGTAGTGAACTGAATTTATCCCCACCACATGCGCCTTATAGACATATTAATCATATACAAACAGAAAGAGACAAAATGCACGTGAAGAGCGTCTTGTTGCAATGAGAAAAATGCTGAGTTGACATACAATAAAAATTAGCATTTAGAGCTTGTATAAATGTGTCCTTTAGGCTCTTGTCCTGTAGGCGTAGCCATGTTTTCACTGCATGACTGACACTCTCGTCATCTTCAAAATGCATTTCCCATAGAGAAAGGCCTCTCCGTCGGTCTCAAAACGCTCTAACAGTTCAGATGAAATGCCCTTTCTTTCAATCTTGTGGTCCGCTGTGAGCATTCGAGGAGGCCATCGTGAGCACCTCTTTAAATATTCAGGTGTGTCTATCATTGCAGACACATTTTCAATGCTGACGGACAACTGTTGTTCCAACTGTCGAGTTGTGATGCACCGGTCGGCACGAATAGTGGCACCCACACGATACGGCATGTCTGGAGCTGTGGCTGTGACAGGGCGTCACGAGTGTGGCTGATCATGGCTCTGTTTTTGCTTTTGTTGTGGCTGTAACTTTCTTTACTCATCGTCCAACTGTACTATCAGGTGCACAATCGATCGCCATACACTGCACACAAACGTTTGTGTATGTTCACCACGGTTCCTTTTTCTGAACATAAGAATTCAATAACAGCACGCTACTTGTAACGTGCGTCGCATGTAGACGCAGTTTTGACACTCTACTACGGCTCTTCCATCGGGCAGAACGGTTAGAAACTTCGCCGGATCACAGAACAAACATCAAACGTGAAGCACCAACAAATAAGGATTGTCTACGTATATTAACGGCTTTTTTTTAAAACAATGTGTGGGGCATTACTTACTGAATGACACTCGTACCATGCACTAGAGAGCATACTAGGGTGACACATCTGTCAACTACAGGAGGCCACTGGGCAGCTCTTTGATGATCATACATTGAGGAATAGGTGACCCACTACCGCTTGATTACTGTCGTCTGCACTGTATCACAATGTGAGTGTTTCCCACACAGTGCGCATTAGCCGTGCATCTGAATTGGGATATAGACCAATGGCCTAGGGGTAGCGTCTAGGATTAGTAATCGAAACGTTCGAAACCCGGCACTGCTTAAATTTTGATTAATAATCAACATCGGCGGCCGAAGACTTTCGGCATAAGAAGTCACCCTCGTTCTGCCAACGGCCTTGTCAAAAAAAGCAGAGGAGCGGACTGAGGTTCAGGGCACTGTCTTGTCCTACTGGTGGGGATGGGTGGGGAACTGCCCCTACAGGCGGCAGGAGGATGCAGAAGGCAATGGAAACCACTGCATTAAAGACACGTAATGTGTATCCACAGTTCAGGTGGCCTGTAATTGAAAAGTGTCATGATGATCTCTCCATTGGCAAAGGTTCCGGAATAGTCCTCCATTCGGATCTCCAAGTGGGGACTGCCTAGAGGGAGGTGACCAGCAGAGAAAGATTAAATAATCAACGAAAGGATAACGTTCTACGAATCAGGGCCTGGAATGTCATAAGATTGAACTTAGAAGGTAAACTAGAAAATCTGAAAAGGGAAATGCACAGGCTCAATCTAGATATGGTAGGGGTCAGTGAAGTGAAACGGCAAGAAGACAAGGATTTTTGGTCAGATGAGTATATCGTATTATCAACAGCAGCAGAAAATGGTATGGGAAGGGGGGGGGACGTAGGATTCGTTATGAGTAGGAAGGTAGGGAAGAGAGTGTCTTACTGGGAACAGTTGAGTGATAGGGTGGTTCCTGTGAGGATCGTCATCAAAGCAACACCGACAACGATAGTGCAGGTATATATGCCGACGTCGCAAGCTGAAGATGAAGAGATAGAGAACGTATATGAGCATATTGAAGGGTAATAGAGTGCGTAAGAGGAGACGAAAATCTAATAGTCATGGGGGAATGGAATATAGTTGTGGGGGAAGGAGTAGGAAAAAAATTAACAGGAGAATATGGGCTTGGAACAAGGAATGAGAGAGGAGAAAGACTAATTGAGTTCTGTAACAAGTTTCAGCTAGTAATAGCGAATACTTTAAACAAGAATCACAAGAGGAGGAGGTATACTTCGAAAAGGCCGGGTGATACGGGAAGATTTCAGTTTGATTATATCATGGTCAGACAGAGATTCCGCAATCAGTAAGGCGTACCCAGGATCAGATATAGACGCAAATCACAATATGATGAAGAGTAGGCTGAAGTTTAAGACATTAGTCAGGAAGAATCAACAAGCAAAGAAGTGAGATACAGAAGTACTAAGGAATGACGAGATACACTTGAAGTTCTCCAATGCTATAGGTACAGCAATAAGGAATAGATCAGTATTCATTAGAATTGAAGAGGAATGGACATCTCTAGAATGGGCCATCACAGAAGTTGGAAAGAAAAACATAACTACAAAGGAGGTAATTGCGAAGAAACCATGGGCAACACAAGAAACATTTCATTTGAACGATGAAAGGAGGAAGTACAGAAATGTTTCGGGAAACTCTGGAATACAGAAATGCAAGTCGCTGAGGAAGGAAATAAATAGGTTCAAATGGTTCAAATGGCTCTGAGCACTATGGGACTTAACTTCTAAGGTCATCAGTCCCCTAGAACTTAGAACTACGTAAACCTAACTAACCTAAGGACATCACACACATCCATGCCCGAGGCAGGATTCGAACCTAAGACCGTAGCAGCCTCGCGGTTCCGGACTGAAGCGCCTAGAACCGCACGACCACCGCGGTCGGTTGAAATAAATAGGAAATGCAGGGAAGATAAGATGAAATGGCTGCATGAAAAATGTGAAGAAATCGAAAAATAAATGATTAACGGAAGGACAGACTCAGCATACAGGAAAGTCAAATCAACCTTCGGTGACATTAAAAGCAAGTGTGATAACATTAAGACTGCAACGGTAATTCCACAGTTAAATGCAGAGGAGAGAGCGGATAATTGGAGAGAATACACTGAAAGCCTTTATGAGGGGGAAGATTTGTATGATGTGATAGAAGAGGTAACTGGACTCGATTTAGAAGAGATAGGGGAACCAGTATTAGAATCAGAATTTAAAACAGCTTTGAAGGAATTCAGATCAAATAAGGCAGAAGGGATGGATAACATTCCATCAGAATTTCTAAAATCATTGGAGGAAGCGGGAACAAAACGGCTATTCACTTTGTTGTGTAGAATGTATGAGTCTGGCGACATACCATTTGACTTTCGGAAAAATTTTATCCACACAATTCCGAAGATTGCAAGAGCTGACAAGTGCGAGAATTACCGCACAATCAGCTTAACAGTCATGCATTTAAGTGGCTGACAAGAAAAATATACAGAAGAATGCAAGAAAATTGAGGATGCGCTAAATGACGATCAGTTTGAGTTTAGAAAAGGGAAGGGCACCAGAGAGGCAATTCCAACGTTGCGGTTGATAATAGAAGTAAGACTAAAGAAAAATCAAGGTACGTTTGTAGGATTTTTCGACCTGGAGAAAGCCTTCGACAATGTAAAATGGTGCAAGATGTTCGTAATTCCGAGAAAAATAGTTGTAAGCTATAGGGAGGGACGGGTAATATACGATATGTACAAGAGCCACGAGGGAATAATAAGAGTGGACGACCAAGACCGAAGTGCTTGGATTAAAAAGGGTGTAAGACAGGAATGTAGGCTTTTCCCCCTACTGTACAGTCTGTACATCGACGAAGCAATGATAGAACAAAAGAAAGGTTCAGGAATAAAATTAAAATTCAAGGTGAAGGTATATTAATGATACGATTCGCCGATGACATTGCTAACCTGTCTGGAAGTGAAGAAGAATTACATGATCTGCTGAACGGAATGAACAATCTAATGAATATACAATATGGGTGAGAGTAAATCGAAGAAAGACAAAAGTAATGAGATGCAGCAAAGATGAGAACGGAGAGAAACGTAACATCAGGATTGATAGTCACGAAGGAGATGGAGTTAAGGAATTCTGCTGCGTAGGCAGTAAAATAGCCAATGACGGATGAAGCAAGGAGGACGTCAAAAGTAGACCAGCAATGCAAAAAGGGCATTTCTAGCCAAGAGAAATATACAGGTATCAAACACAGTCCTCAATTTGAGGAAGAAATTTCTGGGAATGTACGTCTGGAGTACAGCATTCTATGGTAGTGAAACATGGACTGTGGGAAAACCGGAACAAAAGATAATCTAAGCATTTTAGATTTGGTGCTACAGACGAATGTTGAAAATTAGGTGGAATGTTATGGTAAGGAATAATAAGGCTCTATGGAGAGTCGGAGAGGAAAGAAATACGTGAAAAACACTGATAAGGGAAAGGGTCAGGATCATAGGACATGTGTTAAGACATGAGAGGATAACCAGAGGGAGCTGCAGAGAGCAAAAACTGTAGAGGAAGACAGAGATTGAAATACATCCACCAAATAACTGAGGACGTGTGCTGGAAGTGCTACTCTGAGACGAAGAGGTTGGCGCAGGAGAGGAATTTGTGGCGGGGTGCATCAACTCAGTCAGAAGACTTATGACCCCTCCCCCCCCCCCTCCCCGCAAAAAAAAAAAAATGAATTGGGAGTGAGGTGTACCTTGGTCAGCTCCACTGAGTGGGCATTCATTGCTTCATTTCAGTCCTCGTCCGTGAGCCAGGCGCCAGCAGGTGCTCGGGTTGTGCCTCGAGCCCTTCCGACAGGCCGGCGTCTCAGTGGACAGGCGAGGTGTGTCGGCTGCTACAGGCAGCTTACATCTGGGCGCGTCGCGTCGAACCTTCCCGTCCGCCTCCCCTGGGAAGAACAGTAGCCTCGTAGTGCTGTTGTGTGGCATCTCCCCATGGCGGCCGTGGCGCCGACGTACCTGAGAACGGACCCCGTACCTGTGTTCGTAACGTCTTTTCTAATACCGTGAAAGTTGGTGTGGCCAGGGATTATATCACCTCAGTCGCCAAGAGAATGCCTGCGGCCTCGCACTGCACATCCCTCGCCTGCCCAGCTACTATCTCCCTCCAGCTCACCCCTCTGTCGACCGCTCCGGTACCAGGCCACGCGATGTCGCTTCTCGAGCTCCATTGTGGACCAACGTTCAACACCGATGAAATGTCAGTAGGCACCCCACTATAAGGGGACAACTAAACGGTCATGGGAAAGGTGAAGGCCATTTATCACAAGTCATTTGTCACTTCACAACACTTCAATAATCTTTTATTGTGCAGATACTAAAGCAGTAATAAAATATAAATGATTCAGGCTGTTAGCTACAAAATTTCTTCAATTAAACCATCTGATGATTAATTAGTTAATTTAAACGAGTAAAATCAGCAATTGAGGAAGGACTAATAAGCAGGTAGTACCATCAAATGTAACTCAACACGCCCTTAGCGCTGAGCAAAGAATGACAGCAATAAATACTAAAGACAACAATTCCTACATTTGGCTGGTCAAAGGGGGTGCTTGACATTAATGACCATAGCGTAAAGAAGTGTAGTAAGATAAAATTACATAAGTGTGGTGTCTGACGAGCTGAGACCCGTTAAGCATTAATATTTTATGCAACGAGCACAAGAACAATTCTTAACACAGATCTCCAATATTTAATCATTTAGAGAATCCCCTTGGACATAGTCAAGATAATGATGTGGAAAAATAATAAAATACCATTTAACAAATTGAGCGTTACGCCAATATCAAAGCTATACAAATATTAAACTACAGTGCACGAAATCTGCGAAACCTACAAGTTAATAAAGGAGGTATGAGTTGATCGAGTCACAGATGTTGTATCATTGTGGGATACTTGAACAACGAAAACGTCAGTATTGGTCACAGTAAATTGTGCACGCACCCAAGGGCACCGTGACATTGTGACAATAGCAAAACGATGCGATGACCCTTCGTAGCCACATCGAGAGTGAGCTTATGGTCGCTTTAATACCTTAAGCATACTGCTATGCAATTTGGCGCTTACAAAACTGGCAGGGTCTCACACTCGTACCTAAAACAACTCCCGATGATCCTGAGCACTTGTAGCGAGGGTGAGCACTCTGGCCATCTTATTATCCTAACCATATAGCAAATATTCCTGGGACGGACTTATGCACCGCCGTAATCATCTGAAACCAAACTAGAAGGGCGTCATGTTACCTACGCGTGTCCTCGTCTCTCGTCCATTTCCTCTCTCACGTAGAACGCACCCCAGTACTCAACCAAAATTGCAAACTAAACCAAAGACAGTTTGATTACAAACACGACAGCTCACGAAAAACGGAACAGTGTCGACCGCCACGGAGCAGACAGGTAATGAACACGTTGAGGTATTTTCCCACAACAGAAAATGGTGACTTTGAAAACCTATCCGACACGCACGAATGCTGCCAGGGATGGTGTCTGACGCACGGCTGTGATTCACATGAAACAAAGAAAATGGGATCTAGAGAAATCCACAAAATAACAAGAAAAACCAGATATATTCTAGAGACTAATGCGGACCCTAGTCTACACATGATACCACATAAAAAATTCTCAAAAGTGAGAATATCAAAGCTAATACTAACAAAGAAAGGAAAACAACAGATGACAAAGTCTCTGTTCTAAAAATGATTTGACATCTGGTGTCAGTTATGATTGCTACTGTGCCACTACGGCTGTGCTACTCTTTACTGTCGCAGATTTTGCTGCTCGTTTCGTTCATTCCTGCCTCAGTTATTCTAGTAGGTTGCTGATCATTCCCTTCGTTTGCACTTCTTCTTTGCATTGTATTTTCTTTTTCAAACACAAGCTCCAGTTAGAATCTCAAACCTTTAAATGATTCAGTATTGTTATCGCATTGTTGGCACTGGATGGGGAGTTTACTGAAGCAAAACCAAATTATCTCAGACGCTCAAGCAATGCGTCAAACATTTTAAGAGGGTTTTCGTATTCGCACGCTCCTAGATGTGGCCACCTCATTATTTTCTGCTTAATGCAGTCTGGCATTTCTCGTGACCAGTACGTGGCGAGAAACACGTCTCTGAATTCTTAGAATGAACTGGAGCGTGCTGCAACGTCTCATATTTTTTCCGTAGCGGCACCCTCCATGTGAGAGCAAATAGATTCCAGCTTCACGTTCAGTGGCCACGAAGAGGAGAGTGACGCTAAAATGTCTAAGCCAAATCTTTGAATGTAAAGTACTCCCTGCATATTTGAAGTTCTGAAATTTCAGGATGGGCAGGAAGCGTTTGTGACCGAATGCAGGTGTCCCTTCTGCGCTTGAACCTCTCATCGACACCGATGTCTGGAAACGTTCGACGTGATGTGGTAACTCATTACCGCTAAGCGTGTCCGGTGTTACTGGTCGCATCAGTCCGGAATGAATCTCCGAGAACTCTCTGATCGCTTCTCTGTTTGATCTGTATGGGTCACCACTTAAACCGGAAACCGTCTATAAAGACTGAACCGAAGGTGACTTTTATAATTATACAGATTCCTGAACATCTTCGCTTGCAGTGCTTGTTCTGAACATTTGCCCAAGGTGAATCGCTCGATAAAGTATTTTTTGTGAGTTTATTCGAGATGTTCTCAACCACGATCTCTCCTACTCTTGATCGAATGGGGAAAGCCTTTTTCATCTGATTGTTTGATCCAGGTGCTTGGCTCTCCCAGCTGCAGCGATAGCGATCTTATTGGCTCCTGCCGCTTTAAATTCAGCTAAACGCGCTTCTCTTTTTGCGCCAATTACAATTTGTTTTACTTCTGCTACTTACAACATCTTTTTCCCGAGTTCATTAATTTCAGGGGAAATTCGCTCTGTAAGTTCTATAAAGTTTGCATCTCGTCGCTTTTTAGCTTCCTCTCTCCTCTTCTCTGCCTCATTCCTTTCAGACAAATTCGTTGCCGAATTCTTTGTCCTTCTGTTCCGCCGGCTGGTGTGCCCGAGCGGTTCTAGGCGCTACTGTCTGGAACCGCACGACCGCTACGGTAGCAGGTTCGAATCCTGACCCGGGCATGGATGTGTGTGATGTCCTTAGGTTAGTTAGATTTAAGTAGTTCTAAGTTCTAGGGGACTGATGACCTCAGCAGTTAAGTCCTATAGTGCTCACAGCCATTTGAACCATATGAACCTTCTGTTCCCTCTTTCCTTATGCTCCGTCCCTTCTTTTATTTCCTCCCCCTCTTTTTCTTTTTGCCTCTCTAATAGAAGCTAAAGTAGCATCCTCAGATAGTTCATATCCCATACTGATGATAGCGGATTCAACTCTAGATTCTCGCACGCTATTTTTCTAGCACCAAGTGATTGCTCTGTTGTTTGTTTGCAACGATTTCTGGATTATTACAATGGGTTCACCAGGTGGCTCAATGGAATCTGCATTAACCTGAATTGAGCGTTTTCCCCTTTCATGATTAGTCTCAGAAGTTAAAAAGCACTGGCAAGTGGACCTCTCCGCTCCTTGTTCTCGAATATCACTTCATGCCCCTAAAAAACGCCGCCCCTGCCGTCAGTTTGCTCCTTCATGTCTCTTAACAACCTCACCTTACTCCTTGTCAGCATTCAGTATTGAACTACATTACAGCAATGACGCTAATAATGTACCATTCTTCTCTAGAGACTATAATAAAAAAACTTTACCCATCCGAAAACAACATATACCAGACTGTAGCGACTAGAACCGCTCGGCCACTCCGGCCGGATATGAATGTGGTGCAGAAACCACAAAGCCTCGAGTCACCATGGAAGGTAACTCGCAAAGAAAACATAAGAATTAGCACATAGGCGTCATTAACTTCAATGTGGTAGGGACGCAAAAAAAAAAAAAAAATAAAATAAATAAATAAATAAATAAATAAAAAAATCGGGTAACTGTGAGGGAGAGGAAAGAAACCTAAACTGTATTAGTGTGATCCGTAGGGTGCGAATCCTGCTAGGGTAGCGAGTTAAGAATCTAGCCTTGTGTTTGCTATTAAGGGACCCTTAACTGATATGCAAAGCTGTGAGAGAATCATGACGTTATGCAAATCACTCCCAAATGGGTTCATATTGAATCTACACAATGTATGTAACTCATTCTTATGATAATCCTGATATACGAGTAAATTAACTGGTCATAGGCCCCCTCCAGACTTATGATGGGAAAGGATTCTGGTGAGTGTGACTGTTTGAAATATAAATGCCGTCCTAAAAAATTACAATAGCATTTATTTTTTAAAATGATCATGAACTTATACCAGGAACAGTCACGTATCTTAACGTAAACGAAATCGCCACGACATCGCCAAAGGAGGCCAAGTGATTCCAGAGATGCCACCGCTGAGAAATCTCAATTCGGATTTTGGGCGGCTGAAACATATGCTGAAAAGCTACGGACCGGAATCGCATTTATTACCGAAAATACTGTGCAAGGCGGCGAGCTGATGACGGCTGCTACTTATGGTAGGCTGCTGTAAGGAGATGGTCTCCGCCTTGGAGATCGAGCGTAGTGTGAGCGCCGAAAAACTAAGTTTTTGTTCAGGTGGCTGGACAAGTGGAACTGCAGGAAGGGTGGCAAAGTACACGACCAACTCACAAGTTCTCTTGTGCATCGCGCCCACAGACGGACCACTCTGCTTGTACAATAACTCGTCCAGTCATCGCAGATACACAAAACGTTCGTCAATGAAAGCCTCAGAACAATTTCATCTAGACATCCACTACATACTCTGTCAGCCTAGGTACCAATGCTATTTCTTCCCGCCAATTCCTGACGGTGACTGCAAACGTGCGCTGACGTAACAGTCGAGCAGCTTATCACAGCCTCCGCCAGGACATTATGTGGGAAGCTCTCTGGCGACGGGTGCCAACAATGTGATAATTGGGGTGCGAAGTGAGGCGCCGTTCTGTCGGTTATCTCATGGATCGCGGCGACCATTTCTCTAAAATTTCTGAAGCAATAGCATGGCCTTGGCGCTGATCTTTCGCGTTCCTGGCAAAAACGAGAGGCTTTCGTGACAAAATTGCCCCCACTCACTGTGAAAATAGCGAGCGTCTGTAGCTCTGCCCCCTGAGATCCGAAATCAAAAGAGAAAGCCGCCAGCCGTGGCTCAGAACTCAGTCCGCAATTCCCAGTGACTGGATGTCCTTCCACCTTCTGCTATCGTGAGCGGTTGGTGTCCTCACAGCCCGAAAGTTACTGCTCGTCTCCTACATGAAATGAGCAGAATTGCGATACGCGTGCACCCCTAGTCCTGATCACGCACCTGCTCTGCATGAAAGTGTAATACGGTAGTGCAAGACATTAATTTACGTGTACACAAATTCAAATTTTAGACACTCAAGATAGGCTTGTTTGATGGTCCTTAATAAAGTTATGAAGAGGCCAGAGAGCCTGCCGGTTTTCAGTTTTCATCTTTTCCGCTTCCTACCGAACAACCTTCCAGGTACATCCCTTCCAGATGAAAATACGCACCAAACAAGGCTGGAACAACTCTTCGCCTCAAAACCACGTGATTTCTACAGTCATGCAGTCAAAAAGTTACCTCAGCTTAGGGAGACTGTTGTAAATTGTCATGGAGAATACTTTATTGATGACTACAGTCTCCCTTATGAACTTATGCAGCAACCCATTAAATGCGTAGGTGCGGTCCGAAAATGACCTGGCAACTGACTTGACGTGAAATATCGTCCTCGGTAGTCCCAGTAAATCCCTGATTCTTCAAAGAGTCGAACTCACTTTTATAAAACAGCTCCAAACGGATGATTGCTCTACAAATGAGACGACGTGTTAAACATTTGACTTTCAGCGTGTAAGCGAGGAAAGGTTTAGGAAATATTTGACATTATGCTTAGAGTTCGTCGGAAGTCGCTAACTGTTCTCATTATGAAACAATGGATGAATATAAACAACGTAAGCTATATTCCATTTTAAGCAAAAGGCAATTTTTGACGCTTCTCAATATTTACGAAGCCATTTCTCGTGAATTATGTGTTGTATAATCACAAAATTTCGCAAATACATCAAGTGCGATGTGCAGATATTGTATACAGAGTGTATTGCGGATAGAATTAGTAGTAAACCATTAAACCATTAGTGCCTGATGGAGGTTTACTGTCCCCCCCCCCCCCTCTCCTCATTTAAAGAAAATCTAGTTTTTCACGCATCTGAATGTTTGTGACGTCACATCTCCTAAATTATTTGGCATACGATGATATACTTTTGCAGGTACATTCATAGATATAGACAGATACTGCCTGCTAAGTAAGTTACGAATAGTGTTGGTAGTAACTGAGAAAAAAATTAAAACGGCAGGCCTGATGCTGATATTTGACTGCATGTGCGGCTAATATATGGTATCCGATAAACATTTTTCTTTCATTCCGTACGACGTGTCAGCGACAAAAGGTTTAGTAAAAGTCAGAAATTCCGTGTAATCTTTGTAGGTAGCCACTGAGTGCTCTCATTCCCAAGAAGTGAATGAAACAAGTCTGTGTATTTTCACGCTGCCAGCTACGCTGCCTCGAGACAAACACACAATTTATAAATGTACTTGTCTTATTGTGCTAAACTTTTAAGATAAGACTACACCTCTTAAGGGGCAGTTTATGGCAATATTTTATATTTTGAAATTTGGACAATAATTACAAGCAATATTGAATCTCAAGTTTTGTTGCTCTAATGCTGCAGCTGCTGCCTGCTTCCGGGTTCCGGGCTAGCGTTTTAGTAATAAGGATAACTGTTTTTGATATTTAGACTTTTCTGTTAAGTTCCCACTAACTGGGTTCAAATTTTACCCATGTCTTAACAGCCACAATACAAAGTTATCAGAGTCAGCACCTCGGTCTTATTTCAGGAAATGCAATACTACTTTACCACGTTCCACCCCGCAATTTATTGTTCGCTCGCACCTGATGTCTTGCGATTTGGAGTCAGTACTGCATTTATCTCTGCAATGAAAGATGAATTCTTACAAATACCTCTTAATCATAACGTAGTAAAATTTTGCAAGAATGTACAATTTGCTGCTGCAATATCTTCAACCATATCAGCGCTTCACTGTTTGAGATAGTCCGCCCCTGGTAGCTGAGTGGTCAGGCGAACGGAATGTCGTACCTAACGGCCCGGCTTCGATTCCCGGCTGGGTCGGAGATTTTCTACGCTCGAGGACTGGGTGTTGTGTTATACTTATCATTTCATCCCAATACACACGCAAGTCACCCAAGTGGCGTCAACTTTAAAGACTTGCACCAGGCGAACAGTCTACCCGACGGGAGGCCCTAGCCACATGGCATTTCCATTTACTTTTTGAGACGACCCCAGGCAGAGAAATAGGAAAGATTGAGCTCGGGTTATCTAACATGCCTAGATAAACGTCCTATCCGATCAACAGGGTATTTCAGCACAGCGGTTGCAAATATTCAAGAGAGGTAGAGTACACCTGAACGATGGAAAATCAAATAGCAATAGTCGGAAACGGTTTCACGACGAGGTAGTGTCGTCATAAAACAGGAGAAAGGAAGGACTCGAACAGGGTAACAAAACACGTTTATTGTGCTTAGCACACCGGAAAGCAATAGGTAAGAACAAACACAGAGAGCAATCTTCAGCAAAGAAGGTGTTCGAAATTGTGGCCCCAGACTGTGATGCAGGCCTAATACCTGACGTTCTGGAAAATACCGTGTGTGTCTCGGAATTCCCTAGCAGCTAGCTGCTGTGGTACGTGCAAAACGTTCCTCAGTACTGTAACGGAGGTTTCGTTCACCAGTGTCTTACCATATCCTTAGATGAAGTAGTTAATGCAATCCATTGTTGGCGATACGTGGCGACGCACATCAAGGCGTCAGCATGATGGGCCACCATCGCAATTCGTGATGGAGAGCCCATCATGCCAAAACCATAAGGGCAGAACACATCGCAGCAGATACGTGTGCGCCGTCCAATAGCTGCGGCAATACTTGCTGAAGAAAGATGAGATATGACGCACCTGTCGAACGTTGGGCCCAAGGTAGAGCCCGACGAGGTGGTACTCCACGGTGCCGGCCCATATATGAACTCAACAGTCGTCTCCGGCCCGCTTGGGTTTCGGTTGAAAGTGCATTTTCCTTCGACCACACATGGATATCATTTTGGTCAAACATTCCCTCTCACGTGATGGTCGCCTCATCGGTGAACAAAATGGCTGCTAGGAAACGGGGTCTGCTGTGCGTATCTGTAAACAGCAGCTTGCAAAGGCCAGTTGTCGAACAAACTCGTTTTCGTCGAGTAACGGCAAGCGCTGGTTGCGATACGCTTTCGTGGAACTGTCATGCAGGATCCGCCAGACGCTGCTGCGCGAAATCCCGGCATGGCTGCCGACAGCCCGCATGCTGACAGCGGGCTCGTTCTGTAGCAACCCCGGCGCAGTCTCGTCATTGGCTGGCATTGTTACACCTCGTTCACGTTACTGTGTCTGCTCGCTGAATGATCCTCTTTCGGACAACCTCCAGCGCAAGTGTGCAATGATACGATGATGACAGCATAGCTATGTCGAAACTGGTCAAACGATAAAATGCTTTTTTAGTGGTCTTAGGTTATGAAGTTTTCTTCAGTGGCAGGACATTTGTCTCGTGTGATAACGTTAAGATGCACAACTGCTGTGCGCCTCGCCCACCGAGGCTAGATGCGTATCAGCGGACTCTGAGTTGGGTAACGTGCCATTCTACTTCCACTCCGTCGGCAGGAGAAATGAAGCTTCGCAGTGACGGCGCACATTCTGCTTTCACTTGACGTTGCAATTTGCGTAGCGCCATCGACAGCCTACACCAGCCAAAGCTGTCCCAGCTTCTTAGCTGTACCAAGCATAATAAACACGTTTTTTCAACCTGTTCGTGTCCTTCCATTCTTATATTTTGTGTCGTCACTAGCGTGCCACGAAAGCGTTTCCAACCGCACATTGCTACGTGATTTTCTACCATCTAGGTGTACTCTATCTACTCTAAAATTTTGTAACCCATCTGCTGAAACATCCTGTATGTATCATGGAATATATTGCCGCGTTATACGCCATCCTATATTAACAGCAAAACACGTCGGTTCCCCGTCATCCACCCACGACATTCCCCAACTTTGCGCAACGGGAGTCGTCCCAAGAAATCGCGGAACATCCCGTACCAGACATCAAAGGATGCTCGTTTGTCAAGTTCTCTTGGAAGATTGTTTGGCCAAATGAGACAGTGACGCCGTGCCCCGAGCCACACATTCAATTAGAAACGCTAGTGGCCTGTTGGCTGACGTACATCAAGTGGAGTTGCGCCAGGTTCGATTCGTTGGGGGTTTGAGTGAAAAGTTTACCTTTTAATACATTGTTACTAAATAGGATAGCCGCGCGGGATTAGCCGAGCGGTCTGGGGCGATGCAGTCATGAACTGTAGGGCTGGTCCCGGTGGAGGTTCGAGTCCTCCCTCGGGCATGGGTGTGTGTGTTTGTCCTTAGGATAATTTAGGTTAAGTAGTGTGTAAGCTTAGGGACTGATGACCTTAGCAGTTTAGTCCCATAAGATTTCACACATTAAAAAAATTAACTAAATAGGATAACGTTTCATGCTGACACCAGTTGCGGCTCGTAAACAAATATTTGTAGTTATCTCGCAAAGTGCAAGTTCGCAACCATTATTTACTAGAACGTTTCTGCTTCTTTTCCCGTGTATTTCCATCTCTGTCAGTTTTCGCTATTATTTGTGCTCCACTATGCAAATGATTTTGTTTTTCTTAGGAACTATCCGGTATCTTCAAGGGGTTGTCATATAAATCCGGATTTCACACAATTAATGGTAGTCGGATGCCCAACCACCCACCTTCTCGCCCTTTCGATTGCCCGCCACCCCCTGCGACGGAACTTCTGTGTCCCAACTATTTCGGTTTAGTGTTATCCCATGTGAAAGTGTGCGAACATTTTCTAAATGTCTGGCAATCGTTTAACCGAGGCGCGAAGTGGATTCCAGCACGGTATTCTCCTAGTAAGATGTGGGCAACCGCCAAAAAGCCACGTTATGGATGGTCGGCAGATCACCCCTCGTCGCTAATTTGCCGCGCGAATTCGATCCGGGGCCGGGATGCCTCCCACCATCGCGGAAGCGACGTGCTAACGCGCACTGCTATCCGGGAGGATCACCATGTACATCGGTACATCGTATCTAAGACATTGTACTGAAACTGCTTTCCGCTTTTCCTTTCCTGTCATGCAACACTAAAGAAAACAGTCAGGCCGCTAAGAAATGATTAATGGTTTTTCTGCCTTCTGCGTTCCATCTTTGTTTGTGAATTCGATTTCCACTACTGTGCTGTTAAATTTGTTGTAAGTCGAATTATTAAGTGTAAGAAGTTTACTGTGCACCTCTGTACAGCCAGTATATCAGTTACTAAATCAGCCAAATCTGACAGTCTGATTTACTGGCCCGTAGTTTAAATTATTTACACTTTGGAATCAAGCCAAAGTCTGTTAACCTTCCACTGAAACAGTGGATTGGAGTCCATTATATCCCGAAGCATCACCCATAGTTGCCACAGACACTTGCAGCGCCAGGAGCTTGCACATTTTGCTCATTTAATATTTTATTAAACACTACTTTTTATATCTTTTAATACCGTAACTTCGTCGTGTCTTTTAAAGAACTAGTTGTAGTCATCTCCACATCGTTACGGAGTTTACTGTGTTCGCCTACGGTCAGCAGTTCTCATCCTACTGCATGGGCGATCACCCGTTGTGAAGTCAACGCAGAGCTGCCGGCTGCTGACGATGTCCGCAGAGGACTCCTACCTGGCAACAAGTGGTCATTCCATAGTTCCTTGATGGTCGCGGCTACTGCTCGAGCTGTTTCGCGGAAAAGACTGTACTTGGGTAATGGTCGAAAGGCTGGCTACATACTTTTAGCTGAAAAATTTGAGGCACTGAGTGCCTGAAGGTGAGGCTTCCTCGGCGCTGCCTCTAGATTTCTCGGCCTATGCTACATGGTAGAGAACTGAAAAGTCTTCATTCATTGAAACACAAGGTTTTTGTTTGACTTCTTTGATGTGTCTACCCAGAAAAACTTCTTCTGTGCAAATTACTTCATCTCAACTTTGATGTGTCCATCCAGAATATATTTTTCTGGCAAATCACTTCCTCTCAACTTCGCACCTACACCGAACGTCAAAAAACATTCTAATTTCTATTTTTCCTTATAATTTTTTGCCTCCAGCGACTTCATTTACTACAGTGGGAACAATTAACCTACGTCTTTACTTACTGGCACAATCTTTTCGTAGCCGGCCGCAGTGGCCGAGCGGTTCTAACGCGCTTCAGTCTGGAACTGCGTGACCGCTACGGTTGCAGGTTCGAATCCTGCCTCGGGCATCGATGTGTGTGATGTCCTTAGGTTAGTTAGGTTTAAGAAGTACTACGTTCTACGGGACTGATGACCTTAGAAGTTAAGTCCCATAGTGCTCAGAGCCATTTGAACCAATCTTTTCGTATTTTGGGATTATAATCACGTAATAATTTTTGAATGATATTTCCGCCATTTGACTGTACAGGCGTCTTTATTTGATATTACTATTGTGATTTCGAGCTTAGGCCACTATCAAGTACCACAGAGTTGATTATAATTAGACTAGCTGAAGATCAGTGAAATGTATGGCAGACAGGTAACAAATATGTTTTCCAGCCATAAACCAACTGAGCCACAGTATGAATGTCAATACTGTGCAATGATCACGATCTAAAAGTATACTATGGAAGTTACTAGATGTACAGACAAATGACCGAAAATCACTTAAACATTATTGGCACTTCTAGTGATTTTTTCCCATGTATTATATTCCTGGTCGGTTCTGCAGAGAAGTTCCTCTTTACTAACCACTAAACTCCAATTTAAGTAATCTACTGCAAAATCCTTATCTCAGACGCTTCAATTTTCTTCATTCCCACTTTTTCTCACAGCTGATGATTCCCTTTCATAGAAATTCCTGCTTTAGCTTACATTCTCAGACTTTATTTTTCAAGCTAATTCCTATAATTTGATATTAACAGGCATCTATATATGAAGGTAGTATCTGTTCCCGAAAGAAAAGATACCATTGATGACCGCGCAGCTTCTCTAGAATGAAATGATAACTACATCTACACCCTAGCTGCAAACAGATGTTGATATACATCATTCGGGACATGTAAAAAATGTGTGCCCTAACCAGGACTCGAAACCGGGCTCTCCTGCTTACGTGGCAGACGCTTTATCCATCTGAGCCACTAAGGGGACAGAGTATAGTGTGCCTGCCATATAAGCAGGAGATCCCTGGTTCGAGTCCCGGTCGGGGCACACATTTTCAACATGTCCCCAATGATGTATATCAACGCCTGTTTGCGGCTAGGGTGTCGATTTAACTATCATTTCATAGCAGGCATCTCTTGAAAAAGAAAGCTCTCTCTGACTGTGCTGTTCTGATGCTCCTTTCATGGTTCGCCACGCGTGATTGTACTTTCAGGTTAGGAGAAGTCCTGCAATTCGTCTTCTATGCGTGCCACAAGTTTGACGTCACGCAAAACTCATTTCAGACGCTACGCATTAGTTTCGTCTCTCTGAGCTTTACACTCAGTACAGATTCCGAGCACAGTAGATTGTTCATGGTATTGTGTAATTATTCCTAAGATTCACGAAGCACAGAAACGTCATCAGTGAATATTGTCACTGATTTCATTCGAATTTTAATCCCACTCTTGGACCATTATTTTATTTTCTTCGTAGCTTCTTCGATGTACATATTCAACAACACGGACGAAAGACTGTTATCGCACCTTATCTCCTAGCTTTAGACCTATTGATGCACGTTGTACAACTATAACAGACATGAGTCGTTATTTGATGTGGAGAACATATGACAGCAGTGCACACGCGTGCCACTCTCCGAATCCTGTTTCCCTCACGTTCTAATGTAAATCTTTTTGACCAAGACAACTTTTAAGTTGAAATTGTATTTAACGTGTTAATCTATCCTTCGAAGACATTTTCATTATAATGTATTTTTAAGTCGGCTTGAAAACTACGCTTCCTCGTGAAAGTAGTCGGCGATAAGACATTGTTCATAATAATTATTGTGGTAGTATGAATTTCTTCAACTATATTATACAAAAAAATGTCATCCTTTGGTTCTCTTAAGCTCGAGCGAACTTTCCGTTATTTCTAAATTGTGATCAGATGGTATTTAAACTCTTGGGTTCGCCATACGATCCAATATCCCCAGTAGAAAAACCAGGCGAGTAAAGTTTTTGCAACAACAGATAGAGCGACAAATTTGAAAAAATAAGATCTTAAAATATCAGTTGTTACGATATCGATCTTTCTCAGCTTAGTCCCATATTTCATATTTCTTCTAGAAATCAAAGTAATTACCTCTACATTGTGTTAGAAAACGGAGCTAGTTGAGACTCCAAGTAGGGAGACAAGAACATTTCTATAAAATACTCTTCAGGCTACATACACTAAATAGCAAAAATATTAGCTCTAAACAGATTCAAAATGCAACACACTAGGAAATATTAAGGACTATTGGAGTAGGTTGGCAGATTAATACTCAGATATTTCTAAGAGCCGCCAGATTCAGGCACTTTGATTGCAGCGTCATTCAGAGATAGCTTAAACTCGAGAACACGAAAATATACCGAGAGTATGGCAGTAACAGATGGCGACATATTACGCACACCATCGGTGGTAAAGACAAACAATGGTGCGCAGTATTACTGAATTCACTGTCAGAAAACATACGTGAATCAAAAATTTATACCTCCTGGCAGAGTCGATATTTTCATGTGTGCTATTCCGGCAACGATTATCACCAGAAACAAAAAAGTTATTAAGAAAATTGGCTTCACAATGCCGTACAAGTAAGTTGTTCTCTTCTAAATCGCAATTTACATCAGAACTGTTCCAGATGCACCGACCGTGTTGTCTTTCGTTGTCAAGTACGGAGAATCACACGGTTTTTACATTAATGTAATTTGATGAACGGCTGGACTCAACCCCAAGTACGTAAAGCTTCACGAATTGTTGCATTCAGACATTTGAAGTGGTTTCACAGCAGAGAATAAAGTTAAATTTTAATCCGTCAAATGACAGATCCCGAGGCAGAATGTTACTATTTTTGCTGTAATTGGTACAAAGTTTATTACGGTTCTGGATCTATTTTATATCTGACGGCAGTTCATAGTAGTTTTTGTTTTTTCTTCTTGGTGCATTCTGTTGAAGACTGTCTAATGTCCGACACTAGTTCAGAACGGCTGCAAATAAATAGTCGTACACTGCAGCTTTAGTCTATACACTATTGAGCCAGATCATTATGACCACCCACCTAAACCATTACTGGCGATAGCAGCATCACCTAGCGACGAATGACTGCTGTTCAGACACTCGCAGGGTGCGCGTAGTATCAATAGACACGCTGTCCGTGTGTAGAATAGGGAAGGCGCGCTACCTATCTAAACTTAACTGAGAGCAGATTGTAAAGGCCCGGAGGCTCTGCACTAGGATTTCTGGAACTGCACGAGTTGCCGGGCGTTCGAGAAGTACTGTGGTGAGTGTACCATGCGTGGCGAAACCAAGGTGAAACCACTTCCAGACGTCATGGGGTTGGGCGACCACCCCTCATCACAGATGTCGGACGTCGTAGGACGGGCAGACTTGTAAAACAGAGCAGGCGGCGAACTGTGGCGGAACTAACATCAGAGGCTGGGCAGAGTACAGTGTGTCTAAACACACAGCCCACGGAACACTCATAACGATGGGCTTCTACAGCCGACGACCTATGCATGTGCCAATGTTAATACCACGACATCGCAACTACGACTGAAATGGGCACATGACCACCTGCACTGGATGTTGACGCAGTGACAGAGCGTTGCATGGTCTGATGAATCCCGATACCTTCTTCATCATACCGATGGGACGGGGGGATGAACTCCTCCACACATGTACTGCAGGATGGAGACAGGCTGGCGGCGGCTCCATTATGCACTGCGAAATATTCACGTGGGCATCCATGGATGCAGTGGAGCTCGTGCAAGGCACCAGGACGGCCAAGGAGTATCGTACGCAGGTTGCAGACCACGTACGCTCCGTCATGACGATCGTGTTTTCCCATTAGACTGACATTTTTCAACAAGATAATGAGGAATTTCTCGAGGCCAGGATTGGTACAGAGTCGTTGTAAGAACACAGTGGTGAGTTCCAACAGATAAGCTGCCCCCCTCTCCCGTCCCCAACCATGACTCGGCAAATCTGAACCCGATCGAACACATCTGGGGTGTGACTGTATGTGGCGTCAGAGTTCATCGGCCGCCCCCTTCCTCTGAATTAGGAGACTTCTTCACGAAGTTGTGGTGCTAACTCTCTCCAACAGTCTACTATGGCCTCACCGATTCCATGTCACGACGCGTCGCTGCTATTATCCGTACCAAAAGGGGACACACCGGCAATTAGGTAGATGTTCATAATAATCTGGCTGATCAGATGTATCGTTTTATAAATAAATGACGGTTATCCATTATATTCAATGTGGTAAGCGTTAGTGGTATAAAGTTCTGCAAAGTGTCCTATCACTACATTATACAGCATTTAGCTATGCTGAATCCTAATATAGAAATTTTTTGTCGATTTGTTGGCCAAAAGCGGTATAATTCTTTTATAACTATTCTGGGTAACACTTAAACCATCATTTTCGCTTAGTGTCTTTGTTGCACAGTAAAAGAAACTTGTTAAAAATGAATTGAGGCTGAAATTTCACATCGTTATCTGTTTTTGACAATTTTTAACATAATTAGCTTCGTAAGGACAGTAATTACATCAAACGGATCTGTAAATGTAATGCTTTATTATTAGTACTGCGTAGTAATATTATTGGATGTAGTCCCACGAGTTTGTGGGTCTATTATAATTACTTGAATATTAATGATCCAGAATTCATTATCGGTTTACTAATCTTGAGGGTTAATTAAGTTATCGCACTGCCAATATCTCCACGCTATTCGATGGTGGTTTTCACGTAGCTAATCACTGTTTAATTTCCTATTTGACAGATTAATTTTCCAGAAAATTACGTAATTACTTATTTTAAAACGGGAATAGCTCATAAAGTGTTCGTCGGATAGATTACTCAATTACACAAGAAATTCTTGCTTAAAATTCCCTTCCGGGAATATACATGTTTTACTTCTCGCGCAACTGATGCTGTTGGAGATAATTCATATACTCCTGGATATGACGACTTTTAGATATTCTCCGCGTCCATTAGGAGACGCCGTTCGCATACTCTCGCCTAATTTTGGGCCCGTGCTAAACACCCAGGTATCTTTTCCAGAGGGTCCCACTAACGCCAACTGTCCCTGCCCTATTGACTCACAGGTGGGCAAGCAACAACTGAGAGCGCTCACTCAACTTCACGTCACGTTGTCACAAGTCACAAGAACTACTATCTTATTTCTGCAACAACCGATTTTTGTTTGCACTCTATTTTACACTGCAGCCTGTATTAAACGAAGGCTCTGCTTATAATGATCCGTTGCCGATACTACAATCTTTCAACATATAGAAGTTTCGTCTGCCTATGTGCACAATGTGGCATCCACGTGCAGACAGCAATCACGCCGAACACTGATCGTGAACGTTTGAACAGTACTCGTGAGTGACCAGTGCACAATGATTCTTACAGGTATACTTTCGTTATCGGCTAAGATATAGTTAATCGTTGAGGTCTTAAGAGATTACCTTCTAAAACGAACTTTCTTACCAATTTAAATTGTGTGTCGCATCTGAACTCGAGCCCAAAATCTTACCTTTCCTGGGCATTGCTCTTATCGGCAGCACGTTATTAAAGTTCTCGATGAAAAAGCACTTCTAAACACGATAACGTACGAAAAATCCTACTTCAGATGATTGACTGACGAACTTTTGTCACAGAGCGCGAAAATAGAGACAATGATAGATAACCTAGAATATCTCGGATCAACTAAAGATGCAACGTTTCTCCAGAAAATTATCTCATTAGTAGCGAAGCTCGTGAAAATATACAGCCACGTATATGCAACTGTAATTATGTCCAGTTACGCTACACTGAAGTTCGTTAGATGATGACTAAGCACTTCTAAACACGATAATGTACGAAAAATCCCATTTCAAATGGTTGACTAACGAACTTTTGTCTCAGACCGTGAAACTAGCGAGACAATGGTAGGCTGCAACGTTTCTCCAAAAAAATTATTTCATTTGTAGCGAAGCTTGTGAAAAATATGTAGCCAAGTTTGTGCATCTATATAGTTCAGTCCAGTTACGCTATACTGAAATTCATTAGATGATGAAATGCAGCATCATTAGCAAAAAGCCAGATTAAAAAAAATGCCTATCGGACAGTAATAAACGCATTGAAAAACTGGACATGTCCGAAAAGATCATGCCAGTTGGTCATCCTATGACATGTTTTTCAGAAAAGACATTTCGCAATCGCCACAAGTTGGATTCCCGTATCGGTCACGGAAGTCAACTGACGTGTATATTTTTCCAGATGAAGTACATTCAATTTTTTGTTTGTATCTTGGTTCTTCGTCTACGGAGATTGCGTGTCGATTCGTTTATATTAGTGATCGCGTGGAAGTGTTCTTGTGAGCGATCATTGTGTTTCTGTGAAGAAATTGAAGTATTCCTAAACGTAAACATCCGGCGTGGTTAGTAGATTGCCATATATGGCACCACGACCAGCTTAAGCTACGCTGCGGCGCTACATCGCATCGCGGCACCAATAGAGGCGGCGAAACGCTTGCAGACGGCACGTCCACGACCGCGTGGCAGCAGCTGACATAGAATATGGCAACACACCACCAATCATCTGTCGTCTCGGACAACACCGTCTCTCTAGACGTCTGATAATAATTTTCCAACTGAAAGAAGTATGTAAAAGCGGCTGCCACCTTCTTTTCCATAGAGTCAAACCACAGCCCTATGCAGCCCATAACTACACTCCTGGAAATTGAAATAAGAACACCGTGAATTCATTGTCCCAGGAAGGGGAAACTTTATTGACACATTCCTGGGGTCAGATACATCACATGATCACACTGACAGAACCACAGGCACATAGACACAGGCAACAGAGCATGCACAATGTCGGCACTAGTACAGTGTATATCCACCTTTCGCAGCAATGCAGGCTGCTATTCTCCCATGGAGACGATCGTAGAGATGCTGGATGTAGTCCTGTGGAACGGCTTGCCATGCCATTTCCACCTGGCGCCTCAGTTGGACCAGCGTTCGTGCTGGACGTGCAGACCGCGTGAGACGACGCTTCATCCAGTCCCAAACATGCTCAATGGGGGACAGATCCGGAGATCTTGCTGGCCAGGGTAGTTGACTTACACCTTCTAGAGCACGTTGGGTGGCACGGGATACATGCGGACGTGCATTGTCCTGTTGGAACAGCAAGTTCCCTTGCCGGTCTAGGAATGGTAGAACGATGGGTTCGATGACGGTTTGGATGTACCGTGCACTATTCAGTGTCCCCTCGACGATCACCAGTGGTGTACGGCCAGTGTAGGAGATCGCTCCCCACACCATGATGCCGGGTGTTGGCCCTGTGTGCCTTGGTCGTATGCAGTCCTGATTGTGGCGCTCACCTGCACGGCTCCAAACACGCATACGACCATCATTGGCACCAAGGCCGAAGCGACTCTCATCGCTGAAGACGACACGTCTCCATTCGTCCCTCCATTCACGCCTGTCGCGACACCACTGGAGGCGGGCTGCACGATGTTGGGGCGTGAGCGGAAGACGGCCTAACGGTGTGCGAGACCGTAGCCCAGCTTCATGGAGACGGTTGCGAATGGTCCTCGCCGATACCCCAGGAGCAACAGTGTCCCTAATTTGCTGGGAAGTGGCGGTGCGGTCCCCTACGGCACTGCGTAGGATCCTACGGTCTTGGCGTGCATCCGTGCGTCGTTGCGGTCCGGTCCCAGGTCGACGGGCACGTGCACCTTCCGCCGACCACTGGCGACAACATCGATGTACTGTGGGGACCTCACGGCGGCGGTGCACAAATGCTGCGCAGCTAGCGTCATTCGACGGCCAACACCGCGGTTCCTGGTGTGTCCGCTGTGCCGTGCGTGTGATCATTGCTTGTACAGCCCTCTCGCAGTGTCCGGAGCAAGTATGGTGGGTCTGACACACCGGTGTCAATGTGTTCTTTTTCCATTTCCAGGAGTGTATATCTACCATGATGATAAAAATTCTGTATGTGCATCAGTGATTTCGGGTGTATCCGTGGCTTCCATGTCAAACTGTGATCAGCCGTGTTATCAGCGCACTTTAGCACTACGCTTTCGGGATTCAGGGAGGTGCGCCGGCCCCTGATCAATATGCCCTGCGTGTTAACGACGACGTCCGGTGTACTGACCAGCGTGGATGTGGTGCACACGTAATGCTTCACAATTCGAAAAAATCAGGAAACATGGGTAACACGAGAGCAAACAGGTAGGGATGCGCAGTCTAGTCCTGAGGACGGATGGGTGGCTACACGATGGGCATCCGACCACACTATACATCTACAAATCGAAATTAGGATGCCGACCACGTGAAGATACCGGGAAAAGCCAGGAAAACGAAGTCACAGTACACTGTGCTGAACAACCTGATGGTGATCCTTTATCAGCAGAAGAGTTTAAATTGTTTTTTAATTATGAAAAGTAAAAAACTACTATCCATCGCACAGAAATATACATGAATTATGAAGATTTGAGAAAAATGACTGAGAAAGACCTTCGAAGACAAAAGACGTAAATTTACGTAACAAGTTATAAAAATTGTCGTTAGCAATAGAAAAGGGAACAGAATGCAAAATTGCGTCAACATAGCATCTATCACAAAAGCGGAACAAAAGTGATTAATCAGCCTTCTTTTGACACCTCTGATACAAATTCTCCGCGGAATCCAAGATATCAAATTAAATGCAACAAGATCTGCAGCAATCTCAAGCGGCTACAAACAGTCTCACGCAGCTTGTTGTGCAACGCAACACTGACGTCGTATCTCTCCAAGAACATTCGTGTACTTGCATAAACAGCAATTTAGTGCAGGAAATATGAGGAAAAGTTCTTTACAAACAAATTCATAGATGCCATCGTGTTGCAGCAACTGTCAGATGAAGTGATAGTGCTCCTAGAGAGTACCAAAGTATCTTACAAATCTCATGGAGCCAGACCGTATTTCGACATATCTTGAAACATAAATACTGATTTCGAGAAATTAGACCACATTTTAAGATTTAATAAAGAAACTAGACTATAAGTATCCATAGTCACGCTCGATCAGCAATGTGGACGATAAACCTGCAAATGACAGGGGGGAAAGGTACTGAAGCACATTTGACTGCCGATACCTTTTTATTGCGAATGAACAGAATTACACTACTACGAGTGGATGCCGATAAGTAATACCCCAAGGTTTTTTTTTACGTGAGAACGTTTAAATTTTTTTTTAAAAGACTTTATTAACATTCTGCATCTATATTCTCCATGTCTACGTTTTTGTTTCTCAACATAGTCACTCTGACGACGAAATCATTTTTCACAATGAGAGACCAGTTTGTTGATAACATCACTGTAGAATGTTTGACTTTGCTGACGGAGCTACAATCTCACTACTTGCAGCGCTTTATCACTGTCAATGTGAAGTCCTCGACGTTTTTAAAACAGAGGGGAAAAGAATGGGGCCAAGTTGGAAAGGCGATCGATGACAGTGAACGCAAAGTTTTATGCTGAAGGAGAGGGTGTGGACGATTCTTCGAATTGGAAACTCGATTACAGCCCGCCGTTTTTCATTCACCGACATAGTCACGTTACACCATGCCATGCAGCGCCCAGTTATTTGGAGCCCCCTAGCGACAGAGGGTTCCAACTTGCGTCAGTGAAGCGGGAAATTCGTCCGATTATTATGCATGACGTATCAAATTTGAACCAATACTGAGAAGAGAATGAAACATTCGGGGACTTTTTTTATTTCCATCACGCCCTCGTTCACTCGAGAACAGTACTGCAGTAAGTAATATAGATCTATCTACCGACTGCCTCGTAGATCACTGAATGACTGAATGACGAAGAAGGTTGTTCAGCTCACCTAATTATCATTTTTAATATACCAACATCCTCACTCAATCACAATGTCAAAGGTTAGACAATATGAAATACATTCTGAATGAGAAAAACTTTAACGATTTGCAAGAGTATTATTATAAAGAGAACTGCAACAGAAGAATTTATATGAGGGCTGTTCGGAAAGTAAGGTCCGATCAGTCGCGAAATAAAAACGACAGTGAAAATTAAAAAAAAATATTCTCAACAGTTAGCCACACCTTCCAGCTGCCTCTTTAAACAGTAGCCGCTCTGACTTAGACGATTGTAGTGGTGTTGTACCAACTTTCCAGTACCTTCGCCACTGAAGGCAGCCGCCTGTGCTTTCCGCCAATTCTCCACGTTGGTCTGCCTTCCGTTGTTTGTTCTAAAATGTTGTCCTCGTAGCCAGCGGTTCATGTGAGCAGAGATGAACAATGGAGGGAGCCAATAAAGGGCTGTACCGTGGGTGATCAAACACTTCCCATCGAAAACGCTGCAGGAGCGTCTTCGTTAGTCCTGCAGAACGCGGCTGAAAATTATCTTGAAGAAAGAAACACATGCCATTTATGTTATGTCGACTGCATAACTTCAGGTGAAATATCTCCTACCAGATCCACATAACTGGCGGGAGACACTGTAGTTTTAGGCATTTCTAAGTGATCACTTTGCGACCTAAACTGAAAAGAGCGTCGTGAAGCGATCGACAGGCACACTAAAGACACTGCCCAACACATCTGTGGAAGTTCCATCGGATTTTAACAATGGTTTCCATTTCGCGCCTAATCGGACCTTGCTTTCCGAATAGGCCTCGTATCAAATTGCCACAATGACTTTAGAAACAAGGAAACAGAGCTGAGAAGGTTGGTAGAAAAGGAAACGTACATCTATTTGAACCTCTTGTCTGTATCTGTCTCTTGGTGTAACTCGACAGTTTAGCCCCCCCCCCCCCCCCCCAAGACACTTCCCTCCATTACCAAACGAACAACGACTGCTAGTCAAGTTGTGCAATAAATTTATTTTTTCTTCCATTTCGATTCACTATCATCTTATGACTCTATCTACCCAAGAGAACCTCGGCACTCTTCTGTAGCACCACATTTCACACGCTTCTACTCTTCCCTTTCTATTTCCGTGCAAGGCTATGCTACAGAAAAAATACATGCAGAAACTTCTTCCTGATGCTTAAATGTATATTAGAGGATTACAAATTCCTCTTCTTCAGAAATGCTTTTCATCTATAGCGAGTCTGCATTTTAATCCTCTCTACTTCAGCCATAATATTTTATCTTGCTGCTCAAATAACAATATTCATCTGCTGCTTTTAGTATCTCATTTCCTAACGTACTCTAACTCTCTCCTGATAATCATCTTGTAACCTTTTTTCAAGACTATACATTCCGGTCACCTTCTCCTCCAAGTTCTTCATTGTCTCTTACAACCTCAGCAGCAAACCTCCAGGCGTTTATTTCTTTTCCTTTTACTTTATTTCCCTTTCTAGATATTTCTATGTTTCTCGTACTGCTTGCTCAGTATACATCGGGGAGAGGCTCTCTCAAGTACAATTTCACTTTAATGTCCTGCCACTGCAGTCTGGTTTTTGTATGAGTAGTAAACAACTTTTAGCTCGCTATATTTTACCTCTGCTAATTTCAAAATTTAAAGGAGTGTATTCCTATAAACATTGTCAAAAATCTAAAAACGCTATAAACGTAGTTTATCCTCCTTTGATGTATCTTCGAAGGTAAATCGTAGGGTCAGTATTGCCTTGCATGTTCCTACATTTCTTCGAAACACAGACTGATCTTTCACGAGGTCGGATTCATGTTTTTCCATTATTTTGTGAAATCTAGTCAGTATTTTGCAGCTACAACGTTCATGGCACGCGAAATGCCCAAGAAGAGAAAAATATGAGTTTAGAGCTCATACCGAAGTTTATCAACATCCTTCTTCGCATACGTCATTCACGAATGGAATGGCTAAGGAGTGAACTGACAGCGGTACCATAATATGTTACCAATAAGACGCATCGTAACATATTATTGGTAACTTATTCAGTGCAGAACTGACGGCCTTGTTTGAACATATGCTCTCCTCAACGTACTTTTTATTCAATGACGAATTTTTTGAACAAACACGGCGTCGCCATGGGGAGCTCTTTGTCCGCTGTGGTAGCTAATCTTTTTATGGAGGATATTGAGGAGAAAGCACTTGACTCTGCTGTTTTAAAGCCTGCGGTCTTCTGGCGGTACGTAAATGATACCTTCGTTGTATGGCCTAATGGATGACAGGAACTGGAGAAATTCCTTCATTACTTAAACTCATTGCATGAGAACATCAAATTCACGATGGAGATTGAAAAAGATGGCACTTTACCGTTTATAGACGTGCTAGTACGCCGTAAAAATGATGGTTCATTAGGACATTCTGTGTACAGGAAACCGACTCACACAGATCTGTATCTCCAGGCGTCAAGCTGCAATCACCCAGCACAAACAGCCGGTGTTCTCAGTACCTTAATACATCGAGCGCATGTAATATCGGATGACGAAAACCTCCACGCAAGATTAGAACACTTGGAGAAGGTTTTTTTTAAAGAGAATGGCTACACTTCACGCCAAATAAGGAAGGCCATGCGCAACTGTCATAACAAGAAGCAACGCACTGAGGACGCTGATGACTATAAATCAACCGCGTTCCTTCCATACGCCGGGAATGTGTCGCCGAAAATAGGCAGATTACTGAAGAAAAATAAAATCACGGTTATCTTCCGTCCACCAGCAAAGAACCGGGCCCTGGTTGGATCCGTTAAAGACGATTTACAACTGAAGAAAGCAGGAGTCTACAAAATTCCCTGTGAATGTGGTTCTGCATATATTGGCCAGACGACAAGAACTGTCCATGAACGATGTACAAGACGTGAAAGATACACCCGTCTGCGGCAGCCGTCAAAATCGGCAGTACCAGAGCACCGTATTTCTTTGGGACAGTCAATGGAATACAATGGAAAAAAAATTTCAGCTCCGGTTTCCGGATTTTGTGATTCTGTCATCAAAGAATCAGTGGAAATACGTCTTGCCGGTAATCTAATAAATCGTGACAACGGCTTTCAGCTGGATAAAAATTGGAATCCTGTTATTAAAATTATACAATCACAGCGGAATCGACGACGTCATTCGATACTCAATGACTAGATCTTTTACTTTCACCACCGAGGGCAGCACGTACAACTCGGCTATGCCGCGCATGTCAACATCTGACGCATGCGCTGTAGGATGCTAGTACTATTCGCAGGCGCGAGATTCGGCATAAATACCGCGACTTCACCTGGGCTCTTCAGTAATTGTGTACTCACCTGATGATGGCCGAACGTCTCTGGGCCGAAATATCATGACAGAAGGTCGGCTGGATCCGGCTGCATACCCGGAAATTATTAGAAGAAATACGCCGGGAAAATTTCATAAGTCACAACTCAAATCATTTCTATTCCTTTGTTTCATTCCTTAAATGCCCTAAAAGGAAATAAAAAAAATATTATCTCTGGGATTTGCGATCTAATCGGTACCGTTCAGTTTGCACTTCATTACATCAGAAACACCAGTGGAGAATTGTAACAAACTGTTTGTTGACGGGAATACTGTATGTGCTGAAATCAAGCCACGTACAGTGTTTCTGCAGCGGTGGAAAACGAAAATTGTGTATCTCATATGTGAAAGGGCGAAGCGAAACTATTTCTCTTGGCAAAGTGAGAAATCGCTAACACTTAAAAGTTCCGTGGCGCCGTTCCTCGGTGTGCCACTTTGGACGCACGGGTGGCGGCGCAGATGTGCCCCAGTGACATTTGCATAGCCCGTCGCCTGTCGCCTCTCCGCAGGGTCGCCCGAATATTTCGATTACGGGGCTTAGGAACGCCGACCGCAGTGCGGCATCGCGCTGCTCCTGTTTCGTCGTCCTCCGCAAATCCCGCATTACGCGTGGGGTGGGGCGGGTCGTCGTGCATCGATAAGCGTCCAGCTGATGCCGATAACTTTCGGTCAAAGAGGAGCGTCGCGACGTACATGATGTGGAGTCCCCCATACTGGACGGAAACAACACTTCGAAAAACCTTATAACGGAGACTAAATTGGCACTAACACACCTCATCATAATTACTGCAACATTACAGCAAACAATTAATTTTACACTTGGGGTGGAAAACAAATGTTAACTACACTACTGGTCATTAAAATTGCTACACCAATATGAAATGCAGATGATAAACGGGTATTCATTGGACAAATATATTGTACTAGAACCGACATGTGACCACATTTTCAAGCAATTTGGGTGCATAGATCCTGAGAAATCAGTACCCAGAGCAACCACCTCTGACCGTAATAACGGCCTTGATACACCTGGGCATTGAGTCAAACAGAGCCTCGATGGCGTGTACAGTTACAGCTGCCCATGCAGCTTCAACACGATACCACAGTTCATCAAGAGTAGTGACCGGCGCATTGTGACGAGCCAGTTGCCAGCCACCATTGGCCAGACTTTTTCAATTGGTGAGAGATCTGGAGAATGAGCTGGCCAGGGCATTAGTCGAACATTTTCTATATCCAGAGAGGCCCGTACAGGACCTGCAACACGCGGTCTTCCATTACCATGCTGAAATGTTGGCTTTCGCACGGATCGAATGAAGAGTAGAGCCACGGGTCGTAACACATCTGAAATGTAACGTCCACTGTTCAAAGTGCCGTCAATGCGAGAAGAGGTGACCGAGACATGTAACCAATGGCACCCCATACCACCGCGCCAGGTGATACGCTAGCATGGCGATGACGAACACACGCTTCCAATGTGCGTTCACCGCGATTACACCAAACACGAATGTGACCATCATGATGCTGTAAACAGAACCTGGATTCATCCGAAAAAATGACGTTTTGCCTTCGTGCACCCAGGTTCTTCGTTCAGTACACCATCGCAGGCGCTCCCGTCTGTGATGCAGCGTCAAGGGTAACCTCAGCCATGGTCTCCGAGTCCATGCTGCTGCAAACGTCGTCGAACTGTTCGTGCTGATGGTTGTTATCTTGCAAACGTCCCAATCTGTTGACTCAGCGATCGAGACGTGGCTGCACGATCCGTTACAGCCATGCAGACAAGATGCCTGTCATCTCGACTGCTAGCGATACGAGGCCGTTGGGATCTAGCACGGCGTTCCGTATTACCCTCCTGAGCCCACCGATTCCATATTCTGCTAACAGTCATTGGATCCAACCAACGCGAGCAGCAATGTCGCGATACGATAAACCGCAATCGTGATAGGCTACAATCCGACCTTTATTAAAGTCGGAAACGTGATGGTACGCATTTCTCCTCCTTACACGAGGCATCACAACAACGTTTCACCAGGCAACGCCGGTCAACTGCTGTTTGTGTATGAGAAATCGGTTGGAAACTTTCCTCATGTCAGCGCGTTGTAGGTGTCGCCACCGGCGCCAACCTTGTGTGAATGCTCTGGAAAGCTAATCATTTGCTTATCACAGCATCTTCTTCCAGTCAGTTAAATTTCGCGTCTGTAGCACGTTATCTTCGTGGTGTAGCAATTTTAATGGCCAGTAGTGAAGGAACTTCCGGCAGTTTCGAGTTAACAGAACTCAGACAGTAACATTAGATGATGAGAGCATGTTGTGAGTTTCCTCCACGACTTGGAAATATCTGACCGAAAGGAAATCGCAACACCAAGAAAGAATTATGCGACAGATAAGCAGGCGTCGGTAGCTGTGTTTCTTTCTACATCTGAAAGATGATGTCTATTTAAACTTTGTGCCCGTCTCATAAGAATGACGCTATCAGCGCCTCTATGAGGATGTAAATCAGGTTTGCTTTAAATAACGCAGTAACGGTTGTGAGCGTTAGTTGCCTTTGAGATCGGACGGCAAGTTCGTCAAGAATGCCTTTAAGGCGACAAAGACGCCAGTATCAACATCTCAGTGACTTTGACGAGGTCGTTTAATTTGGCAACTGCGATATTGCAGAAACACTTGATAGTAATGTTGCCACTGAACACGATTTCTAACGGTGATGGTCAAAAGAATAAACAGTCCCAAGAAGACCGAGTTCGAGAGGCCAACCGAGCGATGTGGTGCAGTGGTTAGCACACTGAACTCGCATTCTGCAAGACGACAGTTCAGACACGCGTCCTGATTTAATTTTCCGTGATTTCCCTACAGCGCTTCAAGCAAATGCATGGATGGTTCATTTCAAAGGGAGCGGCCGATTTCCTCCACCATCCGTCCGTCATCCGATAAGACCGACGACCTCGCTGTTCGGTCCGCATCCCCAAATCAACCAACAAACCAACCAACCGGACGGCTAAGTGGCAGCACCGAGAGGGAAGACTGTCGTGTTCGGCGTGTGGCTCTGTCGCAGTGTACTGCATATGCAGCAGCAATTCTAGCACCAGTCGGCACCACCGTGACATAGCAAACTCTTACATATCGTTTACTTCTAGGAGAGATCCGAGCCAGACGCCCTGGAGTGTGCGTTCCACGGACCGCAAACCACCACCATTCGCGACTGTGTTGTCGAGTGAGACTTCATTGGAGAGCTGGGTGGAGGTCTGTTGCGTCTTCTGATGAAAGCTGATTGTGCCTCGGTGCCAGTGATGGTGGTGTGTTAGTTCGAAGGAGGCCAGTTGAGAGCTTGTAAGCCACCTGCCTGCGTCGTAGATACACGAGACGAGCACCTAAAGCTGTGGGTGGTCTGGTATACGATTTCATATGGCAGCATGGGCACTCTCTTTGCTATCCCAGACTCCCTGACTGCAAATTATGGGTCTGTCTGGTGATTCGACCTGTTGTGTTGCCATTCATAAATAGCATTCCAGGAGGTGTTTTCCAGCTGGATAAGGCTCACTCACGTACCGCTGTTGTAACCAAACATGCTCTACGGAATGTATACATGTTTCCTTGCCCTGCCCGGTCACCAGATCACTCTCCAGTCAAAGGATGAACTCCAGAGTCATCCACACACAACATTTACCTCCCTGTATTGACTGACCAAGGACATCAGGCATGCAATTCTATCGCGTAAACTGACATCCGCAACCTTACAATACAGTGCATGCACGATTGAACTCAACGTTCTGGCGGTTAAAGATGGTTCAAATGGATCTGAGCACTATGGGACTTAGCTTCTGAGGTCATCAGTCCCCTCGAACTTAGAACTACTTAAACCTAACTAACCTGAGGATATCACATACATCCGTGTCCGAGGCAGGATTCGAACCTGCAACCGTAGCGGTAGCCGCGGTTCCAGACTGAAGCGCCTACAACCGCTCGGCCACTCCGGCCGGCCTCTGCCGGTTACACCGGTTATAAATACACCAGTATTTCACGTTTGCAATGGCTTATATCGTGCTTACGTTAATCTGTGATCTTGCAATGTTAATCACTTGAATACGTTAGCTGGACAAATTTCCTGAAATTTCAATACTTTTCATTAATTATTTTTTGGTGTTGCGATTTATTTCTCGTCACTGTATTTCAGACTCTCTCACCTTTCGTTGGGCATTATTGACAATGTCCGGTGGCAAGACGACTGGGCGAGAACACAGATTTGGCAAATTCCATTAGCAATGGTCGTGAAAAGAAGTTGATGCAGTGTAGATGGTGGTAACTGGTTGTCGTGAATTGCCTGTTCTCCAGACATTTACATTGCCATTTCCGAAGCTCCACTTGTGGCTGACTTGCACAGCCAGCAGTCACGTGACGTAGTTATCACCGTTTGTGGCGGAACTGCTAAACCTACGGTGTTCATTCTCGTATATCCATCTTCAGACGGATAGTAGGACAACAGCTGGTAAGTACAGGGTGCAACGGCTGTAAGAGCAGAAACTTTTGTTGGTGACAGAGCGGTGTACCGAACAACATTTGTATTTACATCATTTTCCCATTAATAGTTACAGCTATTACATGTTGTATGCTTTTAGATTGGTTAGCATCTCCCAGTACAAGTGATATTCGGAAAGTAAGGAACAATCGGTCCCGAAATGTAAACCGCAGTGAAAATCCGACGAAGCTTTGCATCAATGTGTTAGGCTTTGTCTCACGTATGACCGTAAATTGCATCAAGTTGCTCGTCGCAGTCATGAGCGCACAGATGTCTAGAAACTAGTTGCTCCTGCCAAGTGTGAGTACCTGCCAAAATATCTCTCCTGATTTCATGTAACCCTACATAACGTAGCTGTCATGCAATTCCGTTTTTATGACAGTTCATCGCCACACATTGCGGGGACAATGAGGAACCTTCTGCAGCGTTTTCGATGGGAAATGTTTTATCATCCACCGTACAGCATGGACCTAGCTCCCTCTGATTTTCATCTCCACTTAAATGAACCTCTGGCTACGTACACAACATTTTGGCACAGACAACGAGCTACAGTAAAGCGTAGAATATTGTCAGAAAACGTAAAAGGCTACCTTCTATGAAGAGGGTGTTGGAAAGTTGGTACAATACTACTGCGAATGTCTAAGCGTAAACAGAGGCTATGTAGAAATGTAGCTGGAAGGTGCAGCTAACAGTTGCAAATAAAACAGTTTGATTTCCAGTGTAGCTGCTATTTCGCGACCAATCGTTCCTTATTTTACGAGTAGTCCTAATAATTAAGGCTTATTTTCCTCTGGGCAGCAGGACAAGTACTGAAGGGTAGACGCATAGACTCAAAACGGTTAGTCGATGCTGACAGGCGTAGTCCACTCAGTGGTGCAGTGCCGACTGTGCAGAAAACATCAGGTAGGAAAGTTTGCGATGTGTTTGTGGGAAGACTGTTCGGCGCAGAGAATGAACAACGAAAACACTGATGTGTTTACATATTAAGGTACCACACATTAAAATATCTATTCTTAAATCCGTTACACACTGTATATGTGCACCAGTCAATAACACCGGCAGTTGTGTGTCTGTACTTATCATTGTATAACTGTAGCAGGTTTCGGTCGTCCTCTCCTCTGTCATCAGGCCCCTGGATACAGCAAATGTAACATTATCATCAACTATCTAAAAATTTCGATACTGTAATGTCAATAGTAACTGCTACGAAACAAAGGCATGCAAGCCAGTATTATACCGAACCAAATGAAATTACATATCTTTGTGTTACCAGAGAAATCCTAAAACTATACAACGAACGTAATTAAATTGTGAAAAAACATTAAATATAGTGCTCTGTGAGAGTGTGGGTTGAACAACGTTCACATGAATAACAGACAGATTGAATCACATAGTAAAAACATCCAAATAGTGTATAAATAATATGTTAACGCAATTTTACTTGTTGCTCTCTACGAAATTCCACCAGTTTCGTCCACCCCAATGAAACATATGAAATGGATAAAGGACCCTACCCGTACAACAACAAGTAAAGCCATCACCCTAAAAGTAACAGGGTACCGCAAAATAACTTAAATCGATGCCCTCATTTCATGATGAAAACGGAAGTAATCTCAGAGCTGTCTGTGGTCACATGCAAAACAAATAAGAGTAGCAAATGAGGCACCACGTAAGGTAGTGAATAACGTATAATAAAAGAACACGCTGTCACATAATATAGAAACATATGATACAAAAAACCTAGCCATATAAGTTATTTATGACGCCAGTAATCACAAGTGACTAACTCAAAACTTCACAAGTTATGCATTGCTAAGAAGAAAACTGCACTCAGATCAAGACCCGATTACAAATGTTACCACGCAACAGTAGAATACTACTAACACCCAGGCAATATCCAGCGATGTACATGGCTGTCAGTGACCATCTACGTAACATATGCTAAACATCTGACATACATAGCATACACGTATAACAGGCATCGTCAGAGCGCATATAATGAAAACAGCATAGGTAGCTAACGATGTGATCAAGAGCAGAAGGTCTGTCACGTTATAAACAAAAATATCCCCATAGCATACGACGGCCAAACAAGGAATTATAGTAATCAATAAGGCATTAAAATGTACAGAAAATACAACATATAATAGTAGAAGATTTTATCTAATATCTCTAGCAGAGATATATGGTGACATCTTTTTCACATACGACAGTCAAAACGCCATAGGTCTCACGTGACAAAAACCGACATTCACCACATACGTCAAAACAAGAATGCCGGCCAATGAATCACAACCGCACGCTGCACAATGAAAGGGACGTTACAATACGGAGACAATGCAATGCCGACCATACATCACCATATCCCTATCAGCGACAAACAATGAACACATGTTAGAAAAACTGAAAATTGCAGGGCTCTACCGCTGTGCCATTGCGACAAAGTATTATGAGAACTATCGAAATATGTTCGTCACTGTTTTAATTAATTAATCATCATTAGAACGCTGTATTTAAATTAAAATAGTTTCAGCTATCGAGAATTTCGTCCTCGTATTTCGTCTGAAAAACCTTACTTGCTTCCAAAAGATTTTCTAAAAAAATGTGAAATTTAAAAAAGAGGTAATAGTTTCACACCAGGCTTCACGTGATTAGTTCAAGGGTCAAGCCCATAAATCCTGTAGTGTCACTGTGAATAAGAGGTGATTCTGGCTTTCAACAAATGTTCGTCAAGCTGGAGATAGCTTCTCGATGAGAAATCAAAATCGAAAATTTGTACTGCATGAAAGAAGTTTATGAACTAAATACAAATCAAAAAGACATATAATTTCAAACAATTTTATGTTGTGTTATATCAGAGGCCACTTTTATTAAGTAAAATTTTGCCATATACTTTACAGAGAAGTTGGCATCAGAAGCAGGCGATTGGATTTCGGATGAGAGCTTGCAGTCTATTTCACATTTATGAAAAGAGCGGCAGACTCAATAAGATTATGTCACACGTTTTTAGCAAATACCGTCCACACCTTCTCGTCAAACCACTGATAGAATCGTACAACTTGCTTTTTGGTACGTTGCTCTTCTTTTCTTTACATGAGATTCAGGTGCTGGAACGATCATGAAGGAATGGTCCAGCTTGGAACGTTCCTAATCGACATTTCTCTTTAGTCAATAAGGTCAGTGCTGCTCTACGAAAATCATTGTTATTGCGTATATCCGCAGCTTCAGAGCTTCTTTTGTGCTGTAGTAAGAAACCCATGTTAGTGGAAACATAAAACTATCAATGAACCGCTCGGCCAGTCCGGCCGGCTGGTTTTCAGGGAAGTATGGCAAACTCATAATGGTGTTCTTCGAGCCACAAACGTAGAATGAGAAATGTGTGAAGCGTTGCATTGTCCTGCTGATAGATGCCATAGCGCCGAGGTAAAACAAATTGCATATAGAGGCGGATATGGTTCTCAGGGATGCATACATACTTGTGTTGATCCACTGTGCCTTCCAGGATAAGTATATCACCCAGGGAAAGGCACGAAAACATTTTTCAGACCATAATGCTACCTCCTCCCGCCTGGACACCTCTGACTGTTGTTGGACCGTGTTTACACTCAGACGTTTCAAACCGTACGCTCCAAAAGGCCTCGTGTTGCCATTCAGTGGACGTCCAATCGTGGTTTGGCATGCAAATTCCAGTCTTCGTCGTCGACGATCCCTGTCATCTGTGATCCATGGAGCACCATGGTTGCCTCAGTGACAGTTCTGGATAGCGCCGTGTTGCCACGCTTGGTAATTGTTAACCACACGAGCATGCAAACAGTTTACAACTCAGACGTTTCGGAAATGCTTCCACCCTTGCCTCGAATGCCAATGGTAATGCGCTTTTCGACGACAGATAAATCGCTCAGTTTACGAATTACGAGAACTACTGTACTGTTTTCCTGTACCCTCCAACAAGCTTTTGTACTCTCGACTGCCAGTGCTCCCACGTGCCGTCTGTGAGTGGTTACTAAACATTGACTCGAATACAGATGGTGGTAATATTATGGAGTGGACTGTTGGGTTAATAGGCTTCTAGCTCTGTTAGTGATGGTGACGGCGAATCAAGAGGATGACACGTAAAATGATCAAAAATTAACTTAAGGGTCGCATATGTAGTCGTAATAGTTAACTGGCTGATTGGTGCAGCCCCTGGGTGGGCGTATGGGTAGGGAGGTCTAATGTGTGAAGCACAGTTCTGGAATGCTGTGAGAATGTCACTGAATGGATATGATTTACTATCTGGAAAATAACACTATTCGACTGTGAAACTTATAACTTCCTTACTGATCGTGTGCAAGTTCGAAAAGGGCGATTTGTGAAAGTAAACGAAATCGAATGGTATCCGTGTCGAATCCATAGTCTTGTCTTGTGACAGCCAGAGCGAGAGCACCAGCAGCAGCGAGTACTGTTTGTATAAAGCGTTTATTTCGCATTTTGTTTACGACCATCCACTAAGAAGGGATTCTATTTGTGTTTCTCTGCTCTGCATAGTAACTAACAGTTCTTGATAAAACTTTGCGTAGTTTTCGTGTTAGATTTCTTAGTGTTTTCTTGATCGTTTAGAACAGAAAGCGCCCTAAAACCGTCTTTTGTATGTTTCGCGGCCGTTAGCCACTAGTCACTTGAATCAGCAGTTGTCTTGTGACAGCCAGAGCGAGAGCACCAGCAGCAGCGAGTACTGTTTGTATAAAGCGTTTATTTTGCATTTTGTTTACGACCTTCCACTACGGAAGGGCTTCTATTTGTGTTTATCTGCTCTGCATAGTAACTAACAGTTCTTGATAAAACTTTACGTAGTTTTCGTGTTAGATTTCTTAGTGTTTTCTTGATCGTTTAGAACAGAAAGCGCCCTAAAACCGTCTTTTGTTTGTTTCGCGGCCGTTAGCCACTAGTCACTTGAATCAGCAGTTGTCTTGTGACAGCCAGAGCGAGAGCACCAGCAGCAGCGAGTACTGTTTGTATAAAGCGTTTATTCTGCATTTTGTTTACGACCATCTACTAAGGAAGGGATTCTATTTGTGTTTATCTGCTCTGCATAGTAACTAACAGTTCTTGATAAAACTTTACGTAGTTTTCGTGTTAGATTTCTTAGTGTTTTCTTGATCGTTTAGAACAGAAAGCGCCCTAAAACCGTCTTTTGTTTGTTTCGCTGCCGTTAGCCACTAGTCACTTGAATCAGCAGTTGTCTTGTGACAGCCAGAGCGAGAGCACCAGCAGCAGCGAGTACTGTTTGTATAAAGCGTTTTTGTACTTATTTGCTGCGCTTAGATTTTAAATAGTTTTTCTGGGAAAACCTAGCGTAGTTTTCGCGTCTCGTATTTCAGTGAGTGTTTCTTGATTATCAGAGTAGCTCATCAGAAGATTATCTTGGGAATTTGTCACCGTATAAAGTAGGGTAAACATAGTCATGTGTAGGGACTGTGGTTGTTGTGAGCGGACGCAAGGAGAATTGGCCACTCTTCGGGGGCAGGTGGAGGCTTTGTCTGTTAGGCTCATCGAGCTCGAGGCGCAGGCGTCGGCTCGTAGTGGCGTTGGGGCAACTGTGGTGAGACCTATGCCTACTTCGGTGGCCTTGGAATCACATGGAACCCCTGATGTCGCTGCGTCTTCCGGCAGTGAGCATCTTACCGGTCAGCCATCACTCCAGGGTGAATGGCGGACAGTGGTGGGCTCGCGCGTGCCTGGCCGAAAGGCAAAGGTGGGATCTGGCCGCGTGGCAGCTGCCTTACCCCTTTCCAACAGGTACGGGGTGCTTCCTAGTGGTGATGACATCGTTTCCGAGCCACCACAGGATGCCTCGCCTGTTGGGCCAGTGGCCAATTCTCCGGCAAGGTCCCGACAGTCACAGAGGGCGGGCCTATTAGTTATAGGGAGCTCCAACGTTAGGCGGGTTATGGAGCCCCTCAGGAAAATAGCGGGTAGGTCGGGGAAGAATGCCAGTGTGCACTCGGTGTGCTTGCCGGGGGGTCTCGTCCGTAATGTGGAGGAGGCCCTTCCGGCAGCTATTGAGCGCACTGGGTGTGACTGGCTGCAGATAGTAGCACATGTCGGAACGAATGACGCCTGCCGCTTGGGTTCTGAGGCCATCCTTGGTTCCTTCCGGCGGCTGGCTGATTTGGTGAAGACAACCAGCATCGCACGCGGAGTGCAAGCTGAGCTTAATATCTGCAGCATAGTGCCCAGAGTCGATCGCGGTCCTCTGGTTTGGAGCCGTGTGGAGGGTCTAAACCAGAGGCTCAGACGACTCTGCGACTATAATGGTTGCAAATTCATCGACCTCCGTTATTGGGTGGAGAACTGTAGGGCCCCCCTAGACAGGTCAGGCGTGCACTACACACCGGAAGCAGCTACTAGGGTAGCAGAGTACGTGTGGCGTGCACACGGGGGTTTTTTAGGTTAGAGGGACCCCCCCCCCCCCCCTTGGGCGAAACGATAAAATACCTGACGGCTTACCAGAGAGGACATTATCATCGTTGATAAAGAACGTCGGTCCTCAGAGACCAAAAACAGGAAAAGTTAACGTAATATTGGTAAACTGCAGGAGTATCCAGGGCAAGGTTCCTGAATTAGTATCTCTTATTGAAGGAAATAGTGCGCATATAGTATTAGGAACGGAAAGTTGGTTAAAACCGGAAGTGAACAGTAACGAAATCCTAGACACAGAATGGAATATATACCGCAAGGATAGGATAAACGCCAATGGTGGAGGAGTATTTATAGCAGTAAAGAATTCAATAATATCCAGTGAAGTTATTAGCGAATGCGAATGTGAAATAATCTGGGTTAAGTTAAGTATCAAAGGTGGGTCAGATATGATAGTCGGATGCTTCTATAGACCACCTGCATCAGCAACCGTAGTAGTTGAGCGCCTCAGAGAGAACCTGCAGAACGTCGTGAAGAAGTTTCGTGATCATACTATTGTAATAGGGGGAGACTTCAATCTACCAGGTATAGAATGGGATAGTCACACAATCAGAACTGGAGCCAGGGACAGAGACTCTTGTGACATTATCCTGACTGCCTTGTCCAAGAATTACTTCAAGCAGATAGTTAGAGAACCAACTCGTGAAGCTAACGTTTTAGACCTCATAGCAACAAATAGACCGGAACTTTTCGACTCCGTGAATGTAGAAGAGGGTATCAGTGATCATAAGTCAGTGGTTGCATCAATGACTACAAGTGTAATAAGAAATGCCAAGAAAGGAAGGAAAATATATTTGCTTAACAAGAGTGATAGGGCACAAATCGCAGAATATCTGAGTGACCACCATCAAACGTTCATTTCTGAGGAAGAGGATGTGGAACAAAAATGGAAAAAATTCAGAAACATCGTCCAGTACGCCTTAGATAAGTTCGTACCGACTAAGGTCCAAAGCGAGGGGAAAGATCCACCGTGGTATAACAATCATGTACGAAAGGTACTACGGAAACAAAGAAAGCTTCATCATAGGTTTAAGAGTAGTCGAATCATAGCTGATGAGGAAAAGCTGAACGAAGCGAAAAAGAGCGTAAAGAGAGCAATGAGAGAAGCATTCAACGAATTCGAACATAAAACATTGGCAAACAATCTAAACAAGAACCCTAAAAAGTTTTGGTCATATGTAAAATCGGTAAGCGCATCTAAATCCCCTATTCAGTCACTCGTTGACCACGATGGCACCGAAACAGAGGACGACCGAAGCAAGGCAGAAATACTGAATTCAGTGTTCCGAAACTGTTTCACTGCGGAAAATCGTAACACGGTCCCTGACTTCAGCCGTCGCACGGACGCCAAAATGGAAAATATTGAAATAAACGATATCGGAATTGAAAAACAACTGCTATCACTTAGTAGTGGAAAAGCATCCGGACCAGACGAGATACCCTTAAGATTCTACAGTGATTATGCTAAAGAACTTGCCCCCTTTCTATCAGCAATTTATCGTAGATCGCTGGAAGAACGTAAAGTACCTAGCGACTGGAAGAAAGCGCAGGTCGTTCCCATTTTCAAGAAGGGTCATAAATCAGATGCGAATAATTATAGGCCTATTTCGCTTACGTCAATCTGTTGTAGAATAATGGAACATGTTTTGTGTTCTCGTATTATGACGTTCTTAGATAATACAAATCTCCTTCATCATAACCAACATGGATTCCGCAAACAGAGATCATGTGAAACTCAGCTCGCCCTATTTGCCCAAGAAATTCACAGTGCCGTAGACACTGGCGAGCAGATTGATGCCGTATTCCTGGACTTCAGGAAGGCATTTGATACGGTTCCGCACTTACGTTTAGTGAAAAAAATACGAGCTTACGGAATATCGGACCAGGTTTGTGATTGGATTCAGGATTTCCTAGAAGAAAGAACACAACATGTCATTCTTAACGGTTCAAAATCTGCAGATGTAGAGGTAATTTCGGGAGTGCCGCAGGGAAGCGTGATAGGACCTTTATTGTTTACAATATACATAAATGACTTAGTTGACAACATCGGTAGCTCCGTGAGGCTATTTGCAGATGACACGGTTGTCTACAAGAAAGTAGCAACATCAGAAGACTCGTACATACTCCAGGAGGACCTGCAGAGGATTAATGCATGGTGCGACAGCTGGCAGCTTTCCCTAAACGTAGATAAATGTAATATAATGCGCATACATAGGGGCAGAAATCCATTCCAGTACGATTATGCCATAGGTGGTAAATCATTGGAAGCGGTAACGACCGTAAAATACTTAGGAGTTACTATCCGGAGCGATCTGAAGTGGAATGATCACATAAAACAAATAGTGGGAAAAGCAGGCGCCAGGTTGAGATTCATAGGAAGAATTCTAAGAAAATGTGACTCATCGACGAAAGAAGTAGCTTACAAAACGCTTGTTCGTCCGATTCTTGAGTATTGCTCATCAGTATGGGACCCTTACCAGGTTGGATTAATAGAAGAGATAGACATGATCCAGCGAAAAGCAGCGCGATTCGTCATGGGGACTTTTAGTCAGCGCGAGAGCGTTACGGAGATGCTGAACAAGCTCCAGTGGCGGACACTTCAAGAAAGGCGTTACGCAATACGGAGAGGTTTATTATCGAAATTACGAGAGAGCACATTCCGGGAAGAGATGGGCAACATATTACTACCGCCCACATATATCTCGCGTAATGATCACAACGAAAAGATCCGAGAAATTAGAGCAAATACGGAGACTTACAAGCAGTCGTTCTTCCCACGCACAATTCGTGAATGGAACAGGGAAGGGGGGATCAGATAGTGGTACAATAAGTACCCTCCGCCACACACCGTAAGGTGGCTCGCGGAGTATAGATGTAGATGTAGATGTAGGTCACTGGGCTGGTTGATGATATTTAATCTCTAGCGGTGGGGGAGTCGGTAGGAAGGGGCGACATGTAAATCAAAACTATGGAACGTTTTAAAAACGTTCAATGTTATTTGAATCACGTAGACCTTACTAGGCTAAAAAAATTCAAAAAATATGACAGTAAGACACAGCAACCAGTACAAGAAATCAGAGTGGGGTTGCAGAAAAAATTAATCAAACGTCGCTAGATAGTCAGATGGTTCGCAGATAAAAAAGGGATATAATCAAAGTACTTTTATTCACTTTCATAGTAATGTACATAACGCTCAAAATGAAAGTGATCGAGATAATATTTCATTAAGATAGTCCACCTAAATTACATGAAATGAAATGTCGTGTGGCTAGGGCCTCCCGTCGGGTAGACCGTTCGCCTGGAGCAGGTCTTTCGATTTGACGCCACTTCGGCGACCTGCGCGTCGATGGGGATGAAATGATGATGATTAGGACAACACAACACCCAGTCCCTGAGCAGAGAAAATCTCCGACCCAGCCGGGAATTGAACCCGGGCCCTTAGGATTGACCGTCTGTCGCGCTGACCACTCAGCTACCGAGGGCGGACTCCTAAATTACATGATCCACACAAGCGGCAGATGATCATGGTTAAGCTGCCAATCTTAAAGTGAACAAAATATTTTCCAGGCCAACTTTATTTTGTCCATAATGTACATGGATTACAAAATATTTTCGCAGCTTTTATAATGGAAACTAAATATTATCTTGCTATTTCTAACAGTTTTTATAAAGCTGCTGGAAACAGCGAGGTAACATTTAGTTTCCATTCGAATTAAGCAGTTACCTAACATGTCTGAGAGACATTAAAACTGTGGTGCAGATTACAGCACACTGCGACTACGATTGTTGTCCAAACCCCAGTCCCTCCATGTAGCTTCAAGTAATAGCCATCACAAGTACCGAAGATGTTTTATGGAACGGTGGAGCACTATCAAACGTAACTATGAAATCTCCCGTTTTTCGTATTTAGATCCCCTAATTTCGTCAGCAGATTTATGCGGAAATTATTGGATGCAGGTTCGAATCCTGCCTTGGGCGTGTATGTGTGTGATGTCCTTATGTTTAAGTAGTTCTAAGTTCTAGGGGACTGATGACCTCAGATGTTAAGTCCCATAGTGCTCAGAGCCATTTGAACTACGGAAACCAACCCCCTTCCCCCCCCCCCCCCCCCCCCCCAATCAAGTTGAGAAACTGTGGGACCACCTGTATTTGGCTGTGTGCCCCATGAATAGTCACCTGATAAACCTAGTGCCACTGATTATGGCACAATCATTCCTCTAGGTACCTCCCAGGACCTCAGTGGTTCGCTTGCTGGACGAGTCACAACGGTGTGCACTGCAAAATGTGGTTATTCAGACTTTTGACAGGTGGTCACATTAATGTGTCAGAATAAGTTGTAATAGTGGCAGCTATTTCGCAGTTAGGCTTAAACGTCGCTCCTGGGACAATTATGTGACATAGATTTATACTTGGTAGGGCAAATAAAAATGTCTAGGTTGAGTGGACACGATTGTACGTGAATGTATGCGTAAAACCACACCCTCCAACGCGCTCACCACGTTTACGCCCGCCACGTGAACCACACCGGTTCAGAGCATCGTGCGGACTGTGTCAGTGTGAGTGGAGCAGTGCAGAGAGGACGAAGGTACTCACAGTGCAGAAGCAGGTATTCGTTATGGAAAGTCACGTGACAACAAAGTTCACATTATATCAGAGTTGTGGATACGGTGTGGTCAGCTGTTTGTGAGAATTGGTGTGAGAGTGGCAGCAAAGAGAGCCTTCAAAAGCTTAGTCCGAAAATGGCGTCAGATAGGATCTGTTTTGTACAAATCAAAAACCATTCTGAAACGTGCCCGTATACTAGGAAATATGGCTGCAGTTCACCAGGAAATGCTTCAGAGTCCTACAGAATCAACCCGACGCGTGTCTCAAGTGACCGGCATGTCACATCGACCACTCGGACGAATACTCTACCTGGACGTGCACAATCGTCTCTACCGAGTGTCTGTTCTCCATCAATTAAAACCAGCAGATGCACCTCAGCGCCTCTAGTTTTGTGAGCAGCTGTTCACTGAGATAACAATGAATGGCTTGGACGTGAATCTGTTCTTTACGTCTGATGAAGCCTGCTTTCACCCGAGTGGTCATGTCGACTCGCAGAGTAACAGATTTTTGTCAACGGAGAATCCTCATGACTTCCACTTAACACTACTGCATGAGGAGAATGTGTGCAATGACTGCACGCCGCATTATCGGTCCCATCTTCTTTCATCAGACGCTGAATCTGGCGCGTTACATTTCCAAAATTTTGAAACCATTTGCGGCAGAGAAAGACCTATAGTTACTTCCAACAGGATGGAGTAATTGCCCATACAGCCGGCCGAACTTTGTAGCAGATTTACACAATCTTCACGCCTGACAGAGTTGACAGAGGTGTCAGCAGAGGACAGTCTGGTCTCGGTCCTAGGTGGCCATCCAGGTCATCTGATCTGTCAGTGCAGTGTGCGATTACTGTATGAGGGGAGCCCCGAAGTCTAAGGTGTATGGCAACAACCCTCATCTCATAGCCTACAAGAATTGCAGCAGCAAATTTCGGATGACACTGCAGCAATTCCAGCTGCCTAGTTTCGATCCTCCTTCGGCAACTTGCTGACCATGGGCCAAAAATGAGAAGAGGTGAAAGGTGGTTACTTTCAAACATCTGCTATAGTCAGGTTAGTACAGTATTTCCTTTCCTCTGTTGTGTTTCTTTGTTCCGTGGAACTCTGTTCTCAGCCACATTTATTTGCCCCACCCCGTATTACAGCACGGTAACTGTCTCCGGGAACATAGTCATACGTTTGAAAAGTTTCATTGAAATCGCTAAAGCCGATTCAGAGCTATGTTGGAAAATACGCACATACAGCCGTTTTCATATTTAGCTGCTGTCTCTCCAAAGAGTCATCTTTGGTGTTTCTGCAGATGTTTGCAATCTAGTTTTTACAGTGTGTTGACGAGTAAGGCCAAATAAATATTCATCATCATATGGTTCATGAATCGTCCAGCGTTGACAGAAGCCCTCGATGTGTTTCTCGTTAAAACCATATTTTGGAAATGTCTATTCGATAGCTGTCCTAAATTAGTCAATTGCGATATTCTGATCAAATAAGTATATTATCCTAACAGAGACAGTCATACTCGAAAAGTAACCATTAGCGAGTGAACAGGGCTCTCGTTTTGTGAAAAAATGGAGAGAGCACTGCCTGGGCCTGGTGCGAGTAAAGCGCGTGACGCATGTCATACGCCATGTACGAAAGGTGATAAAAAGGGAGCAATAGAAAATAGCGTTACATTAGTTTCGACGGCAATCACCAGACGAAATTATTGTATTCTTTTGTAATCGATGTGGAATAATTGAATACAATTGTACACCTTTACGATGTCCTCTTAATAGTATATAATACACACTGAAAAACATATCGCGTTCTGACTTGAAAAAGGTATATACACAGAAATTGTGATTTAGTTTGGAGGAGGACATTCGTGTTTAAAGTCCCGTCGCAACGAGGTCTTTAGAAAAGTTACTTATTTATTTTTTTATGTTGAGTCAACAGTCATCTGACAGGTTTCTACATCAACATGTACATCCATACTCCGCAAGCCACCTGACGGTGTGTGGCGGAGGGTACCTTGAGTACTTCTATGGGTTCTCCCTTCTATTCCAGTCTCCTACTGTTCGTAGAAAGAAAGATTGTCGGTATGCCTCTGTGTGGGCTCTAATCTATCTGATTTTATCCTCATGGTCCCTTCGTGAGATATACGTAGGAGGGAGCAATATATTGCTTGACTCCTCGGTGAAGGTATGTTCTCGAAACTTCAACTACTTTACAACGATTAATTTTATATGGTCATTCCATTTTAAATCACTCCTAATGCCTACTCCCAGATAATTTATGGGATTAACTGCTTTCAGTTGCTGACCTGCTATATTGTAGCTAAATGATAAAGGATCTATCTTTCTATGTAGTCGCAGCACATTACACTTGTCTACACTGAGATTCAATTCCATTCCCTGCCCCATGCGTCAATTCGTTGCAGATCCTCCTGCATTTCAGTACAATTTTCCATTGTTACAACCTCTCGATATACTACAGCATCATCCGCAAAAAGTCTCAGTTAACTTCCGATGTTATCGACAAGGTAACTTATATATATTGTGAATAGCAACGGTCCTACGACACTCCCCTGCGGCACAGCTGAAATCACTCTTACTTCGGAAGATTTCTCTCCATGAGAATGACATGCTGCGTTATGCTATCTAGGAACTCTTCAATCCAATCACACAATTGGTCTGATAGTTCTTATGCACTTACTTTGTTTATTAAACGACTGTGGGGAACTGTATCAAACGCCTTGCGGAAGTCAAGAAACACAGCATCTACCTGCAAACCCGTGTCTATCGCCCTCTGAGTCTCATGGAGGAATAGGGCGAGCTGCGTTTCACACGATCGTCTTTTTCGAAATCCATGCTGATTCCTACAGAGTAGATTTCTAGTCTCCAGAAAAGTCATTATACTCGAACATAATACGTGTTCCAAAATTCTACAACTGATCGACGTTAGAGATATAGGTCTATAGTTCTGCACATCTGTTCGATGTCCCTTCTTGAAAACGGGGATGACCTGTGCTCTTTTCCAATCTTTTGGAACGCTACACTCTTCTAGATACCTACGGTACACCGCTGCAAGAAGGGGGGCAAGTTTCTTCGCGTACTCTGTGTAAAATCGAACTGGTATCCCATCAGGTCAAGCTGCCTTTCCTCTGTTGAGCGATTTTAATTGTTTCTCTATCCCTCTATTTCGATATCTACCATTTTGTCACATGTGCGACAATCTAGAGAAAGAACTACAGTGCAGTTTTTCTATGTGAAACAGCATTGGAAAAAGACATGTAGTATTTCGGCCTTTAGTCTGTCATCCTCTGTTTCAGTACCATTTTGGTCACAGAGTTCTGGACATTTTGGTTTCATCCACCTACCGCTTTGACATAAGACCAAAATTTTATAGGATTTTCTGCCAAGTCAGTACATAGAACTTAACTTTCGAATTCGTTGAACGCCTCTCGCATAGCCCTCCTCACACTATATTTCGCTTCCTGTATTTTTTGTTTGTCTGCAGGGCTTTGGCTATGTTTATGTTTGCTGTGAAGTTCCCTTTGCTTCCGTAGCAGTTTTGTAACAGGGTTGTTGTACCACTGTGGCTCTTTTCCATCTCTTACGAGCTTGCTTGGCACATACTCATCTAATGCATATTGTACGATGATTTTCAACTTTGTCCACTGATCCTCAACACTATCTGTACTTGAGATAAAACTTTTGTGTTGAGCCGTCAAGTACCTGAAATCTGCTTTTTGCCACTTTTGCTGAACAGAAAAATCTTCCTACCTTTTTTAATATTTCCATTTACAGCTGAAATCAACGTTGCTTTAACCGCTTTATGATCGCTGATTCCCTCTTCTGCGTTAACTGTTTCAGGTAATTCGGGTCTGTTTGTCACCTGAAGGTCCAATACGTTATCGCCACGAGTCGGTTCTCTGTTTAACTCTCATGGTAGTTTTCAGATAATGCACTTAAAAAAATGTCTCTGGATTCTTTGTCCCTGCTACCCGTTATAAACGTTTCAGTCTGCCAGTCTATATCTGGTAAATTAAAATCTCCACCCAAAACTATAACATCGTCGGGAAATCTACTCGAAATATTTTCCAAATTTTCCTTCAGGTATTCTGCCACAACAGCTGCTGAGCCAGGGGGCCTATAGAGACATCCAATTACTATGTTTGAGCATGCTTTAACCGTGACCTTCATCCAAATTATTTCACATTTGGGATCTCCGTCAATTTCTTTCGATACTATTGCACTTTTCATCACTATAAACACGCCTCCACCTTCATTGTCCAGCCTGTCTCTGCGGTATACATTCCAATCTCAGTTTAGATTTCCATTACCGTTTACATCTGCTTTCAGCCGACTTCCCGTCTCTAGTACTATCTGGGCATTGTGACCGTTTATTAATGAGAGGAGTTCTGGGACCTTACTATAGAGGCTCCTGCAGTTTACTATTACCTCATTAATACTGTCATTCTCTGTTGCGTTTTGCCTACTACTACCTTCTCGCGTCTCAGGAGGCGTCTTGTCGGGCCTCAGGTGGGAATTCTCTAACCTAAAAAACCCACATGTGCACTCCACACGTACTCCGCTACCCTTGTAGCTGCTTCCGGCGTGTAGTGCACGCCTGACCTATTCAGGGGGACCCTACATTTCTCCACCTGATAGCGGAGGTCAAGGAATTTAAACCCCAGATCTCTGCAGAGTCGTCTGAGCCTCTGGTTTAAGCCTTCCACTCGGCTCCAAACCAGAGGACCGCGATCGGTTCTGGGAACGACACTACAAATAGTTAGCTCAGATTCCACCCCACGAGCGTGGCTTTCCACCTTCACCAACTCCGCCAACTTCCTGTATGATCTGAGGATGACCTCTGAACCCAGACGGCAGGAGTCATTGGTGCCGACACGAGCGAAAATTTGCACTCATCTACATCTCCATCTACATCCACACTCCGCAAGCCACCCGACGGTTCTCCCTTCAGGTGCACCCAGTGCTCTCTATCGCCACCGGCAGGGCCTCCTCCACATCTAGGATGAGACCCCCCGGCAAGGAGACAGAGTGAACACTGGCCCTCTTCCCCGACCTTTCCGCTATTTCCCTAAGGGGCTCCGTCACCCACCTAACACTGGAGCTCTCAATCACTAATAAACCCCTCCCCCCGTGTGCCTGCTCGGACCCTGCTGAAGGAGCAGCCACATGTCCACTCACAGACAGACCGGGCGATGCCACACGGCCAGCCTCCACGTTGACCCTCCGCCTCGTGCGACGCGAACGCCGTTGAATCCGCCAATCCCATTTGGGAGAGTGTGGCCCAACCGCGCCCGGTACCCGTGAAGATGTCTCGGCAGCAGGGACCGTGGGTGAAGCATGTAACACCTGGGGTGTACCATGCGACGCACCCGACTCCCCACTGCCGCTACACTCCGAGGCAGCAGCCTGAAGACGGTTGACCGCGGCCGTCAGCACGTTCAGCTGTTCGCGAACAGTGGCCAGCTCCTTCTGCGTCCGTACACAGCACGCACACACCCTATCCATCCTAAGAAATCAACCATTTACAGTAGAGAGCTAAGTAATCACCATCCAACTAGACTGATAATTTATTAAAGGCTGCTGATAGCTGACTAAATTGTGGTTACTAGAAACTTCTTATTGGAAAAATTGAAAGTAAGCACTGTCTCTGGACTGTATTCAAACACGAAATCTATGGAACACTATTACTAGTACTCGAAAATTAAAGCTTCATAAAAGCAAAAACACACGGAAAAAGAAGTGACAAGTAAGAAAAACACAATTAACACTTACATTTACGTAGCTTGTTGCACAGGAGGTATGAAGCAGACGGCAGTTACGACGAAACTGGAAGTACTGGCACTACAGCTGACTAAAGGGACTCTCTCTGACTGTATTCAAAACAAACGCGAAATCTATGGAACACTATTACTAGTACACGAAAATTAAAGCTTCCTGAAAGCAAAACCACACGGAAAAAGAAGTGACAAGTAAGAAAAACACAGTTAATACTTAAATTTACGTACCTTGTTGCACGGGAGATGTGAAGCAGACGGCAGTTACAACGACACTGGCAGTCATTTGATGTGATGCGTTCTGACACGAATTTCTCCACTGTGTCAACCTCTTTATCTCAGAGTAGTACTTACAACCTAAGCCTCCCATTATTTGTTGGATGTATTCCAATCTCTGTCTTCCACCAGAATTTTTACCCTCTAGAGCTCTCTCTAATACCATAGGTTATTCCTGCTGTCTTAACAATGTAGCATCACCCTGCCCCTTCTTCTTTTCAATGTTTCATCTTTCCATTCAGCATATCATGTAATTCTTCTTCACTTTCACTCAGGATAGCAAAGTCATCAGCGAATCGTATCATTGATATCGAGTCAGCTTGGAATTTAATCTCACTCTTGATCCTTTGTTTTATTTGCGTCATTGCTTTTTCGATGTATAGACTGAACAGAAGTGGCTGCCGTACATACTTTTTAATCTGAGGACTTAGTTCTGGTCTTCCAGTCTTATTGCTCCCTCGTGGTTCTTGTCAAAACTGCATGTTATTCGTGTTTTCTCATGTTGTTGTTGTGGTCTTCAGTCCAGAGACTGGTTTGATGCAGCTCTCCATGCTACTCTATCCTGTGCAAGGTTCTTCATCTCCCAGTACCTACTGCAAACTACATCATTCTGAATCTGTTTAGTGTATTCACCTCTTGGTCTCCCTCTTCGATTTTAACCTTCCACGCTGCCCTCCAATACTAAATTGGTGATCCCTTGATGCCTCAGAATATGCCCTACCGACCGATCCCTTCTTCTAGTCAAGCTGTGTCACATATTTACCTTCTCTCCAATTCTATTCAGTACCTCCTCATTAGTTATATGATCTACCCATCTTATCTTCAGCATTATTCTCTGGCACCATATTTCGAAAGCTTCTGTTGTCTTCTTTTCCAAACTAGTTATCGTCCATGATTCACTTCCATAGATGGCTACGCTCCATACAAATACTTTCAGAAACGACTTCCTAACACTTAAACCTATACTCGATTTTAACAAATTTCTCTTCTTCAGAAATGCTTTCCTTGCCATTGCCAGTCTACATTTGAAATCCTCTCTACTTCGACCATCGTCAGTTATTTTGCTCCCCAAATATCAATACTCATGTACTACTTTAAGCGTCTCATTTCGTAATCTAATTCCCACAGCATCACGCGATTTAATTCGACTACATTCCATTATTCTCGTTTTGCTTTTGTTGATGTTCATCTTATAACCTCCTTTCAAGACTATGTCCATTCCGTTCAGCTGCTCTTCCAGGTCCTTTGCTGTCTCTGACGGAATTACAATGTCATCAGCGAACCTCAAAGTTTTTATTTCTTCTCCATGGATTTAACTCCTACTCCAAATTTTTATTTTCTTTCCTTTACTGCTTGGTCAATATACAGATTGAATAACGTCGGGGATAGGCTACAACCTTGTCTCACTCCCTTCCCAACCACTGCTTCTTTTTCATGTCCCTCGACTCTTATAACTGCCATCTGGTTTCTGTACAAATTGTAAATAGCCTTTCGCTCCCTGTATTTTACCCTGACATCTTCAGAATTTGAAATAGAGTATTCCAATCAACAGTGTCAAAAGCTTTCGCTAAGTCTACAAATACTAGAAACGTAGGTTTGCCTTTCCTTAATCTTTCTTCTAAGATAAGTCATAAGGTCAGTATTGCCTCACGTGTTCCAGTATTTCTACGGAATCCAAACTGTTTTTCCCCGAGGTCGGCTTCTACCAGCTTTTCCATCCGTCTATAAAGAATTAGTGTTAGTATTTTGCAGCTGTGACTTATTAAACTGATAGTTCGGTGATTATCACATCTGTCAACACCTGCTTTCTTTGGGATTGGAATTATTATATTTCGCTCTGTCTCATACATCTTGCTCACCAGGTGGTAGAGTTTTGTCAGCACTGGCTCTCCCAAGGCTGTCAGTAGTTCTAATGGAATGTTGTCTACTCCCGGGGCCTTGTTTCGACTTAGGTCTTTCAGTGGTTTTCTCATAGCTTAGACCTATTTTCCCCACGAACTCGTACATTGTCGAAGCTTTACCAAGATCGACATATGCTTCCATTATCAAGCGCAAGGTCAGAATGTCTGTCTGGTTCCTTTAACTTCGCTAAAGCAAAACCGATCCTCATCTAATAGATCCTCAATTTTTTTTCCATTCATCCGTATTTGGAAATTTGTGGTAGGGACTATGGGACCAAATTGCTGAGGTCATTGGTCCCTAGGCTTACACACTGCTTAATCGCTTAATCTAACTTAATCTAACTTACGGTAAGGACAACACACGCACCCATGCCCGAGGGAGGACTCGAACCTCCGACGGGGGCAGCCGCACGAACCGTGCAAGGCGCCCCAGACCCCACGGCTACCCCGCGTGGCCATTCATCCGTATATCAGTCTTAGACGCAATGTGGATTCCGAAACTGTTAAACTACCTGTCTGTACTCATATGCACCTACTATCTTGGGAATTGTGTGGACGATATTTTTTCGAAAATCAGGTGGAATATCTCCAGTCTCGAACTGCTACACACTAAAATCCACAATATTTTCTTTACCACTTCCCCCACTGATGTGGCCGAGCGGTTCTAGGCGCTTCAGTCTGGAACCACGTGACCGCTACGATCGCAGGTTCGAATCCTGCCTCGGGCACGGACGTATGTATTGTCCTTAGATTAGTTACGTTTAAGTAGTTCTAAGTTCTAGGGGACTGATGACCTCAGATGAAGTCCCATAGTGCTCAGAGCCATTTGAAACATTTGATACCCACTGGTCTTAGAAATTCTGGTGGAATGTTCTCTCTCCCTTCTGCCTTCCTTGATCTGATTCTCACACAGGATCTCAAGTCTTCCCCCTCACAGAGGCTTTCAATGAACTTTTCAAACATATCCACTCTCTCCTCCGCTATTAACAATGGAATGCCCATTGCACACTCAATATTAATCCCCTTGCTTTTAATTTCACTAAAGGTTGTTTTGACGTTTCTAGATGCTGATTCAGTACATCCGTAAATCATTTCTTGTCCGATATCTTCATATTGCTCTTGGCGCCATTTTACCTTAGCACTCTTGTACATCCTATTTGTTTCATTGTTGTATTTATGCATGCCTAAATTTCCGTAGAAATGTTTGCTTTTCCTTCTTCCGGCGGATCAACTACACACCACAACAAGTTTTGCATCACCCTGGTTCCCAGAACTCCTGAAGATTGACGTTGACTGTGGATATTGTATCACAGACACATTCCCCTTGACTGTTCAGAGATGTCACTAAACCCGTTCAAAGATGTAAACAACAATGCATGAACAGCGCCTATTAGACGGAGGGGGTCCGGCAGCCGATCAGTTCCAGTCATTCCAACAGGAAGGAGGTACACGGCTCGTGTTGTCTGTAGTTCAGCCGTGGCTATACGGCCAATATCTTGGTTCGATCGCGTCCGCTTTGTTACTTCGTGCCAGGAAGTGCTCTCAACAAGGCAGGTGTGCAGGTGTCTCGGAGTGAACCAAAGCGATGTTGATCGGACGTGGAGGAGATACAGAGTAACAGGAACTGTCGATGACATGCCTCGCTCAGGCCGCCCAAGGGCTACTACTGCAGTGGATGACAGCTACCTACAGACTGTGGCTCGGAGGAACCCTGACAGCAACGAACCACGTTGCATAATGTTTTTACGTGCAGCCACAGGACGTCGTGTTACGACTCTAACTGTGTGTAATAGGCTGCATGATGCGCAACTTCACTCCCGACGTCTAAGGCGAGGTCCATCTTTGCAACCACGATACCATGCAGCACGGTAGAGATTGGCCCAACAACATGCTGAATGGACCGCATCAGGATTGCCATCACGTTATCTTCATCGATGAGTCTCGCATATACCTTCAACCACACAGTTGTCGGAGACGCGTTTGGGGACAACCTGGTCAGGCTGAACGCCTTAGACACATTGTCCAGCGAGTGCAGCAAGGTGGAGGATTCCTGCTGTTTTGGGGTGGCATTATGTGGGGCCGACGTACGCTGCTGATGGTCATGGAAGGCGCCGTAACTGCTGTACGATAAGTGAATGCCATCCTCCGACCGTTAGAGCAACCATATCAGCAGCATATTGGCGAGGCATTCGTCTTAATGGACTACAAATCCCGCCTCCATCGTGCACATCTTGTGAATGACTTCCTTCATGATAACAACAACGCCGAATTGCCGTTGAGGTGTGGGATAATCTGGACCAACAATGCCTTGATGAACTTGTGGATAGTATGCCACGACGAATACAGGCATGCATCAATGCAAGAGGACGTGCTATTGGGTATTAGAGGTACCGGTGTGTACAGAAACCTGGACCACCATCTCTGAAGGTCTCGCTGTATGGTGGTACAACATGCAATATGTGGTTTTCATGAACAGTAAAAGGGGCGGGAATGATGTTTTTGTTGATCTCTATTCCAATTTTCTGTGCAGGTTTCGGAAATCTCTGAATCGAGATGATGCTAAACTTTTTTTGATGTGTGTACATTATTTCATCTGCTACCTACGAAATCGTGATTATGGGATCAATACATCCAGTAACTGCCCATACCCAATTTGTTGCCTTTTCCGTAACATTCTCGGACTGAGGCACCAAGTAGACAGAAAATACTCGACGCTCTATTATACAAGTATTTTACGACTCATTCTGAAGTACTTCGTAATGTTATATTTCCTGTCTTCCCTGCTTTCGAGAAGGGCTGTAACGTACCTACAAAAAATATGTAAAGTAGCTACAACCAATATAGCCTATGTTCGTCTATGAAAATGGACCCGACAAGCCACCAGTAATTGGAATCTGACCTGCTTAACACCGTGTGCATGTTGTATCAGTGTTAATTTCACTGTCGATTAAGCCCTCAACAGATCGTCACATGAAAAACTTAAAACTAACATTTGGATAAGGTACCTGAATGTGTATTTGAAGCCGGCCGAAGTGGCCGTGCGGTTAAAGGCGCTGCAGTCTGGAACCGCAAGACCGCTACGGTCGCAGGTTCGAATCTTGCCTCGGGCATGGATGTTTGTGATGACCTTAGGTTAGTTAGGTTTACCTAGTTCTAAGTTCTAGGGGACTAATTACCTCAGCAGTTGAGTCCCATAGTGCTCAGAGCCATTTGAACCATTTGTGTATTTGAATAAGAATTTACAAGTGATTCAGAATCTGGCTTGTGCAACAGAATCTACTGGATTAGAGTACATGACATGTTATAGTATGTCAGTATCTCTGTTTTGGCCCTAAATTATGCCCCCACCTCTTGAGATGACTGCTTTTTTCCAAGTGGTTTACAGCATTCCGCAGCAACATGCAGCAGCAGCGGCTAAAGCTTATTGTTACTAAGAAACAATTTAAGAAAAAGGATTTTGCTTGGGTCCTGTTAACTACTAAATGACTTCTGAGAAGTCTATTTAAAAACTTCAGAAATCTTCATGACCAATAATAGTTGACAAAGTAATTGAGAAATACCTGACAATGTCGTAATTATCAATATTGGCTCTGTGCTCACTGATATCTTTTCAACTTTAAATTCCACCCTCTGACATTTCTACTATTTCCGTCTTTACTTCTTTGACGCATAGGTTGAACAGTAGGGGTGAAAGACTAGATCCCCGTCTGACACCCTTTTCAAACCGAACACTTCGTTCTCATTCTTGCATACTGTACCATCTTCTTGTACATACAGTGTCATTTATTCCCCGACTTTCCCTATTGCTTATCGCGTGTTTTCTTAGAATTTTAAACATCTTGCACCATTTGACATTGTCGAACACGTTTTCCAGGTCGAAAAATTCCTCGAACGTGGGTTTTGATTTTTCTTCGGTTTTGCTTCCGTTATTATACACATCTCTGTGGTGCCTTTAGCTTTCATAAAGCCAAACTGATTGTAATATGACAAACCTTTAATTTTCTTTCCCAATCTTCTGTAAATAATTCTTGTCAGCAACTTGATTGCACGAGCTGCTAAGCTGATTGTACGATAATTCTCGCACTTCTTGGTTCTTGCATTATTTGGAATTGTGAGTCTGACATTTTCCTGGAAGTCTCATAATATATCGCGAGCCCTATAAATTCTACAAAGAAACTTCAACAGTCGTTTTGTTGCTATTTCTTCAATGATTTTAGAGATTCCGATGGAGTGTGATCCATCCCGTCTGCGTTATTTGAGCTTAAGTTGTCGACAACTCTCTTAAATTCTAATTCTAGCACTGGAACCCTTGTCTTTTAGGTATCGACTTCTTACATCACGACATCAGGCACTTCTCCCCCTTCTAGAGGCTTTCATTGTACGCTTTCCACCTATTAGCTCCCTCCTCTGTATTTAACAGTGAATTTTCCATTGCGCTCTTAATGTTCCCTCCGTTACTCTTAATTTGACTGAAGATTGTTTTCACTTTTGTATATGCTAAGTCAGTCTTTCCGACAATAGTTTCTTTTTCGATTTCTTCGCTTTTTTCATGCAGTCATTTCGTGTTAGCTTCCCTGAATTTTCTGTTTATTTCATTGCTGAGGGTCTTGTATTTCTGTATTCCTGAATTTTTTGAACATTTTTGTTGTTCCTTCTTTCGGCCAACAACGAAGTATTTCTTTTTTCCAATGGTTTCCTCTCACTTACCTTTCTTATATCTATGTGTTTCCTTCCAGTTTATATGGTTTCTCTTTTTAGAGTTGTACATTGCTCTTCAACTGAACTTCCTGCTGATCTATTCATTATCGCAGTGTCTGTAGCATCAGAGAACCTCAACGTATCTCTTCATTCCTTAGAATTCGTATAAAACTTCTTTTTACATTGATTCTTCCTGAATGTTCTTTTAAACTTTAGCCTACTCTGCGTTATAATCTCCCTAATTACTAAATTGCGAACTCAATCTGTATCTGCTCCTGGGTACGCCTTACTATCCAGTATCAGATTTGGGAATCTCTGCCTGACCATCATGTAATATAACTAGAATTTTCAAGTTTGTCCCGGACTTTTCAAAGTACACCTCCTCCTCTTGTGATTACTGAACAAAGTACTAGCTATTAACATCTGATATTTATTTCAGCACTCTATTATCCTTTCTCGTCGCTCGCTTTTGTTACTAAGCCTATATTCTCCAGTAACACTTTCTTCTACTCCCTCCACTATAACCGCGTACCAATCTCCCATGACTATTAGACTTTAATCTCCCTTTACGTACTGAATTATCTGTTAAGTATCTCCATATAGTTTGATCTCTTAATCCTATGCTTGTGACGTCGGCATGTAAACCTGAAGTATTGTTGTCTTTTTGGTTTGATGTCGATACTGATGAGAACAACCCTGTCATTGAGCCGTTTGCAGTAACTCGCCCTCTGCCATACCTTCATATTCACAACGAATCCTATTCCCGTTATTCCGTTTTCTGCTGCTGTTGATGTTACCCTATACTAATGTGCCCAGAAATTGTTGTCTTATTTCCACTTCACTTCACTTACTCCCAGTATGTCTAGATGAAGGTTCAGCATTACGCTTTTCAAATTTTTTATCTTTCGTACCAGCTTCAAACCTCAGACATTCCATTCCTAGAGTTGTAGAACGTTATCCTTAATCTTTTTGTCATGGTTACCTTCCCCTCGGCAGTCCCTTCCTGGAGATCCGAATGGGAGACCAGTTTGGAACATTTTTCCAATAGAGACATCATGATAATATTTTTCCAATTCCGGGCGGATGTCCCGTGGGTATACATTATGCGTCTTTGATGCTGTGGTATCCATCGCCTCTGCTTGCTCATGATGTTGATCATTGCTGATTATTCCGCCTTTTATGGTTAGTTTTCCACCTCAAGAGCAAGAGACCACCCTAAACCCTGGCCGCACTCCGCCCTTTGACACGGCCGTTGTGAGATTGAGGTTGACTTCTTATGGAGGAAGTCTTCAGCAGACATACCTGATAATTTATATTCAAAATTTAAGCAATGGTGGCGTTCTGATCGCTAGTCAAAGACGCAACCCATAGATCAAAGGAGCACGGTTGGTTTTTAATACCACCTTAAAACAACCATGCAAATGTAAATTCCGGCGTTTGTAACGTGCTCGAGGTGTCGGTTTTTACAATGACTATCAACCCAGCACGTGTAAATCTTAAACTGAAAAATTAAAAAAGAAATGCCTAAACTTGTATACGAAATTCTCAAGTAAGCCTTACAATCCCTTCCTTGAAACTAATTTGCAATTCAAAGGTTCTTTTGCTTTTCCTTTTCATGCCTTTTCTGAAAAATATTAAGGAAAATAATTAGCGTTATTTCAGTCTATTTGCAGAGTAGGGTGAAAACTGAAAATAAAAAAAAAAGAATTTACCACATGGGGACTAGACCCAAAGAGTCTCTAATTACATTTCTGTACACCTTCCGCCGAGCAAACCGCTGTCTGGATGTTTTGCCAACGAATCTGGCTCATGTCTTACCTGAATCATGTCAGAAATGCTAATTTTTCCAAACGATTGGCCATCTGGATCCCACACTTCTTTCATTTGTGGCCAAGTCTGCATGTACCACAAATATGGATGAAATCGGCGATGACGAGTAGACTTGGTCCCATTATGAGAGTTCTGGCAAAGAGCTGCATTAGAGTGAACTGACATGGGAGTATTTGCCATCCAAACTCTATTTGACTCGATGCCGGGCCAGGTTAGGTCCATTGTTGCAGCAATAAGTGGCAGCTCTGTGTTCTGAGTTCTGCATCGTGTGTACCAGGTGTGACCAAGAACTCGGCTCGCCAGCTGTGGCCTGGCATGAGTGCCATAGCGCTCAGCATTACTGCACACTTCTCCATCTCCACACCAGGCTGCCTGAGTGCGAGGAGGGAGAAGATGCCGCATTTAAATGGCAGTGTAGTCGCACTGCATGCGACTTGCTTTTATATTTCTCATAGATATACATCGCAAACAAAACAAATTTTCAATATTAATTAATTACATTGTTGCCATGAAGACATATACTTTTTATGTGGTGTTAATTGGCGGTATATGCACAGACAGAGACAGTTTCGCAGATTTTCACACTCACGTTGCCACGTAATCGTGGCTTCTTTAGTTTGATAATCGAGAAATGGTCTTTCATACGCATATGTTGATCGGAATATTGTAATACTTTCGCTGCTTCATTATAGAGATGGTGAACCTCTGCCTGAGGAAGGCAGTATAGACGTCCTCGACAATTTTAACCTAAAATTATTTGTCTTTAAAACGGGAATTAGCCTGCATGTGAATCAGTTACATGTGTACGTCGATCCGGGTGCTTTCAACTGAAATGGCAAACGGACTCGAAAATAGGACGGAAAACAGATGTAAGACTTTCAGTTTACTAAAAACGTTTAGGGAACTATCCTTACAATTCTTTCAAGGCCAGCCCGCATCTCGTGGTCGTGCGGTAGCGTTCTTGCTTCCCACGCCCGGGTTCCCGGGTTCGATTCCCGGCGGGGTCAGGGATTTTCTCTGCCTCGTGATGGCTGGGTATTGTGTGCTGTCCTTAGGTTAGTTAGGTTTAAGTAGTTCTAAGTTCTAGGGGACTTATGACCACAGCAGTTGAGTCCCATAGTGCTCAGAGCCATTTGAACCATTTTTTTTCTTTCAAGGCCACAATAAAACCAATCCTTGTGTTTTCTTTGACGGCAGTGAGGTTCGTGGACTGGTTGTGTATGTCAGAGTGTGTCCTTTCTACAACGGGATTTTCTTTTTAAGTGCATGCTTAAGGAGTCGTTTCTCACCTTGCACTGGATTTCTGTGGCCAGTCTGAAGTCCCGTTCACTCAAAATGTGTGATTGGCAAACCAGTCACGATGTTCTAATTTTAGTTTCTGCACTCGTTTTTCCTTCATAAACTCTAAAATTTCGAGTTTTAAATCGAAAACTGGTTCCAGGCCTGCAACCTAAATCAACCAACGTAATTTTCAGTTATATAGAAAGTTCCCATACTCTACTTTCAATTCCTTCTAAAACTGTAGCAACTGACAATGGAATAATGCGTGGAGCTTCAGAAATTTTTACTATTCATACCACCAACTTCTTCACGTGTTGAATGCCCGCAAATTTAGCACGTCTGCCGATCTTTATAATTTTTTTAACTTTCATTGTCAACAAAATTTTTAAATTCCTTCTGTGCAGTATTGTAGTATTGTTTCACAGCAAATTTTCAGTACCCGTCACTTATGTGACGGCATAATAGGTATTGAGAATTCTCATCCCTCTCTTCTGTCATTCCCATTCATTTTTAAAGGATTCTGACGATATATGGCTAGACTGCGTCCTTTTGTGCAAACATCCATTGGACCTGTGAACGTCATTCATACCATGAACGAATAGTGAAGGGTAAACAGCACTGACACCACAATTCTGTTGAACTGAAGAGCGTTTTGCCGCTCGAAAAATAAAATTGAAGTGTCGCGGTGTATCGAATACTTTTGGAAAGGAACGAACAAAGCCGTCGTTATTTACTAGCCTTCTTTCTGTGGAGTTTTAATAGCCACCACAGCATAGTAAGGAACGTTTCAGAGTCTTCAGTATCCCAATCAGCAGGTGGAGCCGATAACCATGTTATCGGATTCTACTTCACTCCTTAATGCTTTTAGGCATTCATACAGCATACGAATAATCACCCTGTTGCTTATGGGGCCCAGTAGTTGATAACTTTATTCCACAACGATCAGCAGAAGACTGGTGTTGATGCAGAAAGCGCGTCGCCCCGTTAACGGAAACAAAATCGTTCTCGGCATATTTTCTGTAAGGCATTAAACTTAAATAATGGAAAACTGGAACAAATAATTGAATATTTGACTATGGATGTACGAAAACAGTTAAGGATTCCCGTCAGAGGTAGGAAGAAAACGTATGCACAAATTTAAAGTTAAAGAAGTACTCCACAGTCTGACTACCGTCGATACTGAACGAGTTTCAGAAGCACCATCGCATCACTCTGGTTCACTTACGACTGCGTCAAATCAGATCTATAAAGCGTCAGGCTTTCCTCGTTTGGCTTATCGCGAAACAAACAGTAACCATAGATTATGCAATGTATAAATCGGTATGCTATATGGCGATGTCTTCTTCAACAGTTCTGTCCTCTGCCTACTTTAGCGAGGTTCTACAAGGTACACAGACTCTCCATGAAAATTTTTTTTATTGTAAACGTACAATGTTTTGGGTTATTGGCAGAAAGTTTGGAATTGTGCATTTGATTACATTTCAAAAGCAGTTATCAATATAATAGTGCTGATTGCAAGAATCACCAATGACAAAATATTACGATTGTAAATTGTTAAAAATGAAATTCACGTCAAAATTAAATTAACAACGGGAAATCCGATACATGAAACACAGTGATAAAACTAGATGACTGTGCGACAAAACCGGAAGAAAATTTATGCTTCTGCGTTGAAAGGCCAGTTGATAAAGACCTCTTGGAAAATTTCTGCTACTGTCGACGTACCAATCGTTTCCATAAAACACTAAAATATGGTTATTTAACATTTATGAGTGCTTGAGACTAATATTAACTGTCTATTACTTGCCTATTATGCTGGCGTCTGGTGATATGCGAAAATTAGGGCATTAATGACAGAAACGTTACGTTGTCTTCGCGAGGAAAATTATCATATGAGTTATTGCATTACGTGCTATTTGCAAATGGTGACATGCCAATAATGACGTGGGGGATAATGTGCAGTTTTATACAGCTTGCATGTACCCTACAACCTAGTGATCTCTGTGTAATATAAGTTCTCCCACGACCTTTTCATGGTTAATTGGCCTAATGGTGCTAATTGTGCTGCGTGTGCCAGCTCACATTTTGCCATACAACAGCCGATGGACACGACGGAAAACTGTAGAAATCTTCTGGACAGTGTTTCAAAGGACGTGGGCCGCATGCCAGAATTTATAACGGAACTGACTCCAAGATAGTCCCTTTGCTAATTTATTATAAGGAACAAGGAAAAACTGATTTCCGCCTGTATATATGGTTCTCGGGCGAGACGTCGGATGTCATAGTGAAAACTCCACAATACTTCATCAGCGCAACTGGCCGACATCTTCAAGTGCGCCTGTTTATCAAAAACATGTACTCTTGAAATTATTTTGAGGTCTGGCCTTTTCACTGAGGAATTTTTTATAAAGAGCCGCGATATTTTGACAGAGCAAATATAGCATGATCATTTATCATTTACTATTTGCATGCAGGTCGGGGACTTCTTGACGGGAAACGAATTATAAGCAAGTTGAAAAGATTTTAAAATGTAGTATGTAGTTATACTGGCCAATATGGAGAATCGTCATACTTATCTCCTTTACTTGAGTGGGCAATAAAAGCACGTAATCATTTAGAAAGGTCTTATCTTTTTGTACAATGGTGGATTAGTATATGTTTACTGTGCTTTATGACATCTTAGCACCTATTAATATCCTGTACGAAACTTCAGGTTGCAGTCAGAATATCGTTGTGTGGTGGACTAGCTGAATCGAAATAAAGTACTGGACAATTTCATTGTAGAGGTTGTATCACAATTAATTGCCAGAGCTGACACTGTGAAAGTAAAGAACAATACAAGCAATAATATTCCAGCAAACATGGATCCCTAAACGATTCGTTTGTGACAAAAATGCGAATATAATTCTTCATATAATCTTTTTTCTTGATGGCAAAGTGTTTTGAACAGTCGTACCGCTTTCGACTATTTAGTAGCCTTTTTCACACTCTGTAGTAAAAATAAATGAAAAGCATTACTATATGCTACAATAATAGATTAAAAATAAGGACTGAAAGTACAGCACAAACCTGATATACTTTTTACTCCGCTGCACTGCAACAAGCTTAACCACATAAAAATAATATGAAACAAAATTGCCATGCTTGTTTTAAGCGTATATAGATAAGTTGCAAAACTTCCTAGAGATCGTTGACGTATGCATAACACACAGATGTTTAAGCAAAATTACAAAAAGAAGGTTCATTTAAAGTATTCTGAGTTATATTTTTTGGTAAGCAAATTATTTTTACTTAACCATCGGAAAAATCTGGCAGTAGGTAAACAGATTTGTGAGGTGGTATACAGGGTGTAAATTTTAAGTTGACAAACCAGAATAGAATAACTTGAAAAATAAGCTTCACACAAAAAAATGTGTAATTTCCAAAGCTGATTATTTTCGAGTCGGCCATCTTCTGGTGCTAAAATTAGCACGCCACACCAGCCCCTAGGGGTGAGGCAGGAGGAAACTTTAAAATTTCTAATTGGACCACCCATTTTTAATAGCAGAATCAGATTCTACATGAAATACTATGCACATTTTGTTTTAAACATTTGTTTTCATTCTTGATAGTTGGCGGTGTCATTCAAGAAAATCCACGTTCTCATTTTTGCGTGGAAAATGGTTACGGATAAATAATAAATAGTTATTTACTTCGTAAATTTTGATTTGGGTCAACATTTGTAAAATTCTAACTCCTCTCTCTCAAACCCCACCCTATGGAGAGAGAGGGAGAGTTGTAGATTTAGAGAATACCCTCCTACTACCACTGGGGACAATATGACAGCGTAAGCCATAGGAAATATGTATATTACTTGTTTTCAAAGCTGTTATTTGAAAAATATTTGACTCCCACCCTCTGGCTCAATCGTATCCAGTTTTGTTTCGTTCAGTTTTCTATTTATAATGCATTAAAATTTATTCATGGTTTATGAAACTGGCACCACAAGAATTCGGTATGACCCCAATCTAAATTTCTGTTTGTTCCTTGAATGTGACATTATAAAATAGATTGATGATTTAATGTATGTTTTTATGGTACTTCATGAAAATTCTTATAACACATCGATTGTAAGTTAGTTGGGATCTTGATCACTCCAGTGGTATTCAGTGAAGCAAAGATATCCTGGTAGGATCAGGGTTAAATACAACTGAGAACAGTTCACTGTGATTTTGGATGAATTCTTTTTCAGTTATTTCTTATAATCATCTGTACGTTAAGCATACATCAATGACTTCTAGAACAGCTTTGGATCCTATATACATCTTGTTGAAGGATGAATGCCAGCTTTAACTACTATTGCTTTTGCATCGTTATGACTTCCTGCGTAGCAACAGAATGAGGGGTATATCGTGTTTATATTAAATTTTCTGTCCTTTTATTTTACCTGTTATTTTAGTAGGTAGTAATATTTTTCATTTGCTTCCGTTGTAGATTCTGAAGATAGCTGTTGTTTAGAACACCGGTAGTTCTCTTAAAAAACTTTGCTATCAAGACAATTATTTAAAAAAATATGTACCCCTTTCGATTGCTTTCCAAGTGGTTATTTTATGTAACATTCTATTCATAAATGCGAATGTGTGGTTGCTAATCGCCACTGACTCCAGTATCAGATATTGTCCTAATTAGTACAGAATATAATTGAAATTTAACCTATTTGATCAGGTCCCCATTTATTCGTCACCCACGGCCTATCGTAAAACGACATTCAGTACTACTTCAGCATGTTATATGTTACAAATTACTGTACACTTGCTCCTGTTCAGGGAAGCCATCCAAATGCGGTCCTCAGACTAGAATAAATACTGTAGGAATTTCGAGTTCTTTCAAACCCCGTCCCCGATTATCTCGGCAAGAAGGTCCAGTCCGCTGAGCCAGTTCTTCAAATTTGTCAATAGGATTACTGTACACTTTTGAACTGATCTCAGACAGGAAACTCTATCACACAATATATTTTTCATTAAACATTATTTTTTGATTGTCAGTAAATGAATGGGACAAAATCATAACTTTGGACTTCTTCTCGCTCTACAATTGTGAATTTGTGCTTTTCGGGAAGTTTGGATGCGCCATAGCGTGTTTCCCCTATAGTAACCTATGTGTTCACTAAGCGCCCTGTGGGGCTTTCCTGAAAAGTAACTTAGTTGTGATCCCCGGGTGTGAGGACTGTAGTGACAGTTTTTTATTGTTTGGTTCTAATAATGTTTCTCCTTGCCAAATGATGCCTAACACTATTACTGTCACCGTCTCTGCAAGCTGAGGGAGTGTGACGGCGGTCGCAGGTGCTACTGGTGGTGTTCTGAACATTTGTGATTAATGCGCTCCTTTAAACATGATTTACATTCTGGTCTGGCCACATCTATTAGCATACCGGGTGCATTTCTGTTGGCATCTTTGGGTGTTATAAGGCGAGATTCCTTAGCTGATGCTTGGAATGTGATTGGGCTGCGAGCTGTCTCATACTGGCGTCTGACAGTTACATTATTAATTGAACCAGGATTCAAGATTGTTGTTTAAAAACCACTTAAACTATGTTCGTATCCTGGGTATGTTAAGACACTTATTTTAGGTTCACTCCAGTGTTTAAATTTTACTGTTATTGAAATTATTAGTTTAACCCGTAAATCACCGTTTGCTGGGTGTTCTCCATTATTCTGGATTGCTTATTCAGTCAGCTATTTGCTGAATGTGTGGTATCGTACTAATTGACCTGTTGGTTTGCGTTTCTAGGCATCTTCTTGTCGCATGGTGCGTACTTTACGAGCGCCTTGCTGTTGCCTGATGGGACAACTACTGTTTCTGCAGTCTATATGTGCAACTAGCCCGGTCTGACAAGGATGACCGCATTGGCGGCACGATATTACTGGATAGCATTTGAGATTTTTCGCTAACATTACCTTGTGGGAAGCAGCTCTAAGGCACGGTAGCTGCTTTTTTTCAGTCCAGTTTGTCTTCTCTGGTTCGCATGGGCCTAAAGCTTGGATGCCTTTTGCTGCCGTGCTCTCTCTGTGTCAAGTTTCCCTTGGTCAGCCGGCCACTTTCTGGCCCTTGTATAGCTTAAATTTGCCAGTTTTCTCAAAGGACTGCGCTAGATTTTGATATGTAATTTAGAACCGTACTGTTGGCTAGGACATTAAAACTTGCTTTAAACATTTTCCCTTCACTAAATTGGTGCTAGCCGTTGATGCATTTGACCTTTTAGAAATCTTGATTTAAATTTGTCAGCTCTCTTAAGGTACTGGATAAAATTATAGTCCGCAATTTATAGGTATTCAGTTGGCTTTGACATTCAAACTGTTAAAACACTTTACCTGTTACTAAATATGTGCTACTTGTTACTACATTCACCTTCAAAAATTGGCTTTAAATTTGTCGTGTCCTTTAAAAGACCACGTTAAACGTTGAGTCAGTAATTCAGAGCTATAGTTAGCCTGGTATCATTTTGCTATATTGGGTCTGATAGTTCAAAACCACTGTATTAACCATTTTGCTGTGATTGTGTTTTAACATTGTTGTTTGTAAGAAACTGTGTAATAAATGTGAATCACTTGGCAAATAATGAATGTCATAATCTGGGACCTAACACTTCCATGGATTCCTCCTTCCATGGCTCTTTGAACCTTACACGTGATGTATATTTAATACAGTGGTTCCAACTGCATTCTGAATTCTCATTCCATTGATCATTGCTGAATCCTTTACAGGGTGTTTCGCAACACTAGGACAAGAGAGTGCCCTGAATCTTTGTTCAATCTTCTGTCCTTTTTGACGAGACTATTAGCAGAACGAGGGTGACTTCTTATGCCGGAAGTCCTCACCCGGTATTGCTGATATTTTTCATTGAAATATTAAGTTTTGGCGCTGTTCGAACCCGGGACCGAGTTTGTCTTGATCATCAGTCAAAGACACTACCTCTACACCTCAGGTTTCTGATATGTGCATTTAAGTAATGTTGGCGAAATACGACGCAACTGTTTCTTGACTGCACGTATGTAGACATTAGCATGTTTGGATTAGCTGCCTATGCAAGAAGATAGATATTAAAAGCAAATTAACCGCTTGTAGTAAATTAATGTTTCTGTTGCTGGCGACGTTAGCTGTCGTGTGTGTGTGTGTGTGTGTGTGTGTGTGTGTGTGTGTTTGTGAGTGTGTCTGTCATCCAGAGCATATTTACACTGCTGGCCACCAAAAATAAAACACCCTGAAAGAAGCATCGAAAGCAGGTGAAATTAGCAGCATGCATTTGCGGCGACAAGAAACGCACATGATTAGCATTTCAGGGTAGGCGCACATCACGGCCACCGGTAATGCCATCTGCAAATGCTATATGTCCGGGGGATGGGGGGTGGGGGAACAGACGGCCGTATGGATGTACTGGAATTGTTCTTTCGTGTGGTTGTTTTGCGTAAGCAGATCAATATGACTCTTATAATACAGGGAGTGTTTTTCGAGCACTTTTCGGAGTTTGACTGAGGAGGAACAGTTGCCTATAATGACTGCGGATTATCCTTCAGTATAATCGATGATAGTGTTTGACAGAAACAAGCAACTGTGATGCAGATCTGTAATCGCTAGATGCAGGAGGGAACGACGGACCGAAGGGACCGATTGTATCCACCCAACACAAATATACCAAAGAAATGTAAAGACTCTCTTAAAAAAAACATTACACACACCTTGACACAGAACCAGACAAAGAGAATGACACAAAAGAACTCTAAAGCTCCACTCTTAACAAGCCTGCCAAAGGTCCACAAACCCCTCGTCCCAGTCAGGCCAGTGGTTGACTTCAGAAAGCCCCATCTTACTTACTATGGAGACACATGCACACATTCCTACAGAAGACATGCACATACACAAACAACAGAAGAATCAAAAACACAGGAGACATGATAGAGAAAATTAGGAATGTCAACATCCCCCCAACAGCAAAACTGGTATCTTTTGACATAACATCAATGTACACAAACATACCCACAGAAGAATCTATAAACATTATAGAACAACAGCTAAAATGCAAGAAATTCCAAGAAGTACAAATAAATGAAATCTCATCCATTCTTAGGCTAATCACAGAACAAAACTACTTCACTTTCAACAACAACTTCTACTTCCCATGGGGTCCCTCATCAGTGGAACCTTAGCCAAAATTTTCTTGGACCATATAGAGAACACAATATTCAATAACACTGTAAAACAAGGAGGGTGCAAAATAATCTACTGGTACCGATATGTGGATGACATAATCTGTCTTGTAGATGAAACACATAACAGGATAGAAGAGCTACACATTAACACCAACAAAGTGCACCGTCAAATCCACTTCACAATGGAAATAGAAAACAATAAGAAACTAAATTTCTTCGATCTTACAATCACAAGAAACAACCACCAACATGAATTCTCCATCTACAGAAAACCCACATCCACAAGCACTGTCATCCACAGCTGATCCAACCATCCAACAGTGCATAAATATGCCAGTTTCACACACATGCTCCACAGGATAAACAGAACACCTCTTAAACCAGAAAACTACACACAGGAACTAAACATAATCAAGCAGATTGCTGTTGAAAACGACTACAAAACAGACATCATAAACAAACTCAACAACAAGGTAAAACGAAAACATGCAGTACACAAAGACAACACAGCTGACCACACCACTTCAGAAAAAAGAGAGATGGTACACATTGACATACAATACCAAAATATCACATAGAATAGGAAACATCTTGAAAAAGCAAGAGATTCCAAAACAATTCAGAACAAATAATACAATTCAGAAAAGACTAAGACCGGTCAGAAAAACCTCAAACAAATTCAGCAAAGCAGGAATACATCAACTCACTTGCAACTCCTGTCTGGCCCAATACTTAGGACAAACAAGTAGAAATTCCTGAACGAGGTACACAGAGCCCATGAGAGCTCTAAAAAGTGACAGCGCACATTCATGTTTTGCAGAAAATCTAATGTATGAAAACCAAAACCCGACTAATATCGAAAACGATTTACACATTCTGGAAAACATCAACAGTTTATGCCGACAACTAACGATAGAAGAAAATTACTACATACAAAAGGCTATAGTCGAAGGGAAAATGTAATAAATGAAAACACAACACTTTGCAACAACACACTCTTTACCGCCCTGAGAGAACTGACCAAGGACACCGAACAGAAAGCACACACACGCAAAAGAACCACTTCCCCGTCACACACAGAGACATAAATAATGAACAGAAGTTTTCGTAATTCGCGCTACAGTTTTCATAGCCTTTCTCGCCACATGCAATACAACTCTCGCGACACACGCGAACAGCAAGATGGCGTAATGTTCTGGATCGGAAACAAAAGTTTTGTTTTTCTGTTTATAAAAGCAGCCACGTACCATCCAACGAACGTGAGTACACGAACAGCTAAGTAACAGCTCAGTATACACCAAATAACTGGCTTCAACAACACTACCATAACCCCAAGTATATATTGCTGACATACGAAGTTCACATTTCAGTATTTTGTCTACTAACAGCCGCTCACGTGGCTGCAGATGACATGATGTTCGCTAAGTAAAAAACGGCAACAAAAAAAAAAGAGCACAGAAAATATGCCGCCATCAGCGCCAATAATTGCTTGAAACATGTTGTAACATACAATAAATAAGGTAGTATGAAAGTATTTCATAGAAAACTATATTTCAAAAGACGAATAATAAAAATGTAATAATATTTTACTGTGTTTGTATAACCATGCTATTTTCTGCACGTTTTAGATTAAAAAATCCCACTGACGATGGTGATATTTGTCGCCAAAACTAGTTTGGGATAATAAAGAAATAAACGAGTAACAAGGTGTTTTGCATCAAAACGGACTCAATTTATGATATTACTGTTTTTCTATGCAAACACGGACCAAATGGAAGAGTTCCAAAGTAAAATAATCGTTGCACCTCCACACGTGGTGACAGACGTGTTGCGTGCATGTCAGTGATGAGTCGCTCTGCCACATCACGAACAACAGCACAACGAATTCGATCTGTTGCGCAACAAGCAGTGTCTGCACGTACCATTCGACGTCGTTTATAACAAAGTAGACTCTCCATTAAGTGTCCATTGATGTGTTTACCACTGAGTCAACGCTACAGGCGTTTGCGCCGGCAGTGGTTCGATGAAAAATGAACTTGACAGCCGAATGGAACGACATTGTTTTGACCGAGGAATCCCGATTCTATCTGCACCACCACCACCACGATGGTCTGATTAACCTGGAGAAACCGTGGTGAACTGATTACCCATGTATTTCCATACTATCTAGCACCCGGTACTATGGTTTGGAGTGGTATAGATTCTACTCTCGCACTCACGTAGTATGCATTGCTGGTACAGTAATCAGCCAGCATTACATCTCTGATATAGTGGTGCCTGTTGTCCTCCCCTTTTTTTTTGGAGCTTGTCAACTGCCACATTGTAACAGGATAGTGGGCACACAGTGTTCAGGACCTCTTAGCCGTCTATCGGATTGCACTGCTGCGTTGGCCTCCCTGGTCTTCCGATATCCCACCTGTCGAAAACGTCTTGTCGACAACAGAGGAACGACTGGCCCAGAATACAGCACCCGCTGCTACACCAGTCCAGCTTTGGCAATATATGGAAGTAGCATGAACTGTTATACCACAACAACATATCCAGAGCATCTCTGATTCAAGACCGAGGCGTGTGGCAGCGGTCATGTCCAGCAATGGCGGGAAACTCCGTACTAATTTTGTCATCTGTCTCACATCACATCGGGCTGTATTTTCAGTCATGTGATCTTTCTACAACGCGTTAGCTTCCAAACCAACTTGGCTGTGATGTTCTTCTTCGTGTTGCGTTTTGGATTGTCAGCAGTATATAACTCTCTTCACATTCAAAATGGAAGTATAAATAGTTTCAGTACTTGTATTTTCTGTATGGCAGTGTATTTATAGCTTAAGAGAATCATCATCTAAATTCTCAATTATTATTCCGCCTCAGTTGCACGTTTTTAAGTACAGTACATGTTTTGATCACCCTGTATCATCTGTGCGCCAGCAACCTGGCAACCTGTCTTGTCTACTCAGAACCACATATCAGAGTACTGTATTCTCACAGGTTGTTCTCACTAGGCAAACGGGTCTCTGACGCAACTACTTGGATCTGAAGATGATCCAGAGTCGTCAAAACACTTAATATAATTAAAATTGTGCAACTGAGACGCAATAATAAATGAGGGTATTTTTAAATATCTACAAAGTTGCTGAATGTTTCAAGACGATTATGTGGACTATAGTGAGAATCATCATCATCATTTTCATCCTCATTTTCTCCTTTTTTCTTCTTTCCTCTATTTGTACCTACAATACATAACCACCAAATTCTGTAGTACTATGACACCTCTACTTTAAAGATATTGGCAAAGAAAAGGAGTTGCTACAGATAACTTAGTTCAGTTGTCTAAGCAGTAGTGCATATTACAAATGATGGGTGAAACATCCACAATGTGGATTGAAATTAGTGATGATAGTTTTGAGTGGATTTGCATATTTCTGCGTTTAAGAGCCCAATATGCATTGGCCTAGTAGCTAATGGTGATGAGTTTAAGTATCCCGAAGCTTTCTGGAAGCTTGTTTTATATTTGTCACCAACAGAATACGTGAGTTCCATTGACGATTTGATATAAATATCTTACTTCTCTACCGTCCATGTCGGTTGATATTAGGGAAATGTAAACGCACAGAAGGAATAAGTCTCTATCATTGATCAATGACATCAGTGAATGATATTCAGCTAACGTTATGACCTGTCCTTCAAAAGAACTAGCCACTTTCCAGATTCGCGATTAGCGTTGGGTGTTAAAAGAAATTCTGAAACTGCATGTTAACATGACTGTATTCAATGGGTTGTATACTGAAACATGTAAGAAGTTACCAAAGTGAAGGCAAACAAGCATTCGTTCGAATTTGGATTCAAAGAATAGTAATTATTGCTACAAGTGGTCACATATAGCGGGTTAGTAAGCCATCAGATGACCTTGTAAGCTACCTCTCTAACTATATCTCTTGCTGAGAAGCATTACACCATGCTAACATTTCATTTTCTAGCAATCTGAAGCACGTGAATATATTTGAGACTAACGACGAAATTATGTCTCTTAATATGTGTGTTACTCCAACTTCTCAGCACGCTTTTACGTTTATAGGAGAGGCAAAGGAATATGATGAAAAAGTAATTTAAAGTCACTTTGTTCTGTGCATTGAAACATCATAATCATGGGAACCAGTTAATCAGTTAATGACGCCGGTTGAATATACAAATATTTACAATCTCTGTTACATAAAAATCTTTAGAGGCTAGCACAAGTAACGTTTCTCTTTATACTGTTACGCTGTGATACGGAGCATTGTTTGTGTTATTTTAATTCTAAAGTGAAGTTGGCTGCACCTTTAGCGATTGTTTGCAAATCAGATCATTCAACAGTGTCACGCACAAAACAGGGAACAGTAAATAAAATTCCACAAGCGCAGCATGCAATTAAAGCTATCATTTAACATATATGCAGATATCGGCTCTCTACTACAACGGGGCGGTAGTGACGCAAGTGATGTGCACAAACCATTGTATAACTCTCTGCATTCTCCGAAGTTACAGTAGAAATGATCGGAGTTTCGTTTGAAGTGAGGTACCGACTGTATGGAATGACTTAATAAAAAACTTTGTTTGACGACCAAGTGCGTGATAAATTACAAGCAGATAAATATTAGCCTCGAAGATCGATAATTTACTTTGCTGCAGAACTTAGCCACATGTGCAGGGAATGGAAGTAAACTGATGAGAAACACACAAATTATCCTCATGACACAGACAGATTTAGAGGATATACACGTGTTTTCTGAAATTTAAATTACAGGAATCATTTTACAGTGTAAGGATATAAGAACAACAAAAGGATACAAAGGGAAAGTAGTTCCACTGTAAGAATCGAAATATCACAATTGTGAAAAATATGTGAATCTGCTAGGGGGCTCTCTTCGAAGTCTGATGAATTATGATGACAATTTTGTATGAACGTATGCAAACAAGTGGACGAAGCGGAACATAATACTGCAGTGAAAATAAGTACAGGCCATGTTACTGGGAATGGGCCAACATTGAAAAGTAGAAAATATTTACTAAAACTATCGTTGTGAACCAACATTGTGAACAAAAATTCCAGTTATTATAGCCCTGCAAATTTCTGGGTACTCTCTGCAAAGATGAGTCTCATACCTAAAACGTGATGACTTGAAAATAACAAGAAAGTGTATCCCCAACAGTGAACGGTTTTATTTGATTAATAAGACAGTTTACATATAATATGTACAAGAACCAAGAGAGATCAATAAATTCGAATAACAAGAATGAAGCGCCCATATTAGAAAGCATGTAGAACAGGAATGTAGCAATGATGGAAAAATGAGAAAGATTCTAGAAGGAAATCGAAGCATTTGAGATATGGTGCTGAAGAACAACTTCGAAAATTAGGTGCCGGCTGGAGTGGCCGAGCGGTTCTATGCGCTTCAGTCTGGAAACGCGCGACCACTGCGGTCTTAGTTGGAATCCTGCCTCGGGCATGGATGTGTGTGATGTCCTTAGGTTTGGTAGGTTTAAGTAGTTTTAAGTTCTAGGGGACTGATGACCTCAGATGTTAAGTCCCATAGTGCTCAGAGCCATTTGAACCATTTGAAAATTAGGTGGAGTGATAAGGTAAGTGATGATGACATTCTCCGCCGAATTGGCGAATAAACTAACATACAGAAAACACTGACAACAAGAAGGGACAGCACGATAGAACGTTTGTTAGACGTCAGGGATTAACTTCCATGTAGAGGGTTAAATCTGTAGACGAAGACAGTGATTTGAATGCATCCAAAAAAAAAGGTGAAGACGTTTTATGATATATTTGGAAGAGACAGATCCTAAATTCAGTTGCAATAAAATAATCAACCTTTGTCTAACAACGAATGATGATTCTTTAATGATGACCTGCTCTAATATATCAAATCATCTTCAGACAATAAAGCATCTCCTTCAGTGATCCGCAGAAACACAGTTGAGGCAGCCGTTGACCACTGTGCCTTCCGACGTACAGTCTAGACTCTGTTCACTGTTCCATGGATCGGTGAACGAAATGGTTTATAGTCTGAAGATGATCTGTATACTAAAAAGCGTGCAATCGGTGTTATTTATTTGATGAAAGACGTTGGCGGATTACTCTGACTTATATTAGTAAATCAGTGTCTTATTGTTGGGCAATGTGTTTGAAAATTTCTTCCCAGTCTGTCTCAAAACATACGAACTGAAATCAGCTCATTATGTGACTTCGGCTGATTTAACGTAGCATGCTTTGCTTAAAATATTTAATACGGTGGCAACTTATTATGCAAAAATTTTCAATTTCCAATTTGTTGGGCCTGGCATCAGAGACGGTATTGTTCACTGTTCGCATAGACATGCTGCTGTAAACACTTGATTCATGACAGATTTCAATTAAAATAATGATTAGTCGTGTATTATAAACCTAGATGATGATAGCATCTACAACTGGGCGATGATGCAGCACCTACCAGTCTCTGACTGGACGGTTTTGATGATATGGGCATACCAGATGACTCAGACATAGTTTACATTTCAGAAGAAGATACTACGTGCAAAAGATATCCACTCCAGTACTGTCCGCAGAGGAAATTATAGCACCACCAAGCAGCAAGAAGTCGATTTATGTGATACAACACTGAAATTTAAAGCAGGTTCTGATCAGTAACCTTATTGGTATCAAAATTAATCGGATATTATTCCATGCCTCCTTGTATTAAACCGATATCGATATTAACTCTTAAAAGTTTAAGAATGCAAAAAAAGGTTTCGAAAAGAAGTTTTTGTAACTTATGAATAACAACTCAAGGTGTTGGAATAAATAAAGGAACTATGAGAAACAAGAAATAGAAGCAAGTATAAAAGCGGTATCCAGACCTTCATATTCACTCAAAAAAGCAATGTCACCTAAAATAGTATCAACTGGATCCAAAATAAGGCCACATAAACCATAATCAGAGCAATAAAACTCTATGTGGCCGAAATACACCGAATAGATAAGCATCGAGAGTACATAAAATCGAGCGGAATATGATTTGTGAGGGAGCAGAATTGCGATGAAGGGAAAAAAGAGAGAACTCATAAAGGAGTATAAAGAATCTGATGTTGACGCGAAAGCGAAAATGGAGAAGATGTTAAGGCAGACCTAAAATAAGGTAGAGAGATAAGCTGGCCAAAGATCGTCATATAATTGGTGCAAAGAAAGAAGATACCAAGAGCACTATGTTGTGGAGTATGTGGATAATGTGCAAAAATGAGTGATATAAAGTTTGTAACAAGCTGGGAAGGTAGATACGGAGCTGCTGCTCTAACTGCAAGACCGGTTTTATAGTCCAATGTCTTATGTAAGAACAATTTAGTTGTTGTGGAATTAAGTGGACATAAAATTGCTTTGGAGAAATCCATAGCTGCAAGAATGTCTATTTTTGACGTTACTAAGCTCGTAGATTTCCATTATGTGTGTAAAATGAAGCAACTGTTGAAATGTGTTAGACAGAGACGGATAGCTTAATATGTGATGTAACTAGACCACTGGTCATTAAAATTGCTAAACCAAGAAGAAACGCAGAAGATAAACGCATAATCATTGGACAGTTATATTATACTAGAACAGACGTGTGATTACATTTTCACTCAATTTGGGTGCACATATCCTGAGAAATCAGTCACCAGAACAACCACCTCTGGCCGTAATAATGGCCTTGATACGCCTGGGCATTGAGTCAAACAGAGCTTCGATGGCGTGTACAACTACAGCTGCCCTTGCAGCTTCAACACGATACTACAGTTCATTAAGAGTAGTGACTGGCGTATTGTGACGAGCCCGTTGGTCTGCCGCCATTGAGCAGACGTTTTCAGTTGGTGAGAGATCTGGAGAATTTGCTGGCCAAGGCAGCAGTCTAACATTTGCTGTATCTAGAAAGGCCCGTACAGGACCTGCAACATACCGTCGTATATTATCCTGCTGAAATGTTGGGTTTCGCACGGATCGAATGAAGGGTAGAGCCACGGGTCGTAACACTTCTGAAATGTAACGTCCACTGTTCAAAGTGCCGTCAATGCGAACAAGAGGTGACCGAGACGTGTAACTAATGGCACTCCATACCATCACGCCGGGTGATACGCCAGTATGGCGATGACGAATACACGCTTCACCGCGATGTCGCCAAACACGGATGCGACCATCATGATGCTGTAAACAGAACCTGGATTCATCCGAAAAAATGACGTTTTGCCATTCGTGAAACCAGGTTCGTCGTTGAGTGCACTGTCGCACGCGCTCCCGCCTGTGATGCAGCGTCAAGGGTAACGGCAGCCATGGTCTCCGAGCTGATAGTCCATGCTGCTGCAAACGTCGTCGAACTGTTCGTGCAGATGGTTGTTGTCTTGCAAACGCCCCCATGTGTTGACTCAGGGATCGAGATGTGGCTGCACGATCCGCTACAGCCATGCGAATAAGATGCCTGTCATCTCGACTGCTGGTGATACGAGGCCGTTGGGACCCAGCACAGCGTTCCGTATTACCCTCCTGAACCCACTGATTCGATATTCTGCTAACAGTCATTGGATCTCGACCAACGCGAGCAGCAATGTCGCGATGCGATAAACCGCAAACGCGATAGGCTACTATCCGACCTTTATCAAAGTCGGAAACGTGATGGTACGCATTTCTCCTCCTTACACGGGGCATCACAACAACGTTTCAGCAGGCAACGCCGGTCAACTGCTCTTTGTGTATGAGAAATCGGTTGGAAACTTTTCTCATGTCAGCACGTTGTAGGTGTCGCCACCAGCGGCAACCTTGTGTGAATGCCCTGAAAAACTAATCATTTGCATATCCCAGCATCTTCTGCCTGTCGGTTATATTTCGCGTCTGTAGCACGTCAACTTCGTGATGTTGCAGTTTTAATGGCCAGTAGTGTACCTCAAATATTTAAGATGTTTTTAAAGTGATGTGCATAGGTGGCTCTATGCTTCGGATTACACCGATGAAACCATTTCTAACTTCCCTCTAATTAATTAAGAAAAAATGGGGTCAATGAAAATAAATTCCTTGGGGTTATTGTTACAGAATTCATAGAACAGAGAAAATATACCCGCTCTGGAAACTGTTAGGCCCCAGAGGATCACTGACCAATGCAAAATTTTCTTAAAATTTTCTCCAGCTAGCTCTACGTGAAGTCAAATAGGCCAGCATACCGTATAGCAATCAGAATTACCAACATGGAGAGAGCCGACACTGTAAATAATGTGGCACACCCCGGAAGCTAATGCATCATCTTGCTCGACTGAGGAATCTGAATAATTGATTCAGAAACATGATCTCACTGGGGAGGGATCATAACATCTTTTTTACAGCACAGCACAATGCCATAGGAACAAGCCGAGTTGGCGGCGAGTGGACCTCTGGCGACGAGGAGAGGAGGGTTGGAGAGTGCCGAGCGAGAAGGACAGAACGGCAGAGTGTTGGGGTCCGGATGGTCCGAATTGAGCATTAATAATTTTAGCACTCTGTGGTAATGAATTGACGGTGAAACCGAGATGCTTCGGAATTCAACTCTGCTGTGGGCTCTGCAACCGTATGGACGCAATTTACGGCGAGTTGTGGCCGATGTTGTTTGTGGGTGTTTTGCCACGGCAGATAAACGAAGACAGCGTGGACCCAACCTGAAATCGCTGTGCTGTAGCATGTTCGCCCACGATAAGGATGTCATGACCTTGGAGAAGAAAGCAGTGGAGTACGGTACGCGTATTAACCTTCAGTGACTTCTGGGGTGTTAATTTACTTAACTGTGTGGAGATTGAGCAGTAACTGTCACTTTTGAACGGAATTTACGATCGTGTAAAAGTGTGGCCAACGGCCAGATGGGCGTTGTCATAAAGTTATTATATTTCTTATTTGTGAACATAATTTTCTGTTATCAGGAATACTCATTGTAGAGATTTGAAATTGTCAGTTCTGCACTTTAGTTCAGCGGGTTACAAATACTAGAATTTCACAAATATGCTAATTGTGAGTTTTGGATATGTTTTTATATCTGTGTGTTAAATGAAAGTGAATTTTGAAGTTTGTAAGGTATCTTTCTACCATTACGGTTCTGTAAGTTTTTATTTGGAAGTGATGTTGTTTGCTACTGTTACCAGATTAATCAAAGGAATGGTTATTTAACCAGCCTTTCTACGAAGCGTTTTAAGACTTGTTTTTCAGTGAACTGTTATTAATAAATTACATAAATCAGTAATGTTGTGTAAGCAGTTATTGAAGGCCCCCATCTCCATTAGCCGATCAACCACGGCCAGTTGAGAACGGGCATTGATGTAACATTAGGGGACTAGAGACTATTTGTCAAGTTGTTGCACCGCTAATCATATTGTTTGTTGTTCTTATTGCAGTGTCTAGTCGCCCCTAAATTAAATACTAATTCCGCACATCCTCGGTAAGACATAAAGTCATTGCCTTAGATTGATAGGCTTCGAGGAACATATCCTATTAAGTTACAGTGAGCCAGTTATGATGCAGACGCTTGACAGACTTCTACCATTCGCCAAATGACTTATCTTTGAAATTGCTGCCTGCACGGTCTGCCAAACCTAGTCGCTGTGAGATGCAAACATATCAGTCTGCTGATGAGGAGTCTGGGGGTTATCTGTTCTCAGATTTCTGAGAGCTGAGCTGATGCAGTTCGGTGCATCACCCACATGTCACTGTATCTGGAAATGATGCTAAAGTCAGCTACCCCCGACTTGCATATGTAATCAGACTCCAATGTAACTCTGCACTACTATCTACGTTCCGTGCAGAGCTGTCGGAATTGACTTAGGGACACCGTTTCGAGTGCTCCACTGAAAACAGTCGATGATCTTATGGTCGACTCCACTGTATGATCAACTCATGCCGCCCACTAGCCTACATGACACCTGAGCTGCCTCGACAATGACCTTGAGAATGCACGGAGGTGACCGAGTCAGCGTGTTCCAAGGATGTGTGCAGCGTAAGTCTGTTGACTTGGATGTTATCTAATTGGTGTATTACCATAAAGTGTCTCGGTTTGCTTTCTTATAGGAATGCTTCGTTTGGCAACTATATTTGAAGTTGTTCACAAGTACACAGGTTGCGTAAGGAATTTTTGTTATATCCTTAATTTGATGTATAGTCCAATTACGCATCCAGAGCCAACTTAATCCTCCATGAAATACCTGAATATGAGTCATGGATCGAATTTTACACCTTTCATCAAAAAGAAAACCGTAAGATACTTAACAGATAATGGGAGAAAATTAACAGAAATAATTAGTTTTTCAACACATCAAAACTAACTCCATAGTGTTGAAAATTATTTTTGTTATTGTACATAGGGATACCTTAATTTAATTGTGCAGGTCTTGTACAACGCTATGTGACGCAGAACAACATGACAACTATAATGAATGAAGTTTGAGGTGTTCAAATTTTGAAAATACTGTTGATTCGAAAATCTATTAAAAGAATTAGAAAATTATACAACAGTTTACTGGTTTAGTTCTTATGAATCAGCAACAGAAGATAATGATTGCCATGAACACTAGTTCTAGTGAAAACTGGTAAACTGTAGTTTGTTTATCCAATGCGATCAAGACACAATATCTGCATAGAATTAACGTGATGTGCAGCTTCATGGACATCATCGATGGTAGAGTACTGAAGACAGTGTAGACGTGGACAGATACTATTCAATATTTTAACAGTGAAGCACTGCACTAGTAATGTATTTTTTCGTGTTTAGCACGACGTTCTGTATATCTTGAACTGAAGTCGCCATTCTGAGGCTATACTGTATTCCGAAAATTGGCCAAAATAAATTTTATTATGTGTTTTACGCGCTAATGTTAGAAACAGTGTTTGCTCCATCTCCACCATTAAATTCATTATATGTTACTTCTGAAAGGGGTGGAGAATTATAAGATCTTCTTCTATGTTTTTGAGTGGGTGTCCATTTCATGTTTGTTGCTGTAACAGATTTGGTGAATTGGTGATCTGTGTAATAGTTGATGTGCTCAATGTATGTAGTATGAACGTTCCCATGGGTCTGTCCTATGTAGTAGCTTGAGCAAGTTTTACGTGTGATTTTGTGCATTCCTGAGTATGAGAACTTATCTTTCTTTAAATAAAAATATGCGATTTCAGTCTTTTGATCGCTATTTTTTATTTTCTATGACCGGTTTCAGGCTAGCTGTCCAATCTTCTGATCCTATATTGCGGTTACTCTGGGCATCTGAAATGCCATATTTTTATTTAATGAACGATCGTGGGAGTCCCATTAAGACATTCATGTTTAGTTTTGATATTTTTTTATTGTTTGAGGCGTTCACCAATTTCTGTTGTAGTTTACTGTTTGTGGAGAAAGCTACTTTCAGTTTAGTGGGTTTGCTATTTTTTGAGAATTGTTACCTATACAAGGTATGCCGGCCATGCTTATCGCTGTGGTAGTGGTTGCTTATAAAGAACCAGGAATTTCTTTTTCGCTGTTTGTTTCCTCATTTTGTCTGTCATTGAGGTGGGGAAGTCAAAAGCCAAGGGTATTTGCTTAAGATATCTTATTCCTTCTCCACATTCTCTTTGTTCTATGGAACTTTATTTGCTCTGTGTACCATCGTTTTGTATGCAGCGTTCTTGTGTGTTGCTGAAAGTTTTGTTATTTTGTGTCTTGAAGCGGTATCTGTGGCCATTTTCTTTGCATAAACCTAGAAAATTGACTCTATTACTTTCTGGTTTTCATACGTAACATTTATTTTCTTGTGTAGAAATTTATGATTTATTAGTGGTACTGGCGTCATCTCTGACTAAATTTCAAGTATCTACATATCATTTGTAGTATATAGACTCCTGGTGTGTATACTGTTCTGTTAGCTGATGTCAATACTGAGTGCACTCGTAAATGCCCTGTGCCGAACTTACTGTCCTCGAATTTATTACATATTATAACACCAGACATACATCCACCATCAATTAATGACATGAGAGATTATTTACTTGAACTGTTTTTAACCTTATATCCGTTCATGACCGTCTATCAACGAAACTGGCTGGTGCTTGGGGCTTTCAATGAAAGAGCTGATAGTCAAAACTGGATTTAATGAAATATAGTACAGATGCATGATCGCCACCAAAGATTGTTCTTTCAGATATCGTTAAACATAAAAAAAAATACTACTGCTTCGGCTAAAGCTGCCAATCTACAGGTTCTACAAACGCCTCAGATTACCTTTTCAGACGAATTCTAACTGTAGCTGTCCTACCGTGATGGCCACTCCTGTAGTGCCACAACAAATGCAGAGTTTATTCCCGAAACGTGGCGAACAACACTGTGATGATTTGGGGTGCAAGTAGTACAACGTGTAAACTAAATATGACGACTTTTGGTGGAGCTAAACTCAGCACCTAATCTCGTGACATATTTACTATACGTCAGGCAGGTTCTCGATCTCCATCTACTGTGTCTCCTACATGAAATAACAAAATTTCTGCGAGACAAATTCTTGTGTCGTTATTAAGGAAGAACAACAACTAATCTGACATGAAAGTTCGTTTGCTGTGTCGCTCATGGAAAATATCTGAGAGGTGGTTGATCGGCAATCTGTTCGTCGCATTTATTCAACAACTAATGTTGATGCATTGTGAACTCGAAAACCAACCGCACGGTTCCCCAGAGATGCCTGCAGCTAAGTGCTTCTTGATCTTACTCCATGATGTGAATATGGTTTGACTGCTGCGCAAAGGAATTTCAAGCAATTTATCTGAAAGAAGTGCCGTAATGGTGAAGCACTGGTATAGGATGAAGGCAGTCAAATCAACATTCCACCCTGCAGATTTAAGATTACAGCGGTTTCCGAAAATCGCTTGAAGGGAATGTCGGGATGGTTCCTTTGAGTATGACACTGAAGATTTCATTCTCCATCATCCTTCTACACGAGCTTGAGCTATGTCTCTAGTAACAACTTTACGGACATGAGTTTAAAATCTAATCTCCTTTCTTCATTTCACAACACTTAATTCTTAAAGTCCGAAACCATACGCAGTTCTGTAATCCTAATCATTCGTTTATCTACTGACATTCAGGTAGCTTATGGAACGATCCTCTTAAATTACACCACCAAAACAGATATGTTAATCTGTTAAGCTACAGACACTTCAAGGGACAGAATAGGTACCTCGAGTCTATGGAACCCAACAATATCTTATTTATTCACTTACAACAGCTCTTTCAGCGTCCATAGTACTTTCTTTAGGCGCAACTAAATTCAGTAACTAATTTCTCTTTTGTGGTATTACAAATAGAGCAAACAGTCTTTTTGAACATCTTCTTGTCTCTTTCGGTAAGTTTACTTTTTCTCCAGTAATTTTATTTTTCTAATGAAGTTCTGTCGCGAATTGCGTGTACTGTCATTATATTAGACATAATAATTCTACAAGCCCCAAGTAGGTATGTGGTTGTTGCCGTGGAACACCGACTTAGTGGATGCTAGCTAATATCATTTGCTTCCATTTAATGCTTTGTAAATGTCAATCAATGTAGTTGACAGCTGAGTAATCGTGAAAAACAATACTCTGTAAGTCAATCAGATGTCTATATCGAAACGACCAAACGAGCATGTGTTAGAAAATTGTATTACATTTATTATTACAGGATTAATTAATAGAAAGATCGAAACTTCCTGACAGATTAAAATTGTGTGTCGGACAGTGACTCGAATGCAGGACCTTTGCTCTTCTGCCTGAGCTACCCAAGCAGGACTCACTTCCCGTCCTCACAGCTTCACTTCTGCCAGCACCTCGTCTCCTTCCTTCCAAACTTCACAGTTCTCCTGCAATCCATGGAGAACTACCTTGCAGAAACAACACAGGAGAATGGTACATACATAAAATATGGGGATAAAAGATGAAGTTTACACATGAGAAGGGGAATCAGTGGAGGGCAAATACACAAAAATGGGGTAGTTTCACAAGGCATGTTCACATAAAATCCACACATAATTAAAATGACACTCGATGATTACCTATCACATAAACATGCGCGGCAAGAAGAGCACAATTAAAAATGGCGCTCAGTCATGAGAGTGACATGGGATGACAACACTGAACACACACTGCACTGATGTTACACACATGGCGAGCGGCAAAACACAACAATATAACTGGAGTAAAGTCAGAAGGACCTGCCAAGTGAGAGGAGTGGAAAGGATAGGGGGGAAGGGGAGGGGATATCAGAGAAGAGAGAGAGGAAAGATAGAAGGGTGGTCGGCAGAGGAGGGAGGGAGGAAGGGACAGAAGTGGGGCAGCCCATAGCACACAAAGGGGCAGGAAATAGGGAGGATGGGGAAGGTGCAGCCCATGAGGGAGCACTAGGACTGGGAAAGGAGATGGACAGGGAGGAAGTGATACGAGGGAGGAAACAGTAGATGGGGGAGAGGGAGGAGAAGGAGACCAAGAGAGGAAGGGACACCATCACTTATTTTTTTTTCTTTATTGTGATTTCATTCCCCTGCCCATGTGGGCAGGGGAGGGCTAGCAGCAGCGCAATCCGCTGCTCCTCAGTCAGGTGATATAACAGTTAAAAAAGAGGAAACTGTGCATAAAAAGGGTGATGTAAAACATAATAAGTGGAGGCAATGAGGATTAAAACACACACTGACAGGGAGACGTTCATTGTGGGACAGTTAAAAAAGTCGATATAAAGTTGGAAAACACAGTTGGCGATTCGTGCAGCAAATCAGATACACTTAAGTCACTTGCACAATTTAAAGGCTGAGCACAATATAAAACACTCCATAAGAAGGACACTTGAAAAGCCACTGTAAGAGATGGAGCACACATGATGAAGAAGAAAAATTGCTGGGAGGGACCTGCCGAGGGAGGGCTGGAGGCTGCTGGATGAAAAAAAAAGTAACAGGAGACAGATAGGTTTGGAGATGGAGAGGGAAGGCAAGCCAGAAGGGAGCACAGAGAAGGGATGACCGCTCACACGAAGGGAAAGGAGGGAAGAGGGAGCCCTTGGGAGTAGGAGGGGGAAGATAGGGTTACAGTTGGTAGGAGGGGTAGAGATCAGGGTGAAGCTTATTATCCGAGAGGGGCAGGTGCTGCATGTTGCATTGGGAAAGGAGATGGAGAGTGTGGAGATGGAGAGAGGATGGGACACAACGGTAGAGATGCGGCAACAGGCAGGGGTAGAGAGGATGGAAGACACCAAGGGGGGGGGGGGACTAGGTTGCACACTATGTAAAGGGTATAGATGTGTTCGAGGAGAATGAGAAGATGTGGAAAGGGTTTGAGATCATAGAGGATCCTCATGGGGGACAGGAGGCAGATACGGAAGACAAGGCGGAGTGCATAGACTTCAAGGATTTAGAGCACTTCATAGAATCTGGGAGGGGTGGAAATCCAGGTGACGCTGGCATAAGAAAGGATTTGCATATGTGTGGAACGATGCTGTGGCCATATCTGGCCAGACAGGAGTTACAGGAGGTGGAGTCTATTGTGGCCTTTGTGTTGGATTGTAAGGAGATTGCGAATCCAGGTGAGGTGATGGTCGAGGGTGAGGTCACGGTATTTCAGGATAGGAATGAGGTGGGTCGGATGACCATAAATGGTGAGGTAAAAATCGTGGAGCTGAGAGGAGTGGGTGGTACAACCTATGACAATTGCCTGAGTCTTGGAAGGGTTGATGCGAAGGAGCCACTGGCTGCAGGAGCCACTGGCTGCACCAGGTGTTGAACTGGTTGAGGTGGGTTTGAATTTTTTGTTAGAACTCTTGAAGGATGGGATAGAGAGCCAGAAAGGTGATGTCACCAGAAAGCTGGAGAAAATGAACAGGCAGTGGAGGTTTGGGCATATCTGCATTATACAGGTGATAGAGGAGAGGGGAAAGAACGGACCCTTGAGGCGCACTGGCAGTGGGATGGAAAGTGCAGGAGTTGGTATTGTGCACAGTGACATAGGAGGGGCGACGGGAGCAGAATGAAGCAACGAGATGGACCAATCGATGGGAAGAGCATAGATCTGGAGCGCATTTAAACAGGAGCCAAGGATGATAGACAATGTCATAAGCGTTTAGGAGGTTGAGGGAAACAAAAATAGCACAGAGAGAGACCATTACCTCTTTCTTTCAGTTCCTCATTCAGGGCAGGCTGGCAGTAGCATAGGCGCCGCTCTTCACCTGAAAGACGGTAAATGTGTAACAGGGAGACATTTAAAACGGCATAGCGGAGAAAATATGGCGAAACATAGATTTAAAAAAAAGGCGGAACATAATGGAAGATAGTCCATCGTCTTAAATACAGACATTTAAATAAGCGTATGATTTTGTTGGATAACGGGAATAACTGCTCATCCATCGAACTATTGGGATAATGTGATCGGAGAAAGAGTTCAAATTAGACTTTGTGAACACACCTTCAATAGAGACACTGGCTGTGCACATAGCAATGCACAGAAGGAAAAAAAATAAAAATTCTTGCAGTTCACCTCCTGATGTGATGGATGCCTCTGCAAGCAACAGTAGATAGAGGGTGTAAGTAAAATCTGTAGATGCAGAGCACACTACCTCTGTTTGCACCACCATGACGTAATCCAGCCAATTCGAGGCAGTCCTATGGGTATAAAGGAGGGAACCTTTCCAGTCCGTGACATCAGGGCAAAAAACATCGGGACTGGCAACAGACCTGTACACGACTCAACACCACCCTGCCTATAAACTCCTCCAAGTATTGGTCAACCTTCCATCACCTTACTGGTTTCCATTCTGCATCCCATCACCCCTTTCTGCATAATGACTGCTCCCTTCCTGACAATCTCAGTAAGGCCAACCACTTCACTTCCTGCCGTTCCAAGGTCTTCTGTGTCCCTGATGATCCTGACTTTGGTTACTCCCTTTTCCCCACCATCATGGAACACGTCAATACCTCAGTCAGTCCACTTGCTCCCAGTCTCCAGTACTTGGGAGAGTTGCCCCCTCAGAAATAAACACTCCAATCACATTTCAAGACATTAAACTTATCCTCCGGTCAGAATGCAACACAGCCACTGGTCACCACTGTGTCACCTACTGCCACCTCAGAGAATGTCCATTCTCCGTCCTGACTATCCTTGACAATATGTACAATGTCATCCTCTCTACTGACTTGTGGAAGAATTTCCACATCGTCTTATTCCTTAAACCTGGCGGACCCCCTTCCATCACCTCTTCCTATCAACCCATCTGCCTCACCTCCATCTTCAGTAAGGTCTTCGAATCAATCTTCTTCCATCATATCCATTACCACCTTAATCAACATCATCTCCTGCCCCTTACCTTGTGCAGCTTTCGAGCCCCCTTCCCTGCCAAACTCCATGACCTCGTCCACCTTTCCTCCCTCCAGCTGGCCGGTGTGGCCAAGTGGTTCTAGGTGCTTCAGTCTGGAACCGCGCATCCACTACAGTCACAGGCTCGAATCCTGCCTCGGGCATGGATGTTGATAATGTCCTTAGGTTAGTTAGGATTATGTAGTTCTAAGTTCTAGGGCACTGATAACCTCAGATGTTAAGTCACATAGTGCTCAGGGCCATTTGAACCATCCTCCCTCCAACTTAAATCCTGTCACCAAGCCATATTTTTTCACTCAACCTCCATAATGACTACAACCACATATGGCACCCTGGTCTGCTCTTCAAACTCCAAACCTACGCTGTACCTATCAATTTAGTTCATCTTGTTGCTTCCTTCCACTCATTCCATCCTTCCTACATCACCCTCCATGATAAAGACTCCTGTACCTTTTATCCCACTGCTGGCGTCCCCCAGGGTGCCGCTGTCTCCCCAATCTTCTATCTCTTGTACATCACAGATATGCCCAACCCACCCCCATCTGTCTACCTCCTCCAATGTGGTGATGACACCACCTTCTCGGCTCTCTAGCGTATCTTCCAATGGCCCTAACCTGACCAGTTCACCACTTGGTTCAACCAAAAGCTCCTTCATATCAACCCCTCAAAAACCCAGGCAATCATCATAGGCTGCACCACCCACTCATTCTGTCTCCATGATCTCTACCTCACCATTTATTGTTGTCCCATGCAATTCACGCCAACCTGAGATACTTTGGCCTCACCCTCAACCATCAATGCCTCATCTCCTGACCATCCAGCAGAGAGCCCATTCCTGCTTCCACCTCCTGTCTGGCCGGACGTGGAGACTGCATCCTTCCATCATCCTCCTCACCTCCAAATCCCTCATCCATCCTATCTTCTGTTATGCTAGCGTTACCTGGATCTCCATCCCTCTCCACTTTTATAAGGTCCTCCAAATCCTAGAATGCCACTCACTCTGCCTTGCCTTCTGTATCCACCTTTTGTCTCCCACGTAACTCCAATATGACCTCATCCCCTTCCCCCACCACCTTCTTTTCCTCCAACATATCTGCATCCTTTACACTTCAAAATGGTTCAAATGGCTCTGAGCACTATGGGACTCAACTGCTGAGGTCATTAGTCCCCTAGAACTTAGAACTAGTTAAACCTAACTAACCTAAGGACATCACAAACATCCATGCCCGAGGCAGGAGTCGAACCTGCGACCGTAGCGGTCTTGCGGTTCCAGACTGCAGCGCCTTTAACCGCACGGCCACTTCGGCCGGCATCCTTTACACTGTCTGCATGCTTCATCCTCCCAACCCCTGACATTCTTCTCTCTTTCCACCTCCCACTAATTGCCACACCTCTATCACAGTATCCCTCCCTCTCTCCATTTTCTTCATCAGGGCCATTTCCAGCACCTCCCCTTCCTGCATGATGAACTTCATCATGACATCTACCCATCACACCAATTGTAGGCTGGCCTTGTTCCCCGTCTCCCCCGGGTCCCCCTGTTTCCTCTTCACTCCTTCCCCCCAGAGTGGTTTTTCCTCCTTCCCCACCCTGAGTCTCTGCTCCCTGTCCTCAGCTGTTTTCGTCCCCCATCTTTGTCTTCCTGTCCCCCTTCAGTGCGCCCCCAACCCGTCTCCCCCTCTCTCCCCCTCTAACACTACCCATCCCCTGCCCCCTTTCTTCCCTTTTGCCTCATTTCTGTAACTGTGGCAGACCCTCTCAGTTCGTTTGTCATCATTGGTGTACTACATCTGTGTTGTGTTTGGTGCTGTTTCCAGTGCCATCAAGTACTTTGATTTTAATCATATGCTGGACTTATGCATAGTATTGCTATCTGTGATTCTTCTATGACACACTGCCCCACCATTGTGGGACCTTCTCCACCAATTAGCATCCCAATTAGCATCCCAACCTGTCTACACCCAGGACTGCTATTCGCGAAAAAGGTCAAAAGATCTTTCAGCCAGAGGATGGGCTCACAGAATTCATCGCCCTGAAAAAAGGACTCAGCCAGATTTTGTTGTTCTGAATCTTCCACCACTCAACCACCAGCGTCCTTTCGATCTCATTGTCGTATCATGGCATTAAGCAGATGATGACTGAACTGAACACTTTCCTCTGTGAGCCCTTGTGGACATTTTACTTGTCTCAGAAACCCACTGGCAAAAGATTTTCGTTTGCACAGCATTGATTGCTATCACACATTCTGACTCCATACCTGAGGTGGGGGCACAGCAGTGTTCTACATAACACACTCGTTCATAATCGTGAGCAGTCCCTAACCAGTGGAACGCAGAGACGCCCTAACGGTCACTATCTCTACTCCCCTTGGTACTATTACTTTTGCTGTGGCGTATTTGAGCTCTAACCTATACATATTGACATCATTTAACAAACTCATTGTTGGGGAAGACCTCAATACCAAGCGTCTGGCTTGACATTCTCGCGCCGCTATTCCCAAGGGCAGACGCCTCCTCAAACTGGAAGATACTCTGGCACTGTTAGTCTGTGGCTCAAATGTTCCTACTCATATATCAATCTGCTCCGCCTGACAGCCAGACGTTCTGGGTATGGCAATTTTCAAGAACATTGTGATGCAGTTTTTGTTGGAAAAACTCTACGAACTTGTCTCTGACAACCACCCAGCACTCCAGCCAATGTTGTTCTGTCTTCAGACGTCTGTTCTACCGTGACCATCACGGATTGGGACAAATTTTTCAGGATCCTCAACTCCACCCAGGAAAACCTGCATTTCTGGTTAGCACTGTAGCTTACCTAACCACAAAAATCCAGAAGGCAATGAAGGCGTCTGCTTCCATTGTGTCTGGATCTTTATCCCACTGTATGACTTGCCTCCTCTCTTGCGTGAACTAAAAATCCAGAAGAACCACTGCCACAGGCGGTGGAAGCAGTTTCACGACCCTCTGGATAAACATCACATGAAGCACCTCCAACATGAATTCTGCCACCATCTGGCTGATTGGAAAACGGAACAATTGGACATAAATCAGAATGGGCTGTTGTCCAAGCCCTTCAGCGCTCTGCAGTGAGGTATAACCATACCATCTGTACAGTGGTGATTTATCTTACGATGCATCCATGTGGTGGAAACTCTGAACAACGCATTTGAGGCCCAGAATCTACTCCCCGTTCAGGACCTTACGCCTCATGAACTCCAGGATGAATACGCTATTCTGATGGCTGTTACTGCTTTCTAACAAGGACCGCTGCTCCTCATTTTACATCCCTGGCAGAAGTCCAGAGGATCCTCTGGCAGAAGCATAGACAGTCAGCTCCCAATTTAAATGGCATCTCAAATGAACACCTCTGTCGGCTCCTGCGCAAGCAACTGGTATTATTCACCAGTATGCTGATTCACTGTCTCAGAACTAGCCTTTTCCCGAACGGTGGAAGCAGACAAAACTGACTGCCATCCCCAAGTCCTACTGTTCCTACCAACAACAGCATTCAGAATGAGATTTTCACTCTGCAGCGGAGTGTGCGCTGATATGAAACTTCCTAGCAGATGAAAACTGTGTGTCGGACCGAGACTCGGACTCGGGACCTTTGCCTTTTGCGGGCAAGTGCTCTACCAACTGAGCTACCCAAGCACGGCTCACGCCCCGTCCTCCAAGCTTTAGTTTTGCCAGTACCTCATCTCCTACCTTCCAAACTCTACAGAAGCTCTCCTGCGAACCTTGCAGAGCTAGCACTCCTGAAAGAACGGATATCGCGAAGACATGGCTTAGCCACAGCCTGGGTATGTTTCCAGAATGAGATTTTCACTCTGCAGCGGAGTGTGCACTGATATGAAACTTCCTGGCAGATTAAAACTGTGTGCTGGACCGAGACTCGAACTCGGGACACTTGCCTTTCGCGGCAATAGCTGTAAAGTTTGGAAGGTAGGACACGAGGTACTGGCAGAAGTAAAGCCTCGAAGACGGGGCGTGAGTCATGCTTGGGTAGCTCAGTTGGTAGAGAACTTGCCCGCGAAAGGGAAAGGTCCTCAGTTCGAATCTCGGTGCGGCACAAAGTTTTAATCTGCCAGGAAGTTTCATATCAGCTCACACTCCGCTGTAGAGGGAAAATCTCATTCTGGAAACATCCCCCAGGCTGTTGCTAAGCCATGTCTCCGCAATATCCTTCCTTTCAGGAGTGCTAGTTCTGCAAGGTTCGGAGGAGAGCTTCTGTAAAATTTGGATGGTAAGAGATGAGGTACTGGGAGAACTAAAGCTGCGAGGAAGGAGTGTGAGTCGTGCTTGGGTAGCTCAGTTGGTAGAGCACTTGCCTGCGAAAGGCAAAGATCCCGAGTTCGAGTCTCGGTCTGGCACACAGTTTTAATCTGCCAGGGAGTTTCAACAACAGCATTACTTGCCTTCTGAATATCATGGCGAAGGTCGTAGAATCTTTGCTCCTCCATCACATTTCCCCGCCTCTGGTGACAGCTGGGACAATCCGTGCAGAACAGTTTGGTTTTACTTCCCACTTGTCGGTCGAACTACAAGATCTTAGAACCACAGAACATGCCAGCAAGGGCTTTAACTCCACTGTGTCAATGCTAACGGTTTCCCTGGACTTGCAAAATGCTTCAGAAAAGATTTAGCAGGACAATCTCTTGTACAAAATGCTGACACAGACGACCATCCCGGACATAAACATCAAGTTGTGGAAGAGATCATCCACGATACAAACCTCTTGGTTACTCAGCAAAGAAAACGCTCGAGCTTGTCATATGTCGATGGATAGCTCTCAAGGCCATGCGTTGTCTCGAATCCTGTTTAACATTTATGTTGATGATATGCAGTCATCCCAAACTGCCACCTGGCATAATATGCCGACGATACAGAGCACTGTATGACTGACTGCAACACTGACCAGGTGAGTGCAACTGTCACCTGGTGTCATTCAAACAAGGTTTCTCTCAATGCAACCAAAACTGTGCCCATATAATTCATCAACCAGCGCCCTATACTCCGTCACAATATCACTATTGCCAGCATGGTCCCCAGATACCACATATCTAGGCGTCCACATGGATAAGAAACTGCTCTTCCATTGAGATGTGGAATACGTCACCCAAAACGCATAGAATCTATAAAAACATTGTACTCACTCTTCAACAGCAGAGAACTTAGACACCAAGCTCCCTATGTACCGCATGGGCGATCCACCATTCTCTCACATCTGTGTTGGCCACGATTAGTGCCTCCTGGATGTAGGCCTACCAGCGTCTGCAGCATACGGTGGTTTGGTGGAGCCTTCATGCCCCTTCATGTTACTCTAATCGAGGAGACCAAAAACGTTCCTCTCGCTCATTTGGGGGATTGCAAGGTACACTGCAAAAAAGTGAACACCGTATGGGACTCAATCAGTGGGCTCCTAGACACTGGCACCACACCTCCCCAGGACTGGCATCGCCACTCTATCCCTCTTACCATTCTCGAGGACTCAGATTCAGACCATGGCTAATGATAATTCTGGTACGACCACTCTGGTACACTCATTCTGTGCAATCCTTCGTGTGACTACCACTCTAACTAAGTCTCTAGTTGTGTCTGGCCTTACTGGCAAACTTGAACTTACACTGTCAGAGAGTGGTATGGGACTTCAAGTCCCACCGCCACACCTTCAAAACGTAATACAATGATGGCATTGAAATGCCACCAGTGTTAAGATAGACAAACAGAACTCTGTCACGAAGACAGACTGCTCTCCACTAGTGTGGTTGTACTGCAACATTCCGCGTAAAATAACTCACGACAGTCAGATTTATTCCTTGACAAAGATGATGAAGGGTATCACAAAAGCTTGGAATTTTATCCAAATTTGACACGGCAAGTAAACTGAGAAATCTTTGTGCATGAACTCCATCGCGAAAAGCTTCAAGTGAGTCTCGAGCAGCCGCTGGTGAAGTATCAGTGCAGCGGTAGTGCAGCAGCAGTGCAGTAGCGAGTCGCATATTTAGCTTTCATATTTGTTTTGTAGTTTGATTCTTAATTTCTTTCCGAGTGTTTGTACTCTTGCGTATTAATTACATAAAATTTTTGTGTATTCTCGTATTTGAGAGGAGTTATATTGCTTATTGATAGCTGTAAAGTATAAATTCGCGGAGTCGTTAGTCAGTTGTTTGTTTTGGGCAACCAGTGCTTTCTGCTAATTTCGTAGAGTCAGTTAGCAGCAGACAGAGGCCAGTGCAGTTTCATCTGTGCTTGCAGAGTGACGTGTGCGAGCAGTAGTAGCAGAAACTAATCGTATATTCAGTTTTTCGTATTAGTTTCGCAGGTTTAATTCAAATTACTTTGTGTGTTTGTGTGGTGAAATTTTTCGGATCTTTGCGTATTTTCGAATTAGAAAGGGGTAGTATCAAATTGTAATAACGGTTGAGGGTAATACTGCGTAGGCGGTTGTCATTTGTACTAAGACGGGGGTAGGATCGCACTGTAATATCTGTATAGTGGCGTAGTGGTGGTCATTTGAGTGCTTAGTTCGTAAGTAATTGTTCATATATCGCAGCTCAGTCTGGCGCTGGTGACGCAACTGTGCAGTCGCATATTGCTGTTTTATTTGTCGCAACTCTATACGTCCAGATATTAGCAATAGGATGGATAGGACGTGTGCGTGCTGTTTGCGGGCGCAGGAGGAACTGGCCGCGGTTCGCGAGCAGCTGAGCGTGCTTTTGGCCACGGTCAGCCGCCTTCAGGCTGCTGCCTCGAGATGCAGCGACGGCGGAGGGTCTGGCGCGTCGCTTAAGACACCCCAGGTGTCGCTTACTGCGTCCGCTGACTCAGCCGCCGAGGCACCTTCTAGTGTACCCGGCGTGTTGGGGCCGCCTTCACGTCAGAGTGAGTGGAGGACTGCAACGCGTTCGCGTCGCTCGAGGCGGAGGGTCAATGTGTAGGCTGGCCGGATGGCCTCGCCCGTTCATCCTGTAAGTGGGCAGGTGACCGCTCCTTCAGCAGGGCCCGAGCAGGCACTCGGGGGAAAAGGCTTGCTGGTTACTGGGAACTCCAACGTTAGGCAGGTGATGGAGCTCCTTAGGGAAATAGCGTACAGGGCTGGAAAGAATTCCAACGTGCACACGATTTGCCTGCCGGGGGAGGGGGGGGCCTCATCCAAGATGTGGAGGCGGTCTTGCCTGCGACTATCGAGCGTATGGGGTGCAGTCGTCTGCAAGTAGTTGCTCACGTCGGCACCAATGACGCCTGTCGCTTGGGTTCTGAGGCGATCCTCAGTTCGTACAGGCGGCTGGCGGATTTGGCGAAGACCGCTGGTCTCTCACACGGGGTGCAAGCAGAGTTCTCTATTTGCATCATCGTTCCCAGAGTGGACCGGGGTCCTTTGGTTTGGAGCCGAGTGGAGGGTCTCAACCAGAGGCTTCGTCGACTCTGTGACGGTGTTGGCTGCAGATTTCTAGACTTGCGCTATTGGGTGCGGAATTGCAGGACGCCCCTGGATAGGTCAGGGGTGCACTACACAAAGGAAGCGGCTAATCGGGTAGCAGAGTACTTGTGGTTTTTTAGGCTAGGCAGTAGTGCGAGGTGTCCTGATGAACACTCACCAGTCGACGTGCCGGCAGGAAAATCAGGACGCGCTCAGTGTAAAGACACTTCAACTATCAAGATATTAGCAGTACAGTTTCAGAGTGTTCGGAATAAAGTTCCTGAATTTACTGCCCTCCAGGAAGCGTGTGGGGCTCAAATTATTCTCCCGACTGAGACCTGGCTGAACCCTGAGATAGGAACTTCTGAAATATTTAGTGAGGCTTGGAACGTGTATCGGAAAGACAGATTAGACACCGTAGGAGGTGGTGTCTACTGAAGTCGAAGTAGAGTATGATTGTGAAGTTATCTGGACACGTTTAACAGGGTTAGAAGAAATGAAGTTAATTGTTGGGTGTTATTACCGGCCACCAGGTTCCACCGTGACTATTCTAGAATCATTCAAAGGGAGTCTACACTCTGTATCCCAGAAGGTCCCAGATCATGCTGCATTAGTCGGAGGCGACTCAACCTACGTAGTATAGACTGGGATGTTTATGGATTCATCACAGGTGGTACAGACAAGCCGTCGTGTGAATTACTTTTGGACACATTATCCGAAAACTGTCTTGAGCAGATAAATCGACAGCCAACGCGTAATGGAAATATTTTAGATCTGGTAGCCACTTATAGACCAGATCTCATCGACGGCGTCAGTGTTGAGACAGGGATTAGTGATCATGATGTCGTCATTACGACTATGGTTACGAAAGTTAAAAAGACGGTACGATGGACGTGGAAAAATTACGGGTAAATTTTAAAAACATTGTAAATCACGCATTGGAGAAGTATGTGCCGAAAAAGTGGGTTACGAACGGAAAAGACCCACCGTGTTTAACAGCGCAATTCGGAGAATGCTCAGGAAGCAAAGACAGTTGCACTCGTGGTACAAGAAAGATCGGGAGAATGAGGACAGGCAGAAGTTAGTAGAGATTTATGCTGCTGTAAAAAGAGCGATGCGCGAAGCATACAACCACTACCACCGTCATACCTTAGCAAAAGACCTTGCTGAAAACCCAAGGAAATTCTGGTCTTACGTAAAATCGGAAAGCGGGTCAAAGGCTTCCATCCAGTCACTCACTGATAAGTCTGGCCTGGCAACGGAAGACAGCAAAACGAAAGCTGAAATTTTAAATCTAACATTTGAGAAATCTTTCACGCAGGAGGATCGTACAAACGTACCGCCGTTTGAGTCTCGTACAGATTCCCGTACGAAGGACATAGTGGTAGACATCCATGGGGTTGTGAAGCAGCTGAATGGGTTGAAAATAAATAAATCGCCAGGTCCTGATGGGATTCCAATTCGGTTTTACAGAGAGTGCTCTACTGCATTGGCTCCTTACTTAGCTTGCATTTATCGCGAATCTCTTGCTCAACGTAAAGTCCCGAGCGACTGGAAAAAAGCGCAGGTGACGCCTGTATATAAGAAGGGTAGAAGGACGGATCCTCAAAATTACAGACCAATATCCTTAACATCGGTTTGTTGCAGGGTTCTCGAACATATTCTTAGTTCGAATATAATGGATTTCCTTGAGACAGAGAAGTTGCTGTCCATGCATCAGTACGGCTTTAGAAAGCATCGCTCCTGTGAAACACAACTCGCCCTTTTTCACATGATATCTTGCGAACCATGGATGAAGGGTATCAGACGGATGCCATATTCCTTGACTTCCGGAAAGCGTTTGACTCGGTGCCCCGCTGCAGACTTCTAACTAAGGTACGAACATATGGGATTGGTTCTCAAATATGTGAGTGGCTCGAAGACTTCTTAAGTAATAGAACCTAGTACGTTGTCCTCGATGGTGAATGTTCATCGGAGGTGAGGGTATCATCTGGAGTGCCCCAGGGAAGTGTGGTAGGTCCGCTGTTGTTTTCTATCTACATAAATGATCTTTTAGATAGGTGGATAGCAATGTGCGGCTGTTTGCTGATGATGCTGTGGTGTACGGGAAGGTGTCGTCGTTGAGTGACTGTAGGAGGATACAAGATGACTTGGGCAGGATTTGTGATTGGTGTAAATAATGGCAGCTAACTCTAAATATAGATAAAAGTAAATTAATGCAGATGAATAGGAAAAAGAATCACGTAAAGTTTGAATACTCCATTAGTTGTGTAGCACTTGACACAGTCACGTCGATTAAATATTTGGGTGTAACACTGCAGAGCGATATGAAGTGGGACATGCTTGTAATGGCAGCTTTGGGGAAGGTGGATAGTTGTCTTCGGTTCATTGGTAGAATTTTGGGAAGATGTGGTTCATCTGTGAAGGAGACCGCTTATAAAACACTAATACTACCTATTCTTGAGTACTGCTCGTGCGTTTGGGATCCCTATCGGGTCGGATTGAGGGAGGACATAGAAGCAATTCAGAGTTGGGCTGCTAGGTTTGTTACTGGTAGGTTTTATCATCACGCAAATGTTACGGAAATGCTTCAGGAACTCGGGTGGGAGTCTCTGGAGGAAAGGAGGCGTTCTTTTCGTGAATTGCTACTGAGGAAATTTAGAGAACCAGCACTTGAGGCTGACTGCAGTACAATTTTACTGCCCCCAACTTATATTTCGCGGAAAGACCGCAAAGATAAGATAAAAGGGATTAGGGCTCGTACAGAGGCATATAGGCAGTCATTTTTCCCGTTCTGTTTGGGAGTGGAACAGGGTGAGAAGATGCTAGTTGTGGTATGAGGTACCCTCCGCCAAGCACCATATGGTGGATTGAGGAGTATGTATGTAGATGTAGATGTAGAAATTCTTAGCCATGTATATTACTGTGTCTGAATACCTCAATAATAATGTGTAAAAGATGATCGTCAATATCTAAATCTTTCACAGCTTCCCACAGTTTTACTTTAGAAACTATGTTACAGGCTTTTTCTGAACCTGTAGAGGCGATGTGTAACTCTTTCCCTACGGCTCTATAGTTCTCCATTATGTATTGCTAAATAAAAAGTTAATCTGTAATGAGCCAGCTGGCTGGCGACCCTTTTGCACACTTCCAACTCTACATGCCTACTACCAGGCGCAAAAACTGCAGCGTAGCCACCTTACAGGCACCTAGGGCTCTTATAAAGCTTGTCTCTGTACAGGTACATTTTTGAAGTTATCAACAAAGATGGGCAGATGACACCAAGGGTGTTGCTGAACTAGGTGATCTTAGAGAGGCTCTTCCACCGTTTCATTTATGCTTGTGTCAGTGTTGCACCCCTCAGTGATCACATCACAGGGGTGCACGAAACAGAGGGGCTGAAAAGCATAAGGACCTTTTGCTGTTTCGGATAACATTCAGGCTTGGTGGAATGGTTTTAAATGATTCCTAGTGGTTTCACTCTGCACACCAGACGAAAACTTGTGGTCACACTGCACTCCAGAGGTATGTATTCTCGTTCAGTGTAGTTGATAGCGCATGACAAAGAAGCGTTAAATCGTGTGTGGGTTTTCCGCAGTGTCAAAAGTTCTTAGCAACTCGTCCTGTTGCTCATCGCACACTGAACTGTCATTTTCGATAGCGAATAGGGTGGGAATGAAAGCCCCAAGAAAGGGAATCGTTTCATTGACCCCTTTATGCCCCCTCCCCCTCCCAGGTTCTTTTCATGTCGATTCTGAGCGTCGGTATGTCTATGATGTTGTATTTGGCCATCCATAACGTACCTTCGTAATATCAACTCTGGACGTCGCGATTCTGACTTCCTCACGTAGGAGTCAAAAGAAGGGGTGTTACGATATTCCCATCGTGTGACATGTCCACCGTGGCACTGGGCTGAATTGTGATGAAATCTGTTGCCAATGTTACATTATTAATACACCTTACAACTCACATGAACTTCTGAGTTATGACTTTCATTTCGCATGTGTCGACATATTGTTGTTTGAACCATAGTCAAGGTGGAGGATACCGTCGAAAGATACCACGCTTTGACATCGACATTCAGGCTTCTACGGTGCAATGAGTGGCAATAACCACGTTTCTAAAATGTGATTCTTTAATTGTGCTGTGCAGTGCAGCTCGCGTGACGCTTTAGCTCCTTGTTTTGGCCGTCGGGTTCTATGATGCAAGTGGCCAGAGAGTCTCGTAAAATTACGTACAACGTCCCTAAGAAATTTTAAATTAGTATGCCTGATATTATCGGGATTGGAGAAAGCGATCTGTACGTAATTTACTGAAATTAATTTTTTTGGAAAAGTTTTTCATGCGTAGAACTCATTTAAACTAAACAAGTAAGTAAGACAGTTGCAATATCAAGATTAGATAGTTTTTGTTGCAATTACCTACCATCTTCATATCATATGGACATATTAAATGTGGTTTGAACATAAACTGTTCAGTTGTGTTTTGACTTTGAATGGGGATAGTCTGTTCAGTCTGGCTGAATATACAAACATTTTATTTCGCTGTCGATGAGTTACGTGATGTAACGACGGCCATTTTAAACCATATGACTGATACATGATTTTAGCAACCTTGGTGTAGGGTCCTTTTTTGATGGTCTTCTCTTTTCTACAATTGCAAATTAATAATGCGATTTTTGGATATTTAAAGTTTTGCATATCGAGCAAGGAGTGTTTGTAGCCCCAGGTATGTTGCTCTACAGGGTAGCAACTTGGCTGTGGATAGAAAAGAAGCGAAGAAAAGGAAGATCATTTTTCAAGGAAATTACCTTTGCGCAGAGATTTAGAAAACTAGTAAAGAAGTACAACCCCTACTACCTTTCAAACGTATTCCACGAAATAAGGCAGCGCAACAATGTCTGGTATGCAAGTATATGCATCGTGTTGTTCATATCATGTACTATACCCGTATAACTCATTAGCTATCAGTCTGTCCACCAAAGAAACCTTTGCCTTTTAACAGAGATATTCTGCCGACACACCACGCTGTAGCTTTATGCGGAACTTCTTAAACTGTCGCTGCACGTGGTACATTGAATTTACTTCTGCGGAGTTGGGGTGTTTCTTTTAACCGATAACCATAAAAAGTTTTTACTCTTCTCTGCAGTCGAGATAGGACGTGCCTTGTTGGATTTTATGAGTCGTAACATCAGTGTAGCATTTCTTGTTCAGTGAATTTTGCAAGAGCTTCGATCGATCATATCTTACTTTTTTATGAGATGAGATGGTTGTATCACAGTGCACCTATATAGAAGTAGTTTGTGGTGTGGGACATGTTAGTAGTAGTGAGAAAATATCCTCGGTTGTAGTTCGGTGGAAAAGAACGTTTAGTGCGTTTGCGTCCAATGCTGATTTGCATCCATCGTGACAGTTACGGTTAAAAACATGAATTTACTCGGAAATCATCCGTAGTGAAACCTGGAAATTACAACTACGTGAGTAACCCACGTAAAGAGATGGCGCAGTAGCTGGCAGTATAATATTAGCTGACCAGCCTAAATGAAATATACTGAACTTTCTTGTATTTTATTCAAGCAATCTGTTGAAGGTCTGTAGCTGGCGATACTAGACTTCACAGGTGTTTTTCGTCTGTGATTTTGTGTGATGTCCACGTCTGCGTGATGCATTGATTCTGATACTTAGTGGGATATTGTCGAAAGCTTTCAATCATTCCTAAACCGTGCTTGCCCGGTAAGGGGTGTCGCTTATGTTCGTTTGCTCTGAACCATCACGTACCATGTGTATAGCCTTGAGGAAATAGGTAGCCAGCCTGTTTCCACTAATATAGCATTAAGTGGTGTTTAAAAAGTATTAATTCTTGTAGGATTACAGATTTTTGTGACAGAAACACCTAAGAAAGAAAATAATTAACAGAACAGGAGTAGTGAATATCGTTAATGTAAACATTGTTAGTGTCATTAGATAGGAGAACAAAACCGGAATTATCATTTTGTAAATTAAAGTACGTAACGTGGCGTATCCCTGATTCAAATTATACCTGATAATTGTTAACAAATGCGCTTATTAGTACCAATTGTAAATTCTTCACTGTAATTCCGCCACAGTTGCGTAACAGTATGGTGACGACTAGTTTCAAACTACCTTGTTCATTTTAAAATCATGCCCACTAAAACACAAAACATTTATGGGAACACACGAAAATAAAAGTTGGAAAACCAAAGAATACAGTTCTTAAAATTTCAGTAGTTGTTCGCTCAACTGAAGCATAATTGCACTAACAGTATTTGGTTCAGCGACGGTCAGTTCACACATAGATAAAACGAGACACATGGAATGTCAGACCAGTTTCACAATATAGATAGATGTGTTCATGAAGCGCAGTTGAACTGTCTAAGGACTAGCACTGGAAACAGTTGCATAAGGAAACAACTGATGTCATAGTGTCCAGTTTTGCATCCGTGCACCCGCCTATAGCCAACAGCGCGTAGATGAGTAAGGTATATGACAGGTACTGTGTCGTAAGCAATTCGCTGAAAGTAAAGAAGAGCTAAGTCATCAAATAATATAGTACGTACAAGTTGTTCTCACATTACACTTATACAATTAGGTGACAAAAGACATGAGATAGCGATGTGCACATACACAGACCACAAGATACAAAAGGGCGACGCATTGGCGGAGCAGTCGTTTGTTCTCAGGTGATTCATATGAAAAGGTTTCCGACGCGATTGTGGCCGCAGGACGGGGAACAGGTTTCAACGCGGAATGGTAGTTGGAGCTAGACGTATGGGACATTCCATTTCGGAAATCGTTAGGGAATTCAGTATTCCGCGATCCACAGTGTCAAGGGTGTGCCGAGAATACCAAATTTCAGGCATTACTTCTCACAACGGACAATACAATAGCTAGTGGCCTTCACTTAACTACCGACAACAGCGGCGTTTTGTGAATTGTCAGTGCTAACAGAAAGCTAAACTGCGTGAAGCTACAGCAAAAATCGATGAGGGACGTACGAGGGAGGTATCCGATAGGGAAGTGCGGCGAAATGTGTTATGGCAGCAGACGACCGACGCGAGTGTCTTTGCTAACAACAAGACATCGACTGCTGCGTCTTTCCTGGTGGAAGATGAGTCCCGATTTCAGTTAGTATGATCTGGTAGTAGGCTTCCAATGTGGTGCATGCCCCACGAAGCCTAGGACTCAGGTTGTCAACAAGGCACTATCAAGTTGTCGGTGGCTCCATAACGATGTCGGCTGTTTTTGCATGAAATTGACTGTGTCCTCCGGTGAAACTGAAGATGCCATTGTTTGGAAACAGTTATATTCGGCTGCTTGGAGTCCATTTTCAGGCATTCAAGGACTTCATGTCATCGGGACACAATTGTTTGCGATTTATTTGGAGATCATCCTGAACAATTCCAACGACTGATTTGGTCACCCACATTGTCCCACATAAATCCTATCGGACATTTATGGCACGTAATCGAGAGGCCAGTTAGTTCACAATACCCTGCACCGGCAACACTTTCGCCGTTATGGACGGCTCAGTAATTCTGCAGGGGATTTCCAACGAATTGTTGAGTTCATGCCAGGTAGAGTTGCTGCACTACGCAGGGAAAAAGGAGGTCCGAAACGGTATTACGAGCTGCCCCATTAGTTGTCAGCTCAGTGTGGGCCATATACCTTATAAATTAACCAGTAACATCGTCCAATAAAAATTAAAATTAAAAATAGTCATAAAATATTAAAATGACAGTACATGTCCCGACAGAATAATCTGCTGTAATCCACCGTCATGCGACCAATAACAGTAATTTGCGTCAAGAGCACAGCGAATATGAAATATTTATTGGAAATAATCATTCAGGCACTAAGAAAATTTTAACACATTGACACACTGCATGCAACCTAAAGACAATACTTGCATTGCAGCATGGGACTGCATCTGTTCTTTAGTAGAACCGCGCAATTCAAAACTGGGCAACCGCAACACGTGCCACTGTGTAACATGCCGCAATGATACGTTACACAGCTATCAGCTGATCTAACAGTACACAGTGCTGCTACGCTGGTATTCAAGTATCCGGCTCGGACCTTAAAGTGATAAATACATTCACTACAGCTGCTTACGATTCCATGTGCCTATCTGCCAATAGCGCTTGATGTGTTCCTGCGGCTGTTATTTTATAATAGAAAATAAAATATTAGAATTTCATTAATAGGATTATTTTTAATTTTTATTGTTTCTGGTTAATTTACATGGCGTATGACCTTATGGCCTAATGTTAGAGTAGCGTGAGTGCAGTTCGAACATATTTTTTTATTTGATGATGTAACTCAACTTTACTTCCAGCATATTGTTAACTGCACTGCACCTCTTATACACTCCTGGAAATTGAAATAAGAACACCGTGAATTCATTGTCCCAGGAAGGGGAAACTTTATTGACACATTCCTGGGGTCAGATACATCACATGATCACACTGACAGAACCACAGGCACATAGACACAGGCAACAGAGCATGCACAATGTCGGCACTAGTACAGTCTATATCCACCTTTCGCAGCAATGCAGGCTGCTATTCTCCCATGGAGACGATCGTAGAGATGTTGGATGTAGTCCTGTGGAACGGCTTGCCATGCCATTTCCACCTGGCGCCTCAGTTGGACCAGCGTTCGTGCTGGACGTGCAGACCGCGTGAGACGACGCTTCATCCAGTCCCAAACATGCTCAATGGGGGACAGATCCGGAGATCTTGCTGGCCAGGGTAGTTGACTTACACCTTCTAGAGCACGTTGGGTGGCACGGGATACATGCGGACGTGCATTGTCCTGTTGGAACAGCAAGTTCCCTTGCCGGTCTAGGAATGGTAGAACGATGGGTTCGATGACGGTTTGGATGTACCGTGCACTATTCAGTGTCCCCTCGACGATGACCAGTGGTGCACGGCCAGTGTAGGAGATCGCTCCCCACACCATGATGCCGGGTGTTGGCCCTGTGTGCCTCGGTCGTATGCAGTCCTGATTGTGGCGCTCACCTGCACGGCGCCAAACACGCATATGACCATCATTGGCACCAAGGCAGAAGCGACTCTCATCGCTGAAGACGACACGTCTCCATTCGTCCCTCCATTCACGCCTGTCGCGACACCACTGGAGGCGGGCTGCACGATGTTGGGGCGTGAGCGGAAGACGGCCGAACGGTGTGCGGGACCGTAGCCCAGCTTCATGGAGACGGTTGCGAATGGTCCTCGCCGATACCCCAGGAGCAACAGTGTCCCTAATTTGCTGGGAAGTGGCGGTGCGGTCCCCTACGGCACTGCGTAGGATCCTACGGTCTTGGCGTGCATCCGTGCGTCGCTGCGGTCCGGTCCCAGGTCGACGGGCACGTGCACCTTCCGCCGACCACTGGCGACAACATCGATGTACTGTGGAGACCTCACGCCCCACGTGTTGAGCAATTCGGCGGTACGTCCACCCGGCCTCCCGCATGCCCACTATACGCCCTCGCTCAAAGTCCGTCAACTGCACATACGGTTCACGTCCATGCTGTCGCGGCATGCTACCAGTGTTAAAGACTGCGATGGAGCTCCGTATGCCACGGCAAACTGGCTGACACTGACGGTGGCTGTGCACAAATGCTGCGCAGCTAGCACCATTCGACGGCCAACACCGCGGTTCCTGGTGTGTCCGCTGTGCCGTGCGTTTGATCATTGCTTGTACAGCCCTCTCGCAGTGTCCGGAGCAAGTATGGTGGGTCTGACACACCGGTGTCAATGTGTTCTTTTTTCCATTTCCAGGAGTGTATGTGTTACTAATATACGAAAGAGGATCTGAAAGTTTTTTGTTGACAGATCTTCGACATAGGTCGCCTTACGAGATGGACGCTACGACATGTTAAGCAGGCAGCATTACTATACAACCAATAATTAGACCGTGTTCACTTATTCGTGACTGACAGGTGCTCAAACTTGCCTTATTTGTGTTATTCCGGTGTAAGGACGTAAACATTGAAGTCCATATTTTTCAACAAAATTTCGTCAGATTATCTAACTGACTTTTAGTACTAAGTAAATGTAGCAACAAATTATGTAATTGCAATTGTCCTAACGTGGATTGGTTAATACGATTGTTGCATAAATGATATCGCTTACTGTAAGTTTTGGTATTGGTGCAAACTTTTCCATTCGGTATTTGTCAAGTAAGACTTGTGACACGCTATGTAAAGATGCACACGAACAGTTTGAGATGCATGCGCTGTTGACGGTAGGTGTGCACATGGACACGCAACGAGGCATTAGTGTCATCAGCCGTTTGCCTATAGAACTGTCTTCATTGCTAGTCCTCAGTCTAGTTCAACTGCACTTAATGAATATATCTGACATTCCATGTGGCTATGTACTATGAGTATACAGTAGCGCCTATGTGTGAATTGATTGTCGCCTAACCAAGCACTATTAGTGCAGGTATGTAAAGAGTAGTTCACTCACGCAACTAATTTGGCGCCTCAGCTTGGGGCCTAGTGGCATCACCAGCCACCATTCACACAGAACACTACAAATTCTGTGTAGTTGTACTCTTTCAGTATGGAGATCACATGTGCTGAAATTAATGTTATAGGGCAGCTTCAGCATTAGAGCTGTGACATGAGTGAAATACAAGGAAGATGAAATCCAGATCAAAAATTGATTTTGTGCAGGGATAAATAAGGGGCCACAAGCATATTTACAAAAGAAATAACCCTCGAAGGCGAAAATACTGTCTGCTATGGCAAACTAACGAACAGCTGACACGTGTAAATATCATCTGCAGCTGAGTCACTAGTCCAATATTTTAGAATGTTATGATTTTCGTTGATGTAGGTAGGTATTTCGAATAACTAATTTTGATTGCTGTGATGGAAGTACATTTTTTTTAGACCTACAAGTCTCACCTTTATCTTAGATAAGGATAGAAGCTGAACCAATGAATTAAAATTTGTGTCACACCTGCTACTTGAATCTTGGTCTGTGATAGCCATAGCTATGACAGTGTAATGGTTAGCACATATGCCTAATAAGCAAGAGACCTGGGCTCAAGTCCAAGCTGTGGTACTAATTATAATTCATTGATTTAGGTTCTTTCCTTAGCGAACTAATTTTTAGTTTAACAACTGCGACATTACACTTGGGGGCTGTTTCCCACATGTAATTCACAATTTATGCAGTGTTTCGTCTCCAAATCCTAAAGTTTATACTACTCGCTTTTTTGCTTACACAGTAAGTTTATTTATTTATTCCTCAAAAATTTTTTCATGACTATTGAATAGGCCTACAGCTTGAGTTTTCAAATATTGCACACACACACACACACACACACACACACACACACACACACACACACACACACACAGCTACAGAACATTGAAGATGTTTTCATTCTTGCAGTTCCATAAGCTGTGAAAGTGTACCTATCGGCCACTGTTTTGTCTTTATCAGTAATAAAAAGAAAACACGCTGAAATCGAATAGAGCATGGAGGCAGTTACTCCACGACAACTGCTACAGGTTGTTCATGTTTTTAAATACACTGATGACACAAAACATTAAGGTTACCCAATAGCCGCTCGGGATTAGCCGAGTGGTCTCAGGCGCTGCAGTCATGGACTGTGCGGCTCGTCCCGGCGGAGGTTCGAGTCCTCCCTCGGGCATGGGTGTGTTTGTTTGTCCTTAGGATAATTTACGTTAAGTAGTGTGTAAGCTTAGGGACTGATGAACTTAGCAGTTAAGTCCCATAAAATTTAACACCCATTTTTGTTACCCAATAGCTTGTTTATCCGTTTTTGCAACGAAATACATTACTGACTCAGCGTATCACGGATCCGACAGTTTGTTGGTAGGTATGCTGAGGTTTGTGGCAGTAGATGTCTGCGCACAGGTCATGTAATTCGCGTAAATAATGGGACGTTGTTTGCGTACGCGGCGATGATGCCCAATGGCGACAGAGGTGAGTACCATATGATTCACGTCAGGCGAATTAGGTCACCGGGACATCAAAGTGACTTCGCTATAGTTCTCTTGAAACCACTGTAACACGGTTTTGGCTCCAAGACACAAACAATTACACTGCTGAAAGATGACACCGCCGTCGGGGAATACATAAAGCATGAAGTGATCTGTCATCATGTCTTCGATGACTCCTACTTTCATAGAAGCGGAGGATAATGTCTTCCATAGCATAATACCGCTCCCACCAGCCAGCGTCAGTGGCGTGCTGCACTTTTCGAGCCACCATTCACTGCGCTTGTGGAGACGGCCGTTGAGCTAGTGTAGGAAAGAAGAGCTGATAACTTTCCACTGATCGGCGTTCGAATCCCAACGATCACGCGCACCCTGCAATCCTACCAGTCGATGTCGTTGGGTTTACATGTTAAAACATAGGGGTGGCCTGTTACAGAGCTCCTTGTTCTACAATGTACAATGAATGGTGTGCTCAGAAACACTTCTGTGTGCACCAGCTTTGTGCCCATTCGGCAGAGAAGTTACAGATAACTATTTGTCCTTCTCTACAGAGCAGGCACTCTTCTGGACCGCAAGTTTCATGAAGAGTCATGAATGTCCCACCATTTAATGCCCAGTGGTAGTTTCATTGTCCGTCCACCTCTTTCTGTAGATGCTCACGACAGTAGCACGTTAACATTCGACCGGGTTCACTGTTTTCGAGATACCCGTTCCCGGGCCTCGCGTAATAATCTGCCCTTTGCGAAAGTTGCTTGTGTCAATGGATTCCCCCATTTTCAGCCCATATCTTCACTGGGATGGTCTCCCGTCTGTGTCTGTTCCGCTTACATACTTTTGTTACAGCGTCACTTGCCCACAACGCCGGCAGGCGGCATCCAACGTCATGGTGGGCAGTGGTCACACTGGCTGGATTATCAATGTACAGCCACCAAGCAGCAGTGGTGGAAGGAAAGTGGAGTAGCAAAGTACACCCTAGTTGAACTTTCAGTGGCGTGACAAAACTGGCCTCTCTTAAGGTGTGCCATTAAAACTGGGAGTTAAACATGCAATTTAGTTGCAACAGCATTATGTCACTAGACTTGGCGACACTTTAGTTGGATACGTGAAACTGGCTTTTCTGTTGAGTGAACAACTGCTGAAATTAAGAATTGTATTTCTATGTGCTCTCATAAATGTTATGCGTTTTAGCTTAAACACACTTGGCTTGGGAATGAACTTATCAGTTCTAAACTAGTTGCCAGAATAGTAGTAGGCATCTATAATGAAATTACGATAAAGAATTGATGTTATCCAAGTTGCTGGTCTTGTCATGACTTCATGTTGAAAAATATGTAGTACCAATTTTTTTCAGTCAAAAACTCGTCACTTGATTTATAATATGAATTATCATCGTTACGGGGTTAGATGTGGATGAAGTGGAAGAACAAATATAACAAATATTAAAGTTTCAAAGACATATGAAAAATTTACGAGTAAACTAGAAGAGATAGGTGTAACAACAGTTGACCACCTAAAATCATTGGCGAAAGTAGGAAATTAACGCTTACTTTAGTTAAGATGTAGGATCTATGCAATGAGGAACTTTATGCAGGACACTGTGGATAATATCAACACAGTATTGAAGACTACACGGAAAGGTTAAATCAGCTTAACAACTCATTTACCCCAGGTGTTAACCAGAAAAATATGTAGAACAACGTAAAAGAAAGTTAAGTTTTAATTTGATGGTGGGCGGTATGGCTTTAGCAAACTTAAAGGCACCCATATAAGCAGGTTTCTTGCTGATGGAAGAAAGCCTTAATGAGATTCAAGAGACCTTCAGGGGATTTGTTGGCCTAGGAAAAGTGAAACGGTGCATTATATTTGAAATACTCACAAAAAGTATGGTTTACTCTATAGACGAAGTAGGGCTCTATAAAAATGTGTTGAAGAACCCACTGAGAACGGAATGGAAGACCACGTAATGTATTCTCAGGTTCAAAAAGGGCGCAACGCAGGGATATATGCTGTTTAACCTTTGTCTGGAATAGAGAGTGAAGGATGTACAAGATAGGTTCATAAGCTCAATTGAAATTTATCGTGAAATTAAGTAGATGCTAAGTATCCCTGTCGACACTGCTACTTTGGAAACAAATTAACGAATGACAGACGAAGAAGATTGACTACGAGAGTACTCCTTGTCGAATGAAATCTGCTAGTATCAGTCATAGTCCTTAATTTTGGGTAGGAACTTCACTTCACAAAATGGAAGAACAAATATTAGACAGAAGTCTGAAAAACTTACGATTTGAGTAGGAGAAGGGATAGGTGGCATGTCGGCGAATTATCTAGAAACATTGAGGAAAGCAGGAAATTAACGCTTATTTTAGTTAAGATGGATTTGAATCGTAGACTGCACGGAAACAAGAAAAGGAAGGAATCGAAGCATCTGAGGTGCAGTAATACAGAAAAACAAAGCTCCACATTCTCGCTCAGATTGTCCAATCAGGACCGATCGTCATCTACAGCAATGTCTTCATATGGATGTGGTATGGAAGGGCATGGAGTCAGCACACGACTCTCCGGATCGTAAACGGCTTGATATTATAATAGAGAGCAGAAAATTAATTCGACTTACGAATGTCTCCACAGATTCGTCAAGGACATTAATGTGTACAATATCAACAGCTATAAAAGAGACTGACAGGACGTGCTACGGTAGAAGCAAATAACTTCCATGTCACGAAATCGAGCCGTAGAGGGGAAATGTTAAATGGGAAGACAGATATTGTAATATATTGATATGATAATTGTGCGTAAGTACTAATGTGAAGTAATTATAGTAAGGAGACTGAAAAAAAAGAAGAAATTTATACTGGGCACGTCATGATATAGCGCAATGCGGTCATTTATTATAACACAACTAACGCAATAACCTACGATCATTTGAGCTCTGCCTTCCAGATAGACAGATGCATATTTTGCTGCTGTATAATCAACAAAACTTTTGGTAGCTTACGAAGGCTCGGCAGCTATCAAGGATTATTCTGTTCTGGAACAATAACGAACAGTTTACTTCTAACCTCAGATGAAGGGTCAATTTTCATGTCTATTAATGAGAATTACTAGCATTAGATCCGTTCTATACTGTTCGAGTAAAGCCGAAAATTTTTCGTAACAGGATCGTTTTAAGCCCAGGGAAACACTGACGATTCTCTGTTATGCCAACGACAACTAGAAGCGGCTGCCAAAATCCGTGCATTAACAGCACATGATCCGTTATATTTCAATCAATTGGCAGCAGTTAGCGGCGATGTAGACTATCCATTATACTTTATCCCAAAATGATGTGAATCTTAAACATATTAATGCGCCACGTCTCTTGGTGGACGAAGTTCAATAATATGTTACCTGTCCTGTTATTGGTATTCGTTATCGACACTATGAGACACGTTTGAGAGAGTACACGTTCATGACAACTGTAACACTAATCCTCCCTCCCGAAAAGAACAAATCGAATAGCATGCAATATTAACCTTGCAAAGGGATGGCATGCAATTAGATGCGGTAGCAACCTCATTGGTATGACGAGAAAATATGTGTGTTACGCGACGCTTATCCGGTAACGACCCTCAACCGAATCGGGAACGTGAAAGCAATTGCCAGAAACTCCCTGCGATGTCAAAGAGGCCCATATCAGTGGATGCGTGTATTCGAACAGTGACGAATAACTAGTCTACAGTTTCTGGCTGAAACATAACGTTATAAAAGCTGAATGAATAGAAGGGTTGTCATTAACTGAGAATATCAAGATCGGAATTGTGTCCACCTCTAAGTCGAACGAAGACAAACGGAAAAACATGCGGTCATCACAAAGAAAACCGAAACCCATTCAAGACAGCAAGCCGTGGAAGTAAAATGATATTCGAGTCGAGGCTTGTAGTTTCAGATGCGAGACGATACTGCAGGTGGCCATGTATGAGAAAAAGTAGCATATGTGTTCAGTATTCGCTGTGGTCATTTCGTGACTTGTCTAACTCAGGGCATAGGGTAGAACGCTTGTGGTTTACATGTTGATAAAAATGTTTATTTGAGGAAAGGTGATATTGAGCACCAGTACCAGCAGTGTCTGGGCCTCTGTGGTTGTAACAACAGGTCGGCGCACTGCGAAGGGTGCTTCAGTCAGTCTTGACTTGGGAGTGTTAGTGCCCTAATATCAGTGCTTGGGTTTATTACCGGTGCCATTCTGAACTGCCTGCCAAATTCATCGCGAGTCAGATGATCAGGTGCGTGGTGATGGCACCATTCCAGTTCGATGTGATTTGAATCTCCCGGCGGCATTGTAGAGTGACATCGCTGAGCTATACAGAAGGAACAGCAACTGCCAGGCCGACGTGCCCGTGATTGCATCTCGCAAATGGGCATCAGTTTTATTTGGTGGAACTGTTGGGCTATATTTGACAAGTTGAAATTTGAACATTAAACTGTTTGTGGCGCTCTTGTGTATTTACCAGGGTGATTTGAATAGTTTTCGGAACGGAATAGAAAAAAAATTCTTGCATCACTGAAGCTCCTGATGTTTGATTGTAGTCTTCTTATAGATTAATGCACTTGGTCCAACGATGTTCCACTGCCTTGATCCCATCTCGAAAGTGCGTCTCCTCCAAGCCTGCAAAATAGTTGTCAACTTCGGCTATCAGTTCTTCATTTGAAGTGAATCTTCGTCCACCACGAAAAATTTTCAGTTTTGGTGAGAGATGGACGTCTGAAGGAGCCATATTAGATGAATATGGTGGGTGTGGCAACAATTCATACCTTAGTTCGTGTAATTTTGCCATGGCGAAGGCACATGTGTGCAGGCGCACGTTGTCTTTATGGAAGATTTCTTTTTTCCTTGCTAAACCTGGCCTTTTTTAGGGTATCTTTTATTGAAATTTGTCCAGGGGGCTAGCATAGTATTCTGCAATAATTGTTTGCTTAGTGGGGAGATACTCTACAAACACAATCCTCTTCGCATCCTCGAACACTGTTACCATGACCTTTCCCGCCGAAGGAATTGTCTTTGCTTTCTTTGGTGGCGGAGAATCAGCATGTTTCCCCTGCTTTGACTCTTGTTTTGTCTCTGGGGTATAGTATTGCACTCTAGTTTCATCTGTGGTCACAAACTGGCACCAAAAAACTTGATCGTTTCTCCTAAAACGGGCCAAACATTTTTTCGATATGTCCATTCTCATGCGTTTTTGATCGAGCGTCTAGAGTTGCGGCTCCCATGTTGCAGATAATTTTTTCATTTCTGTTTCTTCAGTTAAAATGTGATATACCCTTTCAGATGACATCTTGCAAGCATGAGCAATTTCAGGCACTTTCAATCGGCGATCCACCAGGGCCATTTTGTATTTTGTGCACTTTTGCAATGATTTCTGGAGTAGTGACACATCTTGGTCGACCACTGCGCTGATCATCATCTAAACTCTCCCGACCAACTTTAAATTCATTTGTCCATTTGGCAAAAGTTTAATATGAAGGAGCAGAGTCCCGCAGTGTATTCTGGAAATCGAGATGAATGTCCTTTGCTGTCACCTTCCGCAGTACTTAATTACTGTTCAAATCTCGATTTTTTTCCGTCTTCGCAAATCACTTCGCGGGAACAACAACAGAGCCACGTCACCGCCATAGCTCTCTTCCAAGAGCACTGAATGGCACTTGTTTACATGCAACAGTCCAATGAATATCGTGAACAAATCGTTGCGCTAGCGCTGACCTCTCGTGGTGATTTAGAGAACATTTCAAACCACTCTCGTAATAAATATTGTCAAACCTTGTCGTCTTACTTCTCCCCCAATTATTTGTGAAGTCATAAAGTGTCACATCAGATGTCCACTGAAGCGTTTTGGTTCCCATTACAACAAGTCATCCTTCTGCTTCTATTGTTGGATGCGTGAGAGAGAAGAGCGAGTCAGTTTTGGTATGATCTTTATTTTCAGAATTCGTCTTGACTGGCTTGGAGGATATTATACTGTTGGAGACATGTTGTATTTTACTCAGAATAATTCGTCAAAGTTATTACATTTTGCTGTATGGCGTACGCCACGCTAATTCTCCCTACATGTCATCTTCCTTTTCTTGACGTCAGATTATGAATAAGCATAAAATGTTATGATACATGGAACAGGGAATAAAAAATTTCGAAAATGGACTCACAGCCTTAAAAAATCTCAGATATCATGGGCGTTATATTTTCTGTGATATTTTTCGTTACGTTTTTGCCTGAAAATGTTTGATACTTCCAACTTACTTCTTGTATCACTTATCTATCTGCACAGATAGCAGAATGTGATGCTGTTCTACAATTTAGACAAATCACATTTGATCTGCACGTGAATTAACGTCGATTAACGGTATTTATATTTCCAGTCCTAAACATGTTTTTGAATGTGTTTTACGTAACTGTAATTCTTGACGAAAACAACTGAACACTGAACACAAAGATCATTAGAGACCGAATGGAACTACCATTGCATTACTACCAATACCAGTTTTATATCATACCATACTACCAATACACTACCGTACTGTACTACAGTACTGTACTACCAATTTCTATATAGGCATTTTAAGACAGATAGGAGGGGATTTAACGGCAGCTTTCCTCGAATAATCGTCTAACGACTTCCCCACGTCTCTATCTCGTTGTCACAAGAGAAGGATTTTTACAATTCAGGAAGTACGGTAAGAAGAAAAATACCGATAAAGAACTATGTGAGAGTAAGAATAATTGAGTATTGATGATACAGAAACCTCAAATTCAGTACAGAAGGAGAAAAGGACTAGAGTCACACATAATTGGGATTGCCGTGTGACTAAGCAAGGATTGTCAGACCGAAAACAGAGGGCCTTATCTGAATTACGAATTCTTCAAATTTATGTGAGAATAATTTAGGACACAATTGTTATTTTTATATACTGTGTCCGCATGCAGCAGTTGAAAGGTCAGTCCCTTGTCATCTACAGTGCTAGTTTTGGCAACACATATGCAGTTGAAAGTCTTATTGGAAACGCTGTTACTGCATGGCTGAACATTGTTGCAATTTCACAATAATGATGCAAGCAGTTCTCAGCAAAACAGCCGTTGATTAATGCAGCACGAATCAGAAGCAATATGCTTAACAGTTACTATGAACAGTGTTCAAATGGTTCAAATGGTTGCAGTCATGGACTGTGCGTCTGGTCCCGGCAGAGGTTCGAGTCCTCCGTCAGGCATGGGTGTGTGTGTTTGTCCTTAGGATAATTTAGGTTAAGTAGTGTGTAAGCATAGGGATTGATGACCTTAGCAGATAAGTCCCATAAGATTTCACACACATTTGAACATTTTTGCTAAAATGGCTCTGAGCACTATGGTACTTATCTTCTGAGGTCATCAGTCCCCTAGAACTTAGAACTACTTAAACCTAACTAGCCTAAGGACATCCATGCCTGTGGCAGGATTCGAACCTGAGACCATAGCGGTCGCACAGTTCCAGACGTAAGTGGCTAAAACCGCTTGGCCACCCCAGCTAGCATGAACAGTGTGCCAGCGACTGAACTAAGGAGCGGAAGAGGGAACTTCCATTGAGGGCAATTGCTTGCTAAGTGCAAGAAAATACGTAGTATTACAGTGCATATTGTTGTGGCATCAGACGCCAAATGTAGTGGATGGGTACCAGGAGGTGCCATATTAAAGCTCAGCGAGAACTTCCCAAATGATTTATTTGCTTCCATTACAGTGCTCCGTTCACCTCAGTCTGTGTCACACAGCCCCACAATGCTGAGGAAGCACCCCAGTGACCTGTGCAACGCAACGCTGTCTCGAGCCGTCCTCGTTCACCAGCGGAGTGCAGCGCCGCCAGGATGCTGAGGTTGACTTGAGGGCTGTGTCCCTGCTGACCCAGCGCCGTTCAGTGTGAGCTGCTGGCGGCCAGTTGCGTCCTTCTCCTCGCCGGCATGGCTGAGATCGCGGCGATCAACAAGTGCCCGCTATCCAGCATCCGTATCTGCGGCCCTCGCCTTGGGAAGTCTCTGGCGTGTGTCAGGAGCTGAGACGACTGCCTGCAGTAGCAAATCAAGGAGTGGCCCGCCCTGGCTGGCTGTGGACACCGCGTCGGCCTCAGAGGGTCGAACCAATGACCCGCCGTGGACTGGGATGCTGTCCGCATCTGTTGCTGCATGTAGCCCAGTGGTATGACATGCCTCGCCGTCCAGGAGAGCTGCCACACTTAATTGCCCCACGTGGGCTTCAGAGAGTCGAACCAGTGACCCACCGTGGACTGGAATGCTGGCGCCCCATCTGCTCTGTGTGTAACCAGTGGTGCGACACACCCCGCCATCCAGAAGAGCTGTCACACTTCAATGACTCTCGTTAGGAAACAGCATCTATTTAGACTCTGCTGTGCACCTTTGTGTCGCTAATGCACGCTTCACGTCACGTGTGCATAACACTTAGGTTGGCCAGTGGCCCTCTTCTGCCTGTGACTTGCGCCATGGAAACTGCTGTGTGTGCCCTCTCCGGCAGTTCTACACCCCCGTCGCCTCTATTTGCATTCGCAACTGCTGGTATGTGTAACTTACTGCAATCTGGCCTGCACCTGGCTGTAACTCGTGTTCCGAATGTTACATAAAACTAACTTTCCCTATCTTAGATGGTGATGCCGCTACAATATATTGTGAAGTTTGTCCTGTAAGTACCTAGCAGATACCTTATTTCTATTTATATTGTGAGAAAAAGAAAGTGACATGAAAGAAACTGACACGAAGATGTTTATTTAAATACATTTTTGCCTCAAAACATCGAGGTTTTAAAAATGGGCTGATATTTTATATGCACACCATAGAAAATCAAATCTCAAATCGTTGTAGCAGCATTCGAACCGCAAGTGCATCAAGAAATCATTTCTCTACAGAGATTTACAAGACACACCTCTAAACTCCTATTCTTTTGTGCTTTCAGGAAGTTTTATGTTTTGGAATATCTACATATCTGCTCTCCAGCTATTCATCACAAGTTGTTGTGCTCACTACTGATCATCGTGACCCCATGAACCCAATGTCTCCTTCTTAGACTGCTGAGGATGTAGACCAGAGATCTATGATTGTTCGATACCCATGTTTGCAGTTCTTACCCTCGATCTTTCCTTTTCTTTATTTTTTATCCATCTTTTCTCACAATTCGGCCAAAGAACTGCAGAAGTTTTTTGGTTTACACGAGAAGAAAGGTGCGAGGAAATACTGAGCTGCTCAATTATGGACGCATTTGTTCTTCTTTTAGTCCATTTTATGCGCAGCGTCCTGAGCCAGCACCAAAGCTCAAATACATTGATGCGCTGTTTTTCTCTGGCTCCAAGTCTTGCAAAACATAAAAGAGGGAAAACACCATGAATGTTTCAACAAGCCAGATCTTTGTGGTATTCGTTACTGCTCTCCTCTGCCAGATTTTGATGAACTTCAACATAGCCATTCGCTGTAGAGTGATCCATCTTCACAGTTTCCTGCGTCTCAGGTGGTTGATCCATGATAGATGAAAGAACGCGCGATTTGCACTTCCTTTAATCGGCCAGTGAGTTAAACCTTTATTCTACAGTTGATTATCATGAGTGTGAGTTACTGAGGTTGAAGTTTGATTCATAAGATATAATGATGTCTTTTATCTTTGTTAATAGCTCAGCAAGTTCATCTTTGCTGGTGGCTAAAAGCACTATGACATCAGCAAATCGGAAGTTGTTAATAGTTCTACCTCCAATTGAGATGTCTTTAGTTCAACCATCAAGAGCAATCCTAATGACATGTTCTGCAAAGACGTTTTGCATTTGAGGAGGATAGAACACTACTCCGTCTGACACTTTTTGATACACTGAAGAAATTAGGCGTGCCAGCAGGTGTTTACTTTATAGACCTCTGATCAGACCTGTCAAGTGTGATGGTATTTCGAACTCTACAAGCATATGATACAACTGTTTCCAGACAACACAAAGGCTCTCTTGTCGTTAAGGATCCAGATGAAGAGAGAAACACGAACTCTCACGATTTCTCGGTTACTTGTCATATGTTGATACTATGTTCATGAGTTCCTTTTCCTTCAAGAAAAGCTACTTGTTCTGCGGATATTTGAGGCTGAATGTATGGCTTCAAACTCTGGTTCAAGTCATAGAGCAAAAATTTGCTTGCGTCGGGTCTGAAACTATGGATCGTAGCTGCAGATCCTGATTGCCCGTTTCTTGTGTATAGGAATGAAGAGAGACTTCGATCAGCCTTCTGGCCACTCTTCAGTTTACCACATTCTTGTACACTCGAATGGAGCACATCAACTCCTTTCATCCCCATTTCCTTGATCATCTCATCAGATATACAGTCTATACTAGGAGGATTATAGTTCTTCAGATGTATTGATTTCTGTCTTCTGCTGCTTAAGATTGTAGGTTCCAGTGTAAGATGCTGAACTGCTTGTCTTTCCATAATGTTGTTAAGTCCCGAACACAACTCTTCACAGTACTTTTTCTACCCCATAACAGCTCCTTCCTTGCCTCCCATATGGTTGCCATTTTCATCATCTACTGCGAATGAGGATAAAGAGTATGTCTGGCTATTAAAGCCATTAAAATGAAACGTTATACACACATTCCAGATATGGAGCAAAAGCCTGAGGGACAGTTATTTCCTGAAGTTGTTTTAAACTGAATTACATACCTGATATGAGTAAATGTGAGTAAATTATTTTACAAAAAGTTGATTCCAAAGAAAAACTTTTCTATAAAAATAATAGCGCCGTTGGTTCCATTTTGGTTTGTCTTTGTATAACATTTGATGGGACTGTTTATGAAGCTGAACTTACCTAACACTAACTGTCTAACTCCATTTTTCCTCCCCCTCTTAAATACCTTATACAGTATAATTACTAAAATATAAAACCACAAAATTATATACCTTGTTTTATTTCAGTTTTTTTCTGGCTTTTTTGTGGTCACATTTAGCGTTTTTGTTTCTAAGTGGTGGCAACAATGTTGACGGGCAGATGGCGTCAGGCTACAGGTTATGCTGTGTCCGCCGGCGGCGTCATGTCGCTCAGTGTGTTAACCAGGTAAAGCCCGCTGATGTAAGTAGTCCCTCACGAAACTCGCTACACCTGTTCTTAAGGATTGTTTATCACTCATTCTTTAGAACTGTTATCACTGTGTCTTGTAAATTTGGATAAACGGGGAGGCAGGAAGGAAAAGATAAACAGAGAACATTCTAAGAAATGATGCAGGAATATCACAGGTTTATTTAAATAATTCGTGGTTACTATCGTCTCCAGACATTATTGTTGTCAGCGTACAACACGTTTCACCGAAAAAATATAATTTAATATACAGTACTTTATCAGTATCAAAATGTTGCACTATCTACAACAGGAAAACTGAGTAAATTACGTAGATGTATAAGTTTTCCCATAACAGAAGGCAAGGGGTTAATCTTTACAGCGTATATGAATCAACGGTGGCTCTCCCTTATTACAAAGTTTACCAAACTAAGTGCTGAATTTAGAGCGACCAATGCAAATACATGTAGATTTACATGCAATATTCTCAGCTTTACTCCATAAACACTTTGAGCTCTGCAGTGTGTTAAAATCCTCAGTTTATCTCTTATATTATATGAAAAAAATTCAACTCACACCATCCAGGCTCTCGGAGCAAAGAAAAATCTACCAACGCGTTGTGAACGCTAAGCGCAGGTGTTAAACGGCTTTAATAAAACATATTTCCACGTGGGAAATGCGCATTTAGACGCAGCGTAAACACAGGAAGAACAAAATGTAGTACTCTGAGGAAAAACAGTCTGTGCCACACCAATGGTTTTCTAATTTTATTATGCGGTTTTAAGTCCATTAGTAGACCATGAATACAGACAAGGCAGTTTATAAGATGTTTAAAAATATTCTTCCCGACATATCAGTTTTGCAGATTGCTGACCACTCCAAAAGTGTCGGCTTCAGAGTTCTTTCATTACTGTGTTGCTATGTAGGTTGTATCGTCTCTGAAGTATACACTGTAATAATTATTTATTCTATCAGCTAATTATAACAGCATAATACTCCTCAGAGCAATAACAGATGTCTCTTACGGCAATTGCATGAGTGAATGTTATGCGTAAACAAGTTTTCAAAGTTCAGAAATATAACTCAGTTTTATACGGACATGAAATGAAGCTACTACACACCATTACGTCACATGCTGCTAATAAATAAAACAGAATGAAAACCAAACAACAGAAAGAAATCGACTTTTTGCACGTGTCTTCTTATAACTTGTTGAATATTATGGTTCCAATTGAACCCAGTCAGGTCACATATTTTACAGAACAAATTTCTCTTCATTGTCCAGCCAGACAAAAACAATGGAACAAAAGTTTTCAGTGAAAGCAATAGTGAAATATTCGCAATAGCTACCCCATTTTGCAGCAATCGGATTCTAAGGAAACAAACCCACTACGTAATTTTCGATCATGATTTAATGGCAAAACCGAAACTAATATCCGGTGTGTCTCAAGGGAATGGGATATCCTGCCAATACTGAAAGAAGAGAAACATTCCAGATGAAGCCCATTTTATATCACTAGAAGTCACAAACCTGTAGTCCAATAGCCCTATTAAAAAACCGTTGCAAAACATAAAGAACAATTTACTGAAGCATGAAAACTTAAAGCTACTAGGACAAATCTTCAAAAACAAAGCAAAAATCAGAATTTCTCAGTGAAAAATAGATAATGGAATGACTTATCTCTTGAAATGTTTCACTTATATATGGGGTGAAGCAGCTAAAATTTGTACCGCACTTATTGCGTAAATAGAAAGTGCTGTTGTTGTACGGTTTCCACAGAACGGGTTGGTAGTCAGAGAATCGTATTTTCAGTCAATGATCAGAAAGTGTATTTTTGTGAAAATATACACTTTTTAAAATAGAACAATGCATATTGACGTTAATAATATAATAGTAGCGTAAATTAGAATTTCAGTGTTGTTTACAGCCAGTCGTTCATGAGGTATCGTGTTTTGAAAAGTTCCCATCCTGATACCTGCATAATACCTGTGATGGCACACACTAAAGAGCAACACAAGTGTACATACAATTTATGTGTGCTCTGATCAGTAACAAGACAACTGGCCATCACAGATTGTGTTCAGAATGACCAGGGACAGCCGCAATACACCATGTAAGCAGGCTGTTCAGGTTTTTATGTTGGTAACGCCACGTAGCGCTCTGTATGAAAAACGCTGACTGTGCTGTGTGCAGTCTGTGGCTGGTTGGCATTGTTGCAATATTAGCTATTGTAGTGTTGAGCAGTTGGATGTGAACAGCGCGTAGCGTTGTGCATTTGGAGGTGAACTGCCAGCAGTGGTGGATGTGGGGAGAGAGATGGCAGAAGTTTAAGGGCGGACGATCTGGACGTGTGTCCGCCAGAAAGAGTAAATTTGTAATATTGGATATCATGAACTAATATATATACGAAGACTTTTGAACATTATTAAGGCAAATACATTGTTTGTTCTCTATCAAAATCTTTCATTTGCTCACTATGCCTAGTAGTAGTTAGTGCCTTCAGTAGTTAGAATCTTTTATTTAACTGGCAGTATTGGCGCTCGCTGTACTGCAGTAGTTCGAGTAACGAAGATTTTTGTGAGGTAAGTGATTCATGAAAGTTATAGGTTATTATTAGTCAGGGCCATTCTTTTGTAGGGATTGTTGAAAGTCAGATTGCGTTGCGCTAAAAATATTGTGTGTCAGTTTAGTGTTGATCAGAATAAGTAAAGAGAGAAATGTCTGAGTACGTTCAGTTCTGCTCAGTTGTTTGAAAATCAAATAATGTAAGAGGTTTATCAGCACAGTAATTTATTAATTTTTCTAAGGGGACGTTTCAACCAGTCTGATAAGGTAGGACTGCTGCACGCGCGCTATGACTCAACGGAGTTTTCCGACTGTCTGAAGTAATCAGTCTTTGCATATCATCGGTTGTGGTAGGTACGTCCTTACAGACCCCATTTTTTGTCCTCTCCACAGAAAAAAAAGTCTACAAGCGTCAAATCCGGAGAACAGGGTGGCCAAGGTACACATCGTCTGCGTCCAGTCCAACGACTTGGAAACAATTCATGAAGACATGCTGTAGTACTTCGCGCACTATGGGCTGGACAGTCATCATTTTTTACCACAGTTTCCTCGTAATCTGCAGAGGAACGCCTTCTGTCATCCGTGGAAGACGGTCTGTTTCGTCTATGAAAAACAGGACCATGAACTGATGGTTCACCATCCCACACCAGACTTTACACTCTACGAACGCTGACATTCCAGCTGACGAAGTCAACAGGGGTTATCTACCACCTAATAGCTCATGCTTCGATGGTTTACATGGAAATGACTGGCAAATGTGCATTCATCATTAAACAAGATACCATGATACATGTGGAATATCCGGTGTTAATGCCCTTGTACAGAAGTTAACACGATTCTCATAATCGTTTCCACGCAGGTCTTGATGGAGAAAGATGAGTTAGGGATGGAACCTATGTCGATGGAGAATGTTTTTATGCCACTTCCTGTTGCGATTGCGCGAAACCTAATATGCGGATCAACTACAACAGCAGCAATAACTTTGATTTTCCCCTCTTTTGCCGTCACTTGTCTCCATGTGTTACGTTGCCTGCGTGTCATACTACCACTTACATGTAACTGGTTGAAGAGGTTGATAATTAACTACGGACATGGTTGACTTCTATTGGGATATCGTGCTGCATACACCGATCAAGAATGAACTGCATTCTTCCTACATTCTCCTTACACAATGAGCACGTCGGCATTTTTGTGTTGGTAAATCCCATAGTTCACTCACGAAATGCCGCTTGAACTGTTACACACTAGCTGATTAGCAAGTCACAATGCACTCAAGGAACACACGAGCCCACTGTACGCAAATATTACAACACCTTACCTAGCAACTACGCAGGCTGAGTGACACAAATAAGTGTCGGTGTAGAAACTTCAAAATACGACTCCCGCTAGAATCCTGGACCAACACAACTGACGTTCTAATTTACCCTGCTTGTAATCTGTTAATGTCAATAGGCATTGTTCCTTGTTTGCACAAAAATACACTATCTAAGTGTTGTTACAATCTGTTGATAGGCTAACAATACCATCCTATGACTACCAATACGTCTTGTGAAAACCGCACATCAGTAGAATTTTCCATTTCCGCAATGTTTGCGGTGTAAGTTTTAGGTGATTCACCAGGTATAATAAATAAAATAAATTGGTAAATATGTTAATTTCTTGATACATTCTAGTCAATAATTGCAATAAAATAGTCTAATAAGTCGAATATAAAGCTTCGACCATAATTTAGAAATGCTAGGACAGAAGTTATGAGCAACAGCTTGACATAAATAATGTAATGCACGAAGAATATAACACCTCTGACTGCATCGATCTCTTTGGAAACCCATACTTTCGTAATACCTTTGTACCACATTTCTATTTCACATCAAAAACAGTGTGAGTGTTTGATTGAGTACGTTAAGATTTATGGACAATGAAGGAGGGAAATTACTTGTCAGTAGACGAAAAATGCTGTTTTAATAAGATTAGCACGTAAAAGCTCACAAGATTCGTGCCTTCCGATCGCAGTAAAATCACTGAGAGCTGATACAGGGCAGAAGAGGTAGAACAACACCCAATCAAACGTAACATACAATAGCACTATATATATATTTGCACTTGATGGTGAGAATAAGTTCTCGAAATGTGTCGTGCCATGCGTGAAGCCAAGTAATTGGTGCAGTGTCTTATTATTTAAATCTTGAATGACACAGATGCAAGATTTCTAAGAACATAGATTTCACTACAGTGCCATTTGTGGTTAAGATAGGTTCCACTGAATAGTATTTCTTCTTCGTTATCCCAGTCTAAGTGTATACAAACTTCTAACGCTCCTGAGAATAGTTTTGGTGACAAGTAATCTACTGCTCTACCCCTTCTTTCAGTTCTGATTACCTCTATTACCTCTCGATTTTCAGAAAGTTTGTTGGGAACTGTAGTAACGTGGAAGGTGTGCATATTAGGAGAAATGGTTATGTGGTTATGACAGGTGTATATATCATGAAAAATATCAGTTTGTTCGGTTTGTTTGTTACATGCATTTTTACATGCCTTAACACGTGAGAGATACGAATTATTTAGCAGCCAGAGGTTGTATTACTGCGTAGAACTCAGGTGGGCGACGGAGTCAGTAGCATTTGTCGACTATGCACACACACACACACACACACACACACAGAGAGAGAGAGAGAGAGAGAGAGAGAGGGGAGAGAGAGAGAGAGAGAGAGAGAGAGAGAGAGAGAGAGAGAGAGAGAGAGAGAGAGGGAGGGAGGGAGTTAATTGTGTCATGGCAGAGTAAGGAGCTTGGATGATGAAAGTGCCGCACAGACACAGTATGAATTTTATTTGAGGTTCTCTATGGTATGTAATTAGGGCTAGAGAATGATTTTGTGAGGATATCATACAGACAGCTCATTTGGAAAAATGTAATTTGAATTTTAATTTTTTCTGCAATCAGTAGACGAGTAATTATTGTAGTGTAAATATTTCATTATGTCTAACACCATATATCCGTATCCAGAGTGAATTATCAGTCATGTGTCGAGTACTTTAATTAGTTTGCTCCCACCATCGTTAATTACAAGCATTCCATTTAAAATGCTAAGACTAAATTTTATGTAATGTAAATATTCTGTGTAGAAGTACTTATTGTGGTACATGACAGTGCTGAGAAAAACCTATGGTCCTTGCTGGTTTGACTTTCTCTTCTGTCTCATTAAGAGGACTGAATATGATTGCAGAATACTTTCCTTTTGTCATTTGTAAATATTTCATGAAGCTTATCTTTACAGATTGAGAGAAAGATAATTTTGGTAAAACCCAACTATCACTACTTGATACCTGCGTTTACAGTGCATCACGCTTTCAGAAAAAGATAACAAAAGTTCAGTTTGCTAATTCAGCCTGAGAAAATAAATACAGCACAGATTAACCGATATCACACACATCAGAAATAATTTGCGCAATATGTTCGTGTTTAAAAGTATTGTAGCTAAGGCTATTGTAGATCAGTATACAACCGACACTGTTATCGCGTATAAAGGTACTGGCTTTCAAATTTCTAGCAAAGGTTTTGGCGCATACAGTTTCCTGTTAACAAGTAATAGCTAAATAAGGTACAGCTGACATGTATATTCTTCAGTATAATGACATTTACGTTATTGTAATGACTGTGTTGTTCAGAAGTACGATGCAATATTCCTTCGGTGCGGCATAAATTTTCTCTATCGTCGCTCCATTAAATAGCTAATGGTAGCCCATATTCGCAACTGCGAATACTTTTTACACTCACGTACGTTCTATCAACAGATTCTCGATTCAATGACCTCGATCAGTGCCTAATGGACTGCTTCGGACGGTAAGCTCTTTGCTCATAACAGTACATAATTTCACATGATGAAAGTTGCTTCAGATCCAACGTAACAGACACCTTGGACTACAACGTAAAACTGCTTGACATTATCCGTCCCTTTTCATATGAACCTCTCTTACATTTACTGTATCAATTTACTGGGTGTAATGCCTGTTTTCACATTTGGTTTCCTTTTTAGATATTATCCTCTACCCTACTAATATCCACTGGAAGTGAGAGCCACCACCTATTTCAAGTGACATAGACAGATTTCCTGAGACACAGTTGTCATGAACTTATTCCACGAAAGATGAAATGAGAGCACTGCTCAGCTCACTTTTCGACACCTTTCTTGAGAAAGTTGTTCCGAAGTAATTGAGGTATTACAGTAGCCGTACGAGATCAAACTACCTCGATAAGGTATGACTTGTATTTTATGAATAAAATCTAATCTTTTGACTTCTTTATTAACACGTGGAATACTGCAAGACTGTGATAATATTATATTGGCCGGAAGAACCGTTCGAAACACGATTTACGGAGTACACAAATTCCCAGAATAAGACAGATCTTGTTGTGCACATTTATGTAGAGAAGCGTCAGGCACAAGATGTTATCAATAAAATGGAAATGTTGCACTCCGCACCCATGGTTAGGCTTCTCGATGTACTGGACGAAAAAGAAATTTATAGCAAAAAGGAATATTCTCCTAAAGTAATACTCAATGAGCTACGCGAATTTAGTCAGAACTATCATTTTAATATTTTCGATGACCTGCTCTAAATGAGGTGACCTATTCTTCTGAAAGCGTGTGCGGCCGGACGAGTCTTGAATGTGTGCTGCAAGGAAGACTGCCAGGAAGGATTCCCCATAGCCTCCTTCCCCCGCCCCCCCCCCCATGCCTTCCGTGCTCGTGCGTTGCTATCGGCTCCGCTAACCACGCCCTCTGCAAGGTGGACAGTAGGCGACCACTGGCCTTCAACAACAATTTTAATGTTAGATTAAAACACTCTTCTTCTCAGTACTCATTTTATTTAAAATGTAGGAATTATGTTTCTTGCTTTCACCGTTTGTTTTAAGAGCTGCCATCTGATATTCGTCTCTCTCTCTCTCCCTCTCTCTCTTTCTATGAATGTTACCAAGACAGTAATAACCATTTCTATTATTTTCTTGAAATTGAAACTCTGTACTTGTGCAATATATGGCTGCTATAACTGGCAAACCACGGTGAGCGCGCATACTCTTTTGATGATTTTAAACGATAACAGCCATGCTTTGAAGTACTACTTACTTGGCATGTTACATTCCATAACGGTGAGGTAGCATGTGTTTTACTTACTTACCGATTCATTAATTTTCATCATATTTGTGTTTCAGTACTGTTATAAGTGTATGCTTTTGGTGATGTTAAGTGTTAACATTAATTGGAAGGCAATTTTCGGTTAATTCCTATATATGTGAGCTGCACTTAGTTACGATGGTGTTATGGCCAATAGTTTACTCCGGTACGGACTCGGTAGTAAGCATGATCAAACGTCAGTCGTTAATCAGTCGAAACTTGTAATCAGCAAATTTTAATTTATTAGGTTACCCAAATTTCAGATCTGTAACATGGATCATTGCATCTCCTTCACCTGACAATGTCAGGTCTTTAAGCCACGTCCACCCTGGCTGCACCGCGCAAAGAGATGGATAGAAGTTGGTCGCAGTGCGTCGCGGCACAGCCTATGTGGACGTCAAACCGCACCGCTCTGCATGGCGCTGCGCCACAACACCCGAGTGCGCGGTACATCAAAGGAAATGGTTCTTCTGAGCGCACTCTGTTTGGACAGCGTTTCTCGTTTTCTATTTTTACTGGTGCATACGCGCACACAGGCACATAGCTGCAAACCTACGAACACTTTGCTTCATTCTGCGCAGTTCTGCACAGCTTTACGCTCCGCAGCGCTCTATTAACAAATTTTTCTTTATATTTCAATCCTCAGTATCATACCAAACGTCAAATGAAGCTGTGGACATGCAGCGCTGGAAAAATCGATGAGCGCAAAGCAAGTGTATGTACTGGAGTCGTGAATTTGAGCCACTATTACATGGTGTCGATTTTTATTCCTACATATCAAAGGAAAAAGTCAAATCTTTCCTCAAAATGTATTTATCTCATTTCACCTGTAATTTTTTCGACTAATTGCAAAAGATCTACCGGATATACTTAAGCCAGTACCTTCCTTTACCGGACTGAAATCTCATCTTGCTGCCTAGGCTTTTAACGTACAATATAATGATCTCATGTTTATTCATTTCTGCTCTAACCCTTCCTGTATAGGTGGTGAAGCGCATACCAGGTAAGTGTCCACCTGGGGCAATTAGTTTCATTGTGTTTCTATAGACCGCTTGACCGCGGTCTTACAGCTGCAAGACCAGGACGTGTCTCCAGGAAGGCTCGTTCGACATCTGCGACCACGCGCGACAACCCCAGCTTCGGAACTGAGGATTACGTATTCCGCCTCTGCCAGCTGCGACCAGTCCGTGGCTCCGAGGGACGTTTAGCCCTGGGGATGTCGCTTGTTCAAGTGGTGAAACGCACCTATATCTATGTCTACATGATAGTAGTTTACAATTAAATGCCTGGCAGAGGATTCATCGAACCACCTTCAAATTATTTTTCTACTGTTACATTCTAGACCAGCGGGCGGGAAAAATGAACACTTAAATCTTTCCGTCCGAGTTCAAGTTTCTGTTACTTAGTGTGAGGATCATTTCTCCTTACATATGTCGGCACCAACAAAATATTTTCACTCTCTGAGGAAGAAGTTGGTGAATTTCCTAAGAAGATCCGCTGGAACGCAAAACGCCTTTCTTTTAATGACTGCCACCCTAACTCGCATATCATATTCATGGTTCTAAACTAAACTAAACTTAACTCCGTCTGAACAGGCCTTAGAAAGCCCAACGGTACCGACCGATCGCCATGCCATCCTCAGCCAACAGGCGTCACAGGTTGCGGATATGGACGGGCATGTGGTCAGCACACCAATCTCCCGGGCATGCGTCAGTTTACGGGACCGGAACGGTTACTTCCAAATCAAGTAGCTCCTCAGTCTGCATCACGAGGGCTGAGTGCACCCTGCTTGCCAACAGCGCTCAGCAGATCGGATGGTCACCCATACAAGTGCTAGGCCGTGGTACTCTCTTCTGTATTCCGCGACAGCACAAAACGAGTTTCCCCTCTTTGAACTTTTTCGATGTACTCTGTCAATCCTATCTCATGCGGATCCCATACCACGCAGCAATACTCTAGAAGAGGGCGGACAGTCGTAGTGTAAACAATTCCTTTAGTAGACCTGTTGTATTTTACTAGTGTTCTGTCAATAAATCGCAGTCTTTGGTTAGCTTCCCACAACAGTATCTATGAAATCATACCAAGTTAAGTTGTTCGTAATTGTAATCCCTGAGTATTTAGTTGAATTTACAGTCTTCAGACGCCAGAAATTTAGCGGATCCGTTTTACCAGTCATGTACGTCGACTTCCTTAGATTACTTCTTATTGTTATACAACACATTTCTAGTTACTGATGATGCCCTGAAAATTTGGCTTTGCTTTCGACGGAATATCACGAGGTTATCAGCTTATCACAGAGGAAATTCTACACGAAGCTGATAGTCAGCAGATTTTTCGTCAGTAGCCGAAAGTTGTACCCATGGACTAGCGGTAGCGTCTTTGAATCATAATCAAAACGTCTTCGGTCCCGGGTTCGAATCCCACCACTGCCAAAATTTTGATAAATAATCAGCATTGGCGGCCGAAGACTTCCGGCATAAGGAGTCAGCCTCATTCTGCCAACGGCCTTGTCAAAGAGGGCGGAGGAGCGGATAGAGGTACAGGGCACTCTCTTGTCCTAGGGGTGGGAAATTTCCCCTAAAGGCGGAAGAATCAGCAATGATCAACGACATGAGGATGCAGAAGGCAATGGAAACCACTGCATTAAAGACCCGTAACGTGTATCCACACGACATGTGGCCTGTAATTGAAGAAGTGTCATGATGGTCTCTCCATTGGCAAAAGATTCCGGAATAGTCCCCCATTCGGATCTCCGGGAGGGGACTGCCAAGGGGGAGGTTACCATGAGAAAAAGATTGAATAATCAACGAAAGGATAACGTTCTACGAGTCGGGGCGTGGAATGTCAGAAGGTTGAAGGTGGTAGGGAAACTAGAAAATCTGAAAAGGGAAATGCAAAGGCTCAATCTAGATGTAGTAGGGGTCAATGAAGTGAAGTGGAAGGAAGACAAGGATTTCTGGTCAGATGAGTATCGGGTAATATCAACAGCAGCAGAAAATGGTATAACAGGTGTAGGATTCGTTATGAATAGGAAGGTAGGGCAGAGGGTGTGTTACTGTGAACAGTTCAGTGACCGGGTTGTTCTAATCAGAATCGACAGCGGACCAACACCGACAACGATAGTTCAGGTATACATGACGACGTCGCGAGCTGAAGATGAACAGATAGAGAAAGTGTATGAGGGTATTGAAAGCGTAATGCAGTATGTAAAGGGGGACGAAAATCTAATAGTAATGGGCGACTGGAATGCAGTTGTAGGGGAAGGAGTAGAAGAAAAGGTTACAGGAGAATATGGGCTTGGGACAAGGAATGAAAGAGGAGAAAGAGTAATTGAGTTCTGTAACAAGTTTCAGCTAGTAATAGCGAATACCCTGTTCAAGAATCACAAGAGGAGGAGATATACTTGGAAAAGGCCGGGAGATACGGGAAGATTTCAGTTAGATTACATCATGGTCAGACAGAGATTCCGAAATCAGATACTGGATTTTAAGGCGTACCCAGGAGCAGATATAGACTCAGATCACAATATAGTAGTGATGAAGAGTAGGCTGAAGTTCAAGACATTAGTCAGTAAGAATCAATACGCAAAGAAGTGGGATACGGAAGTACTAAGGAATGACGAGATACGTTTGAAGTTCTCTAACGCTAGAGATACAGCAATAAGGAATAGCGCAGTAGGCAGTACAGTTGAAGAGGAATGGACATCTCTAAAAAGGGCCATCACAGAAGTTGGGAAGGAAAACATAGGTACAAAGAAGGTAGCTGCGAAGAAAACATGGGTATCAGAAAAAATACTTCAGTTGATTGATGAAAGGAGGAAGTACAAACATGTTACGGGGAAATCAGGAATACAGAAATACAAGTCGCTGGGGAATGAAATAAATAGGAAGTGCAGGGAAGCTAAGACGAAATGGCTGCAGGAAAAATGTGAAGACATCGAAAAAGATATGATTGTCGGACAGACTCAGCATACAGGAAAGTCAAAACAACCTTTGGTGACATTAAAAGCAGCGGTGTTAACATTTAGAGTGCAACGGGAATTCCACTGTTAAATGCAGAGGAGAGAGCAGATAGGTGGAAAGAATACATTGAAAGCCTCTATGAGGGTGAAGATTTGTCTGCTGTGATAGAAGAAGAAACAGGAGTCGATTTAGAAGAGATAGGGGATCCAGTATTAGAATCGGAATTTAAAAGAGCTTTGGAGGGCTTACGGTCAAACAAAGCAGAAGGGATAGATAACATTCCATCATAATTTCTAAAATCACTGGGGGAAGTGGCAACAAAACGACTATTCACGTTGGTGTGTAGAATATATGAGTCTGGCGATATACCATCTGACTTTCGGAAAAGCATCATCCACACAATTCCGAAGACGGCAAGAGCTGACATGTGCGAGAATTATCGCACAATGAGCTTAACAGGTCATGCATCGAAGCTGCTTAGAAGAATAATATACAGAAGAATGGAAAAGAAAATTGAGAATGCGCTAGGTGACGGTCAATTTGGCTTTAGGGAAAGTAAAGGGACGAGAGAGGCAATTCTGACGTTACGGCTAATAATGGAAGCAAGGCTAAAGAAAAATCAAGACACTTTCATAGGATTTGTCGACCTGGAAAAAGAGTTCGACAATATAAAATGGTGCAAGCTGTTCGAGATTCTGAAAAAAGTTGGGGTAAGCTATAGGGAGAGACGGGTTATATACAATATGTACAACAACCAAGAGGGAATAATAAGAGTGGACGAACAAGAACGAAGTGCTCGTATTAAGAAGGGTGTAAGACAAGGCTGTAGCCTTTCGCCCCTACTCTTCAATCAGCACATCGAGGAAGCAATGATGGAAATAAAAGAAAGGTTCAGGAGTGGAATTAAAATACAAGGTGAAAGGATATTAATGATAGGATTCGCTGATGACATTGCTATCCTGAGTGAAAGTGAAGAAGAATTAAATGATCTGCTGAACGGAATGAACAGTCTAATGAGTACACGGTATGGTTTGAGAGTAAATCGGAGAAAGACGAAGGTGATGAGAAGTAGTAGAAATGAGAACAGCGAGAAACTTAACATCAGGATTGATGGTCACGATGTCAATGAAGTTAAGGAATTCTGCTACCTAGGCAGTAAAATAACCAATGACGGACGGAGCAAGGAGGCTCGCTATGGCAAAAAAGGCATTTCTGGCCAAGAGAAGTCTACTAATATCAAATACCGGCCTTAATTTGAGGAAGAAATTTCTGAGGAAGTACATCTGGAGGACAGCATTGTATGGTAGTGAAACATGGACTGTGGGAAAACCGGAATAGAAGAGAATCGAAGCATTTGAGATGTGGTGCTATAGACGAATGTTGAAAATTAGGTGGACTGATAAGGTAAGGAATGAGGAGGTTCTACGCAGAATCGGAGAGGAAAGGAATATGTGGAAAACATTGATAAGGAGAAGGGACAGGATGATAGGACATCTGCTAAGACATGAGGGAATGACTTCCATGGTACTAGAGGGAGCTGTAGAGGGCAAAAACTGTAGAGAAAGACAGAGATTGGAATACGTCAAGCAAATAATTGAGGACGTAGGTTGCAAGTGCTACTCTGAGATGAAGAGGTTAGCACAGGAAAGGAATTCGTGGCGGACCGCATCAAACCAGTCAGTAGACTGATGACCAAAAAAAAAAAAAAAAAAAAAAAAAAGCCGAAAGTAAGTCATGTAACGCGGTATTTTGATACGGTGCCTATCTGTCTTCTTAACTGGAGAGCCGGGCTGTGTGCAAGGGAACTCAGTCTAGATTCCAAGGCGCAAAAGCACCACAAGGAAGATTAACGCTCGATTTACCCTTTAACTAATAAGGATGCAAAAGCTTGCTCTGATTGGGGGAATGAAATTGATCGCATGTGTTTCGAAGGCATTATCCTGGCAATTACCGAAAGGGATTTAGGGAAACCACGAAAAACCTAAATCTGGAAGGCGATTTGAAGCTCCGCCCTCTCGAATGCAAAGGTAACCACTGTGCCGTCTAGCTCGGATGCTTAAACTTCTTACTCTGTGTGAGTGCGAGAAGTATTAACACAGGAATCAGACTAATGTGTGTCAATGTTTTTCTTCTTGCCCCTGCATACACTCTAACGGGTCTCGGAAGGACCATTTCCCCGATTTCCGTAAATCGCTTCAGACAAATGCTAGGAGGTTTATTTAGAAAGGGCACGGTCGATTTCCTTACTCATCCTTCCCTACCTCGACTTTGTGATCTGTCTCTAAAGGATCTTCATTTAAAGACATCCAGTAATTGTGATCCCTGGAAGTTTCTGGCTACTCGACATCTTCTACAAGTAACTAGTTTCCCAAGAGCCAACAAAGCTGCTCACTTGAAACTTCGTTCCCGGTGCACTGCCGCACCCAAACGCTAAGGCATCTGGCGAGAACCAAGCAAATTATGGGTCGGATCTCAAACTTTACCTACACTATAGCCCTTCCCGTTCCCTTAAACTTTAATCTCGAATGTGTCGTTTGTTATATTTACGCAGGAGTTCGGCTTTTGCCACCTAATGCTGATATCATCCTTGATATTTCATTTTCGGTTTGGATATTACGGTGAGCTAATAAAATACGACGCTTCAATCACGTCCGCAGTTTTTAAATGAATACGCAATTTTTTTTAAATTTATAGCCCTTATGTTGCCAAAATTGCAACATCCAAAAATCCAAGCGAGCAAAACCTGGTGCGCCTTCTGTCTGTAATTCGTGTTTACTTGTTCAGAATGCCATTGTGTTTCAACTGCTTCCATAACGTATTTTCTGATGCCGAGACTCGGGATCTGTCCAGCATTTACCTAAAGGAGTACGGAAACAACACTTATGCTGGCCAGGGAATTACACTAATGCTCACTAGTCCACCGCGCTGGTCTGAACGGAAATCGCTCATTTCCCTGTCTCGTAAGCTATATGGGCAGATGTGCACGGAAGCTAACTATTGATTAAGACAATTTTCAACACACAGTCACCATTAGCACATCTGAAAACATCAGCACACTTACTCGCTGCACCGTACTCTGACATGCACCACCACGCCTGTGGATATGTGGACTGCTGCCAGCGCCACCGTGCGACGACGGCAGGTCACATGATTTAAACCCGCAAACCGCCCACCAGAGCGTTGTTCCACCATGTATCATCATTATCCTTAATTTATAAGCATGAGTATAGAAAGGGTAGCTGTTGGTCTTTTTCTGCCTCCACAGTGAATTTTACGTTGGTATTTAAGCCGTTCAGGTGTCTTCGGAAGTCACCGAGCCTTTCCTTTCCAAGGCTCTATACAACGAAGGTATCATCGAAATATCTGTACCACACCTTAGACCTACAACGTCCCAAATTCAGTTCCTATGCAACGAAATGTTCCATGAAGATGCTGGCCACCACTGGCTAAGTGGACTACCCATAGCGACGCATCACAATTGTTCGTAAAAGTTGCCATTTCAAATGAAATAGCTTGTGGTGAGACATGCATGAAAGAACTTGGTGATGTCTTACGGGAAAATGGAACCTATGTACTCCAGAGTCACCGAATGGCACATTGGTAAACAAAGAACCAAAATGAAAGCTGACAAGAATGTCGTTTGGTCCGAGTTTCAGTTTCTCCAGCTTCTCAATGAAATGTCCAAAGTCCGTTATGTACGTGTCAAGTCTGTCCCACGTGCGGCTGGAACAGAGGGCCAAGTGTTTCGCCAGTTTATACGTCAGCGAACCAAGAGCGCCAACAGATGGTCTTAATAGAACACAATTCCAATGGATCTTCGGTAATCTATACAGCCGTGATGGTAGGGCTTCTGCGTTGCGTAGGTTCCTTTCTATGTCTACCTTGAGAGAAGACGCCCTGATTAAACGATCCATGTTCCGCGTGAACCGCCGATTCCGTTATAGGCTTATTTTTCGGTACGTCTTCTGATCTAATATATCCCGAATCTTCTGTTCATAAGCTTTAGTCTTTATTACGACGGTCTTATTTTCGTTATCGGCAGGCAGTACCAATATGCTCATGTCGGCGTTAAGACTTTTGATAGATTGTAGCTCTTCTTTCTTCAGGTTTCAAGCTGGTGGTTTTGCTCGGCGGACTATCCTGGCTGTTTCAGATAGTATTTCCTCAAATCTTTACAAGGAAAGGTCCGAATGGCCGCTTCGGTGTTAATAATATGTTATCCATAGGTATAGGTCTCGGGGTGATAAAGAAACTCCCTTCTTTTTGGACAGGACTGTTCCCGTTTGGTTAATTGTTGTTCAGTGAGATTGACCACTGTGCATGGCATGTCGGGAAACGCCTCGTCAATTTGCTTGCCGTATCTTTTTCTTCTGTCACTCAGTGCAGCGGACGAGTTCGTTCTGCATGCTACTGTGAGTGATGCTGTCGATCTTGTCCCAGTCGTCTCGATGCAGTCTGCTTCTTAGTTGACTTGCCAAGTACCCAAGTGTTGCATGAATCCACTCCTGAAGAAAAGCAATTTTTATTCTATTGTAGATACAATAGGCCTGGGCGGTGGTGATTAGGCGCTTATATTTCGAGATTGGTGCGGCCCCTTCGTACCGCACCGCGGCAAAAAGGCGAGAGAGGACGTCAGTCGCCCTCTCTTGTTCCGTCGTTGACCAAGGCTTCGGTGCAATCTGCAAATATCCTCCCGCAGACGTGCAGTACAAAACTGTTAAGGCTTTCTTGGCCACCTGTTGACAAATTGAATGTTGGTTTTTTCCTGTCTCCCTGTGGATGTTCCGTTTTGCAATCGAAGCTGTGTTGTCCATTTTTGGGGTTGTTTTTCAAGGGTAGTGTCATTGACGCTGATCTCACGAAAAACGTTTTCCAAGTGTATTATTATAAAAAAACCTTTGCAGTATAGCCACTGAGGACGTTCTAAAAATGTGAATCATGTCTGGCGACTAGATTTTTAGTTTGAGTACGCTTGAGACAGAAAAACATAAATAATTGTGACAGTTAATGACTTGTATTGTTTAGTTTGCAGCCAACGTATCTGAGTTGGTGAGGACGCTCTAGCCCCTAAAAACCAGTTACAGAAATCAAAATAAGAGTCACTGACTTATGCATTAGCTGTTTTGGCATTCGGTCGACAGGTCTTTGAGACATGAACTGTAGTCACTTCCTGTACCGCTCAAGGGTGGTATCCTTCGTGCTAGAAGTCTAACTGAATGTAGGAAACAACGCAAGATACGTTGAGCAATCCTGTAAAGGACGAGTTACTTCCTGAATGACACAGAATTAGCCCACAAATTTCGCTTGATTTATTCGTATCATTTCCCATAAATAATCTGAGTGATTTTCACGTAAGATGTTAAATAAAGTTATCAGCTTATGGCTTTGAGTCCGGGAAAAGTGATTCTACGTCGAAATTGCAGTTTATCTCGTGTTTTACGTTAAGAGCTTATCTGTCCTAAGCAGCACTGGAGCAAGAAGAATGAGCACAATGATATACTATTCCGCTAGCTGAGAGGTAACATGGTCGCCTGCAAAGTGTGGGTTGTTTTTGTTGCCAGTGCCACTCTCTCTGTACGATACATATTTAGCCATTTCGTGGCAGATCTATAAGTAGTCAGATCGAAAATCAATAAGGAAATTATTTTATTTATGAAATGCTACGTTTTCATACTACTTAATTGTGACAAACGGCCGGCAGGAGTGGCCGTGCGGTTCTAGGCGCTATAGTCTGGAACCATGTGACCGCTACGGTCGCAGGTTCGAATCCGCCTCGGGCATGGATGTGTGTGATGTCCTTAGGTTAGTTAGGTTTAAGTAGTTTTAAGTTCTAGGGGACTGATGACCACAGCAGTTAAGTCCCATAGTGCTCAGAGCCATTTTTTGTGACAAACGACAGCAAGTAAACACTGGTCACTTCTAAGTCCATAATGAGTAATATCTTGCTAATTCATACTAATATAGGCACACTCCTGTTAGAGATATTTTATGTTTTATTAAAACAGACTTTTTTTAAAAGAATATGGTGGTAATTTAAATTTCATTTGGATTAGCACACTGCATATTTTAATAACGCTGCCGAATATTTTGTTGAACACAGCAGTAAACATCAGAGAGAAATTAATCATCAACAAAGTATTCCCTCGCATTATTTACAACAGTCTGACACCGCTCAGATAGTTTACCGATTCCTTGTCTATAGAAGTCTACTGGCTCTGAGTCAAAGATGTCATGAAATCAGAGTGGAATTTTCTTAAATGTTTTTCGATGAGGAGCTTAAAAGGTAAACATCTGAGGGTATAAGATCGGAACAATAAGTGGTTGAGGGATGGTTTTCCAAACTGCTGGATAGTTTTGTTAGTAAAATCGTCAGAGTGCATTAACGTTTTGTACAACAAATGATGAAATTTTGTAGGTCCTTTTCTCGTGTCTTAGTTGTTGGCAGAAAATACCAGCTGCGGTATATTCACCCTGGAGAGATTTCCGTAATGCACAACACCCTTTTTGAACGACCAGAGGCAAAATATTATGTTCAAACTGCCCTTTACTCGAGTACATGTGTTTTTCAGGTTCAGCCATTAAGTGTTCTTAAGAAGCTAAAATAAAGATGTAAATAGTCACCAGTGGCAATGTTGAATTGGAATTATCATTGATCCAACTAATAAAAATGAAGCAAAAATGCATTAATGACCACTCTTTTGATTTTTGTTGTTTTAAATTACAGCATACGGTGCTACTTCTTACGAATTCTGAATCTTTCCTACTGAACGCAAATGTCGCATGATGCTTAAATGCATGCACTTCATCCCATATGTGTGTTACCGACGCTTCCTGAATATGCAAATGCATTCATGCTAGAACGATCTTTCTTGAAGAAAAAAAAAATCATTTGCTGACTTGGTTTGCCCAAAAGCACTCGCTCCACACACAACACAAAGGTTCAGAGCAACCTCTGCTGCCTTCACCCGTCTATTAATCTAAAGCGAACAATATTTCGGATATATTAGGCCTTTTTCCACTTGCGAATACATTTTGTCACACTTGAACAACGTTCATAAGTTTCAAGCATTCGTAAGCCAAATCGCACCTGTGAGATAAATACGAGAACTTCAAATAACAAAATGACCATTGATAAATACACTTACAGCGCCGTACCACATTCAATTGGCCGGAGGCATCTGATGCAGGCGGCAGACGGCGTATGATGAGTAACCTAGCTGCTGTGGGGCGAGGAAACTCTCTAGTGTAATTGTTCTGAATTTGACGCATCCACGAGATGTTTGGCGGAAATGTTTCTGGAACGTTTTACTGTTCAGAAAATGGCTCTGAGCACTATGGAACTTAACATCTGTGGTCATCAGTCCCCTAGAACTTAGAACCACTTAAACCTAACTAACCTAAGGACATCACACACATCCATGCCCGAGGCAGGATTCGAACCTGCGATCGTAGCGGTCACGCGGTTCCAGACTGAAGCGTCTAGAACCGCACGGCCACACCTGCCGGCCGTTTTACTGTGAAAGGAACTATGTTTGAGATTCCATCAGATTGATAACTTTCCAGATATTCATACGCGACTTAAATGGACTATGGGATGGAGTGGACATGAAGCTTACGACTTTTTCCCCCTCCTCCTCCTCCATCATCATCATCATCATCATCATCATCTTCTTCTTCTTCTTCTTCTTCTTCACTAGTCCATGAGCAGATACGTTTCTGTAAAGCTCGAGAAGGCCGACAGGACATTCTCCATACACTTCCATATCCTACCGTGTTGGCAGATCGTGTATATTGCCGGACGTAGAATTCTGAGGGGGAGGCCGGGAATACTGTCCGCCTTAAGTGAACAACTCAGACTTCGTCTCTGCGACAGCTGTCTAGCGGCCAGGTTTCATTTCCAAGACTGTCCTTTATTGTCGTCTTGATGAAATATTGTGAATGACTGCATTTAAGATGTGATTCTAAGTAAATAAAATTATTTGCTTGAACTCAAATTTCACGTTTGGAACGTAAGCTATGACTGCTCCCTGATGTTACGTTCCAACTAGGTGTAATCTAAAAGGTATACCACAACAGTATCGTGTCGCCTTAGAGGTAACATGCTCAATTTCTAATGTGCTGGTCGATGTAAAAGTCGTTTTGGATCTTGCAGGAGATAAAGTGCGGTTTGTAAGTCTTTTTCTTGTTTTCTGTGTTAGAATTGCAAACGGCCAGAACTAAATTCAAAGACTAAATTGTAAGTCAAGGTTTTCCTCATAAGCCATCTCACATCCTCCATTCAGTACGTTGTAGGAGTGAGCAGAAGTGTCTGTTTTGGAAATACTTAGTTACTGCACAAGAGAAGTTCAGAAAACACTCCAAGGCACCATTAATGACAGTAATACGTGTGTTGTTTGACATTTAAGGCATCATCACCCAGGACAAACGTTACGGAAGTAATGAACATACTGAGGTAATACTGGAAGTGATAAACATATTGATAACACAAGTTTTTTTATATCTTTCTGTTTGTACCTGATTCAGAAGAGATACATTTTCCTTGTAAATATACATTTTGATTACTTTCATCACTTGAATCATTTCACTACTGTGATCAAAACAGTTTTCTTCCATTACATCAAAACTTTCGTCCTAAGATAGATATCATAAGTGTTTAATTCAACTACATTTCAGTCAAGGTGATATAATATATGTTTAAAAGATACTCAAGCTATTTTCTGCACGAGCAATTGCCGCATGAGTAATCTTGCTATTAATGTGTCGATTTCTTTTTCGTATATCATTTCTGTTTCATGGAAAAGATGTGACATCAGAGACCATGTTATACCATTTCGTAATTGAAGCGTGGGCTATTGGTAGAATGGCCTGGAGGTTAAGGTGATCAGTTTTTAACCTGCAGTTAGGCGCTTCGAATCCTGTCACTTCTACTAATTTTAACACGTGGTAAGAGTTGTTAGTTTAGTTTGACAACGAGAATTATTAAGCATTCAAAAGTTTAAAGTATTCATAAGTATACAACTGTGGATGTGGTGGACTCAAATGCTTGACTTCACGTCTACGCCGCTGGTCTTGTACCAGTTTTTCTCTTGATGTATTATTTCTGGTAGGCATTAAATGGAAATTATACCTTCTTTGTGTTTTTTTCGGTACTGACATCCTACCTGCTTGTAAATACAAAGAACACAAATTAAAATGATGCTTTTTTTAACGACGTAAAAAACTAAATGCTTTCTCTTTCTTGCTTTCATCGGCACTGACGTCATGCACCATGTGGCAAAAAAAAAGTTTCATATTTGTCTCAATCTTTTTGCTCAGTGGTCGTAAAATACTTTAAAATCAAGAGTCTATTGAACGACTGAAAAGAGTGAAACAGACAGCCTGAGGACAACAAAAGATCATTTGTCATAAACAAAATTTTCTCCCTAACAAAACTAATTCAGTACCGCGTCCAGGTTCCGTCCTCTACAACTGAAATTAGTCGCACGGGACTAGAGGTAATATGTTTTCGGATTAATCTGTTATTCTATAACAACCCTTCCCACGCGTCATGAAATGCTTCGGTTAGTGCTGAATGCTGGACTTCTACATCAATAACTTTCTCCATCTCTGCCCTATGGGACTGAGATCACCACCACATTTAGGAGACAGGTCCAGCATCTCAACGTCTCCGTGCATTTGAAACCAGAAAACCAGCGTTTCACACAGTTTGCTGTGCGGACAGGAGATCGGTCATGTTGGAAGATTGTTCTGCCTCCCGAAAATCTCTGAGGAACAAAAGGAAGCGTTACGTTCTCCATTATTTCGCAGTAGTAATGACTGCCAAAGAAAGCCGCAACCAATTACTGACATCCAAACCCAGACTGGAAATGGCAATTTGTCCATTTCTTCGCCGGTTTCCGTTCATACTTCCCTTTCTCGTTGAAACGACGACGAATGGTTGACCTGTTCACACTTAGCTGGAGGATTTCCTGATGTCAGTGTTAGCCCAGAATGGGTGCAGTGGAGTCTACTATTGTCCGTGGATGTCCAGGGTGACAACGATGGTCAACGCGGCCTCCCTCCGCCATCTTCTTTACCCAGAGATAGATCGTAGATTTGCTCTGTCCTAGGGTACTGAAATGGTGCTGATACAGTATTCATATTCACAAAGCCCAAGGATGTGCCCTTTGTGAAAGCCCTTGAGCTGTGACATTTAGCGAGTAAGCATCAGCTGATAAAGCAAGAGAAAGCGAAGTGCAGCACAATGCGGAGAGCACTTCCTTCACCACAGAAGTCAAATTAGTTCCCGATTACATGCTTTGGAAAAAGATTTTAGAAATTAGCATTGTTTAGAGTATCATGTAAATGTGTTTTACTTATATAGTAATAATAATGCCACCTTTCCAGAGATTAAGATAAAATTTAGATTCAGGTTGTGGTGCAGGTAATGTTGCTGTTGCTACTGTATTTTAGTCAACTGTGTTATCTTACAAGTCTCAAAAGTCTGCAACAACGCTTCGTATAAGTAGTAAGACAGTGGAGCAGGTAAAGCGCTCAGTTTGTAAGCTCTTGTTATCGGGTTCGAATTCCGCCGATTCTACAAATTTCAATTCATTGTAAGCAAATAATTGTTAGTTTACGAGGACAATGGCAACTGTAACGCTCAAGGTAATCATAGTATTGTAAACATTTGTTTATATGACTTCCAGAGCTCACTGGAGGAAGGCAGCCTTCGATTGTTGACCGTTTTGTATTTTTAGCTGTACCATACATTTGGATGTTAAACCCAGTTTCAACATCTGATTTCCACAGCTACAGGAACACAACGTGTGATACCTCTTAGGCAAACTGTCGGACGAAATGTTCGACCTGGTCCACTGTGTGTAATTTGTAATCTAAACGCATCATCCGTTAGATACAATCAGGAACGTAGGAAATATGGGCTTCGGTGATCTGGTGGATTGATCCTATATTCTTAGTTGCGCGGTAAGGGCTCTATTTCTGCTTCCTGCATGTACTTTGAAAATACACGAACAGATCTCCTTCACCTCTAGTAACGCCATGAGTAGAACTTCAGGCAGCGCCGTAGTTCAGAATCAGCATTATTAACATCGTATACGTACCTTCGCTTCTAAAGGAGGCAAATCCAATTGCAGAGGCGGAAATCGCGGCAAACAGGATCTCTGTCACCAGTGGTCTTCCTTAGATTCGAAATTTTACTTTATTTACTGAGCTAATGTTCATTTAAGATCACATGGCTCTTATTTTATTTGAAATTGAGACTCTGAAAAATTTGATGCTGGTCTGGCATTCGCATTCGGACCTCCTCTTTCGAGGCATCTTTCCCACATGGAATGATATAGCTCGATCAGCTATCAAATCTGAACTTTAAATTACATTACGAAAATTTTTGTACTGTATCGGGACAAATATCCAGAAACTGATGTCCCTGATAATTAATGACGAAAGATGTTAAATATGGCTTGTTTTCCCCTTGATTGGAAACTCTTCTAGGTCTACATGAAAGGCACATACGTGGTTTCGAAACCTGGTTCAGCACAAAAAATGTATAGTTTAAAGCCCTACCATATGCATACCGAACTACTAATGACAAATAATTTTCATTTTTAGTGTCTCTTCGTGTGGTATCAACAATAACGATGCCATTCTCTGTAGTGAAACATGCACGCATCTCACTACTATTGAACAAACGTATAGTGGATAAAAAATAGCGACAGCATGTGCCGGGACTGATTCCCAGTCTGGCAAAAAATTGTAACCTCATTTCAGTTTCAAAGATCTCGGTGCCGGCGGAAAAATTCGATATCTAACATCCGATTTTATTTAGTTAACAACCTGATTATGTGCTGGGTTCGAGCCCCGCTACATAACTTTACTTACGGCACACAATGACAATTCATTCTAAAAACATGCAAATTTCGGAACTTGTAATTGTATTAAACGTATTTAGTGGTTAGGTAACAGGAAAGTAGCGGTCTTGACATGATTCCAGGTAGAGCACAAAAATATTCAAATTAAGAACTGAAAAATGAAACTATTTATAACTTCGATATTTGACGGGTTTTTGTGCCTAGTCACGAATGACGAACGCTGCTGTTATCGACTCTCGGCCAGGCACGAAAGCTTTATTTAGTTGCAGTGGCTGTAGATGCTTGGTTTCACTCCAAATACAAAACAACGGAGTTCGTCATGTTGTTTAAAGACAAACACGTGCGCACACAATTGCTCAATCACGAGTAAAGAGAAATTACTGGTGATACGGTGTTAGTTTTGAGATTTTCATAGAGTACTTGCCGTTGTTAATGACGTTACTTTTCACTGGTTAGTTACACAACCAATTTATTACGTACTACTCATATTAGGCACGACGTTTCACAGTTGTGGAAAAATCGTTTAAAGAGCAAAAATCCTTCGAATTGTCACAGAACTTTAGGAGACCAGGTATTGTCTCAAAATCTCTTGTTTGTAAAAATAATTTTGCCTAAAGATTGCTGTAATGACTTATGTGACGGAGTTAGCTAACTCAGATTCTAGTGACTGGGGTAGTGATTTTGAGATTTCTGTAATAAAATTGAGTTTGCAAGCGTTAAGGAATCTATCATATCTAATGACGCGTATCGTGGTGTTTATTTACCTTAAAAGAAAATGTTCTCTATTGATCTCTTGTGGTGTCCACCTTTCATAGTCAAACGAGTGAATTACAAGCAGATTAGATGACATCAAGACAGCCGCGTTACGCAGGCTGCATGCTGGCGAAACACAATTCAGGTCGTTCGGATACCGTTGGGAGTGATAGTACATGGGAAAAAGTCTATGATGGAGTGAGTGGATCACTGGAATTACCAGTATTACCGAACGTAAGCGATAGGGGCAGGTGCAGAAATCGGTCGTGATGGAGCACGCGCTATGTGCGACCGACCACAAAGCAAAATTCACCTACACCCGAGTTCTTGGTGTAGAGATGAGCTGTAACATCCACTTGTTCAGAGAAGCTATAGAAGTAAAGAAACATGAGAATAGCTTCAACAAGAAAGAAGAAAAAAAGAAAGACGAACGGTTCCTGGAACCTCGTGCTGCAGCGAACGACCGATGCACATAGCAAGAAAATACTCACGGAAAAGCACTTGGACGCTGGGGAGCCAGATACAAGTAATCTGCGGCCGTGATCTTGACTGCAGTCCACCACCAACAATGGAGAGTGTGTCTTTGGGAATGGTAGCCACTCGTGCTGCCGAAACATCAGAAAAATCATCAAACAAACGTCGAAGGAAGAGGCCAAGACGGAAGTTGTAACGTCCCACAGGTTAGTGTGTGGTTAAAAATGGTTTAAATACCTTGAATATCTTGCCTTCGGTGTCCCTCGACGCCAGCATACATGAGCTAAAATACGCTTCTTCAATAAATACAGGATACCATAATGGATTTCACTACAATGATGTAGGCCACAACTGAAGTAAAGTAAATACGTAGATTTATTCATTTCAAAACCTGTAACATATGAGCTCATGATCAATCTTCGGTGTAATAAGCCTCGCCGGCAAAGGTGGCCGTGCGGTTCTAGGCGCCGCAGTCCGGAACCGCGGGACTGCTACGGTCGCAGGTTCGAATCCTGCTTAGGGTACGGATGTGTGTGATGTCCTTAGGTTAGTTAGGTTTAAGTAGTTGTAAGTTCTAGGGGACTGATGACCTACGATGTTAAGTCCCATAGTGCTCAGAGCCATTTGAACCATTTTTTTGTTACTACTACAGCTAACCGATGGTAGCACACACTACACTGGCGAAATTAAATATTCCAGACGCAATAATTTGATAGAAATGCGTGTGTGAGGCCCATTGCATTGTTCAACACTAATACTCAACAAAGTAAGAATATAAAGTCATATATCTCTCTGCCTTTTGCGATATTAAATGAAACTGTTTAACACTCCGAAATAATCCGTCACTACGCTATTCTAATATACTGTTTTAGACACTGTCCAACACACGAGTTGCTCTACTGTAAATCCAAACCCGATTCATGCACCAGGAACCTATCTCAACTGTACGCACTGATCTGTCCTCTAGTGAATCCAACACTCATCTGCCCTGACAGTACTCGAGGCCGAGTATTTATATTATTCCTACAATGTACTACTTGTTACAATAATGCAAAACGTAATTTATAATATGAAATAGTTTAACAACATTATCAAACACTCTATAATATTCCCTACTTTGCTATAACAAGTTTAAGACATTTTATAAACACATAAAAATTATATTAATATTGAAATTGCGGAAATAGGCATTCTAACAATGTTAAACTGTCAACTATCTATATTTTGTTAATTAGGATGGAGAATTAATTCCTACCATTTACAGATGATGAGAACGAAATTGATTATTCTTTTATCTAAAACATTTTCCATATGTTGATTTTCTGAATCTGATTTTGATTGTATATGTTACAAAGGGTACGTATCTACTGTTGTTTGGTATTGCTATTATTCTTCTAAAAGTCTGTTTGCTATTATCGAAAAGTAATTGAATTTAATTATAGCTGGAGATATAAGAGTATTGATCTAATAATACATAATGCAAGGGTGGTTGCTATAATCATGGAATGTTACAAAGCAAATGGGCAGTTTGTCAGCAAGTGGCCATGAAGGTCTTAAAATTTTTATTTAATTGTTGGTCATATCAGTATTTCGCTTGTTTCAAAATCCTTATCGCACCTTCATCTCTTTTCAGTGCGCAAAGGACAATCGTTCAGGGGGACAATATTAAATGTCTAAGTCTATCACGGGTACGTGAAACAGCCGGAGTAGAAGTCAGAGGCACAGACAGAGCCAGGAGGCACAAGGAGCATCCGACGATGTTGTTGGCTACTCTGCTACCTTGATTTCGCCACTGCTCATAAAACATTAACCATAACTTTATCCGTTATTCCTCACTATCACTCCTATTCAAAGATATCCGGTACCAGAGTGTTGTCTTACTATTTATTTATCCCGAACTCAGTGTTACCCCTCATGTGTTAGTCCAGACCAACTCAGTAGTTGTATTTAATTTTATTCAGAAACATTCTATCGAGAAGTTATAGCTCGTAAGTTGTCTCATATAGAACGGAACGGAAATTGGTTATACCGTCCAGTTCCTTATGCATAGCCGGGCGCTGTGGCCGAGCGATTCTAGACGCTTCAGTCTGGAACCGCGCGACCGGTACTGTCGCAGGTTTGAATCCTGCCTGGGGCATGGATGTGTGTGATGTCCTTAGGTTAGTTAGGTTTAAGTAGTTCTAAGTTCTAGGAGACTGATGACCTCAGATGTTAAGTCCCATAGTGCTCAGAGCCATTTGAACCATTTTGAACCTTATGCATACCTTGCGCGTCTGCGAGATAAATAAATGTAAATGTCGTGGGAATAGGGCCTCCCGTCGGGTAGACCGTTCGCCGGGTGTAAGTCTTTCGATTATACCCCACTTCGGCGACTTGCGCGTCGATGAGGATGAAATGACTACGATTAGGACAACACAACGCCCAGTCCCTGGGCGAAAAAATCTCCGACCAAGCCGGGAATCGAACCCGGGCGCTTAGGATTGACATTCTGTCACGCTGACCACTCAGCTACCGGTGGCGGACATCTCGGACATGAAGACTGGTTACCCTGTAGATGGTAGCGCAAATGAAACCAATTGTTTCAAAAACGCTAGAAAATTTGGTCCATTTTTTTGATGCTTTAACGACTAGACAAACAATACATTTAGTTAGTTTATTATTCAAGTCTATCATTCATTCGGTAGCATATGGAAAGAAACAATGGAAGAACGAATACCCCACTGCACTCATGCAAAACTATAATGTACCATCCCTGTTGCGAAAGAGGAATCACTTGCGTTGCGTTTCAATAACAAAAGTATATTAAAGTTAGGTATGTCTATTAAATACTGAAAAACGATATTCACGGTACACTCGTGAAATGGTCGTACGGGTAAGTCTCCACTTCGTCGCTACCTCAGAGATGTCGTGTCCCATCGCTCGTGCGCCAACAATAATGCCGTGTTCGAATTCACTTGAATCTTGATAATCTGTCATTGTAGCATTAGTAACCGATCTAACAACTGTGCCAGACACTTGTTGTCTTATGTAGGCGTTGCCGACCTCAGCTCCGTATCACTGTATTTGATTACGCATGCCCATACCTGTTTCTTTGGCGCTTCAGTGTAATATATTTTGATACACCATTAGAAGTTTCTTTAATTGCAACATAGACCTGTCGGTCAACATCTTGGTAGACGCATAACAACCCAAATATAAAAAAAGGCGTTGAGATCAGTGTGGAGATGGAAGAGTGAACGAAATGTTAACTCAGTTAACAAATTCAGATGTAAACAGCAAACGTACGAGAAAATCTGAACCGCTTCTGCTCACTTGAATGAAAGGTATTGCAATCTACATTTATTTCCCTTTACTAACTCCGGTATTCTCTGAATATGAAAACGGAGGTAAGGGTTAATAATATTGGAGTAGATAAGTTTCGCACGCAAGTCTATTTACTTTTATTCTACACACGGTGCATATGGGCTACATTCAAAAACTCTGAATTGTAAATCAAGTCTGCCAGCTTTCGAGACATTTTTTCTTGTTTACAGACCTTCCCCTTACAAATAATGGAGGAAACAACTGATTTTCAGAAAATACACCAGGCGCTTTCCTCGCTGAAAAGGACTACCGAGGATTTTGCCGTTCTCTTTAGCTTCTCTTCCTTCATTATCTGTAGCACATGCAAAGGAAGCTATAAAACTATCTTGAGAAGGAGCTCATAAAGATTACTGGTCTGTGCTCTTCTGGGCTATGCTTACGGCTTTGAACTTCTAAGTGCTCGTTTAAATTCAACACTCGCCTGCCAGTAACCGTTTCCAGCAGAGCGAAGAACAAGGTATAGGCGGACAGGCGGTATATAACATTCACTGCGTATTCTATTAATTTTGGTCAACTCTGATAACCAGGATCGAAACATACTCCACTTCCCAAGGCTACGATGCTTTCTTCGTTCAAACAGTTCCAACTATATTAACTGGCACAAATATATTACAATCACATCCTGTATGTAAGCCCGGTAACATGCTTTTATGTGTTCCAAATGGTCTGTAATCTGCAACAAATATCACGTTTATTTTGAGGAAAAGGTCAAAATGGCAACTGTTGAATCATAGCGTATCAGACTTTAGAGCCTCTTATTTCACTAGATGAAATACACAAACTTGAGCAAACTGACGTCAGGTATAAGAGCTTCGTTTATTGTTGTTTCATTTCCTATTCGTTTTGTGATTGAGCCATCTAATCGCGTACTTCGCTCCCGCTCAGTCTCGTGACCCGAAAACCTCGTTCTCGAAGCACCAATACTTTTTTTTGTGAATAAAGCCGTCTGCAGCCCTGCATCCACGAAAGTAGTGTGAAATAAGGAGTGTAAATGTCAAAGAAAAAATGGGCGCGAATACCCAGGGACTCATGAGAAGGAGGTGACGTAGGGATCACTTTTACGGGAGTGACGATTTGCACGAATTTATTTAGTGGTCCTTTTCTAATTTCGGTTGTTTTAATGACTGCTGGGTACGATCCCACTGAAGGCAATTTACCTACAGTCAAAATTGTAAAAGTGAGTACAGATAACATGAAATAAAGCGGTTAATGGGGATCGTTAACATTAAGTTAAAAGACAAAGACTATAGAAGACAATCCTTGACTCCTGAACATCGTTGATTTTATAGTTTCATTGTCGAAGACTTTGTGACAAGATATTAATGAGAGAAGTCAACGTCAGAGAGAGAAGTACACGTTAAGAATAGTATGACTGTTACCCTTTACCGTTCTTGTTGATTAACTACGATGCGACCTAGTCCTTTGCGTACGTAACGTCTTTATAATTTGTGTCCATTTTCTTAAAAATTCATATCATTAAAGGAAAGTTCTTTTATTAGTTGAAACACTGATATCGGTTACCCTCTGACCAAGGCAATTTTATATCAGAGAGCGATCGTAGCCATGGCCTCCCTTGTACCTAATCCTTCTCTAATGCCAAACTATAAATAAACTAATCATTTCACCATTATTAATAATTATTTTTGAGAATAATTTTCAAACATGACTCATTAAACTACAAAGTTTGCAGTGGTGACATTTCCGAGAGAGGAGGATTTTTGTGAGATGAGCAAACAAGTATAAAAGGCATTGACCTGGATAAACAAGTGCTACAAATGTTTAGAAATAGTTACGATTTTTAATCACAGAGTATATTGGAACTTCACCTCGACCACTTAACATATTAATGATTATAAATAAATTAGTCCTCCCATATTATACCAGAACCCAATTGCGATTTGACGCCCATTTCGAAGGGAATTTGGACGTCATACTGCTTTCGCGGCTGTAGACCGACGTGGTTAGAACAATTTCACGACCCAGAATTTTTGTCTGTCATCAATAAATCACTGTGGAGCAATGAGTAAGTACAAAGATACTGGACACATTGTAGGAAAACCCACTGAAAAACTCACAAATAAGTGCAAAGGACCTATCCATAGCTCCATTTACTTACATGAACGTCAGACAAGGTATTGCAATTGACTTGACACGTGAAATACAACCTAACGATCAATTGAAAAACGACAGCGTGTTTGAATTTATGATCGTTTCAAGCAAAGGTTTAGTGCAATAAATGTGTGATGTAGCAAAATATGATTAATCAGTAAAAGCAAATCTACACAGACTTACTTTTAGACACACATCTGCTCAGAGGAAAGTCATTCTGTCATTCAGATAAATCACGAGTGTCCTAAGGGATCGTATTTTAGCACAATTTGCTTAGTGACATATATTTAATCTATTCGTTTTTCGACGAGAGAATAATAGAAGAAATGCGTATGAGCTTATTGGATCCATGCGTAATATAAATTAAGGACACTTAGAAAATGTAACAGATCTAATAAGGAGACTGCCTGCACTACGTTTGTTCGTTATCTTTTAGAACACCGCTGCGTGGTGTGGGATCCTTACCAGATAGGACTGACGGAGTAGATCGAAAAAGTTCAAAGAAGGACAGAACGTTTTGTATTATCACGAAATATTGGGGAGAGTGTCACTGAAATGGGCTGGACATCATTAAAACAAAGGCGTTTTTCGTTGCGACGGAATCTTCTCACGAAATTCCAATCACCAACTCCCCCCCCCCCCCCTGCCAAAAAAAAAAAAAGTTTGTGAAATCTTATGGGACTTAAACTGCTAAGGTCATCATAAGACCAAACACACACACCCATGCCCGAGGGAGGAGTCGAGCCTCCGCCGGCAACTTTCTCCTCCGAATGCGAAAATATTTAGTTGATACCGACCTACATAGGGATCAACGATCACCACGATAAAATGAGGGAAATCAGAGCTCGTACGGAAAGATATAGGTGTTCGTTTCTTCCGCGTGCTATAAGAGATTGGAATAATAGAGAATCGTGATGATGGTTCGATGAACCCTCTCCCAGGCATTTAAATATGATTTGCAGGGTAACCATATAGATGTAGATGCAGAAGTTAGAGATAATCGAATGCAGGGCTGCGTATCTCACCACGTTTTCGTTCACAAGAGAAGCATTGAGCACATCGGTTAAATTTACTATTAAAATTCGTACCCTTCAGCACGATCGAATCAGAAGAACCTCTCATTTCTCATTAATCTCTTGAACAGGTGGTGACAGAAAATCCAGGAAAAATTCTCTTTCATACGGTGGCAAGCTGTCGTTCGTCCACCATACCATTCACAAATTCAACAGGATCGGGGGGAAATGATAGTGAACATGAAGTGGTCTCCGCCTCCCAGGAAGGTAGCTTGATGAGTATAATTAATGTTACAACGTGGCGTTAGGGGAATGGTAGGGCCTAACAGATTACGTGCACTATGCTTCAATATATTTATTGAGCACAATCTTTTTTAAACACAAAGTAAATATCAAACGCTACAAATAAATAAAATATTTGTTCTATTACAACTGTAACGGACCAGTCACATTCGCCATTTTATTCATCGTCGAAGTGATGAATCGGAGTGTGGAACTACACGGCACTGTAAAACTTGAGGACGAAATAGATTTGGTTGACTTGATATGAGGAGGAGTCCTCGGGAAAGCGGAGGAAGGACAAAGTGTGACAGGTGTAGCCTAGAAGTTTGGTACTGCTCACAGCACCGTTTCACCTGCAGAGGTAGCATTGCCATACCCGGCACTGCTGCCGGAAGGAGAAGAGGTGGGTGACCGCGATCAACTACAGCATCACATAAACGCTGCATAGTGCAACACGCAAGAAGAGTCCCATGTCAAACAGTAGGTGCAATTGTAACCACATTTAACAGGACTAGAAGGCGTACAGTCTCACACTCCACTGAACCACAGCGACTACATGGGTGGTGACCTTTTGCCCGACGACCAGTACGTGTATGTTCCCTCCTACATCAGCGGTACCATTTGCGATGACACCAAGAACATAGGGAGTGGACTAGTGAGTGAGGTTGCGTGGTCTTATCGGATTAGAGCAGATGCAGTCTGAGTAGTGATTCTGGACGCACCCTCACACGGCGAGAGGTGGAAATACGTAAACGTACGCAGGAGAATCTTCGACCGTAGTCGTTTAGTGGTCCTGATGTTATTATATGGTGAGGCGTACTGTTGCAGGGACGAATTTTTGAGCATGATGCACTCACCCTTCTATCTTATTATAACTCTGTCCCCATTTACGTCTTTTCAGTGGATCATTCGGGACTGTCTCCTTTTCCACGGATGACAATGCACCACCGAATCGAAAAGTGCAGGTGGAGGATTTCTTGGAAAGAGGGGATACGTGGAGAATGGACTGGCCTGTGCATTTTCCAGACATGAAAACGATCGAGCACGTGTGGGATGCGTTGGGGAGACGTACTGCAGCTCGTCCTTACGCACCAACGATTATCCAACGGTTGTCAACCAAGTTGGCCGAATGGAGCATCCTACGATGAGAACTTCTTACCAATGTTGTGGTCAGAACGGGAGGGCGTTAGAGTTCATGCACTTCCGCTAGTAGTCATCACACATTACAAGAACCATATCCCGCCTTTTCTAATGTGCCTGCTCAATTATAAATCGCTCTTTTGAGCACAAGTTTCATTTCTTTTCGTCCCATTGCGTATTTTTTTGAGTAATCTGCTGTACTGGACTGTACTGCACTGTACTGCAATGTACTGTACTACATTACAGCAGTTCTTTCTGTGTATGGTGCAAGTTTCATCGAGCTACGTTAGTTGATGGTGACGTATCGTGTGAAAGTCTAGTGATTCACATCCGTATTCCAGTGTAGAAGGATGCACTGAAAGCGTTTGCTGAGTGATGGGATAACGGCTACAAGGGCCGGGGAGAGATCTGTTACGTGTTAAAAACGTCTGAGTCGCCAACGGATGCACACTCCAGGAAAAGGAGTCCTGGACGGAGGATGCGTAACCGTAGCAGCCGAGGAACAATGAGCCAGACAACTTACAGGTGCTTTTCCCGTGATAAATGGTTTTATTCAAACTAGATCCTAGTCTATCTTACATCTGTGTTCGTTTCTATTTGGCGTGGTTTTTTTTTGTTGCTCCAGGCCAGCGTATCTGAGTGTAAAATCAGTAAGTAACTAAATTTTATGAGGAGCAATCGATTTATGGATGTTGATGTCGTTCTTCTTATGTTCAACGATTCATCGGTTTCTTTTATACGTTGAGACAATTTCTGCAACGATGTGATTTTTATCTTCAGTTGACTGCAAGTGAGGATGTGGCATTAAGTTTCTGATTACCAGTCTTTGTGCCCATGCGCTGGATTAAATTCCAAATCTCTTCGCAGTATCTCATGCAGTGCTGGCTTGTGGCGCTGTTGATGGCGATCCGACCATTGAAAGGGGACGTTAAACTCCGCGGTCGCCTTGGTGCAGGCTGTGTGCCGGCACCGGGCTTCACATTTCCCTTTTCACATCATCATCATCATCATCATCATCGTGCAACAGGAACATAACACTACACTATACACACCTCCATTACTCCACAAATAAACCTATCACATATTGACAAAAGAAGGGAGCAATGTACAAGAACAGACCATTTCTGCCAAGCGGCTGAAACATCCCAGTGAAAAATACCAGCCAACAATTCCATACGATAATTTCATTCAACTTAGTGCAGTGCAGATTTCTTTTTAAACATTTGTTTCTGTGTGAAGTACTGAGAACATTATTATTTGTCGCGGAGCACTCTTTGTTTAATGGTCGAAATGAAGTTGAAATTTTAACATCGAACCCTCGGCCAGGCACTTAAGTATGATTTGCAGAGTATCCATGTAGATGTTGATGTAGATCACATATTTTAGGGTCTCAGTATGACTTTTGTGCCGGAACATTTACAGTATCAAAGTTTATTTTTTTTCTTTTTGTTAGACAGCTATTTGGGATAATAAATCCTAGAAAAAAGAACTTTTAAACTTTTACGATATGTTCAGGAAATGATGGTTGGCATTCTTGGAATTAATGTGAGTCACTCAGTTCAAAAGGAGAAGCGCCAGACAACGTATTTGCGTACAACTTTGGGAGAGGTTTAGTCAAGTTACACTTGGCACTCAGCAGTAATTATATCAATAGCAGAACAACCTCAACGATTCCTCGTAAGGAGCGCAGCTGCTAGCTACACTCACTGTAACTGATGAAAACATCCGACAAGGGGTGTATCTGTCATGATGCAGTCTCACCAAGTAACACCTTGCAATCACGTCCACGTCTGTGGTCGCAGCGGTTTGCATTCGACCTCGGGCAGTGTAGGAACAACTGCGCCGTGTATACGGCCCAGCGGGTTCGCTCGGGACTACCGCCGAGAAATTAAAATGGTGTTGTTTGCATTAGGTATTGTTGTAGATGAAAATGGCCACTGGTTAATATCACAAGTCACTGTATATGAAAAGGAAGATAGCACAAAGTGGCAAAGCCGAGTTACATCGTCCTGAAACTTCTGGGGTTTCTGAGACTGGCATTGTCGAATATTATCCGCAAACACGGTCTTCTGCACCTGACTGTATTTCTCAGTTTATAATGTGGTTCCATGCCACGTTGCCATTAATCAAAGAGCTATTATCCCCCCCCCCCCCCCCCCCCGCAGACACTGACGGAAAAGTTCCCGAATTTGACAACTCATCTGCAAATACTACCAAGACCATCAACATAGCTTCATTGGAATCAGACAGTCTCATTCTCTAGCGGCTCACGTACAGTGCGTCTAAAGTAGATACAAAAATTCTCTTTGAGTATCATATTCTGATGTCACCACGAAACTTTAATCATGAAATCGTTCCATACAACATACAACATAGCGTAAATTAGTGATTACAGGTCAGAGAATTCCATTTGTCCGCCAATGATGCCACAGCTCGAACAAATTACAATAGTGATGATAAGCTCCACCATTCGCGGTGATAAGCGATGCAGGTCATCGTAACAAAACGATACAATGGCTCAGCTTATTTAATCGCAGGAAGAAGATAAGAAATTTGTTTTAAAACTTTTACATACAATGGTTGTTGTTGTTGTTTTGGTCTTCAGTCCTGAGACTGATTTGATGCAACTCTCCATGCTACTCTATCCTGTGCAAGGTTCTTCATCTCCCAGTACTTACTACAACCTACATCCTTCTGAATCTGTTTAGTATATTCAGATCTTGGTCTCCCTCTACGATTTTTACCCTCCACGCTGCCCTCCAATACTAAATCGGTGATCCCATGATGCCTCAGAATATGCCCTACCATCCGGTCCCTTCTTCTTGTCAAGTTGTGCCACAAACTCCTCTTCTCCCTAATTCTATTCGATACCTCCTCATTAATTGTTGATCTACCCATCTAATCTTCAGAATTCTTCTGTAGCACCACATTTCTAAAGCTTCTATTCTCCTCTTGTCCAAACTATTTATTGTCCATGTTTCACTTCCATACATGGCTACACTCCATACAAATACTTTCAGAAACGCCTTCCTGACACTTAAATCTATACTCGATGTTAACTAATTCCTCTTCTTCAGAAACGCTTTGCTTGCCATTGCCAGTCTACATTTATACCCTCTCTACTTCGACCATCATCAGTTATTTTGCTCCCCAAATAGCAAAATTCCTTTGCTACTTTAAGTGTCTCATTTCCTAATCTAATTCCCTCAGCATCACCCGACTTAATTCGACTACATTCCACTATCTTCGTTTTGCTGTTGTTGATGTTCATCTTATATTCTTCTTTCAAGACACTGTCCATTCCGTTCAATTGATCTCACAGGTCCTTTATTGTATCTGACAGTATTACAATGTCATCGGCGAACGTCAAAGCTTTTATTTCTTCTCCATGGATTTTGATACCTACTCCGAATTTTTGTTTTGTTTCCTTTACTGCTTACTCAACATACAGGTTCAATAACATCGAGGATAGACTACAACCCTGCCTCACTTCCTTCCCAACCGCTTCTTCCCTCTCATGCCCCTCGACTCTTATAACTGCCATCTGGTTTCTGTACAAATTGTAAGTAGCCTTTCGCTCCCTGCATTTTACCCCTGCCACCTTTAGAATTTGAAAGAGAGTATTCCAGACAGAATTGTCAAAAGCTTTCTCTAAGTCTACAAATGCTAGAAACGTAGGTTTGCCTTTCCTTAATCTATTTTCTAAGATAAGTCGTGGGGCCAATATTTCCTCACGTGTTCGAACATTTCTTCGGAATCCGAACTGATCTTCCACGAGGTCGGCTTCTACCAGTTTTTCCATTCGTCTGTAAAGAATTCGCGTTAGTATTTTGCAGCTGTGACTTATTGAACTGATAGTTCCGTAATTTTCACATATTTCAAGATCTGCTTTCTTTGGGATTGGAATTATTACATTCTTCTTGAAGTCTGAGGGTATTACGCCTGTCTCATACATCTTGCTCACCAGATGGTAGAGATTTGTTATGACTGGCTCTCCCAAGGCTACCAGTTGTTCTAATGGAATGTTGTCTACTCCCGGGGCCTTGTTTCGACTCAGGTCTTTCAGTGCTCTGTCAAACTCTTCACGTAGTATCGTATCTCCCACTTCATCTTCGTCTACATCGTCTTCCATTTCCATAATATTGTCCTCAAGTACATCGCCCTTGTATAGACCCTCTATATACTCCTTCCACCTTTCTGCTTTCCCTTCTTTGCTTAGAACTGGGTTTCCAACTGAGCTCTTGATATTCATACAAGTGTTTCTCTTTTCTCCGAAGCTGTCTTTAATTTTCCTGTAGGCAGTATCTATCTTACCCCTAGTGAGATAAGCCTCTACATCCATACATTTGTCCTCTAGCCATCCCTGCTTAGCAGTTTTGCACTTCCTGTCGATCTCATTTCTGAGACTTTTCTATTCCTTTTTCCCTGCTTCATTTACTGCATTTTTATATTTTCTCATTTCATCAATTAAATTAAATATTTCTTCTGTTACCCAAGGATTTCTACTAGCCCTCGTCTTTTTACCTACTTGATCGTCTGCTGCCTTCACTACTTCATCCCTCAAAGCTACCCATTCTTCTTCTACTGTATTTCTTTACCCCATTCCTATAAATTGTGCCCTTATGGTCTCCCTGAAACTCTCGACAACCCCTGGTTTAGTCAGTTTATCAAGGTCCCTTCTCCCTAAATTCCCACCTTTTTGCAGTTTCTTCAGTTTTATCTACAGTTCATAACCAATAGGTGGGGGTCAGAGTCCACATCTGCCCCTGGAAATGTCTTACAATTTAAAACCTGGTTCCTAAATCTCTGTCTTACTATTATATAATCTATCTGATATCTTTTAGTATCTCCAGGGTTCTTCCATGTATACAGCCTTCTTTCATGATTCTTTAACCAAGTGTTAGCTATGATTAATTTATGCTCAGTGCAAAATTCTACCAGAGGGCTTCCTCTTTCATTTCTTACCCCCAATCCATATTCACCTACTATGTTTTCTTCTTCCCTTTTTCCTAGTCTTGAATTCCAGTCACCCATGACTATTAAATTTTCGTCTCCCTTCACTACTTGAATAATTTCTTTTGTCTCATTATACATTTCATCAATTTCTTCATCATCTGCAGAGCTAGTTGGCATATAAACTTGTACTAGGGGTGGGCATATACAATGGTGCAGAATCGTTGGCCCATCGATGCGAGTAGTCCTGTCAACATTAAGGTTAACTGCGTCGTCAGTGGCATGTCGACGACATGAGGAACTGTAATATACTGCGACAGACGAAATCATATCACTCCACATTTTGACTTCAGTCAATCAACAGTATAGAAACAGTCCTATTATCCTCATAGTAGGGTTTTGGGAGCCATTAGCTACACCAGTAGTAGCCTCAAACCCGTAGTCGCACTACGCTTACCCAAATAGAGGTGGAGGCGTAGCCACACAGTGAATAAAAGTAGCAGCTATCCCAGATACATGCTAATGAAAGGCATGGCTAGACGATGAATGCTTTTTGCCAGTGTGCTACAGTTCAAATCGATGATGCTTGATCCCTCTCAAGGACCCGACGCTCGTGACGAACTCGATGGGCAAACGCTTAGTATAGTTCGATGTTGTTGTTTATTTTTATTTTTTTTACTTATTTTTGACACATCGGAGTTCTCATTACGGATTTGATGTGATAAGGAAACTTCTCCATTTCGCAGTAGCACTTGCACCCTACGTCCTAATTTATTTGTTTGATGTATTACAATCTCTGTGTTCCCCTACAGGTTTTACCCTCTTCTGCTCCTTTTAACACCGTCAAGGCTATACGCCGATGTCATCATAGATCGCCTATCTCTCTGTCCCTTCTTCTTGTCAATTTTTGCCACATATTCTTCTCCTCACCAATTCCGCTCAGACACTCTTCAGTCGTTATCTTATCAGTCCACCGCAATTCTAACGTCCTCCTATAACTTCACGTCTTAAACGCTTCGATTCTCTTCTTTTCCGGTTCTCCAGTCAGTCCATGATTCACATCCATATAATGGTGTGCTTCAAACCTACATTCTCAGAAATTTCTTCCCCAAATTAAGGCTTATGTTCAATATTACTGGAAGAAATAAATTCTTCATTACTTTTGAATACATTATGGGAGTGACAGTGATCATTGTGTTAGAAATATTTACTATAAAAACTGTCTTGATCACGATTTATTTATTAAAATAAATCTTGATGAAGACTGTTTATATAGTAAATATAAATAAATAAATAAAATAATAAATTCTTCACCCGCGCACAGGTGCTTTTCATGTCATCCTCGATTCGTCCGTCATGTGTTATTTAGCTTCTAATCTAGCAGAATTCCTTCACATTGATTGCTTCTTGGTCAGCAGTTGGGCCGGCCGATGCGGCCGAGCGCTTCTAGGCGCTTCAGTCTGGAACCACGCGACCGCTACGGTCGCAGGTTCGAATCCTGCCTCGGGCATTGATGTGTGTGATGTCCTTAGGTTAGTTAGGTTTAAGTAGTTCTAAGTTCTAGGGGACTGATGACCTCAGATGTTAAGTCCCATAGTGCTCAGAGCCATTTGAACCATTCAGCAGTTGTGATGTTAGATGTACAGCTAATCTTAGTTCTGCTTTTCCTCAATATTTTCGTTTCTCTTCTGTGTATTCTCAATCCATACCATGTCCTCATCAGAATGTTCATTACTTTTAAGAGATCCTGAAATTCTTACTCACATTCACTGAGGGCAGAAATGTCGTCAGCTACGCTTGTCATTGATTATCTTTCACCTTGGAATTTAAATCCACTCCTGAAACTTTCTTTTATACCTGTCTTTGCTTCTTCGATGTACAGATTGAACAGCAGTGGCGAAAGGTTGCCCTCTTAAATCCTTTTCAATGCGATCACAGCGTTCTTGCCGCGCGGAGTGGCTGCGCGGTTAGAGGCACCATGTTACAAATCGTGCGATCCCTCCCGCCGGAGGTTCGAGTCCTCCCTCGGGCATGGGTGTGTGTTTTGTCCTTAGCGTTAAGTTAGTTTAAGTAGTGTGTAAGTCTAGGGATCGATGACGTCAGCTGTTTGGTCTCCTACGTATTCACACACGTTTGAACTTCGTTCTTGTTCTTCCATACATACGGGAAGTTTTCCGTCTTGGTTCTTTTACATATTGTATACTACGCGTATTACCTTTCTCAGAATTGACAACATCTTGTGCCAGAGATTTTTGATGGCTTTTCCTAGGTCGGCGTGTCCTGTGAATGAGTTCCGACTTTTCGTAAGTCTCGGTTCTATTATCATGCGCAACGTCAGAACTACCTCTTTGAAGCCTTTAGGTACATTGATCATCATCTAACAGAGCATCAATTTTCTACTCATTTTCTACACATTATTCATGTTAGAAACTTGTTTGTGTGTGCTGTTAAGCAGATTGCATGATAGTTCTAATACTTGTCTGTCCTTGATGTCTGCGGGATTATGTGGATGATACTTTTATTACATGGATGCTATTTCTATTACGTGGATGATAATTTTTCGAAAATCTGATCGTATGTCTCCAGTTTCAGAAATTATATACACTAACTTGAACAGTCGTTTGGTTGCCACTTTCCCCAGTGGCTTTAGAAATTCTGAAGGAACATTACCTATCCCTTCTGCCTTATCTGAATCGCAAATCTTCTAAACATCTAGTTCACCGTCGAGAAAGAGGTGGGACTGCCGTTTTCAGATGTTCTGGTACAACAACGTGTCTCCCAGTCAGTTTGCCGCGAGCCGACGCAGATTGATTTGAGTTTTCACCATCCACTACAGAAGAGACCGGCTATAAATACACTGGTATACAGAGGACAAACAGTTTCTGACGAAGATCACTTGGATCCCGAAATCAGTCATCTCAAGTATGTGCTTCGGAAGAACAGCTATGGGTCACGTGATATCAGGTCAGCATTCGCCAAGAAAAGGAAAGGGGAAAATGATAAACTTTCACGTGATTATATGCCGATTGCATTCCTTCCCTTCTGCGGCGCTGCATCCAGCAAAATAGGCAGAGTCCTGATACGACCAGGTATCAGATCTGTTTTCCGACCTCCTAAGAAGACAAAGCAGATGCTACGCCCTGTTAAAGTCAGTCTCGGTCTCAGGACTCCTGGAATTTACAACATCCTACGTGAATGTGGAAAGAAGTACATCGCTCAGACCATCCGGATCGTTTCTTACCGCTGAGCAGAATATCATCGGCATATTTAAATTCGTGGGTTGAATAAATCTGCAGTTTATGAGCTCAATCTCGCAAACAGACATATAATATTGTTTGGCGAAACAAAACTTTTGTCTCAGGCTCCCACGTACTTGGACCCTATAGGCAAAGAGACTGTAGAAATAAGAATGCGCGAGGAAACCTGCAACCGCGACGGCGGATGTAATCTTAGCGGTGCGTGGAACCGAGCTCTCGATGCAGAGGAGAGCCGTAGGTATTCGCCGCAATGTTTACGCTACGGCGGCAGCGGTGGCGCCACCAGCGCAGACGTTGGCACCATCCACGACAGCATGGCGTAACTACCGGCCAACCAGAAGCCGTCATTGGGCTATATAAGGGAACCACAGCAGCGTTTTTAACAGTTGCTCCTAACGATTACGATGGTGGAAATCGTCGAAAGCTTCAGGTTTAGCCCCGAACTGACGCGGCACAAAGTCCTAGAATGTTTTGTACATCAGTGCCGTGGCAAAAGACTTCGTTCTCGATTATGATTTGTTCTTCGATTGTGCTTCCCATAAAGGCCACCAACGTGCTTTTTGTACCTATCTGCCACTTATTCCTCTACATTCAACAGAGAAATTCCAACTGCACTCCTAAAGTTGCACCCTTGCTTTTCTTAATATCACCGAAGATTGTTTAGACTTTTCTACACGCTGAATGAGTCCTTCCAACGAACATCTCTTTTTAGGTATCTTCACATTTTTGCTGAGGCTATTACGGATTACCTTCCCATTTCTAATGAACATAAACTTCAAATTTCGTTGGCCTACTTTTATTTAATACTAAGACTCTATGCACGTGCGTCACAATTTTTTATTGTTGACAATGGTCATTCATTAAGTATCACAGCTACATAGTGTTATCTAAGATATCATGTCAGCTAATATCGTGTTTATAATTTCCACATAACCAATTCGATACTTTCATTGCGACGTGAATTATAATTAGATACGTACCTTCTGAGACAGTGCGAGGAGCTGGGAGTGATAACTGGCAGTAAAAACTCATGTAATAAAAAATCCAAAATTATTTTATTCGACTTGATGTCAGTGCACCTGTTAACACAGAATAGAAACCACACAAATTTCGTTAGGCTGAATACAAATACAGTGAACTGATCACGTGCTCCATCGGCGTTAAAGAGTTTACCTAAATGTTGCGTTATGCACATTTACAATTAATAATCGCTCTCTGTGGCCAAGTCCTGAGTTGCGTAACGCATGTTTAAAATGACGTGCTTTTCCAATTTTTTCAGGGCATTAAACTAGCCGTACATGTAACAGCAACATTTCAAAACCTCGTATAAAACGTACACATTAAAAAGAAAACATTTAGTAATATTAAATAGGAAATCATTAAAATTACTTGGACGCTTCCTTAAAACCGATGGCATTAGATTGTGATAGAACCCCGTGTTATAATAACTTGCGTGTGTAATTCCCGCAAAACTAGTCATAATGTAACACATAAAAAACCTTTCCGTTTTTTCCACGGTCTGGCAGGGGAGCCATAACTGATACAACTGAAAACACAACCGGAGCGACACAGTCCTGCAACGACACCGAAAGAACAAATGAGCTTGGCAACTTAAATGAAGTTAGCAAGGATTCTAATCTCCCCCTCCCACAATTTATTGATGCCACTACTATTGTCATGGTGAAGTTTCTTTTTTAAAAAAATACGAGAGGAGTAAGATTTACAACAAACTTTTTACTTATCTTCTTGTCTCGTAGTTGGCTCCAGTATTTCATGGTGCTGATTCTTGAAGCTAAAATTTTTGACATTTTAGGTTCTCATGGTTCCAGCTGATGTAATTAACTCTGAAGAATGCGTGTGCTTTTTTGTTTGTTTTCACGATAATTTATTGTCTCACATTTTACGATATCACACTGCCTTTTGAATTTTCACATTCAAAAAGCCGAAATTGCATTGTCCCTCCAAAATACAAAAGCACGACCGATCACATCAGAGCCATGCCCACGACTACTTCCTCACTCTGCGGTTATAACAATATTCCGAAGGGTTTACAAATTTTCTTGAGAAATGAATTTCTAATAATTCATGTTTGAATCCAGAAATAAAAATAATAAACAGTATCAGATTGCGTAATTAATAACAGAAATTTTTAAGTGTGCCAAATATTTAGTATCGGTAATTTCAATTTTTTTCTAAAAAAATTAGTTTAACTGTACATAAAGAGCTAGTAGCATCGATTGCAACAAGTAAAATAAAGTAATTTCTGTTTATAGATTTTAAATTGACGATAACACATTGTATACAAAATCGTACTAAATGATTTAGAAAAACATCTGAGATAGTACTGACCTACTCAAAGTTCGAAAATTAGTTCTTGTATCGACTACTTCTGTAGAGAAAAAGTAATGCTGGAGGAGGGTGTCCCTTTACAGGGTCAATCATTCAATGACCGTGCACAGCAATACACAAGTCACCCCACCGTAGAAAGCAGGACGGGTCAATGCGTTTTGTTTTAAAATCTTTCTCACCGAATTAAATTTTCATCTGTGGCACTCGCTGTGCAATGAAAGAAGAAAATTGTTAGTGTCGCATGCACATATGCCATCGATCTGCCATCGGTCCCGACCCTTCAGACAGCAGCTTGTTCAAATGTGTGTGAAATCTTATGAGACTTAACTGCTAAGGTCATCAGTCCCTAAGCTTCCACACTACGTAACCTAAATTATCCTAAGAACAAACACACACGCAGCCATGGCCGAGGGAGGACTCGAACCTCCGCCGGGACCAGCCGCACAGTCCATGACTGCAGCGCCCAAGACCGCTCGGCTAATCTCGCGCGGCAGCAGCTTGTTCGGTGTGAGTTCCCCTCAGAGGCAATGTACGGTGTGCATCTCCTCCGATGGTTCCTGGTTGACGAAGGCAGGCAAAGATATGAGGCTTCACATTCAATAGAAGGAAAACACTATTGTGTCTACATTGCAGGACTTAGATGGCAGCGGCTACTTACACTCAAAGCCACGAAACGAGGCACACACCCCAAGAGCGACACTATGCAGATAATGCTCTTAAACCGGGAAGACGTCCACTTCGGGGGCACTTTAGCACTCGTTACTTGGTTACAATGTGCAAAAGTATAATAGAGAGAAGGCCTCTATCGACATTAGTTTCACTTGTCACTAAACAGCTGACTTTTCACTGCTCTGCTGATGGGTGGCTTTATTCACGACAAATACTACTGATGGCCAGTACCAGCATCTCAGAGCTTAGTTTAAGTTCATTTGTTCGAATTAAATTTTCGACTAAGCAAATCCAGCAGATTGAGGATACGTATACTTAAAAAGCCAAAAAGTCCTCTCACCGGGCACACAGTTTTTCAATAATTAATTTCAATTTCTTCTGTGTCCCACGAGCTATCCTTTAAATTTCTACGAAGTTTGTTGTTTCTTCACTTTTCAGATAGGAGTCTGTCCGACATACTGACTACAAGGTCATACGTATGCTTCTAAAATATTCTCCCTTCCCAACCAGCTCACATGCAAATCAATTTATTGAATTATTACTGGATATTCCACAAGCCTCACTGTTGAATATTGTTAAGGTCTTAAATATTTTATAAGTATCACTCGTCGGACTTTGCAAAAGAAACAACAACATACATCTCTGATGTTATGAAGGAAAACGGAGATAACCGTGTAATAAATGCTAATTTGTCCGTTTGCATTCCACGATAAATAACAGGATGAATTAAACGTGAGACAGCATGGTACAAGCAACACGAGATGCATGTTTGGACTACGAGCGTGGCGTGAGTCAGCGAGAATGTCAGAGAATACTGGCGACATCATAGGTCACAATAGTGCAGAGGGCCTCTTGGAGTCAGGCAGCGTTTCCATCTGTCATCAAAACCAGTTCTTTCTGCACACATGCCTCAGCATGTCTCTGTTCGATTTCAGCGTGTTCATTATTTCGACTTCAAAAATATTTCGTGCATTAATATCAATATTTTTTTCGCTCTATGGTAATTTGCAAGCTAAAAATTGTTGTTAAGTTCCAGAAGAGACCCCTATCTAGAAGAAGGGGTAAAATCACATCACTAAGGATAACATACAACACAGCTCACCCGACATCTTAAACTGAATTCCTGTGAGCAAGTAAGATCCATTTCTGTGACAGAAGTCACTACCGGGAGATATCGTTACTTCTTTATAAATCTGTACGAGAAAGATATTATCTTTAGCAATATTAGACCATCAGAAGAAGCAGAACTACTGTCTGTCGAGTATAAATATCAGTGAATAGTCATTATCTGAACTGGCTTAGTGAACACTATGTACAATTCAGCACATCAGCTAAATTATCGCTACAGAGCACAGTAACTGTGAGGCAAATGGGCGCAAGAGCGACCATATTATCTCATGATAAAGATTTCTGAGTCGCAGCTGTACATCAATAGATGTAAACATTTGAAAATGAAGAAACCCGATACGCGTAAATAAAAGATATTAATTGTGATTAAAATTACGTGATTGCTGAAATGTCTATCAAAATGAGTTTTTAGTCAGACACGCCTTCACAGATCATCGCCACAGTTGCATTGGACGACCGATGTAAGAATGGATGTTGCTTTTAAGTTGCTCATTCGAATTTTTATAGCAGTGGTTGATATGTAAATGTTAATCAGACCTGACATAATTTGCTCAATATTGGGAATGACCTTACAACACCGCCCAGTGATAAAACTCTTCGTAGCTGAAAACCTCTTCTTGTGCTTCAGACAAGACACTTACGTTGTTAGATCTTTACCAAAAATCGTGGACCTGAGTCTTCATAAGTAAATATTGAGAGGGGTCCACGTGTACGTGGAGCCCGATTTTGTAATATTTTTTATGAAAAGTGACATGAAATGGTTATCACATGTAGAAGAGATTGTATCTTTGATACCACTGAACCAAAGATGTTGCCTGAGTGGCAGAATCGATTGTAAGCAGGGGCGCGCGAAGCGCAGAAGCAGCTGCCGTTGCACTCTGTTAAAGGTAGGATGCGAGATGTTAAGCTAGTGGCCAGCTGTGAGAATTTAGCTTTTGGCCTATGGACGCAGCATAATACAGTTTTGTAAGGTAAAGAAATTTTGCATATTTATTTTTAAGTATGCAGCAACGCAATGTGGATTTTGCTAATTGTAGCAGTACCGATCCTTGAATGTAGGAACCAAGTATTTGCCATCGGATTTAATGTATAGGTTGATTTAGCTACACCCGATTTGTAATATTTTGTGTGTTTTGTAATCCTGATAGAGAGAATTTAAATTTTGGAACCTATGTTGCCAAACGATGTAGACTTTTTCTCATGTAACAATCCAAGTATGAATAATTACGACAGTAAGTGAGAACTATAGAACAGTTTAGAAGTTCACTGATTTTGAAGTTAATGTAAAATGTTTCATATTAGATTTTATGAAGGAGAAAGTTTATTTTGAATACAAGTTGGTAAATGAATCATTCGGCCTGAGCATTTCCCGTTATCAGAACCTCATCCTCTTCCATGTCGTGTTTCTTTAATTCCAATGAGTTTTTTTTAAAGAGAAATGATTCTTCAATCAGAGTAAAAAAATTAATGATACACAATCAGAAAAGTATTAATGTTTGTAACAGATTTAATGCGGGCAGCATTGCACAGTGCTGAGCTAATATCCAAAATTATCATTGAATATTTGCAAGGTTATTCATTAATCAACTAATCTACTGACATTATTCGTATGAAGCTATTTTACGGCCGGCATTGCACTTCGCTGAGCCAAGATTGAATATTTTTTATGCCTACTGAGGAGAGAACGGAATACGAAGATTGCATCCGTTGCGACTCAAGAGCTAAGGGAAATATATTTGATTGTTTATTTGCTTAGGGAATTTTATCAGTTTATTGCACAGGGCCATAGAACTCGGTTCTCACGAGACTGAGTAAATTTCAGAGGGACTGATTTCATTATAGGCATTACATACTGGTTTTCCAGATTAAGTTATTTGATGTTTCTTTGGGCTACAGTAAAACTGATTAAGCACAGCATTTGCTCAACAACACAACACACAGTAAATTTGGACAGCACAAAGATATATTTTTTATAGAACGTTACAGTATTGTAATGAGTTTTGTTTCATTGATCGGTAATATTATGAAATTAATTTTACGAAGTTTTCGTACGAGTGAGTACATGGTATGACAGGAAGCTTGAGTCATTATTCATTAAGGAAATCACAAATCAGCCTCTTAAAAAGTTTTATTGATACAAAAACCATGAATACGAGTGGAACGCCTTTGCAGTTGCTACGTTAGAAAATGATCTTGTAAGTTGTTATGTCCAAAGTATTTTCCGGTTTCTAGTAAAGTGCACATTTATTTAAGAGCATGGGGAAAGCTAACCCGCCCACCGGGAAATCCTATCCATATGTGATTTTGTAGTGGTAGACAATTACCGTGACTCTGACACTTCATACTTACAGACTCGGGACGTGGATATTTAATGAACCTCTATCAGGAAAAATATGCTGCTGAGCTAAGGAACCCCTCACTCTGTTAGGAGTGGGACAAGAGTGTAACAGATATGACTTATAAACGTAGCCGAATACGAAGTACATGGGAATATCGGAAAGTAGAGCACCAACATTTTAAAATCAAAAAGTTCAATAGATGACACAAAATAACTTAAACCATTTACCTACTTTTCCACATAGTCACCAACGTTCTCAACACATTTCTCCCACCATGGTGCCAGTTACAATATACCCTGTTCGTAGAAGCCCCTTTGATTGGAGTATAGCCATCTGTGGATTTGCTGATTTCACTTCCGCATCTGTTGCAAAGCCTTATCTGAAAAGGAATTTCTTCACTTGACCTAACAGGTAAAAGTCGGGCGATGCAACGTCCGGACAGTATGGTGGATGCAGGAGCATCTACCTTCTAAATTCGGCGATTTTTCACGAACAGGAGTAGCAATAAGGGGGTGAGAACTGTCACAAAGAAAAGATTGTGGCGCACGACACGGCTTAACCGAAGTTTTAATGTAGGCTTCAGCATTCGCAGTGGTCCCGTGTTCAGCAAAGCCCAGAACACTGTCACAATCAATTTCCAAGTAGACTAAGTCACTTTTTATTTCGTAGTGGGATTCAACACGTTCTGCTTCATGAGGCATGCATGGTTTCGGGCTCGTAGGGTAGCGCACAACTTATCACCTGCGACGGTTCCTTTCAGAAAGTCATGCCCTTCTGTGGTGTAACGTGCTAATTGGTCCAAACTTGTCATCATTCGCAAGCCCTAGTGATTGTCTGTCGGATTCTTAGGCACAAAGAGAGTATTAGCTTTACGAAATGTCAACCTGTCATGAACAATATCGTACATGACACAAACGATAAAGTTCGCAGCTCTACTCGCCAATCGTTCAAAATTGCTGCCTCAGTGGCTCCGACAGTTATGTGGTACTGCAGCTGTTATCACCGCCCGGAGCGTGGTGAATCACTAAGGTTCACACGGCCCTCTTGAAAGAATGCTTACCACCGGGAGACATTGCTACTATCCATACGTCGTCTCCATAACCGCCACATTTCCCTGTGAATTTCACTTGGTTTATGCCCTTTCGCCCACAAGTATCGAACTATACTTCGATGTTCTTCACAATTTGACGACAATCACACTGATAAATTAGAAGTAATACTATTCATTCAATGTATTATCCTTATTTCGCTTATTTTGGTACCTGAAGTAATACATATTTTTTTTTTTGAAGTGAGCAGAACTGAATATCGCCATTAGAAGGCGTGCACGTGAACCTATCAGGAATGTCCTTTGTTGATTGGCCGCGAACTGCAGCCCGTGCCGTAATCGTATTCCACATCTACTGTACGTGTGTTAGGTGCTGGTTTGTTTACGATGTTACACGAATTGCATGGCTGAAGCACGCCAATATATTTCGACGGACAGTGCACTTCTGGGTTCCGTACACCTACTGTTCAGTAAAACTGGTGTTACATGCTTTTGGGGACTATATTTATTGTCAGAGAATTAATTCTGTTTAATTTCTTCATATCTATATAATCTTGCAGGGCGGTTGTACAAGTATAACTTTATCGATTTTCAGTTGGACAAAAAAAAAGTTATTTCATCTCTTTGCCTTAGAATCCAGAATACGGAATTTTACTCACTAGAATAGCACACTGATTTTAATTTCATGTGACACAGCTCAACTATGGCACCAGTTGATTACACGGTCAATTAAAGTATTTAAATTTAATTCTGCCATCCTTTCGTATTACAGAATCTATACTTTTTGAGAATGCTGAGCTGATTGGTGACAGTCCTGAAGATGAAGACGGAAGGAGTGACAAAATAAACACATACTATTTCTCGCAAGTGGACATACGTGTCAGTAAGCGCTGATCTGTGGCACTTATTTCTAAAAATGTTGTCATGTGTACGCACTGAAAGGGCACTTATCTCCTGCAGCAGATCTCGATTATTTTAGCAGGGTTCCTAAACTCCCCGGATAAAACGCTCAGTTGTCGCCTTTTTTACGTTTTGCCATGTTATCATGTGTACTCACTAAGCATACTTCTTCTGCAGTTGATCACAATAACTAATCAGTTTTCCAGCAGATTCATTAAGCTACATTGTCGCCACATCGCCTTTACTTACAGCGGTATTCCAGTTGTTTTACTGCTGGTGTGGGTGTTTTAAATATGTCGTTACTACTTCTCTATTCCTATGGGCCATTGATGTTGCTTACATTTCTCAGCAATAAAAACTGCTGTAGGTGGCGCAACGTCTGAGGTGTGTCTTGAGATGCCTATGGTTCCTGAAGAGGAGCAAGAGCACGTTTCTGTAGGCTTTGAAACACCAACGCTGAAAGCAGATGGAAACTGAAATCTTTATCGAGGACAACATGGAGCTCCACTGTCTGCTTTTAGGATGATGACATATTCGTTAGAATAATATTAGGAAGGTAAACGAGCTTGTATTAGGTTCTCCTGCAGGGTACAACTCAGAGGGATAGTGTCTTAAAAAGAGGCTGTAAAATGGAAGTCAATAAAAGTAAAACATTGTTAGAGCGAAGCCACTGGCTTAATAAGGAGGGTATGACAGAATTAGGCTAGGAAATGACAGAATAAATGTAGGAGGTGAGTTTGCTATTTGGGCAGCAAAATAACTGCCGATGTTTGAACCAGGATATAAAACGCAGGTTGACAGTATCCACAAAAACTTTTCAAGAAAAGAGAAATATGGTACCATCGAACATAAATTTAAGTATTAGAAGCATTTTCTGAAGGTATTTATCTGACGTGTTGGCTTCTATGAAAGTTAAACGTCGACGAGGAACAGTTCAAACATGAAGAAAATAGAAGCTTTATATATTTGCTGCTGTAAAACATTTCCGCGAAAGAGGGTGTAGTGTACCAAATTGAAAAGGGAAGAAATTTACGGCACATTGACTAAAACAGATTGCTTTGCAATTCACATGCTGAAGCTTCAAACAACAGCCAGTTTGATAACGAAACGGAAGAATGGGGGAAGAGGTAAGAAAGCAGAAAGAGACCAAGGCTTGGCAACAGTAAGTAGTGTTAAATGGATTTATGTGCAATTGGTTCGGCAGAAATGAGGTTTGCACAAGACACAGTAGCGTGGAGACCTACATCAAACCATAGGCCACAAGAGCAACAGCAATAATACTGTTTATTTCCCACATGTACATTAAGGTATTCATAGGAAATGTTAGATTCTGTTTGTCTATCTGTGTTACTTCAAATTAGTTATACGCCCTGCAAAAAATAATAGGGTAAAATAATAATAATATTCGGTTTATGAGGAGTGTGAGAAATGTAATGAGTGACAACACTGCGAGCAATTTTGGAACGCTGTTTTGTTCTTCTTGTGGAGACCGGTTAATCATCCCTTTCATATACTCAGTCCGACATTCAGCTCCGTACAGTTATCACATGATTTTTGAGAGCGGCATCAGTAAAGCTGCGTTTTTTTATTTATGTATTACGAAAACGGGACAGCGGAATTTAGAATACGCTACGCAGTCAAGTCTTGTGTTAAACGTGGGGAATCCGCGAGTATGACCATTGAAACACGTGGAACATTGCTGATCAACAGCAGGTTTTACCTTGCATAGTTAATTTTTGGAAGGACGAGAACAAGTTGAAATGAATCTCGCTCAGTGAGACCTTCAGCTTCAGAAAAATACAAAAAAAGTCTAACATCTGGGTGCTCTTGTGAGATCAGACCGATGTTTAACAATTATGATGGTGGGTGGCCTGTTAAACTTAAACATTTTCACCGTACATCAAATTTGGTCAACGATTTGTACAGGCAAGAGGTCTGTGCCAAAATGGTGCCGAAAAACCTCACATCTGAGCATAAGAACAGTCGATGAAAGATGTGCGTTGATCTTCTTGAGAAAATTGCCAATCACGTCGAATGGATCGGTTGTGAAATCACAGGTGATGATTACAGGATTTTTGAGTGCGATCCTGAGACAAAGCGGTAAACTGAGGAGTGACACACTGAGGTATCTCCTTGATAGAAGAAAGCTCGAATGAGCAGATAAAATATCAAAACAATGCAGAATTGCTTTTTTGACAGTAGGAGTATCGTGTCTAAAGACTTTATTCCTCCAGGACAATGTGTCAAGCAAGTGTTTCAATAAGATGTCATTGAAATGCTGAGGAAAAAGGCGAATCGGGTGAGACTGGACAAGTGGATGCTGCAGCATGAGAATGCTCCATGTTACACGTCCACTTTCATCAGGGAATTTTTGACCTCAAAAGGCATTCTTGTAGTTCCACAGCCCTCTATTCTCCTGATCTAAATCCTTGTGACTTTCTTCTTTTCTCGAAATTGAAAAAGTCTTAGAACGATGTCATTTTGGGACTCTGGATAACACTCAAAAGAATGTGACCGACATGTTGCAGGCGCTAGCAGATGAAGGCTGGGAACCATTCAACCTGTGCGTAGCTACTGAAGAGTACTACCACGAAGGGGACAAATTGCGAAATGTAAAAATTGAATACTCTGGCTGATAAAAAATCAGTTTAGTTACTTTTCTCACAGCAGTCGCATGTGTTGCCAAATGCGAATTAGTGAAAAAGGGAAATAATTGAAATCTGTAGATTAAATTAGTGTGATACGATGCAGAAAAATAATTACCTAGGCTATTACTTAACACTGGAAACTCGATTTATGTGTTTTGTTACTGGGAAGAAAAAATGAATATTGTTGACGCCAGCAAAGAGTGACGTGGGGCACTTACCCGTTTAGGCCTTGATTAATCTGTAAGCCGTGTGGTACATGTACTGCAATTGGATCACAAGCAATCACAGTGAATGGACTTGTTAACGGACAGATTTCGCTAAATGAAGTGTATTTCGGATTGCGTGGGAGAGAGAGAGACAGAGAGAGAGAGAGACAGGGTAGGGGGGAGGGGGTGAAGAGAGTGACAGATGAGAGAATGATACTGATTTTCTGAACACAGTGAAAAACCACAATGTACATCACGAATAGAAAGGACCCTGTAATACATACCAAAGCATACATCTGATGTATCTGCAGTTAGTCCAGGCTCACAGAAAGCATGTTTCTTTATTATCAAAAAATGATCATCTCAATATAAAGTGGCACTACTGGTGCTGAAGAAGTTTGCAGAACCCAAGCAGAGCTGAAAACAAAAAGGGGCCGATAACGTAAATTTCATGAAAAGTAAATATGTGCAAAATGGCTGACGCCTCAGGCACATCTGAAGAGCAACAGGTACGTTTCACATGTAGAATTAACTAAAACAAATCGTTACGCGAAATGGCTTAAACACTGACCGGAAGCTTATGAGTGGATCATTGTAAAGAAAGATGCCATCCTGGTTTTGTGCTTTGCCAAAAAAGGTGAGTCAATTTTATTTGACAGAGTAGTTATTGTTACAGGCTTACAGATTACATTTGCCAAGTCTACAGATAGTAATAAGTGAGTACTACACAAGTTTTCCGATTCGTCATGGCAATGAACCTGTTTACAAAGGCACTTTGACGTTGTTATTCACTACAGAAAAGTTGCATTTTTTGCTGTTTTACTTTCGCTTACAATGTTTATTTATTAAACAATATACACTTAGGTGACAAAAGTCATGAGATACCTGCTAATACAGTGTCAGGCCTCCGGTTTCCCGGCGCAGCGTAGCAACTAGACACGTCATGGGCTCAACTAGTCACGTCATGGGCTCAACTAGTCGCTGGAGGTCCGTGCACAAATGCTCAACCCTACTGCCTCCATAGCAGTCCACAATTGCTAAAGTGCTGTAGGATTTTATGTACAAACTGACCTCTGTCGATTACGTGCCATAAATGTTCGATGAGGTTGATGTCAGGTGGTCTGGGTTGCCAAATCATTCGCAAGAACTGTCCGGCATATTCTTCAAACGAATAGCGAATCGTGGCCCAGTGACGTGGTACATTGTCATCCATAAAAAATTCGTCGTTTTTTGCGAACATCAAGTCCATGAATGGTCCGCAAGTAGCCGAACATAATCATTTCGCTCAATGATCAGTTCAGTTGGACCACAGGACTCAGTTCGTTCCACGTAAACACAGCCCACACCATTATGGAGCTACCACCAGCTGACACAGTGACTTGTTGACAACATGCGTCCATGGCTTCGTGAGGTCTGCTCAACACTCGAACCTTACCATCAGCTATTACCAATTGAAACTGGGACCTATTTGACCGGGCTGTGGTTTTCCAATCGTCTATGTTGCAATCGATATGGTCATGAGTTCAGGAGAGGCGCTGCAGGCGATGTTGTGCTGCTAGCAAAGGCACTCGCTGCCATAGCCCATTAACCACAGACTTGGCCGCACTGTCCAAATGGATAAGTTCGTCCCACATTGATTTCTGCGGTTATATCGCGCAGTGTTGCTTGTCTGCTAGCACTGACAACTGTGCGCAAACACCACTGCTCTCGGTCGTGAAGGACATCGGCCACTGCTCTGACCGTAGTGAGATGAAATGCCTCAAGTTTCGAATTTTTAGCCCTTATTAACACTGTGGATAGCGGAATATTGAATTTCCTGACGATTTCCGAAACTAAATGTCCCATTCGTCTAGCTCCTAGTACCATTCCGCTTTCAAATTCTGCTAATTCCCGTCGTGAGGCCATATTCACGTCGGAAACCTTTTCACATGAATCGCCTATCACAGCTCTGCCAATGCACTGCCCTCTTTGTACCTTGTGTATGCAACATTATAGCCACCTGCATATGTGAAAATCGCTACCCCATGACTTTCGTCTCCTCAGTGTGTATGTGCAGCAATACGTCTCGCGTACCGCCCCTGGGGGATGACCGAAAGCAGGCTATTGTATTATGCGAGTCAGAATTTGTGACATACGCCATGGCATAACACACAGTTTTCAGTATCGATCTACTTCACGATCTTTCATTGTACATATCAATGTGATCAATAAATAGTTAGATTTGTTTTTTGGAGAAACTGTCGGCATAAATAGAAGTGATCGTACGTCCTAGAATATTGTATCAATTGCAATGATGCAGAAATAACGAGTTCGTAAAACCGTCCATATCGAATGCTTAATCTTTACATTTACAAATCTCATTTTCAAGTATGTAGCAACATTCTGACGATTCAGACGTCAGACAATATAAATTAACTTGGCATGAAGGAGAAAAATAACATAAAATTCAAAAAATTGTCATTGGTTTAAAGAGAACTAGACGACCAAACAGTTAGAAATTTAGGAATCACATACACTTCTTCTGAATCTTTTTTACATCATTTCTACCTCTAACGAAACTAATAACTGAACATTTGAATCCAGAAAAAAAGTTATGAAAATACGATTTTGTTCATTGCTGTCTTTTCTTGCAGCAATTGTGGTACACATTAAAAAGAATGAACTCAGTCATTACTAGCTCAACTGGAATATTTTGTCGCACCTACCTGGTTTCGACAAACTAATCTGCCATCTTTGGAAGTCTACAAAACTTACGAAATAGGACATGACCATACATGTAATTGAAGAACAAGGTGTTACAATAAAGTTCCTCAGTAGTGGCTGATAACATGCATAAGTAGACGTCAAATTAGGGTAAGTTCTTAAAATGATTAAGTTAAATATGTTAAAGTATTTATTTAAAATTATGTCATGTTGCAACAGTTAAGTCATAAAAATTATCTACCTATGCTAACGAAGCATAGTAAGTACCATATGGCAAAGTATACATAATCTATGCTACTATTGTAATTGCAGAGTTAGAACTTAGTGAGAAATTTTTTTGTAGCACGCTTGTTGCACTTTAATTACATGTGTGGCCATGTGCTAATGATTTGTATGTTCCTAAATTTTATAGACTCCTGAAAATAACAGACTGGGCTATCTAAAACGGTTAAGAATAAAAAATATGCCAGTTATGCAACTCACGACTGATTGTATATTTAAAAAGATTATGGAAACAATAGATGGACGACTTCAGATATTCTGGAACCGTATCAGTCTTAGTTTCTGCCCAAAAGTTGCCGTTAGACACTCTTTCACTGCGAAGTGGAAGCTCTCCACCTAGCCTAATTACCGCATTTTCTTGACTTATACTCCATAGTAGCTTCCGAAAACTGGCCGTCATTGAGAAAAATACTGCGTGTTCTGATTTCAAAAGAGTGTGGGTCTGACATTCAGCATGCCCATGCACTGCTCAAAAAATTATTTGTAACACTCCCATTACTCTCGTAGTCTGTGTTTTAGTGTTCGGAAACCTCCCTCTCAGACGATATGAGGAGACATCGGTGTAATGGAGGTAAACGTATTCCAGGATCATTTGTGCATCGTACAGCCTGGAGACATGCAGCGTGGGTCAGTTCGTGATCAAATCGTCCTCGCATATTGGCATGGGAAGGTGCCCTTCTAATTGGTGTACACGACAGCGACGTCATTCTAACATTCAACTGATATCTGAGGCATAAAACACTTAACGCCTTCCTCTAAGTGGTCACCGCGGTCAACATCAGCTGACGACGGGTACCTAAAAACTGTGATTTGTAGGTACCCCAAATAGAATGAAACCAAACTGCGCACTGTTCCTTCGAAGCAATAGAGATACGTTGACCGAAACAGTAGACAGCCCTACCCACGTGGTAAATTTGACCCCACTCTTCCCACCCGTAGCTCAAGGGTGAGTGAAAGAATTGGGCAAGGAAACACCTGCAATAGAAAGTGGACCAACTGCGATGGTTTTTCTTCACCGATGAGTCGTCTTATAATACAAACAATCCTGGTGGATGAACATCCGGAAATGAGCATTATATTAGAGGTTGAAAATACCGCTTCAGTTGTAAATTTTCTTTTATTTTCAAGACCGGTTTCGGGTTCTTATCCTCAGGTGTCGCAATGAAAACAGCGAGAGGCGGGAGATAATTTTTGCACTCTGCATTACACATAAAAAGCATAAAATTTCATTAAAAAAGTTTCAAAAAACTTTTAGAAAACGTTTCGAAGCCGCCGGTCGGGCTAGGTGCTATGGAACCTATTTCAGTGCGAAAGTGACACCAGATAGTACTACAGATGACTGCCAGCGTAGGGAAATATGCAAATAAAACCAGGACACTTACATTGTGCTGTGGCCCCCTTACGCCACGGTGGACGTGTACTAGGCGCGGTTTGCTACCTATGAGCGCAGAACAAGGAGTGGTGGATGTGAACGAGGAAGCAAATTGGTAAACCAGAGTGGCAAAAGTGATGCCACCTATTGACGTAGGGAAGAACACGGGGACACTAGCCCGGCTGTTCACAATTTGAAATAGTGGTTTACATTTAAAATGAAAAAAAAAAATGGATCTGAGCACTATGGGACTTAATATCTATGGTCATCAGTCCCCTAGAGCTTAGAACTACTTAAACCTAACTAACCTAAGGACATCACACAACACCCAGTCATCACGAGGCAGAGAAAATCCATGACCCCGCTGGTAATCGAACCCGGGAACCCGGGCACGGGAAGCGAGAACGCTACCGCACGACCACGAGCTGCGGAAGTTAAAACGAAGAAAAATATAAAAAAATTTAAAAATATATAAAATAAGTTAAGTGCATTATACGTAGTAAAGGAGTGTATTGAACAGGTCGGTACACACTTGACTTATTTCGTGTATTTTTCATGTAATTTTTTTTATTATTCTTCCTTTTAAATGTAAACCACCAACTCAATTTGTGAACGGTCGGGTTAGTGTCCCCGCGTTCTTCTCTACGTCAATAGATGGCAGCACTTTTGCCACTCTGGTTTACCAATTTACTTCCTCGTTCGCATCCGCTACTACCTCTTCTGCTCTCATAGATAGCAAACCGCGCCTAGTACACGTCCACCGCGGTGCAAGGGGGCCACAACACAATGTAAGTGTCCTGCTATTATTGGTGTATTTCCCTACCCAGGCAGTCGTCCGTAGTACTGTCTGGTGTCACTTTCTCATAGACATAGGTTCCACAGCGCCCAGCCCGACCAGCGGATTCGAAACGTTTTTTAAAAGTCGTTAAAATGTTTTAAGAAATTTTATATTTTTTATATGTGTTGCGGAGTGCAAAAATTATCTCCCGCCTCTTGGTATTTTCAGTGCGACACCTGAGGATGGGCTTATTGGAACCCGGAACCGGTCGTGGTACTAAAAGAAAATTTGCAATTAATGCGGTGTTTTCAACTTCTGATAACAGTCGTGGAAGGGTGTGGAGGCCTCCAGCTGCTCGTTTAAGGCGTGCGATGTGGATGTGGGTCACTCTTGTATACTGGATTGTATGGCATACACAGGAGCAGACATAGACTTAGGTCACAACTTAGTAATGATGAAGATTGGACTGATTTTTAAGGGAGTACTTACGAAGAATCAGTGCACAAAGAAGTTGGACATGGAAGTACTAGGGAGTGCAGAAATACGCTTGAAGTTCTCTGAGGCTAAAGATACACAAAATGAATCTCTAAAGAGGATAATCGCAGAAATTGGAAAGAAAATCAAGGTACAAGGAAGCTAACTGCGATGAAAACATGGGTACAAGAAAAAATACTACGGTTGATGGATGAAAGAAGAAAGTGCAAAAATGTTCCGGGAAATTCAGGAATAGAAAAATACAGAACACTTAGGAATGGAAGCTAAAGCGAAATGCCTCCATGAGACATGTGAAGAAATCGACTAAGAAATAGTTGTCGGGGGTACTAATTCAGCATACAGAGAAGTTAAAACAACCTCTGATCAAGTTCTACTGTTAAGTGCAGAGGAGAGAGCAAATAGGTGGAAATAAGGATGTGGAAGAACTTTTCTGATGACGTGCTGGCAGGAGAAACAGGATTAGACAGGAAAGAATAGGGGATTTAGTATTACGAATGGCGTTCAATAAGTAATCCAAACATTTTCGTCCTTAGCTAATTTTGGTTGGAAAAAGGCAGAACTTGTCGTGCGACATTGCTGAGTATTCTCGCTTCAGCCTCTATACTTTCATGAAATTCCGATAGGTGGCGGGGCTATACCTAATGTTCAAAATGGCGTCTGAACGGACAAGCGCTTCAAGCAGAGAGCTGTCACCGACTTTCTTGTGACGGAAAAACAACGCATCATATATATTTATAGGTGCTTAGATAATGTCTACAGAAACCTGGCACTGAAAAAGCGCACGTGAGTCGTTGGATGAGACGTCTGTCATCATAAAACTTCATTGGACCGTTCTTTCTCATCCACCCTGCAGCCGGGATCTCGCACCTTCCGACCTCCATCTGTCTGGCACATTGAATGATGCCTTCGCAGGTAGCAGTACGTCAGTAATTGGCAACACGACGTTGGCTGCAATTTCGGTCAATAGAGTGGAACAACTCGGGCATACAGGCCATCTGAGTAAGCCGTCGCACTGAGCGGATATGAAGTTTTTGTATGTTCATCCTTTTGACTGGAGGTGTGAGCGACCACGACTGTTCAGTATTGTAGGAAAATGGTACGCCTACAGCCGTCCTTATGATATTATTTATTGTGTAGCTACCAGTTTCGAGACTTCAATGCACCATCTTCAGGCTGTAGTTGATGCTGAAGGGGTTATAACGATCCATATACATGGTGCATAAGTGTCCAACATAACTGGTTTACGCAGACAATTTGTAACTGTGACGTCGTCCCTCCAACTGACAGTTGATGGTTGGAGATACGACGTCACAGTTACAGTCTGCGTAAACCAGTTATGTTGACCACTAATGCATCGTATACATGGATCGTGATAACCCCTTTAGGATCAACTACGACCAGAAAATGGCGCACTGAAACGTTGAAACGGGTAGCTACACAATAAACAAGATCATATGGACGGCTGTAGACGTTTCACTTTATTTGTTGAAAACCAGGATTTCATAGCCAAAAGAAGAGGGAATAACATGGTGCGCTGGAATCTTGTGTAAAACGGCCTGCTTTCAGGAAAAAGAAAGATGTTGCATTTGTCATCGAACTCTCTCCGAATTAAAGCTTATAAAGTGTTGCCACCTGTTAATAACTTAATAATAGCTATTAAAAATAAGTACAATTATTGAAACAACCGATTGTCTCTCAGAGCTAAAACGTAAACGAGGCACAAAACGTTCCAGGGCCACATGCTTCATTAAGCAAATAAAACCGTTTGACGACTCCATGCTCAAAAATGAGATGGAATACGTTAGCAGTCTATTGCAGTCTAATCACATTGGATGACGCTGTCCACGACTTAACGTGATACAGAGTACGAAGCCGATGTCTCGGCTTGTGGTGATTGTACAAACTCTGTAAAGCGGGTGATTGCGAAGACGAAGCAAAGCACTGAGGAAAGACTTTTAGATGCCAACAGAACATCTTGGATATATACACAGTGTTCGACCTCCACCGATCAAGTTGGAGCTATTTTCCGTCGACAACAAGCAGCAGACTCGTTTTTGGGGACAATTAGAATTCTCTGTCGATGCAGACCCTAACTCGTCAATTGTCAACAAATACGTTTTTCTTCGAGACTGCCTGGAGGAGGAAACCAAGTGTTTGATGCAAGGCATTTCTGAAACTGTAGCTGCTTACGAAACAAATTTTGCGAGCGCGTTTTGGTGATAGAAATAGAATTACCCTGGCGCATATTGATTGTCTGCAAGAAGATACCCTCTAATATCTGGCTGCTCTGAATTATTAACTCTTCAGGGACTGGAGGAGATAGAAGAGGCTAATAGTAGAGTTTTAATTCCACAGATTTTTCGTCCTAGCCCAGAATTTAAATGAGCGTTCCCCAACTAAGGTGAAAATAAGGCATAAGGGATAGATAGAACTGCTTCAGAATTTATAAAATAACTGTCGGAAGAAGCAACAAAACGACTGTCGCAATGAGTCTGGCGAAAGCCATCACACTTTCAGAAAAGCATCATATGTGCATCTCCGAAGACAGCAGGACCCGACAACGCGAGAACTATCTCACTGTCAGTTTAACCGATCATGCATCCACGTTGCCGACGAAAATAGTATGCAGATGACTGGAAAAGAAAACTGAATATCTCTTAGCCGACAATTACAATCCTGGAAATGGAAAAAAGAACACATTGATACCGGTGTGTCAGACCCACCATACTTGCTCCGAACACTGCGAGAGGGCTGTACAAGCAATGATCACACGCACGGCACAGCGGACACACCAGGAACCGCGGTGTTGGCCGTCGAATGGCGCTAGCTGCGCAGCATTTGTGCACCGCCGCCGTCAGTGTCAGTCAGTTTGCCGTGGCATACGGAGCTCCATCGCAGTCTTTAACACTGGTAGCATGCCGCGACAGCGTGGACGTGAACCGTATGTACAGTTGACGGACTTTGAGCGAGGGCGTATAGTGGGCATGCGGGAGGCCGGGTGGACGTACCGCCGAATTGCTCAACACGTGGGGCGTGAGGTCTCCACAGTACATCGATGTTGTCGCCAGTGGTCGGCGGAAGGTGCACGTGCCCGTCGACCTGGGACCGGACCGCAGCGACGCACGGATGCACGCCAAGACCGTAGGATCCTACGCAGTGCCGTAGGGGACCGCACCGCCACTTCCCAGCAAATTAGGGACACTGTTGCTCCTGGGGTATCGGCGAGGACCATTCGCAACCGTCTCCATGAAGCTGGGCTACGGTCCCGCACACCGTTAGGCCGTCTTCCGCTCACGCCCCAACATCGTGCAGCCCGCCTCCAGTGGTGTCGCGACAGGCGTGAATGGAGGGACGAATGGAGACGTGTCGTCTTCAGCGATGAGAGTCGTTTCTGCCTTGGTGCCAATGATGGTCGTATGCGTGTTTGGCGCCGTGCAGGTGAGCGCCACAATCAGGACTGCATACGACCGAGGCACACAGGGCCAACACCCGGCATCATGGTGTGGGGAGCGATCTCCTACACTGGCCGTACACCACTGGTGATCGTCGAGGGGACACTGAATAGTGCACGGTACATCCAAACCGTCATCGAACCCATCGTTCTACCATTCCTAGACCGGCAAGGGAACTTGCTATTCCAACAGGACAATGCACGTCCGCATGTATCCCGTGCCACCCAACGTGCTCTAGAAGGTGTAAGTCAACTACCCTGGCCAGCAAGATCTCCGGATCTGTCCCCCATTGAGCATGTTTGGGACTAGATGAAGCGTCGTCTCACGCGGTCTGCACGTCCAGCACGAACGCTGGTCCAACTGAGGCGCCAGGTGGAAATGGCATGGCAAGCCGTTCCACAGGACTACATCCAGCATCTCTACGATCGTCTCCATGGGAGAATAGCAGCCTGCATTACTGCGAAAGGTGGATATACACTGTACTAGTGCCGACATTGTGCATGCTCTGTTGCCTGTGTCTATGTGCCTGTGGTTCTGTCAGTGTGATCATGTATCTGACCCCAGGAATGTGTCAATAAAGTTTCCCCTTCCTGGGACAATGAATTCACGGTGTTCTTATTTCAATTTCCAGGAGTGTAGTTCCGCTTTACGATAGGTAAAGGCACCAGAGAGGGAGTTTTGACGTTGCGGTTGATAATGGAACCATGACTAATGAAAAAATCAAGCGACTTTCATGAGATTTGCCGGAAAAACGGTTCGGCAATGTCAAATGGCGCAGAAAAATATGGTTAAGCTGTAGCAAAAGACGGGTAATATACAAGAAGCAAGAGGGAATAGTTAGAATGGAATACTATGGACGACCTACCAAAAAGAGTCTAAGGCAGGAATGTAGTCCTTCACCTGCACTGTTCAACTTACACATTGAAGAAGCAAAGACGCATATAAAAGAAAGGTTCGAGAGTTAGAGTAAAATTAAAAAAGAATGCGTCTGTCATAAAAAGTCACTCTTAGTGAATGTGAACAAGAATTACAGGATCCATTAATTGAATGAACAGTCTAATGATACAGAATATGGCTGGAGAGTAAACAGAAGAAAGACGAAACTACTGAGAAGTAGCAGCAATGAAAAGAGCGAGAAACCTAACAACACAATTGGAGATCACGAAGGAGACCAAGTTAAGGCATTCTGCTACGTAAGTAGCTAAATAACCCAATACGAACGAACGAAGGAGGACATAAAAAGCGGCCTAACACTGGCGAAAAGTGCATTCCTGGCCAAGAGAAGTCTACTAGTATCAGACATAGGCTTTAATTTGAGGAAGAAATTTCCGAGAACGTTCTTTTTGGATCACAGCATTGTGTGTCAGTGAAACATGGTATGTGAGAAAACGGAAACAGAAGAGAATCGAAACGTTGGACATGTGTTGCTACAGACGAATGTTGAAAATTAGGTGGACTGATAAGGTAAGTAGTGTGGACGTTCTCCGCTGAATCGATGAGTAAATGAATACATGGAAAACATCAACAAAAAGAAGGAACAAGATGATAGGACGTCTGTTACGATAACGGGGAATAACTTGCATGGCACCTGAGGGAGCTGTAGCGGGTAAAAGCTATAGGGGAAGATAGAGATTGGAATATATCCAGCAGATAATTTAGGACATAAGCTGCAATATTCGTGGCAGGTCGCATCAAACCATTTATAAGACACAAGCCTCTTTTCGTGAACACCTTTATGGAGATTTCAGAAGTCGTCCATACAGAAAAAACATAATTTGGAATGTATGGGACCATCTGTAACTTGCAGGTACCCTCGTCACACAGTTGAGTGTCACCGCCCGAGAAAAGGGTCTACTTAAGTGTCCAAGCTCGTTACAATATAAATAGGGAACTGTTTCCTGTATTATGCGGCTTCCTAATTTGTACCAGTACTATAAAACTCTTCCTCCTTTTACAACTCGACATCAAGTAAGTTCAGCGTGAACTAAGTGCTTCTTGGAACCACATTGTCAGCTAACAGTTCTGTGTGTTAAGGAGCAGAGCGCCTGTAAACTTTCGTGTTGGTGGTGAAGAGAATTACTGTTGTAAGTGGGAATAGTTTGTCGATATGTGTTAACGCAGAATATAAAGCAACCCAGGAGTGACTCAATAACGCTGGATACTTGGCAGTAGCAGACAGAGCGGGCCAAGGCAGTCTATCACTGTTAGTGTACTGGTTATTCTTAGTGTTTTACTGCTCGTGTTAATACACATCGATAAAACGAATATCGTACTTGACTAAACTTGCAGCGCTCTATCGAGTGGGTACGTAACATTCCGATTTAGAAATAATTTTGTGATTGCAGCTACTCAATGAAAAAACAAAACTGCAAAGATTTGCTGAAACACCAGGGAAAATGCATCTGATGACTGTCAGGAGAGATACCCCACGTTTCAGCAGATCTTTGCAGTTTCATTTCTTCATTCACTAACTATTGTCACCTAGAATAGCTCCGAAAGTATGACAGCAGCTGATAAGTTTGTGGGACAAATGTCGCATGGGTTTTTGGTTGCTAGATAGGGTCGCGTCAGAGATGTGAAAGTCAACTATTTTTTTTTTTAATGGGATGCTGTAGTTTGATACTTATTTTGTGATAGCGGCTATCGAGACGAATTCAATGATGTGTAACAGTAAGGTCTTTGAAGGTCAACGAAAGTCACAAAGGAGGCATGAAGGTACATTTACAGAAGGTGTTGGAAGTGATGACCATTGGTATCAATGCAGTGCAGCAATCTTCTTATTATGGATTGAGTGGTATTCCTTATCACATTAGCACTTGTCGAAGCACATGCTTTGGCAATTCTCTCTCGTATGTCGTGCAAATAGTAAATATTCGCCGAATAGGGCTATCCATCTAACGTGCCATTGACATGTAAACACCATTCGGCGGTTTCGCAATGCAGCACTAATAGGAACGGTAAGACAAGTATCGTCGAATCAAGAGAATGTGAATGATGTATCCCTTTGAAGAACAAGTAGATATCCTCTCATTTACAGAGAATGCCAACGAAATTCAGTGAGAGCTAGGCACTTACACACTGAAGGATATCCTCAACGTACTTACTCTACACGTCGTACATTTAAATATGTGTACGATAAGCTGAGAACAACTGGATCTTAAGCGAATCGGAAACATATCCGGAGAAGGAAAGTTACTAACGAGGAAACTGAAATTGGTACTCTTGGCACGGTGGTTCGACATCCTTGTGTTAGTTCCCGTCAAATCGCAAGGGAATCTGGCATGAGCCAGAGTAGTGTGGTTCGTGTTCTGCATCGCCATAAATATCATCGATACCATATCAGTCATACCAAGAATTATGCGTCGCATTGAATTCTGCTGATGGGCTCAACTTCAAAACCAGAGGGATGTCACATTTATTAATTTGATTTTATTTACTGACGAGGCTACATTAACAAACCATGGAAATGTAAATCTGTGTAACATGCATTATTGGGTAAATGAAAATCCATGTTTGTTGCGGCAAGTTGTACACAAAAAACCATGATCGGTGAATGTATGGTGTGGGATTCTGGAGGACAGAATTAGAGGCCCTTATTTCATCGAAGGAAATCTTAATGGTACACCACAGTCCTGCAAGAAACATTAGGTCCGTTATTTAGGAACAAGGAACAAATGTGGTATCAACACGATGGGTGTTTGGCACATTTTTCGCTAATGGCTAGAAATGATTTGCAGAGACCATTCCCAAATCGTTGGATTGGAGGCGGAGGAAATGTTCCATGGCCATCTCGTTCGCCAGACTTGACGCCTCTAGATTTTTCTTGCGGGGATTCGTAAAAGACATTGTTTATAAAGACGTTCCAACTACACCTGAAGATATGCGACAGAGGATTGGCAGCATGTGCTTCGATAAGTGCCGATATGATAGTGAATACCACTCAGTCCACGATAAGAAGATTGCAACACTGCTTTGATACCAGTGGTCATTACTTTGAACACCTTCTGTAAATGGACGTTCGGGCCTCCTTTGTGACCTTCGTTGACCTTCAAAGACTTTACTGTTACACATCATTGGTTTCGTCTCGATAGCCGCTATCAGAAAATAGGTACCAAACTAGCTTCCCTCTTACTTCCCTCTTAAAAAAAAAAAAGTTGAACTTCATATCTCTGACGCGACCCAACCTACCAACAAAAAAACTAACGTCATATTAGTCATGGCCTCCGTTGTCCCATGCGACTTTTGTCCCACAAAAGATATATATACAGGGTGAGTCACCTAACATTACCGCTGGATATATTTCGTAAACCACATCAAACACTGACGAATCGATTCCACAGACCGAACGTGAGGAGAGGGGCTAGTGTAATTGGTTAATACAAACCATAAAAAAGTGCACGGAAGTATGTTTTTCAACACATGGAATCCCGTTAGTTTTGTTAGCACATCTGAACATATAAACAAATACGTAATCAGTGCCGTTTGTTGCATTGTAAAATGTTAATTACATCCAGAGATATTGTAACCTAAAGTTGACGCTTGAGTACCACTCCTCCGCTGTTCGATCGTGTGCATCGGAGAGCACCGAATTACGTAGGGATCCAAAGGGAACGGTGATGGACCTTAGGTACAGAAGAGACTGGAACAGCACATTACGTCCACATGCTAACACCTTTTTATTGGTCTTTTTCACTGACGCACATGTACATTACCATGAGGGGTGAGGTACACGTACACACGTGGTTTGCGTTTTCAATTACGGAGTGGAAGAGAGTGTGTCCCGACGTGTCAGGCCAATAGATGTTCAATGTGGTGGCCATCATTTGCTGCACACAATTGCAATCTCTGGCGTAATGAATGTCGTACATCTGGTGTTGCCACAATACGTTGTTTCATATCCTCTGGGGTTGTAGGCACATCACGGTACACATTCTCTTTTAACGTACCCCACAGAAAGAAGTCCAGAGGTGCAAGATCGGGAGAACGGGCTGGCCAATTTATGCGTCCTCCACGTTCTATGAAACGCCCGTCGAACATCCTGTCAAGGGTCAGCCCAGTGTTAATTGCGGAATATGCAGGTGCACCATCATGCTGATACCACATACGTCGACGCGTTTTCAGTGGGACATTTTCGAGCAACGTTGGCAGATCATTCTGTAGAAACGCGATGTATGTTGCAGCTGTTTGGGCCCCTGCAATGAAGTGAGGACCAATGAGGTGGTCGCCAATGATTCCGCACTATACATTTACAGTCCACGGTCGCTGTCGCTCTACCTGTCTGAGCCAGCGAGGATTGTCCACGGACCAGTAATGCATGTTCCGTAGATACACTGCCCCGTGGTTTGTGAAACCCACTTCATCGGTAAACAGGTAGAACTGCAACGCATTCTCTGTTAACGCCCATTGACAGAATTGCACTCGATGATTAAAGTAATCACCATGTAATTGGTGATGTAGCGACGCATGAAACGGGTGAAAGCGGTGACGATGCAGTATGCGCATGACACTAATTTGACTCAGTCCACCGGCTCTCGCAATGTACCGTGTACTCATGTGAGGGTTCATGGCAACAGCAGCAAACACACCAACTGCACCCGCTTCTCCTGTGACGGGCCTGTTACGGACCCGTTTGCGTGCTGCGACCATACCTGATGCATACAGTTGGCGGTAGATGTTTTGCAATGTGCGGCACGTTGGATGCTCTCTGTCCGAGTACCGTTCTGCATACACCCTGCAGGCTTCAGCTGCATTTCGTCGAAACTCGCCATAGATGAGTATCATCTCCGCCTTTTCAGAGTTCGATTATACCTTGGTCACAGTTCCTACAACACTACACTATCACAGACGTCTGGTAACACGGTGTACTACAGTTGGTCTGCGTGCGGAGACGAATGCAGAATAACAATAGTAGCAAGCGCTACATGCGGACACTACGACAGCTAGACCAAACCACAACAGTGCACTAGAGCCACACTCGTAAACAGGGTCGTCATCGTAAACATGTCCCTGCAGATGCTGCTCGCCGACCGTGGCCCGTGTTTGTTACAACACGCAACTGAACGTCGGAAGTTTCAAGCGTCAACTTTAGGTTACAATATCTTCGGATGTAATTAACATTTTACAATGCAACAAACGGCACTGATTACGAATTTGTTTATATGTTCAGATGTGCTAACAAAACTAACGTGGTTCCATTTTTAAAAAAACGTAGGTTTGTGCTAAAAAACATACTTCCGTGCATTTTTGTATGGTTTGTATTAAACAATTACACTAGCCCCTCTCCTCACGTTCGGTCTGTGGAATCGGTTCTTCAGTATTTGATGTGGTTTACGAAATATATCCAGCGGTAACGTTAGGTGACTCACCCTGTATATATATCTTTTGTGGGACAAAAGTCGCATGGGACAACGGAGGCCGTGACTAATATGACGTTAGTTTTTTTGTTGCTAGGTTGGGTGATCAAAAAGTCAGTATAAATTTGAAAACTTAATAAACCACGGAATAATGTATATAGAGAGGTAAAAATTGACGCACATGTTTGGAATGACGTGGGGTTTTATTAGAACCACCTCATATTGCTAGACGCTTGAAAGATCTCTTGTGCGCGTCGTTTGGTGGTGGTTCACAGTCGCCACTTTCGTCATGCTTGGGCTCCCATGTCTCCAGACCTCAGTCCGTGCGATTATATGCTTTGGGGTTACCTGAAGTCGCAAGTGTATCGTGATCGACCGACATCTCTAGGGATGCTGAAAGACAACATCCGACGCCAATGCCTTACCATAACTACGGAGATGCTTTACAGTGCTGTTCAAAACATTATTCCTTGACTACAGCTATTGTTGAGGAATGATGGTGGACATATTGAGCATTTCCTGTAAAGAATATCGTCTTTGCTTTGTCTTACTTTTTTATGCTAACTATTGCTATTCTGATCAGATGGTGCCCTATCTGTCGGACATTTTTTGAACTTTTGTATTTTTTTGGTTCTAATAAAACCCTATGTCATTCCAAGTACGTGTGTCAATTTGTACCTCTCTATCTACATTATTCCGTAATTTATTCAGTTTTCAAATTTATACAAACTTTTTGACCACCCGATATATATATATATATATATATATATATATATATATATATATATATATATATATATATATATGGATTCAAGTGGTTTAGATCTTCTTGTGTAGTTTATTTTTTGTAGCAGGTATCAGATGTAATAATTTTTCAGCTCTCAATAAACACAGAATGAGATCCGTCGGGAAAGAAATGAGCGCTCTTCGTACTATAAGGGAATTCGAAACAACATTTATTTCATCAGTAAGACCGATAGTAGTGCTGCGTCAGATGGTGGGGCTCTTCTGCGACGTATTGATTCAGAATAACCGTAACTGAGTTTGCCGCAGCCTACGCAGAACTGCGACCGCAGTCCGCACTTTACTGGCAGATTGCGCCGCCAGGACCAGAAAGCCAATTCGCAGTATCGGCGGCGACGTCGCCGCCAGCTCATTAACCCGGCGCCGCAACCAATCTGACACTTGTTTGTTGGCTCGCGAAATCAGCTCCGGAAATGAGGCACCTCGGAGGGCGATCGTTTCTGCGCTGTCGCAGAGGTTTACTGTGGCCTGTTACCTGCGCACGCACCTCTAAACCCCGCCAGTTTTTTTAGAGCCACATGAAAATTATGCGGCAGAATCCATACGGATTGGTAGCCCTGGCAATTTTGTTACTGGAGCAGTTGTAGCCTCATTGTGAAAGCGCTTTTAATAACTCTTTACTGTAGGGGATATCACCGAATTTATGATGTGCCTTCTATACAAGTCGGAAATCAGTAATCCCTGATTCATTACCTCTTACCTATTTCGACGGAACTAGAAAGTGCTACATAGTGAAATACTGTGTAATTGTTCATCATACAAACTGTATTAACTGTGCAACTTTCCTACAAATCGAAACTGGCGTGCATCATCAGTGACTGTGTGACTTATGATTATAAGAGTCACAAATTCGGTATTGTAGTCGTTGTATCATGCGATGAATCAGGCTCCGAACGTCATCTTGAGTAGTTTCTTGCCATGCCTTAAGCACAGCCTGTTTCAGTTCAAAGCATACGTCGTTCCGTGAGTGACAGATCAGAAGACCGGCGGACCAGGATCAGTACATTCAAAAATATTGTTCAAACGGCTCTGAGCACTATGGGACTTAACTTCGGAGGTCATTAGTCCCCTAGAACTACTTAAACCTAACTAACCTAAGGAGATCACACACATCCATGCCCGAGGCAGGATTCGAACCTGCGACCGTAGCGGTCGCGCCGTTCCAGACTGAAGCGCCTAGAACCGCTCGGCCACAGATGTCGGCTCGGTACATTCCTCAAGGAGTTTATGATGCTAACTGCTGTGAGGTTCGTGCATTTTTGTACACTCATTATGAAGTGTACGACGAATATCATTTATGTTAGAGAAGGGAACTGCATTGTAGACCGTTAAACAGACAATGCAAATAGTATTTACATGCCTAGGCAGAGGCTGCTACAGTAATAAGTAAGTCTGTTTCTGTTCGGGAAACACAACGGTTGTGCCAGTGCAGGACTGGGAAACACGGCGACATAGGGAGGTTTAGGTCCTGAAAGCTTGCTCGGATAGCAGAAGTAGATAAGGCGACCTGTTCGAGTACAGCAGGAAATCCGGGCTTCAATCGTGGTCCGCTAGAAATTTTCATATTTTCCTAATGAACTGTACAGTTGGAGTCTCATCGTATCCGCAAACGCGGTTACGTTTTTGCGTTATATTTAATTCGTGCCAAACACTGTTCGTCACATGACCTCCCTTCAACAATTACCACAACATATCCTATACCTCTCCGTTTCGCAACTACAGGAAGTTTCGAAGTGTCCATCTCGAGAATCACTGTTTCCTGTGATCTTTCTCCAGGTCTTCTAAGGCCTAGATCCGACTGCTACAAACAGAAGAGACACTCATCGCTGAACACCAGAGAATGCCAGTCAATGTTGCAATTCACTCTTGCTCTACACCAGAAAAATCCCGGTTGCCTGTGGGACAGAGACCATTTGCAGCCACTTATAGACATCATGTTCCCAAACAATGATGAAATTGTCAATGGGTCACAGTTGGATAAGGTTCTGGGCAATTGGAGCGAATGTTTTGGCCACTCAGATCGCCCGACGTGTATCCCATCGAACATTTATAGGACCCAGTCGAGAGGTCAGTAGGTGCACAAAATCCTGCATCGGCAACATTATGGATGGCTATAGAGGCGCCATGGCTCAATATTTCTACAGGGGACCTCCAGCCACTTGTTGAGTCCATGCCACGTCGAGTTCTGCACTACACCGGGTAAAAGGAGGTCCGACGCTGTATTAGAAGGTATTCCATGACTTTGACACCTCAAGGCATGTTTAGTTACCCACTACGTATTATTAGAAAACGAGAAATAAATCGCTCCGTTGTCCTGTATTTCCAGCGTGAACTGTATGTTTTTATACAACCTGTTGAGGTCGTAGTGAAACTTACATAATTCTATTCTACACACATTAATACGACGAACATGTTTTCAGACTTATTCTGGTTTCAGATTATTCCCGTAGCGTTTCCTTCCTTTAAAATCACAGTATCCTTATTGTTATTGAGTCTGTTTAGGGCCTGTCTATTTCACACTTTTAACATTGTAATATCAAAAAGTTTGCTGTCGTACATCCGACGTAGCTCACTGTGTTTTCCGCAGTTCAGAAGCGGCCACATTTTTTGTCTTCCAACTAAGCTAATTCGGCTTGCTTACCACTAGCAAATCAGCTCGCATAATCGTTTATCATTCCCATAATCGTTCTCCTTGGTATTTCAGGTACCGGTAACGCAAATAAAATAAGCAGCCTGCTGAAGATTAGAAAACTGCTAGTACATGCTACGGTTGATTCTAAGTTGTGGATACGTTGTTTACTAGCGACTAAAGCTATTAACATCCTCTTAGCCTTCTGGTTATTACTCTCTTTCGTTGACCTTTTGACTGCCTGACAATTAAAGGTAACTAACTACCTATGTTTCAGGTACACTCAAATACACTGATAGATATTAAAACTGAAACGGCAAACAGAACTACAAATAACGAAATTTTAACTATTTTGCATACAAAGTTCATTAAGTGTAGGAAGAATACATGGTTACATTTTGATAACATTTTTGCACATGAGTCCGAAGTCTCTATACGTATTTCAAAGAAAAAATTATCCGTTAAGGGATGAAAAGTTCCCAGATTCACTTACTTCTGAGAAGTTTCGCTTTTTAGTCAGTGTCAAGCACACTATTAACATACTGAAACACAGAGAGAGACTGAATTTTAATGTACATGTCGCATGTATAGTATTGAATATCCTCTATACGATCGACGTCACTGAACACATAGTGTCCAGTTAACCGTGAACACCACAAGATCCAGAAGAAGACCCCAGAAGAGGGGTCGAAACGTCCACCGCGTAGGACATATATGGCGCAGCCTAACAACCCAGAAGGCTTTACTTCAGTCATGAAACTTTTCTCGAGGTTTGTGCTCATGCAGACTGAAGTAGAAGACAGCTGCCCCGTACTATAGTAAAGATATTGCCGAAGGCTTTATTTTCTGCATGTCTATATCGATAGTATATGCCTCGCAGCTGGCATGAATTAGACACTGATCTCAGAACGAGGTTAGTCATATGCTCCATTTTTACGATACCATACACGTAACACTGGTTAATAACAGGAATGTAATGTTAGCAACTGTGTATTACGTACATAAGGAGTCCAAAATTCATATATAAAACTGCATTCGTATCATCGCTTTTGTATGATTACGTAAATTACATACCTCTGGAAAACCGTTGAGCGTAATTCTATGCTGCAAAACATGAAAGCACGCCATATACAGCTGAAGAAGAGAAATTGAGTAAATGCAAAAGGAGTAACCATTACCACAGCCAAATTCCTGAAATACAACACGCTTAACATTGATTGCAAAGCCATAGCTAAGCAAACCCAATATGTAACAAGAACGTGTATCTAGTACGCTCAGTAAAAAGTATAAAATCGATACATATAACCTTAAAAGTATCATAAATGTTCTCGTTGTCGCAGCTGAAGTCGGCTCATACTCCCACACAAGTTTTCTAGTTCTCTCCTGCATTTCAGATACTGGACCACAGTTCGGGTGTGGAAATGCTTTTATGGCTTAGCAGGCCAATCCTGGCATGAAGCACGAGACTACTCTGATTACATGTAATGCTGAGTGGAGTGTGCTGCTGGGCCTGACGACGTTTTCTTCTCTGACGCTTTTCATTTTCCGATGTTACTGCTCAAAATGTAAGACATCAGTTGACATAGTTTTGCGCCAGATGTTATGATGTTCTGCTGTGGCACATTAATAACCCGGGTCAATGATCAGGATCTTTAGGCTCTTCTTGAACTGGTCCCTATAGCAGTTTAGAGGAACAATATGGAGGCCTTCTAGGGGTGCTCACTTCACTATACAAAAACTGTCGAGGAAGTTTGTTGTTTCTCAACCGCTGGGCATGCCCAGTCCATCGTGGCTTCTGTACTGTACGTCTTTTCCTTCTCAAGGACGGTAGTGTTTGATGCGAAATCATCTCGTTTGATCTTCATAATGTATCTATGTTGTACAATTACATAAAATGGATGATGGATGTATGAAAAAAAATCATTAAGCGATGGTTTGTGTTACAAAACGTGAAAGGCCAGAATCGTGCTAAAGAGCGTTGAAAGGCGTGATACTGAATTCAGGCGTGATAGCGAATTCACATCAACATTTTGAGTATCGCTGATTTTTGCCTGAAATCACCACTTTATTATTATTTCTAAAGTAACAGTGGCTTTAGCACGAAACTACCGATCCTGTTGCAAGACAGGGACATCTGACGGTACAGTGAGGCACTTCTATAAATGTAGTGCATTGTGGCAGTCGCTTACGTTTGACAGTGAAAGTAAATATGTAAATATGTCTAAAGTAAATTGGAGAAAATTTGAGTTTGTAGTACGACTTTCATGAGTGACTCTGGAGTGAAGCCACTGATTCATTATACAGTTTTGATACAACTTTTTTAAAATTTTAAGCCCATTTTTCTTCTTATTTAGGACTACAATTTGATTTAAATACTGTTAAGTTCATGGAAGTTTCGGGATGTGGGATTACGTCTAGAAAAACTTCGGATTTACTCTTAAATATATCAGATGAAATGACAGGTGATACGGAATCTAATGTTCTGGTGTTTCCAAGGTGAACCCAACTCCTTTAAACAATCGATCGTTTACATTTTGCCAATTACTTCTTATGTCCATTGCTTACTGTGATAACAAGGGTTAACTTTGTGAAAATGTTAAAAATTATATTTTGAAGCGATCTCACAATTTTACCATAATTGGACGTAGGTATGCAAGAGGGAATCAACTACCATTTTTTCAAATTTCCACTTCTCTGTTGCAGACTGTGCTCAATATGTGTAGCATGTCATGCGAAATACAACTAACACCATTCCATAACGTGCTGTTATCGAGAGAAGTCTGAACCAACTACTAGTTGCTGATTTGCAATATTGAGCGAAAATCACGTAAGATTGCTGCAGATTTCTCTGCAGGAACGTGGCACTCTAAAAACGATTCCCCTAAAATTTCTTATTTCCGTTCGTTCATACTCATCGAATGAGAGGGATTTCAGTGATATAGAAAGCGTACTAAAATGCAGCAAATGCTGTATATCCCAGAAGATTCCATCACTATCATGCTACAAACAAGAAGAAAAACACCCTCTTCAAATACATAGGATGCCAAAGAACTACTTTTGCAATACTTCACCGTTAGAAGAAAAAGCTTGTCATACAAAACAACAAAGTTAATTGGCTGGAACGTCGTCAAGTAAGAATAACCAAGCACAAACATAATTGAATAAAAGAACTTCGATGAGAATTTCGTTGAAGTGAGTATTCTATAGACCACCCAAAGTCTTCGCCATACCTAACAGCATTCTTTGTACCTTTATTGCCAAATGGTAAAGCAGTATCTCTGCCAAAATTGGAAGACATAAATCGATAATGCATCTCATTCCAGGGGATGCCAGAGTTATAGAAATTTAACTTCACACTCTGGTATTGTGGACGAAGATGGCATTGATGGAACATCTGATTCCACTTTGAGTAGTTTCAATTATGTCAGTGTGCAAAAGAGTCATTGGGCATGTTATGTTACTGTTGTGGTCTTCAGTCCAGAGACTGGTTTGACGCAGCTCTTCATGCTACTGTATCCTGCGCGAACCTCTACATCTCCGAGTAACTACTACAACCTACATTCTTATGAATATGCTTACTGTATTCATCTCTTGGTCTTTTTCCGCGAATTTTACCCACCACGCTTCCCTCCAATACTAATTCTTGATCCCTTGATGCCTCAAAACGTGTCCTACCAACCGACCCCTTCGTACAGTCAAGTTGTGCCACCAGTTCCACTTGTCCCAAATTCTGTTCAGAACTTTCTCATTAGTTACATGATCTACCCACTTCCTCTTCAGCATTCTTCTATACCAACACATTTCAAAAGCTTCTATTCTCTTCTTGTACAAACTTTTTATCGCCCATGTTTCACTTCCATACATGGCTACACTCTGTACAAATATTTTCAAAAAAGACTTCGTGACACTTACATCTATACTCGATGTTAACATATTTATCTTCTTCAGAAACGCTTTCCTTCCCATCGCCAGTCTACATTTTATATCCTCTCCACTTTGACCGTCATCAGTGATTTTGCTTCCCAAATAGCAAAACTCATCTACTACCCTAAATGTCTCATTTCCTAATCTAATTCCCTCAGCATTGCCTGATTTCATTCGAGTGCATTCCATTATCCTCCTTTTGCTTTTGTTGATTTTCATCTTATATCCTCCTTTGAAGACACTGTCCATTCCGTTCAACTGCTCTTCCAATTCTTTTTCTGTCTCTTTCAGAATTACAATGTCATCAGAAAACCTCAAGGTTTTTATTTCTTCGTCCAGGATGTTAATTCCTACTCCAAACTTTTCTTTTGGTTCCTTTACTGCTTGTTCAATAGACAGATTGAATAACATCAGGGATAGGCTACAACCCTGTCTCACTCCATTCTCAACCACTGGTTCCCTTTCTTGCCTTTCGACTCTTAAACTGCCATCTGGTTTCTGCACGAAGCGTGAATAGCCTTTTCGCTCCCTGCATTTTACCCCAGCCACCTTCAGAATTTGAAAGAGGGTCTTCCAGTTAACATTTTCAAAAGCTTTCTTTACGTCTACAAACGCTAGAATTGTAGGACTGACTTTCCTTAACCTAACTTCTAAGATAAATCTTAGGGTTAGTACTGTCCTGCGTGTCCTTAATTTCTATGGAATCCTAACTGATCATTCCCAAGGTCGCTTTCTACCAGTTTTCCATTCGACTGTAAAGAATTCGTGTTAGTGTTTTGCAAATCGTGACTTATTAAATATAATTAACAATGTAATGATAATGTTACGCTAAATGTTGAAGTACCTACTTTCATAAAATAAAGTAGTAGCGAATTTGAAATAATGTTTCAACGTTTTTGTATTGACTTCCTCATTTTGCTACTCTTACATTGACGTTGTCTGTAAGAAATTGGACAAACATAAATTCTGAATTGAAATCATTTTAGTTATGTAAGTGTTGCTCATTTTCCATTTTTCCAAGTGCAAACCATAAGAATAAATTCCCGGTGTTAAATATTAAGATAAGCTATATGGAACCAACTCCAATTTTGGCCCCTATGCTTGGCGGGTCAATAAATGTTGAGATCTATAGTGTTAATCTGGTAAAGAATTAGAAAATGTTTGTAATGTGATAATTGTTTTTGGGATACCGTCAAATTTAAATTTTCTTTGTAATGTTGTGCTAAAACAGATTTAGCGCAAAATTTAAACTTTTGATATGGTTCCATATTGCCTAACTGCTTACTTTCTGCCAGTTTTTTGTTGTATTCGTTGCTTACTATGATGTTGTTGTTGTTGTTGTGGTTTTCAGTCCTGAGACTGGTTTGATGCAGCTCTCCATGCTACTCTATCCTGTGCAAGCTTCTTCATCTCCCAGTACCTACTGCAACCTACATCCTTCTGAATCTGCTTGGTGTATTCATCTCTTGGTCTCCCTCTACGATTTTTACTCTCTACGCTGCCCTCCAATACTAAATTGGTGACCCCTTGATGCCTCAGAACATGTCCTACCAACCGATCCCTTCTTGTAGTCACGTTGTGCTCCAAACTTCTCGTCTCCCCAATCCTATTCAACACCTCCTCATTAGTTATGTGATCTACCCATCTAATCTTCAGCATTCTTCTGTAGCACCACATTTCGAAAGCTTCTATTCTCTTCTTGTCTAAACTATTTATCGTCCATGTTTCACTTCCATACAAGGCTACACTCCATACAAATACTTTCAGAAACGACTTCCTGACACTTAAATCTATGCTCGATGTTAACAAATTTCTTTTCTTCAGAAACGCTTTCCTTCCCATTGCCAGTCTACAATTTATATACTCTCTACTTCGACCATCATCAGTTATTTTGTTCCCCAAGTAGCAAAACTCCTTTACTACTTTAAGTGTCTCATTTCCTGATCTAATTCCCTCGGCATCACCCGACTTAATTCGACTACATTCCATTATCCTCGTTTTGCTTTCATTGATGTTCATCTTATATCCTCCTTTCAAGACACTGTCCATTCCGTTCAAATGCTCTTCCAAGTCCTTTGCTGTCTCTGACAGAATTACAATGTCATCGGCGAACCTCAAAGTTTTTATTTCTTCTCCATGGATTTTAATACCTACTCCAAATTTTTCTTTTGTTTCCTTCACTGCTTGCTCGATATACAGATTGAATAATAATGATGAACTTACTATGATACTAACACATAATTATGTGACACGGTTTAATACTATATTTTTCTATATTGGTGGGGTTCAGAGGTTAATGTCTTGTCCAGAAAATACACATAAGTTTAGCCCTAAGGAACACACCTCGGACACTATCGGGCACCATCTCTGACCCACTAACCACCGACCCATAATTTACGGGAATTACGTCGTCTGTACGTAGACATCTGACTCCACATACTTTCGGGTACCTACCAAGTGCTTGTGGAATCTGTGCCACGAGGAATCTGAGCTCTATTGGTTTCCACAGGTGAGCCAACATGCATTCAGCAGGTGGTGATAATGTTCGGGCACATGGCTGTATGTCTGTCCACACGGGCGATAGTTGGGCCTATTGGGATCCGTGAATACTGTCCTTCTGAACATATCGATCCGTATTCGCATGATAGCCGTGATATCTGTCCAACGTTGGACGATATACCGAAATCTCGATAAGTCCTGCCACTGTCGAATTCTGACATTTGGTTGAAGACGTTTCTTTTCTTTACCCGGGGCATAACGTGACTTCCCAAAACCAACATTAAAATTCAGTTCCGGATTAATACACCTGCTGCTTGACACTAGGAGAGCCATGGATTATGGTCTACTTAGAAGGATCAACCCGTCACTCTGGCAACGCAGTTTAATGTGCGTTTTTTCAAACAGAAAAAAATTGGATGTACACCAATTTATTTCGTACTGTATATACAGTTTACCAGAATATAATTTTACTTTCTTCTGAAGTATTACGTGTTACACTATACATTTTATACTTAATAATTAAGCCAAGTAAACATGATAAGAAAATGTGAAATCGATAATCCCCATACGAAGAACGTGTTTAGCATAAAATTTTGAATAACACGAATATTGTAGAAGAAACGTTCATAACCATGATATCGCTCATTAAAATCCACCTGCTGCATTCTGACGCCTAACACATGAGTATTAAGCATTACCTAAACGTGATCCACAAAAGTACTTGCTGCACTCTGTACATAAATGCTTGCTCCGTTTCGTCCCTCTACATCCTCCAGATCTTGCGGATGTTGCTATGCTGTGATACTGTATCATGAAACGTACGTTGTGCTCCCGTGACCTTATATGCCGAGGCCAAGTCGTCTGCCAACTGGTATATAAACTGACGTCTCCTTACTGTTTCACCTGTTACTTTCTTACATTGATGCATTAGTAGCAGCCGGACCCATGTATTGAAAAAGGCACAGAACATCCGTGACATCCATACTTCGCAGTTGTAAAGACGAGACATTTGGTTGAGGACGCTGTACTTGCTGTTACTGTAGCATGACACTGACTGTGGTAGATTTAAAGGGTGTCGTTCATTGATAGTAACTGTGTCACGCACTGAACTCAAATGAAGCGCATTTTTGTGTTTTCTCCCCCTGATAGCATGTCGTAGACGTATTACCTCCCTTATAAAGTATAGTTGTCTGCCAAGTGCTACAACATACACTCCTGGAAATTGAAATAAGAACACCGTGAATTCATTGTCCCAGGAAGGGGAAACATTATTGACACATTCCTGGGGTCAGATACATCACATGATCACACTGACAGAACCACAGGCACATAGACACAGGCAACAGAGCATGCACAATGTCGGCACTAGTACAGTGTATATCCACCTTTCGCAGCAATGCAGGCTGCTATTCTTCCATGGAGACGATCGTAGAGATGCTGGATGTAGTCCTGTGGAACGGCTTGCCATGCCATTTCCACCTGGCGCCTCAGTTGGACCAGCGTTCGTGCTGGACGTGCAGACCGCGTGAGACAACGCTTCATTCAGTCCCAAACATGCTCAATGGGGGACAGATCTGGAGATCTTGCTGGCCAGGGTAGTTGACTTACACCTTCTAGAGCACGTTGGGTGGCACGGGATACATGCGGACGTGCATTGTCCTGTTGGAACAGCAAGTTCCCTTGCCGGTCTAGGAATGGTAGAACGATGGGTTCGATGACGGTTTGGATGTACCGTGCACTATACAGTGTCCCCTCGACGATCACCAGTGGTGTACGCCCAGTGTAGGAGATCGCTCCCCACACCATGGTGCCGGGTGTTGGCCCTGTGTGCCTCGGTCGTATGCAGTCCTGATTGTGGCGCTCACCTGCACGGCGCCAAACACGCATACGACCATCATTGGCACCAAGGCAGAAGCGACTCTCATCGCTGAAGACGACACGTCTCAATTCGTCCCTCCATTCACGCCTGTCGCGACACCACTGGAGGCGGGCTGCACGATGTTGGGGCGGGAGCGGAAGACGGCCTAACGGTGTGCGGGACCGTAGCCCAGCTTCATGGAGACGGTTGCGAATGGTCCTCGCCGATACCCCAGGAGCAACAGTGTCCCTAATTTGCTGGGAAGTGGCGGTGCGGTCCCCTACGGCACTGCGTAGGATCCTACGGTCTTGGCGTGCATCCGTGCGTCGCTGCGGTCCGGTCCCAGGTCGACGGGCACGTGCACCTTCCGCCGACCTCTGACGGCAACATCGATGTACTGTGGAGACCTCACGCCCCACGTGTTGAGCAATTCGGCGGTACGTCCACCCGGCCTCCCGCATTCCCACTATACGCCCTCGCTCAAAGTCCGTCAACTGCACATACGGTTCACGTCCACGCTGTCGCGGCATGCTACCAGTGTTAAAGACTGCGATGGAGCTCCGTATGCCACGGCAAACTGGCTGACACTGACGGCGGCGGTGCACAAATGCTGCGCAGCTAGCGCCATTCGACGGCCAACACCGCGGTTCCTGGTGTGTCCGCTGTGCCGTGCGTGTGATCATTGCTTGTACAGCCCTCTCGCAGTGTCCGGAGCAAGTATGGTGGGTCTGACACACCGGTGTCAATGTGTTCTTTTTTCCATTTCCAGGAGTGTATTTTACTGACTAAATGGTCTCCCGTCTAGATTTTTTCACAGTGCCTACAACACTTGTACAGTTATGTTTCAAACTTTCTCAAAGGCATTTAGTTTTAAACGTTTATTCTTGCGGAAACAAACGCCTGTATAAGGCACGTTACAACATGCTCTTCAAGAGTAACAGCTGTGGGACACTGGTTAACTTTCCTTAGGTAAGAAAAACCGTTCACCTGATACCTAGAATTTGTATCAACTGTAGACCAAATACTGGATGAATATTCATATATTGAATGAATTCATCTGACATTGAAATTAAATATTTTAAAATTTATTCATTAAACAGACAACGTCTTGGGAACGCCATTAGGAAGCAACTGGAATTTGGTCTATACGAACTGTGCCACATGACCAATGAAGCTTCCTTCCTCATCGACAAAGGGTCTGCTGTATGCCATAAGGCAATATTGAAAGCTAACAATAATACACACATCAAAAAAAGTTTTGCATCATCCCGGTTCCAAGAACTTCTGAAGATAGACACTGAAGAGAGACGTTGACTGTGGATATTGTATCACAGGCACAGTCCGTTTGACTTATCAGAGATGTCACTAAACCCGCCCAAAGGTGGAAACAACCATGCATGAGCAGCGCCTATTAGACGGAGGGCGTCCGACAGCCGACCAGTTGCAGTCATTCCACAAAGAAGGAGGTACAAGGCTCGTGTTGTCTGTAGTTCAACCATGCCTAGACGGTCAATACCGCGTTTCGATCGAGTCCGCATTGTTACTTTGTGCCAGGAAGGGCTCCCAATAAGGGAAGTGACCAGGCGTCTCAGAGTGAACAAAAGCGATGTTGTTCGGTCATGGCGGAAATACAGAGAGACACGAACTGTCGATGACATGCCTCGCTCAGGCCTCCCAAGGGCTACTACTGTAGTGGATGACCGTTACCTACGGGTTATGGGTCGGAGGAACCCTGACAGCAACGTTACCATGTTGAATAATACTTTTCGCGCAGCCACAGGCAGTCATGTTACGACTTAAACTGTGCGCAGTAGGCTGTATATGCGCAACTTCATTCCCGACGTCCATGGCGAAGTCTATCTTTGCAACTACGATACCATGCAGTGGGGTGTTGATGGGTCCAACAATAATCCGAATCGACCGCTCAGGATTGGCATCACGTTTCCTCCACCGATGAGTGTCGTATACACCTTCAACCATACAATCGTCGGAGACGTGTTTCGAGGCAACCCGGTCAGGCTGAATGCCGTATACACACTGTCCAGCGAGTGCAGCAAGGTGGAGATTCCCTGCTGTTTTGGGGTGGCATTATGTAGGGCCTACGTACGCCGCTAGTGGTCATGGAAGGCGCCGTAACAGCTGTACGATACGTGAATGCCATTCACCGACTGATAGTGCAACCATATCGGCATTAGCCTTCATGGACGACAATTCGCGCCCCCATCGTGCACATCTTGTGAATGATTTCCTTCAGGTTAACGACATCGCTCGACTAGAGTAGCCAGCATGTTCTCCAGACATGAACCCTATCAAACATGCCTGGGATAAATTGAAAAGGGCTGTTAATCGACGACGTGGGCCACCAACAGCTCTGAGGGATCTACGCCGAGCAGCCGTTGAGGAGTGTGACAATCTAGACCAACAATGGCTTGATAAACTTGTGAATAGTATGCCACGACGAATGCAGGGATGCAGCAATGCAAGAGGACGTGGAGGTATCGGTGTGTACAGAAATCTGGACCACCCCTTCTGAATGTCTCGCTGTATGGTGGTACAACATGCAATGTGTGGTTTTCATGAGCAATAAAAATGTCGGAAATGATGTTTATGTTGATATCTATTCCAGTTTTCTGTACAGGTTCCGGAACTCTCGGAACCGCGGTGACGCAAAACTTTTTTCGATGTGTGTAGTTGTGAACAGCTCTGAAGCTGTTGTTAAGACTTATGTATCCGTCAAAATGCCCGAAGGCGGTCTTTTTAGTAGACTTTCATTGTGCCGCTTGGTAGAAAGTTCCTATATGCTCCACATTTTGCAGACGTGTACCTCACAATGTTTTTTAAAAGTCGCAGAATATACCATTTACCAGAAATAAGTCTCCTGCAATAAAAATCCAATCATAAAAACTGGTGCTGTCCTTCTAGTGTTAAAGTGTCCCTAAATAACGATGTATACGGCACTTTTGCAACCCTCCCGATAGCCGAGAGCGTTAATGCGCCAATACAAGGACACCAGGAGGTGAGTGGATCGAGTTAACGTCGTGGGTTAACGACTAAGGCTGGTGAGCTTGCCAGGCTTCTTGTGGTTTTCAGGCTGTGCCCCACATCCAGCTAGTTAAATATCATGCTGATATACATTTCTGCCTTAGATACATACTAAGCAAACATTTAGAATCACACTAGAGCATGTGATTTTGTATAGACAGAGACAGCTAGAGTACACATGTTCCGTCCAGTGAGAGTTCTGACGTGAGCTGCGGCATTTAGACAGCAAATGCCACTAACACTGCTACAACCGATATACAGGGTGTTCAAGTAGTCTTTCGCTGATAACAAACATACATATCGCAGAAAATATGACACGTATCTTTTATTTGGAAATGCGTGTCCCGTATTCAAGTTGCTTTGTACACACGGATAATAAATTCCGACGTGTGCCCCTTTCGTTGTCCGAAGGATAGCTAGGAAATATTCCGATTCCACCTATGTGTTGTTGAACATTTCGTGAGGAATAGATGCTATGACGTCACTTATTCTGCGCCGTAGATGTCGTTCACTGGTGATTAATAAACTTGGTCCATGACATTACCCCAAAGGAAGAAATCCAGTGGTGTTATGTTCGGTAATCGCAGTGGTCAGCTGATGGAGCCACTAGGTCCGATTCATCTTCCTGAAAATTTTGTATCCAAATAGACTCGAATGTTTGACTGTCCACTAGGTGGTGCACCGTCTTGTTTGAAAATAAGTCAGAATATCCTGAAAATGTGCCACTACAAATAACTGCAACATATAGTGATAAGCACTGGCTGGAGAGAAAAGGCCCCCATGATTTTCTTGTATATAAAACCGCACCATACTGTAAAAGCTGCATGCCCTAGGGAAAAATTACGGCTGTAGTTTCCCCTTGCTTTCAGCCTTTCGCAGTGCCAGCACAGCGAGGCCAGATCAGTCAATCATCCACACTGTTGCCCCTGCAACTACTGGAAAGGCTGCTGCCCCTCTTCAGGAACCACACGTTTGTGTGGCCTCTCAACAGATACCCATCCGTTGTGGTTGCACCTACAGTACAGCTATCTGTATCGTTGAGGCACCCAAGCATCCCCACCAAAGGCAAGGTCCATGGTTCTGTATATTGAGGAAGCAGTAAAGGAAACAAAAGAATAATTTGGAGTAGGAATTAAAATCCATGGAGAAGAAATAAAAGCTTTGAGGTTTGCCGATGACATTGCAATTCTGTCAGACACAGCAAAGGAACTGGAAGAGCAGCTGAACGTAGTAGACAGTGTCTTGAAAGGAGGATATAAGATGACCATCAACAAAACCAAAACGAGGATAGTGAAATGTAGTCGAATTAAATCGGGTGATGCTGAGGGTATTAGATTAGGAAATGAGACGCTTAAATTGGAAATGCAATGGAAGCGTTTCTGAAGAAGAGAAATTTGATGTTAACAGGTATAGATTTAAGCATCAGGAAGTCTGTTCTGAAATTATTTATTTGGAGTGTAGCCATATATGGAAGTGAAACGTGGACGATAAATAGTTTAGACAAAACGAGAATAGAAGTTTCGAAACGTGGTGCTACAGAATAATGTTGAAGATTAGATGGGTAGATCGCATAACTAATGAGGAGGTATTGAATAGAATTGGGTAAAAGAGAAATTTGTGGCACAATTTGACTAGAAGAAGGAATCGGTTGGTAGGACATATCCTGAGGCATCAAGGGATCACCAATTTAGTATTGGAGGGCAGTGCTGACGGTAAAAACCGTAGAGGGAGACCAATAGATGAATACACTAAACAGATTCAAAAGAATGTAGGTTGCATTAGATACTGGGAGATGAAGAAGCTTGCACAGGATAGAGTAGCATGGAGAGCTGCATCAAACCAGTCTCTGGACTGAAGATCACAACAACAAAAATAACAAGACCGCACCATAAGTTTAGCTTAAGGGAGTGTCTGACAGTCTCAAACACAGCCTGGTAATTCTCAGACCACCAGATCCTAGGATTGTTTAGGTTGACAACACCGTTAAAATGAAATGTGGCTCGTTTGAGAAAAGGACACATCTCAGGCAGGCACCATCTTCCTCAGTCTTAGCGACAGGAAAGTCATAACGAGCACAGTAGGAGAGACTGCACAATCTGGACTTTGTATCGCGGGAAAGGAAGTGGATGCAAGATGCGGTGCACTGATGGCTTCGGAATCAGCAACTCAGGTGATACTTTGGCGACTGACTTAGTGAGACCTCTCTCACAGAATGTTAGCGCACTAGGTCCAGGCCTGCCTCTTACTAGGGAGATTACAGACGCTCCCTATTTCCCTAAACACGGTAGACCACATCTTGATGCTTTTAACAATACGCCGTCCGGAATGTTCTCTGGACGGTTTTAGGTGACTGTGTCTTGAGTTACCGAAAACACATTGGGCTTTCTTCTGGTTTGGTAGATGTTCTTTGCAAATGGCGTACGATTCCGCTGTTGTTACGTCACTGGGCCCTGTAACAGAAAAAGGAATGGCAACTATATACACTACTGGCCATTAAAAATACTGCACCAACAAGGAATGCAGATGATAAACGGGTATTCATTGGACAAATATACTATACTAGAACTGACATGTGATCACATTTTCACGTAGTTTGCGTGCATAGATCCTCAGAAATCAGTACCCAGAAGAACCACATCTGGCCGTAATAACGGCATTGATATGCCTGGGCATTGAGTCAAACAGAGCTTGGATGGCGTGTAGAGGTACAGCTGCCTATGCAACTTCAACAGGATACCACAGTTCATCAGGAGTAGTGACTGGCGTATTCTGACGAGCCAGTTACTCGGTCGCCATTGACCAGACTTTTCAGTTGGTGAGAGATCTGGAGAATGGGCTTGTCAGGGCAGCAGTCGAACATTTTCTCTATCCAGAAAGGCCCCACAGGATCTGCAACATGCGGTCGTGCATTATCCTGCTGAAATGTAGGGTTTCGCAGGGATCGAATGAAGGGTAGAGCCACTGGTCGTAACACATCTGAAATGCAACGTCCACTGTTCAAAGTGCCGTCAATGCGAACAAGAGGTGACCGAGACGTGTAATCAATGGCACCCCATACCGTCAGGCCGGGTGAAACGCCAGTGTGGCGATGACGAATACACGCTTCCAAGGTGCGTTCACCGCGATGTCGCCAAACACGGTTGCGACCATCTTGATGCTGCAAACAGAACCTTGATTCATCCGAAAAAACGACATTTTGCCATTCGTGCACCCAGGTTCGTCGTTGAGTACACCTTCGCAGGCGCTCCTGTCTGTGATGCAGCGTCAAGGGTAACCGCACCCATGGTCTCCGAGCTGATAGTCCATACTGCTGCAAAGATCGTCGAACTGTTCGTGCAGATGGTTGTTGTCTTGCAAACGTCCCCATCTGTTGACTCAGGGATCGAGACGTGGCTGCATGATCCGTTGCAGCCATGTGGATATGATGTCTCTCATCTCGACTGCTAGTGATACGAGGCCGTTGGAATCCAGCATGGTGTTCCGTATTACCCTCCTGAACCCACCGATTCCATATTCTGGAAACAGTCATTGGATCTTGACCAACGCGAGCACCAATGTCGCGATACGATAAACCGCAATCGCGATATGCTACAATCCGGCCTTTATCAAAGTCTGAAACGTGCTGGTACGTATTTCTCCTCCTTACACGAGACATCACAACAACATTTCACCAGGCAACGCCGGTCAATTGCTGTTTGTGTATGAGAAATCGGTTCGAAACTTTCCTCATGTCAGCACGTTGTAGGTGTCGCCACCGAAGCCAACCTTGTGTGAATACTCTGAGAAGCTAATCATTTGCATATCACAGCATCTTCTTCCTGTCGGTTAAATTTCGCGTCTGTAGCACGTCATCTTCTTGGTGTAGCAATTTTAATGGCCAGTAGTGTATGTACACAGAAACCTGAATAGGTTACATGCTATTCAAGATAAAAAGTGTGTCATATTTTATGTCTTATGAAAGTTTGTAAACACTCCTGAGATGCCCAGGGTACCATTCACGACCTACTAGAGAAACGGGACATTGATAAAGGAAAAGATCACACTTTTCTTACTTACTTTTTTAAATTGGGCTCAAATGCTAATCATTTGAATATCCAATTATATACATCTGATGCCTATTTGACGTTTGTTTCATGTCACCCTCACGATGTTGCAAATTTATTAGCTGCTGTGGAGTGTGTTGCTGTGGCGTCTGACGCGTTAAAATGCTGAATACCATCCAGATGGATGTTTCGTGCTTGAAGCCCTTTCACGCTGGCCCGCTTAGCTTCTGATGCGGCACAAAAACAAATAGGACGGTTAGTCACTCCCGGGCCGGCCTGAAGAGGCGCCGACCTATTTGAGCGCGGCTGGGGGCTTGGTCATTAGCGGACGCCTTGTTATCGCGACCGGCCTACCTCCGCGCCTGAGTTATGGCGACCCGTGTTCTCCGCTTACTCGGCCGGCGCGGCATTCCGGAATGGACACGCGAGCCTTCCATTTGGCCCGGCCCTCCTGCCGGATGCTCCGGCCCGGGTCTGCTTTCCGTGTGCGTGACACCTCAACCAGGCGCCCAACCGCCCTGATACGCTCACTGTGAACACCGCAGCAAGGCTGCTCTCATGTTCGGTGGCTTTCAGGAATACGGAACTGTAGTCTTGTTCGTGGCGGTATTCCATTACATGTATTCAAATTACATAGACCGTATTTTCTCTAATAAAGGGTTTCCTAAATAGAACGTTGCCAGCCTCACTTCTTATCTTCTTCCCGTCGTCAGCAACCACTGAGGCACAGCTAAACCTAGTGGTATGTTGAAGAGAATCTTTCGAGTTGAATGCTCCTAGTCCTTGGACCTTTCTCATTCCTGACATCCCTTTCAGAGAAGCATTTAAAGTCTTGTGAGAGGCTCCTGATTCCGCTTTCTTTACGACTACAAATTTCAGCAGAACCAGGAGTCCTTGTGAATATGAAACTTCCTGGCAAATCAAAACTGTGTACCAGACCGAGACTTGAACTCGGGACCCTTACCTTTCGCGAGCAAGTGCTCTATCGGTAAGCTCTTGCCCTCGGAAGGCAGATGTTCCGAGCTCGATTCTCGGTCGGGAACACAGTTTTAATTTGCCTAGAAGTTTCATATCAGCACACACTCCGCTACAAAGTGAAAATTTCATTCTTAAAATTCTAAAGATGTCCAGCACAACTCTGGACGAAATGTCATCAATGAAATGATTTCATGGACCGTATAACCCGATTATTCATCAGCACCCAAGACAGCTGGTCCTCGCTGTATCACCAAGACAGCAATTCCGATAACACAGGAGAGCAGTTAGTGTAGGAGATAAATTCTTGCCCCAACCTAGAGATCTATACACCGATCTGTATCTTTAAAGTCAATGATCCCTTCTGTATCCTCAGAGTGTTCATAGAATGACCCACGAATCACCCACCTTATCCTAAACAGAGCATTTATTCATCTACAACGCCGTATCTGAAACCCAGACTAACGATGTCTCTGCCCCTTTCATGTACTCCACTGAACGCACCAACGAAAAACGCTATAGGTGATTACCTGTCCTCACCAGAAGTCCCACCATCTCCATAGGCACTCTACCAATCTGAAATACCCTGCTACATGTCACACGTACAATGAATCCATTCGCACATGATTCCAAAAGAACTAAGCCAAACATTCCCTACAAAACAATGACAAAAACACTGTAATCCGACTAGTTCACAGCCCAGTCTCCAACTATTTCGTCCGTCAGCCTTCCATAGCTGACGACAGTGTGCGCTCTGTCATACGAATCCTGCAATGATCCTACAATAATTCTGGTTGAGTCCAGACAGCGAGTATGCATAACAACAGCTCGCAACACCTGAGTATGATGATTAAGTCGGTCGTGGAAACATTGCACATAAAATGGAATCAACAACTCATTTCTACACCCGAAAGTACGCTGTCGAACTTGGAGTTATTAGCCAACTCTCTACTGACTGCAAATAGTTTTCGTCATGTACCACACGGATTGCTGTACACCATGGCACCTGGCACGGAATTCTTCCAACGTAAAAATGTTGGAGCAAATAAATTAACTGAAAACATTTTATTGGTGCTGTAAATTAAATCTTGCATACACATGACATGTCAAGCAGGACAAGTCATCACACTTAGTAATTACGGAAAATATTATTGTTATACTACTAGATCAATTAACACAATCGTCAATTAATAACAATAATTATACAAAGACGATAATTCCTGTGAGTAGTAACGGGGGCATCATCACCATCATCATCATCATCATTATCATTATCTCCTTCACTTAATGGAGTACGCTGCGCAGCTGGTTCAGGAAATCATCTTCTCCTCTGACGTCCGACTCTTTGCTGTCCATTGGGTTTGCAGTTCATGACGTTTCCATGCAGACGATCCTGCTGAATTTTTTTCCAAAATGATTACACAAGTTTGCTTAATAATTTTCAATTCTGATTAGCGAAATCGAAAATCTAGAGCCATTGTCTTAATTTTGTGTTTTCTGTTTGGCCCAGTAGTGTGCAGTTTTCAACTGCCCGAAGAAATTTCATCTCAGCTGATGTAATTTTCCTTCTGTGTGTTTACGACTTTACCCACATCTCACTTCCTTATAATGCTAGCGGGACCACCATTGTTTTATAAGGATTGAGTTTAGTTTCTTTTCTCATTTTCTGTTTCAGAATTCTTTGAATTGTTTCACATACATGACAAACTTTCAAAACTTAGTTTCTGTGTCACCATCTGTTGTTGAAAATATTCCATATCCAATATGGTTAAAGATTCCATCATTTGGAATTTATCTCAGTTTTAGACCTAATCGTGTTTCTCCTCATGTGGAGCTACTGTCAGTCCATATCCTTCTGTTTTATTTCATAACGTGTATAGCCCTCTTTTGTAAATTAGCTCCCGTCTGTTGCACAACAGCAACATCGTTTATATTTAAGGTATTACTTTACCTATATTGTGGGGAGAGCATCATACCACACTTAAAAATTTGTTTCCATCACACTGTGACCTCGTCCACACACGTATTAAAAGTTGTTGGGGAGGACAGCAGCCTTGACTTTTTTAATTTTTACTGCTGCTGTTCGGTGAATGCCTGTGTCAATAAATACACTAATATTTAAATGTATGAATGTAGCTCCATCTTATGTCTGGAGTGTGGGACTACAGCTGATCAAATTCCAATAGTACAATACCAATCACCGTTAGTTAGTTTTTATTTTTAGGCTACCAGTTTCGACAATACATTATATCATCTTCAGGCCTGCTTAAATTGAGTAACCTTCGTGTTACAAAATATAACAGCACTTTTAATTGATCTCGTGAAGATTGTTTCACATGAGCATGCATGCTCAGTGGACAGTTGTTACCAACTGTGAGTTGACCATGTGAAATAATCTTCACGAGACCAGTTAAAAGTGCTGCTATATTTTCAAATACGAAGGTTACTCAATTCAGCAGGCCTGAAGATGACATAATGTATTGTCGAAACTGGTAGCCTAAAACTAAAACCTACATAATGGCGATTGGTGTTATGGGAATATTTTGATGTAGTCTTCAGGTTGCTTTCACTCTCTTAATACTCCCAGGGCATGTATCTATTCAGGCTGTCAAATGCATTTTTAAAACCGATAATTGCATTTCTCAGTTTACAAACTGAATTCTCTTCATTTCTCTATTATTTGTTTCTGAACGGAAATGATATCTACTGTAGAGTTTCTCGGTCTAAACGTCATCTGTTCTTAGCAGGTGTTACTGTCTGCTATGCCCTTAAACCTACTGCTCGTTATTCTGCAACATCACTATCCACAAAACTTTTGGCCCTATGCTTTTGAGATTCATGTCTCTTATCTTCCTTGTAAATTGGAATTTTGTTTACTTATCCATGACCATATACCTGCTCCACACTCCTCCTCCATCGTTCCCTGTTGCGAGCAACCTAGCACAACTCCCCCGCTCCTAGTCCCGTGTCCTCGGTGTCCTTGTCAACATTGTCCTTCCATCTTGCCCCCGGACGTCCCTGGTACCTCCTTCCACCTACAGCTCCCAGAAACACATCATTGGGTAACCTACCTTCATTCATCCTTGCTACCTGCCCATCCCAGGTCAACCTTCTTCTTCTTATTCTTTTTATAATGTCAGGCTGTGCGTAAAACTATTTTAATTCTTGGTTTTTTCGAATTCTCCTTACCCCTGTTTGTGAATCTATCACAGGACCATATATTTTTCGGAGGACTTTTCGTTCGAAAACAAGTAGTTTCTCTTCATCTGTTCTTCTAAAGGTGAGGCTTTCACAACTGTACAGAACCACTGGCATAAACACTTTGGTACAGCTTGATCTTAAAACTTCTTGACAGGGACCTTTTCTTCAGCACATCCTGAAGGGTAAATTATGCTCTGTTCCCTCCGACAATTCTTGCATTTATTTCAATTTCACAGTGGTCCTGATCACTGCAGAGACTACCAAGGTATTTGAAAGAATTTGACCTTTGGAATCAGAGACTGTCCACCGTGGGCAGGTCCCCGTCTCTCGCTGACTTGCTCGGGACCATGTATTCTGTTTTATCTTCACTGACTTGCAGGCCTGCCGTACTGGCAATCCTGCAGTACGAGCCGGCCATTCTTCTGAGCTCTTCTCTACTACCGCTGATTACGATTGTGTCATCCGCGTATGCCAGTCGAGTCACTGACATGTTGTCTAGGGGTATTCCAATGGGTTCAGTTTTCATAAATTCACGGTCTATTTCTTCTAGCACAAGGTTGAATAATACAGGGCAGACGACGTCTCCCAGTCTGAAGGCTGGTTCGAACTTAGAACTGTTCTGGTAGACCGGTACTTGTCTGCACTTCACAGAGTGTTTATTCTAGACTCATTGCCACCAGGCTTATTGATTTAGATTAAAACTGAAATTCCATTAGTATTCTGATTATAGTACCCCTGTGCACGCTGTCATAGGCTTTTTTGAAGTCAATGAAGAGCATGTGCATGTCTGTATTATATTCCCAGCATTTCTCCGTTGTTTGACTTAAGGTAAATAGGTGGTCCACTGTTGATCTGTTGCGTCTAAACCCACACTGGTAGTCTCCTACAGCTTCTTCAGCAAGCGGTAGTATCATATCTAGGAGGCATAGAGATAGTACTTTGTAGCTGAAATCTAGTCACACACCAGTGGGTCATTCTTTTTCAGTAATGGACAGATGACGGCCATTTTCCAATCTTCTGGGAGACTTTCTTGCTCCCAAACCTTCCGTAAGAGGCTTGTCAGGTCCTCCATTTCTTATGAGCTCTGCAACAATTTGGTCTTCTGCGACCGCTTTCTTGTTTTTTAATTTTTTGAGTGTTTGTGTAATTTCATATTCAGTGGGAGTAGTCACATCTGTGTCCACAGTTTGTGGAAACACAGAAGGAAGACGTTCTGTGGGGTCTTCGCAATTTAGGAGCTGGGAGAAATATTCTGCCCAACTTTGCGCAAAAGAAGAGCGGCGCGTTCCGTCACAGGGTTATTTGGTAAGCGTGATAGCGTTACGGAGATGTTTAGCAAACTCAAGTGGCAGATTCTGCAAGAGAGGCGCTCTGCATCGCGGTGTAGCTTGCTCGCCAGGTTTCGAGAGGGTGCGTTTCTGGATGAGGTAGCGAATATATTGCTTCCCCCTACGTACACCTCTTGAGGAGATGACGAATGTAAAATTAGAGAGATTCGAGCGCGCACGAAGGCTTTCCGGCAGTCGTTCTTCCCGCGAACCATACGCGACTGGAACAGGAAAGGGAGGTAATGACAGTGGCACGTGAAGTGCCCTCCGCCACACACCGTTGGGTGGCGTGCGGAGTATAAATGTAGATGTAGATTTAGATCTCTTCCCTTTTCATCTTGAATCAAATGTTTGTTCTTTACATACTTTTTGGCACACTTCTTCACGTTTTGATACATTTGTCTAGTCCTGTGGTCAGCGAGATCCTCCTCCGCCTCGTTCAGTATGTCGTTGTAATATTTCCTTTTTTACTGTCTAAGAACTGTTGATGTTTCTGTCCTTATTCGAGTAACGCTTTCTTTTAGTTGTATATTGTTCATGTTTTCTAACCACTCCTTTCTAGCTATCCTTCTTCCCTCAATTTTTCTCTCGCATATCTAGTTGAACCATACCCAGTTAGAATTCTTCCGTTTTCCCAAAATTTTTGCGGCGCCTTCATTCACGGTGGTTATGTCCGAAAGAGATGTTGTCTATTTAGTGAGGTCCTTCCTCGGAATTCTTATATTCGTACAAAATACAATGTGTCGCAAAATGAGTATACATTCAGCTTACAATTGTTCAACACGTTCTTCACCCACTCTTCGTCGGCCCATACTCACCCCTCTGCGCACAGTTATGTAAAAAAAAAAAAAAAAAAAAAAAAAAAAAAAAAAAAAAAAAAAAAAACTGCTTGAGCTAATCTTTCATTTTAATTTGATTGCAATAAATGCTAGAAAGCCTTAAAAAAAGTATATTTGTTTTGAAAAACCATGTATTCCCATAGTACGATGCAGATGAAGACCTCTCAACAAATTTCAGTGGTGATCAAATGAAACGCGAGACTGAAGATGTACCAATGTCCGAATCGGAACGCCTAAAGGAGGAAAGAATGCACTGTGGGACCAAGAAGAGGCAGGTAGAAATGCAGAAAAAGAGACGTCAAGTATAATTTTGACTCAAAATGCAGAAATTTCACAAGATCAGGATCAACAAGTATAGATACAGAAACCGAAAAATATAATTTATGATCACAAAAGACAATAATGACCTATTAAATATGTTATATTTTCAGTTTAATATACACTGGCGTTACCACACTGCATTTTAGTGAAAGAAATATGAGTTTATCGAGTATTGTACCAGATTTGCGGGTGGATTCAAAACTTCTTTCCGGACAGAACTCAAGAACTTTTCTTAACGGATCAAAATCAACAGATGTAAGGGTAACTTCCCTGGTACATTAAGGAAGAGTGATAGGACCGTTATTGTTTACAATGTATGTGAATGATCTAGTAGAAAGCGTCGAATGATCTTCAAGTCTGTTCGCAGATGATACGGTTGTCTATAAGAAAGTAACAAAGCCAAAGACAGTTACGGAATGACCTGCATAGGACTGATGAATGATGCAGGCTCTGGCAATTAACCCTGAACCTAAATGAAGGTATCATTGTGTACATATGTAGGAAAAGAAAGCCACTGCTGTACAACTACACTATTGATGAGAAATAACAGGAAACAGTATTTACTGTGGGTATTTAGAAGTATCTATCCAGAGGGACCTCAAATGGAATGACCTAATATAACAAATAGTAGGAAAAGCAGATACTAGACTGAGATTCATAGTAATAAACGTAAGGAAACGTAAATCATCTACGAAGTTAGTGACTCACAAGGCGCTTGTTCGATAAATTTCTGAGTGTTGTTCATCAACGTGGAAACCTTACCGTGTTGGATTGGTACAAGATATAGAGAAGATCCAACGAAAAGTGACGCTTTTACTCAAGGGATCATTTAGCTAGTGCGAGAGTGTTACTGAGATGCTCAACAAACCCCGTTGTCGGTCGTTACGAGGCAGGCGTTGTGCATCACAGAAAGGTTTACTACTGAAATTTCAAGACAGAACTTTCCACAAAGAGACATACATACACTACTGGCCATTAAAATTGCTACACCACGAAGATGACGTGCTACTGACGCGAAATTTAACCGACGGGAAGAAGATTCTGTGATGTGTACATGATTAGCTTTTCAGAGCATTCACACAAGGTGGCGACACCTACAACGCGCTGACATGAGGAATGTTTCCAACCGATTTCTCATACACAAACTGCAGTTGACCGGCGTTGCCTGCTGAAACGTTGTTGTGATGCCTCGTGTAAGGAGGAGACATGCATACCATCACGTTTCAGACTTTGATAAAGGTCGGATTGTAGCCCATCGCGATTGCGGTTTATCGTATAGCGACATTGCCGCTCGCGTTGGTCGAGATCCAATGACTGTTAGCAGAATATGGAATCGGTGGGTTCAGGAGGGTAATACGGAACACCGTGCTGGATCCTAACGGCCTTGTATGACTAGCAGTCGAGATGATAGGCATCCTGTAACAGATCGTGCAGCCACGTCTCGATCCTTGAGTTAACAGATGGGGACGTATGCAAGACAACAACCATCTGCACGAACAGTTCGACGACGTTTGCAGCAGCATGGACTATCAGCTCGGAGGCCATGGTTGCTGTTACCCTTGACGCTGCATCACAGACAGGAGCACCTGCGATGGTGTACTTAACGACGAACCTGGGTACACGAATGGCAAAACATTTTTTCGGGCCCGCCGCGGAGGCCGTGCGGATCTAGGCGCTGCAGTCCGGAACCGCGGGACTGGTACGGTCGCAGGTTCGAATCCTGCCTCGGGCATGGATGTGTGTGATGTCCTTAGGTTAGTTAGGTTTAAGTAGTTCTAAGTTCTAGGGGACTGATGACCTAAGATGTTAAGTCCCATAGTGCTCAGAGCCATTTGAACCATTTGAACATTTTTTCGGATGAATCCAGGTTCTGTTTACAGCATCATGATGGTCGTATCCGTGTTTGGCGACATTGCGGTGAACGCACATTGGAAGCGTGTATTCTTCATCACCACACTGGCGTATCACCCGGCGTGATGGTATGGGGTACCATTGGTTACACGTCTCGGTCACCTCATGTTCGCACTGACGGCACTTTGAACAGTGGACGTTACATTTCAGATTTGTTACGACCCGTGGCTCTATCCTTCATTCGATCCCTGCGAAACCCTACATTTCAGCAGGATAATGCACGACCACGTGTTTTAGGTCCCGTACCGGCCTTTCTGCATACAGAAAATGTTCGACTGCTGCCCTGGCCAGCGCACCTCCAGATCTCTCACCAATTGAAAACGTCTGATCAATGGCGGCTCATCACAATGCGCTAGTCACTACTCTTGATGAACTGTGGTATCGTGTTGAAGTTGCGTGGGCAGCCGTTATTACGGTCAGAGGAGGTTGTTCTGGGTACTGATTTCTCAGGATCTATGCACCCAAATTGCGTGAAAATGTAATCAAATGTGAGTTCTAGTACAATATATTTGTCCGATGAATACCCGTTTATCACCTGCATTTCTTCTTGGTGTAGCAATTTCAATGGCCAGTAGTGTATTACTTACACCCACATACATCTCACAAAAGGACCATGAAGAGGAAATTCGAGAAGTTAAAGCAAATACAAACGCTTACTGACAATCATTCCTCTCAGGCGCCGTTCGCCAATGGAGCAGGCTAGATGCTATCAGTTAGTTATACCACAAGTACCCTCCGCCACATACCATTAGGAGGGTTGTGAAGTGTGATGTAGGCAGATGTAGATGTAAGATAAGGAATATCAACAAGAAATCGAGATACGCCAGGAAGGACTGAGATTCGAAACTAAACTTTAAGTCCCTGCAAGACAGCGAAGTGTCATCCAGCTGAAAAGCTTGCACCAGGCGGCTGGAAATACCACTTGAGAGACTTCCAGCAGCCAATTGAGCCATATGAATATTTTATTAGTACAGCCGAAAAATTTTCGCAATTCAGTCGGAGAAAGCAGGAAGACGAGTGTTTAACGTCCCGCCTACACTGGCTTCGTACTGGGCTCTGTACATCCAGCTGGTTCATTTACTGCGCTCTTTTATCGTGCTGTTGAAGTTTTCATTTTGAGCAGCGTTTTTGTAGGATCCGCCCTGCAAATTGAGAACGGTGTACCGCCTCGTTCGGTCGGAACACGGCGCCCCGCAGCCAGCTGCGCTGGCGGGTGGTGGGGTGAGGTAAGGGGCGCAACGCAGCTCTGCGCAGCGCAGCCGAGGCCAGCGCGGCGCGGCGAGTGTTGGACGAGGGCCCTCGAGGTGGCACCGGTGCCGCTAATGAGGAATCCGACCCAGTCCAGACCAGCCACTGGCTACCTTCCCAGATGTGTTGATCCGCACAGTGGTTCAAAAAGCGCCCACTTTATTTATGCTGCCCGTCGCCCGCTTCATTTCGGTATTTTCTGTAAGCCTCCCGGTGCAAATACACCGGCTTTCACGCCGGCTAATGACTGCACAACGCGCCTCACTCTGTTTGGAATATCATCCTTTACAAAATTATGCTGCACAATATATGCTTCTGTCTCAAGTGGATGGATCTCTCAACACTTTTGAGCTCTTGGGTTGATCGTTCAGTCTCCACCGAAAACAACGCAGCATTTACACTGAGAAACCAAAGCGTTATAACCACTGCCCACCGCGGCGTTAGATGCCTCCTGGTGGCGTTGCAAGTACGTGACTTGGTGACGGAAGTATGCAAGCCGAGAGAACACAGACGGGGGATCGCCCTCTCAAAGATATGGGCTCCACATAGGAAAATCATTTAAAATAAACGACTTGGACAAAGAGTCTGTGAACGAGTATTTAGAAATTGGCGTAGCTGGTGGAATGTCCACGTGCTACTGTCGTGAGCTTCTACGAAGAGAAGTGGAAGGGCAGTGAAACCACCACTAGGTGCTAAATGGTTGGACGTCCATGACCCTTCACAGATAGTGCAGTTCGGAGGCTTGTCTGCTCTGTTAGTAGGAGATATCTACGTGAGTTCACCGTAATGCTCCTCAAACGACTGTAAAACGGTTCTGGCTCCGGGACACGAACAATTGTACTGCTGAAAGACGTCATCCCCGTTGAAGAAGACATCAAGCATGTACTGGCGCACGTGGTTCGCAGCTGCCAGTGTGTCTTCCACTATTATCACAGGCCGCATGCAAGTGTAGGAGAATGTCTAGCATAACATAATACTGCGTCCGTCGCACACTGTACGTTTCGAGCCGCCATTAACCTCGATGACAGCGTTGATGGAGATGACCAACGACCTGGTATAGAAAAATTTGACTCACCGTAAGAGCCGACACGTTTCCAATGATCAACGGTCCAATCCCGATGGACCCGTGCTCATTGAAACCATAACTGACTGTGTTGTTGCGTCAACATGTGAACACTTCTTGGGTGGTCAGCTGCAGAGCTGCATGTGGAACAATACGATGAATGGTGTGCTCCGGAAAACTTGTGCGTGCACCAGCGTTGTGTTCTTTGGCAGAGATGCCACAGTTCACTAGATGCTAGGGGAGACCTTCTCCTGCAGTTCTGTGGGACCTGTGGTGGCAATGGAAGACACGCTGGGACCTGCGAGGCACCTACATGAGTTAATGCTTGATATCTTCTCCGATGGCAATAGCATATTTCGGTAGTATAATTGTCCATGTCTATGAGCCAGAACCGTGTTACAGTGGTTTTAGGATCATTATAGCGAACTGATACCCGTGGTCTAGGGGTAGCGTCTTTGATTCATAATCAAAGTCTTCGGTCCCGGGTTCGATTCCCGCCACTGCCTAAATTTTGATAAATAATCAGCATCGGCTGCCGAAGACTTCCGGCATAAGAAAGCAGCCCTATTCTGCCAACGGCCTTGTCAAAGAGAGCGGAGGAGCAGATAGAGATTCAGGGCACTCTCTTGTCCTAGGGGTGGGAAGTACCCCTAAAGGCGGAAGAATCAGCAATGATCAACGACATGAGGATGCAGAAGGCAATGGAAACCACTGCATTAAAGACACGTAACGTGTATACACAGGACATGTGGCCTGTAATTGAAGAAGTGTCATGATGATCTCTCCATTGGCAAAAGATTCCGGAATAGTCCCCCATTCGGATCTCCGGGAGGGGACTGCCAAGGGGGAGGTTACCATGAGAAAAAGATTGAATAATCAACGAAAGGATAACGGTCTACGAGTCGGGGCGTGGAATGTCAGAAGCTTGAACGTGGTAGGGAAACTAGAAAATCTGAAAAGGAAAATGCAAAGGCTCAATCTAGATATAGTAGGGGTCAGTGAAGTGAAGTGGAAGGAAGACAAGGATTTCTGGTCAGATGAGTATCGGGTAATATCAACAGCTGCAGAAAATGGAATAACAGGTGTAGGATTCGTTATGAATAGGAAGGTAGGGCAGAGGGTGTGTTACTGTGAACAGTTCAGTGACCGGGTTGTTCTAATCAGAATCGACAGCAGACCAACACCGACAACGATAGTTCAGGTATACATGCCGACGTCGCAAGCTGAATATGAACAGATAGAGAAAGTAAATGAGGAAATTGAAAGGGTAATGCAGTATCTCAAGGGGGACGAAAATCTAATAGTCATGGGCGACTGGAATGCAGTTGTAGGAGAAGGAGTAGAAGAAAAGGTTACAGGAGAATATGGGCTTGGGACTAGGAATGAAAGAGGAGAAAGACTAATTGAGTTCTGCGACAAGTTTCAGCTAGAAATAGCGAATACCCTGTTCAAGAATCACAAGAGGAGGAGGTATACTTGGAAAAGGCCGGGAGATGCGGGAAGATTTCAATTAGATTACATCATAGTCAGACAGAGATTCCGAAATCAGATACTGGATTGTAAGACGTACCCAGGAGCAGATATAGACTCAGATCAGAATATAGTAGTGATGAAGAGTAGGCTGAAGTTCAAGACATTAGTCAGGAAGAATCAATACGCAAAGAAGTGGGATACGGAAGTACTAAGGAATGACGAGATACGTTTGAAGTTCTCTAACGCTGTAGATACAGCAATAAGGAATAGCGTAGTGGGCAGTAAAGTTGAAGGGAAATGGACATCTCTAAAAAGGGCCATCACAGAAGTTGGGAGGGAAAACATAGGTACAAAGAAGGTAGCTGCGAAGAAAACATGGGTAACAGAAAAAATACTTCAGTTGATTGATGAAAGGAGGAAGTACAAACATGTTCCGGGAAAATCGGGAATACAGAAGTACAATTCGCTGAGGAATGAAATAAATAGGAAGAGCAGGGAAGCTAAGAATGGCTCTGAGCACTATGGGACTCAACTGCTAAGGTCATTAGTCCCCAAGAACTTAGAACTAATTAAACCTAACTAACCTAAGGACATCACAAACATCCATGCCCGAGGCAGGATTCGAACCTGCGACCGTAGCGGTCTTGCGGTTCCAGACTGCAGCGCCTTTAACCGCACGGCCACTTCGGCCGGCGGGAAGCTAAGACGAAATGGCTGCAGGAAAAATGTGAAGACATCGAAAAAGGTATGATTGTCGGAAGGACAGACTCAGCATACAGGAAAGTCAAAACAACCTTTGGTGATATTAAAAGCAACGGTGGTAACATTAAGAGTGCAACGGGAATTCCACTGTTAAATGCAGAGGAGAGAGCAGATAGGTGGAAAGAATACATTGAAAGCCTCTATGGGGGTGAAGATTTGTCGAATGTGATAGAAGAAGAAACAGGAGTCGATTTAGAAGAGATAGGGGATCCAGTATTAGAATCGGAATTTAAAAGAGCTTTGGAAGACTTACGGTCCAATAAGGCAGATGGGATAGATAACATTCCATCAGAATTTCTAAAACCATTTGGGGAAGTGGCAACAAATCGACTATTCACGTTGGTGTGTAGAATATATGAGTCTGGCGATATACCATCTGACTTTCGGAATAGCATCATCCACACAATTCCGAAGACGGCAAGAGGTGACAAGTGCGAGAATTATCGCACAATCAGCTTAACAGCTCATGCATCGAATCTGCTTACAAGAATAATATACAGAAGAATGGAAAAGAAAATTGAGAATGCGCTAGGTGACGATCAGTTTGGCTTTAGGAAAAGTAAAGGGACGAGAGAGGCAATTCTGACGTTACGGCTAATAATGGAAGCAAGGCTACAGAAAAATCAAGACACTTTCATAGGATTTGTCGACCTGGAAAAATCGTTCGACAATATAAAATGGTTCAAGCTGTTCGAGATTCTGAAAAAAGTAGGGGTAAGCTATAGGGAGAGACGGGTCATATACAATATGTACAACAACCAAGAGGGAATAATAAGAGTGGACGATCAAGAACGAAGTGCTCGTATTAAGAACGGTGTAAGACAAGGCTGTAGCCTTTCGCCCCTACTCTTCAATCTGTACATCGAGGAAGCAATGATGGAAATAAAACAAAGGTTCAGGAGTGGAATTAAAATACAAGGTGAAAGGATATCAATGATACGATTCGCTGATGACATTGCTATCTTGAGTGAAAGTGAAGAAGAATTAAATGATCTGCTGAACGGAATGAACAGTCTAATGAGTACACAGTATGGTTTGAGAGTAAATCGGAGAAAGACGAAGGTAATGAGAAGTAGTAGAAATGAGAACAGCGAGAAACTTAACATCAGGATTGATGGTCATGAAGTCAATGAAGTAAATGAATTCTGCTACCTAGGCAGTAAAATAACCAATGACGGATGGAGCAAGGAGGACATCAAAAGCAGACTCGCTATGGCAAAAAAAGCATTTCTGGCCAAGAGAAGTCTACTAATATCAAATACCGGCGTTAATTTGAGGAAGAAATTTCTGAGGATGTACGTCTGGAGTATAGCATTGTATGGTAGTGAAACATGGACTGTGGGGAAACCGGAACAGAAGAGAATCGAAGCATTTGAGATGTGGTGCTATAGACGAATGTTGAAAATTAGGTGGACTGAAAAGGTAAGGAATGAGGAGGTTATACGCAGAATCGGAGAGGAAAGGAATATGTGGAAAACACCGATAAGGAGAAGGGACAGGATGATAGGACATCTGCTAGAACATGAGGGAATGACTTCCATGGTACTAGAGGGAGCTGTAGAGGGCAAAAACTGTAGAGGAAGACAGAGATTGGAATACGTCAAGCAAATAATTGAGGACGTAGGTTGCAAGTGCTACTCTGAGATGAAGTGGTTAGCACAGGAAAGGAATTCGTGGCGGGTCGCATCAAACCAGTAAGTAGACTGATGATCAAAAAAAAAAAATTAAAAAAAATAGCGAACTCATGTTGATGTCTGGTTGACGAAATTCTTCTGATATAAATGCAATAGTGTGCATCCGTGTCGCCGTCGGGCGCCATCAGCGCGTACTCAAATCAGTGGCCTATTATTTACTCTAATTACATGACCCGTGGGTAGACATCGAATGCCACATATCTCCACAAACCTGCAGACGAACTGTCGTATCCCTGATACGCAGAATCAGTGATGTATTTCGTTCCAAAGACGGACAAAGAGGCTATTAAGCAGGTGATCATAGTGTTTTGGCTCATCAATGTACAATCCCACCCGTATCAAAAACTCTTTGGTGGCTTCAGTAACCGGCCGGTGTGGCCGAGCGGCTCTAGGCGCTTCAGTCTTGAACCGCCCAACCGCTACGGTCGCAGGTTCGATTCCTGCTTCGGGCATGGATGTGTGTGATGTCCTTAGGTTAGTTTGGTTCAAGTAGTTCTACGTTCTAGGGGACTGATGACCTCAGATGTTAAGTCCCATAGTGCTCAGAACCATTTGGCTTCAGAACGTTAGAACCACTTTTTACTATCGCATACACGATGGAAATTCTGGAAAAGTTTGAAAAATCAAATTCTATTATGACTTCAAGCCTTGTTGTAGACGTTTTCATTCATGAGACGGGCATAGACCAAGATGCTTAGGGAGTGGTAGGACCAGCCCCTCAGATAAACGTCATTCGCACAATAAAAGAAAATCCAGTTTATGTTCTCCAGCACTGCACATAACAATAAATTACAATACAATTAAATGCCAGAAGGACCCAATAAGTTAGATTTTATAGTGATGCAAGTATTGGCAAGGCTCCAACCCGGCACTAGTTCACAATACTGGCTGCACCGTTCTGCAGCATCAGGCTAAGTGAAATATATATAAAGAGATACACTTAGAAAAACACACTAACTAGTTTACACAACGAAGACTTCTTTTAAATTCGTCAAAAGTAGAGATTACATCGCCTGCAGCCAGAAATGTTTTTGAACAATTATTCAAGGTGCTAATAAATAATTTAAACCCCATTAATAAAGGAACCAAATTAAAACATTAGGGCTTTTATCTTTCGACAGAAGCTCTAGCCCTTTAATAGCCGAGCAAAAAGAAGTGGCTGACTAATTTAAAGCCGACAAATTAAAACAAGAACCAATTAAGGCAATGCCTACATCTCTCGGCAATCACAACAACAATCAACTCTTAAATAATTAAAAAAGGGTTAAAAATGTTAGTAACTTATGGAAATAGCTGTAAACTCTTCACTAGTTAAAAGGAGTACTAATCACGTGGGTAATGCAACTAAACTGAAACTTGCGAGGATGCTGCTAGTGAGGCGTGTAGTGGGATTCTTTTCGGAAAACGTAGAAGCTTCACACTGATTCACAAACGTTCCCACGTCTTTATTCTGGGATAGCCACACGAGATACTCATAATATTCTGTATTGTCTTATTTGTTCGTAGGTGCCCGCCAAGCACCGACTCGTGAAAATATTTGAACGCTACTGGCACTAGCCCAATAGAAGATACATTTTCAACTTAATATCTCCACGAGTAGACTCTTGGTAGTTAGTAACCGAGCACCTCCTCCCTAGTGGCAAGCCTCATTTCAACACGTCTTCTACATGTCTATCCTGGAGGTTTCCAAACAAAGAGCGTATTTCAGATAACACAAACGTGCAAACCCAGGCTCTACCCTCAGTGTTTTCACAATTACCAGAATCGCCGACATCTTCTTCAAACATGCGGCTAAGAACATTGGTGACTACATGTCTCAGATTCTTACGTGTTTGGTGGAAAAACGGGCAACAGTAATTCAGACGGCCCAGTGACCAATACGTCCTGTTTCTCGCGTTCGAGCAATAAACCAGCTGAAAGCCTGATTACCCGTTTCAAAGGTAAATTGTCGATGCTCAAGGTAGAAATAGAATTTTTCTAGCGCAAATAGGGTCGCTAGCGCCTCTAATTCATACACCAAATATTTTACCTCGGCAGGAGACATAGCATATAACATCTGTGACTGTTTTGTTCCTGCAGCAAAACCGCCGCGACAGTTGAATTAGAGTCATCTGTCTGGACCACCAGAGCCCTATCGAAATTCAAGGTAACCTGAATGGAGGAATTACTTAAGGTGGATTTCAATGCTTCAAAGGCTGCTTGCTGGCTTTCAGTCAATTGAAACGTAACTGATTCAAAAGTCCATCTAGCTGAGAAAATGTAAGTACGAACATTCTAAAAATTCACTTTAGTAAGGATTTAAGCTCCTCTTTCCTTTCTTCCGTCTTTGAGATTTAAAAACTGGTTGGTTTTGGAACGTTTGCGTAAGGCTGATTTCTAAAAACCCCTAGATTCTAAAAATTCACAATTCATACGTAACGGATTCACTTCTTAGGCAGTGGACACATCTAACTCGCCTTCATTCGCTCCTGGTCTATTTTAATTCTACCGGGCGACATTAAACGCCCTAAGAAGGTGATTTTTTTCATGGTCCAGGTTATCTTTAGACGGCTTCACAGTAACTCCAGAGCTACGCAAACAGGCCATTACCCGTAGTTCAAAAAATGTGCGGCTATATATGACGACATCATCCAGACAATTACGAACAAATTTGAATGTGAAATCCTCCAAAAAAAATCCAAAAGCCTCGAAAGTACAGCGGCTCCAGTAGATAAGCCAAAGAGAACCCAACTGAATTCATATAAGTTCCAATACGCACAAAAGGCGGAAACATGTTTAGAATTCTTAGTCAAGGAACTTTAGTGGTGGGCATGGTTGAGATATACAACGCGTCCCGGCAAACCAAGTGAAGCAATTACGGAGATGTGTTAATGGAACTGATGCCAAAACAACAGTCTGATCTTTTTTTTCTTTTTAATAAGCTGTCTTCTGATTGGTCTGATGCCGCAAATTCGTGCCAACCTCTTCAGCCCAGAGTAACACTTGCAACCTACGTCCTCAATTATTTGCTAGATGTATGCCAATCTCTGCCTTCCTCTACAGTTTTTGCCCTTTGCCCTCTAAAGCACTTTCTAGTACTTTGGAAGTCATTCCCTGCTGTATTAACAGATATCCCATGATCCTGTCTCTTCTCCTTATCAGTGTTTTCCACATATTCATTTTCTCTATGATTCTGCTCAGAGCCTCCTCATTCCTTACCTTATCAATTCACTTAATTTCCGAGATTCATCTGTAGCAGCACATCTTAAATGCTTCGATTTTCTTCTATTCCGGTTTTCCCACAATCCATGTTTCACTACTATACAATGCTGTGCTCCAAATGTACATTCTCAAAAAGTTCTTCCTCAAATTAAGGCCTATGACTGATGTTAGTAGATTTCTTTTGTCCAGGAATGCCGTTTTCCCAGTCTGCTTTTGAACTCCTTCCTGCTCCGTCCGTCATTGGTTATTTTGCTCCATAGGTAGCAGAATTCCTCAATTTTATCTACTTCGTGACCTTCAATCTTGAGGTTAAATTTCTCGCTGTTTTCATTTCTGCCACCACTTCTCATTGCTGTCGTATTTCTCCGATTTACGTTAAGTCCATATTCTGTTCTCATCAGATTGTTCATTCCATTCCGCAGATCATGTAATTCTTCTTCGCTTTCACTCAGGATAACAGTGTAATCAGTGAATCGTATCATTGATATCGTTCCACCTTGAATCTGAATTACACACCTGAAACTTTCTTTTATTTACATAATTGCTTCTTCGATGTACAGAGTGATCTGTAGAGGGGAAAGACTACTTCCCTTTCGTACGCCCTTTTTAATCCGAGCGCTTCGTTCTTGGTAGTCTTTGCTTTTGTACATACTGTATATTACCCATCCCTCCCTTTATCTTACCCTTATTTTTCTCAGAATATCGAACACCTTGTAGCATTTTACATTGGCGAATGCTTTTTCCAGGTCGACAAATCTTATGAACGCGTCTTGATTTTTCATTACTCTTGGTTGCATTATCAACCGCAACGTCAAAATTGCCTCTCTGATGACTTTATATTTTCTAAAGCCAAACTGATCGTCATCTAGCACATCCTCAATTTTCTTTTCCATTCTTCCGTATATTTTTCTTGTAGGCAACTTGGATGCATGAGCTCTTAAGTTGATTGTTCAATAATTCTCTCACTTGTCAACTCTTGCAGTCTTCGGAATTGTGTGGATGCCATTTTTCTGAAAGTCAGATGGAATGTCGGCAGACTCATACATTCTACACACCAACGTGAATAGTCGTTTTGTTGCAGCTTCTCTAAATGGTTTTAGAAATTTTGATGGAATGTTATCTATCTCTTTTGCCTTATTTTTTCTTAAGTCCTCCAAAACTCACTTAAATCCTGATTCTAATACCGGATCCCTTACCCCTTACCTGCCGATTCCTGTTTGTTATTCAATCACATCAGACAAATAGTGGCCTTAGATGTATTCTTTCCACCTATTCGATCCCTCCTCTGCATTTAACGGTGGAATTTCCGTTGCACCCTTAATGTTGCTGCCCTTTCTTTTAACGTCACCGAATTTTGTTGAGACAGTCCTTCTGACAATAATTTCTTTTTCGATTTCTTCATATTCTTCATGCAGTTCGTCTTATCTTACCTGCACTTCCTATTTATTACATTCATCAGCGACTTATATTTCTGTATTCTTGAATTTTATTTAACACTTTTGTATTTCCTTCTTTCATCGATCAACTGAAGTATTTCTTCTGTTACCCATGGTTTCTTCGCAGTTACTTTCTATGCACCTATGCTTTCCTTCCCAACTTCTGTTTTTGACCTTTTTAGGTATGTCAATCCCTCTTTAACTATACTGCCTATTCAGCTTTTCCTTATTGCTTTATCTGTAGCCTTAGAGAACTTCAAAAGTGTCCCGTCATTTCTTAGTATTTCAGTATCCCACTTCTTTGCGTATTGATTCTCACGACCAATCTCTTAAGCTTCAGTCTAATCTTCATCACCACTACATTGTGGTCTGTATCTATATGTGCTCCGAGGTACGCCTTACAATCCAGTATCTGATTTCGGAATCTCTGTATGACAATAATGTAATCTACCTGTAATATTCCTGTATCACCCGGTCTTTTCCAAGTATACCGCCACCTCTTATGATTGTGGAACAGAGTTTTCGCTATTATTAGCTGAAATTTATTATAGAAGTCCAGTAGTCTTTCTTTTCTCTCATTCCTTATCCTTAGCCCATATTCTCCTGTAACCGTTTCTTCTACTCCTTCCCCCACAACTGCACTCCAGTCCCCTATGAATATTATATTTTCGTCTCCCTTTAGGTACTGTGTTACACTTTCAGTGTCCTCATACTCTTTCTCTAGAATAACCGTGTCACTGAACTGTTCACAGTAAAACACTCTCTACCCTACCTTCCTATTCATAATGAATCCTACTTCTATTACAGCGTTTTCTACTACTGTTGATATTAGCCTATACTCATCTGACGACAAATCCTTGCATTCTTTCCACTTCACTTCACTGACCCCTATTATAACCAGATTGAGCCTTTGCATTTCCATTTTCAAATTTTCTAGTTTCCCTACCACGTTCAAGCTTCTGACATTCCACGCCCGACTGGTAGGACATTATCCTTTCGTTGGTTATTCATCCTTTTTCTCATGGTCACCTCTCTCTTTCATTCCCCTCCCGGAGACCCGAATGGTGGACTATGCCGGAATCTTTTGCCAATGGAGAGATCATCATGACACTTTTTCCGTTACTGGCCACATGTCCTGCGGATAAATGTCATGTGTCTTTGAGGCAGTATTACCTTCTGCATCCTCATGTCGTTGATCATAGATGATTCTTCCGCTATTAGGGGCAGTTTCCCATCGCTGAACCTCTATCCACTCCTCCGGCCTCTCTGACGAGGCCGTTGGCAGAATGAGGATGACCTCTTATGGCAGAGGTCTTCTGCCGTCATGCTGACTATTAATCAAAATTTAAGCTGTGGAGTGTTTTGAACCCAGGACCGAGGACATTTGGATTACTAATCAAAAACGCTACCTGTATACCACGAGTGAAATTTTTTTTGCATTAGAGAAAAAAAAAACGGGTAGTAGAGTGGAGCTAAATTAAAAAAAAAAAGCGTGGCAGTGTGCATTAGATTATAATTGTAGAGGTTAACAGTAGTTGATAAGTTTTGATGTGTGGGGAGCAAAATAACTGATGATGCCTAAAATAGAGATGGTATGAAACGTAGACCGCCTATAGCAAGATCGCACGGTGAGAATCCTGATACAATTTTATCAACAGAAAAGAGCAACACAATGATCCTCTCCAGACCATGGTCTACATATACATCTATATGAAACACTGTGCAAATCACATTTTAAGTGCCTAGCAGACGGTTCATTGAATTACCTTCACAATTCTCTATTATTCCAATCTTGTACAGCGCGCGGAAAGAATGAACATCTGTATCTTTCCGTACGAACTCTGATTTTCCTTATTTTATCCTGGTGGTCGTTTCACCCTATGTAGGTTGCAATACAAAACGTACTGTCCTTCTTTGAACATTTTCGATGTACTCCGTCAATCCTACCTGGTAAGAATCGCGCACCACGCAGCAGTATTCTAATAGAGGACTGACAAGCGTAGTGTAGAAAGTCTCCGTAGTAGATCTGTTACATTTTCTAAGTGTTCCTTCCAATTTAAGTTGTTCGTAATTGTAATTCCTGGGTATTTAGTTGAATTTAAGGCCTTTAGTTTTGACTGATTTATCATGTAACCTGAGTTTAACGGATTTATTTTAGCACTCATGTGGATGACCTCACACTTTTCGTTATTTAGGGTCAACTGTTAATTTTCGCACCATACAGGTATCTTTCCTAAATCATTTTGCAATTTGTTTTGATCTTCTAACAACTTTATTAGCCGATAAACGACAGCGTCATCTGCAAACCACCTAAGACGGCTGCTCAGATTGTCTCCCAAATCGTTTATACAGATAAGAAACAGCAAATGGTATATGACACTACCTTGGGGAATGCCAGCAATCACTTCTGTTTTACTCTATGACTTTCTGACAGGAAATCACAAATCCGGCCACATAACTGAGACGATATTCCTTAAGCATCTAATTTCTCTACATACTGCTTGTGTGGTACAGTGTCAAAAGCCTTCCGGAAATCCAGAAATACGGAATCAAACTGAAATTTCTTGTCAATAGCACTCATCACTTCATGAGATTAAAGAGCTATTTGTGTTTCACAAGAACGATGTTTTCGAAATTAGAGTTGACTGTGTGTCAATAGACCGTTTCCTTCGAGGTAATTCATAATGTTCGGACACAATATACGTTGCAACATCCTGCTGCATATCGACGTTAACGATATGGGCCTGCAGTTTAGTGGATTACCCCTACTGCCTTTATTGAATATTGGTGTGGCCTGTGCAACTTTCCAGTCTTTGGGTACGGATATTTCGTCGAGCGAACGGCTTTATACGATTGACAATTGTGGAGCTATTGTATCAGCATACTTTGAAAGGAACCTAATTGGTATACAGTGTAGACCAGAAGACTTACTTTTATTAATGATTATAAACAATCCGCCTCGATTGCAAATTGAAACCGGATGTTTACCTAGGTTTCGGCGCGAATAACCACGCCTTCTGCGGAACACACTAAAACTACAAACTGCCTTAAGAGGCACGGTCCCAATTTTAATAAGTTATTTAAGCAACTTTACTAATCCAAGGATATTTACTTCTACGTTACTCATGCTAGCAGCTGTTCTTGATTCGAGTTCTGGAGTATTTGCTTCGTCTTCTTTTGTGAAGGCATTGAGGAAGGCTGAGTTTAGTAACTCTGTTATGGCGACACTGTCTTCGATAGTATGTCCATCGCTAGGCACTGACTGTGTCTTTCCGCTACATACTTCACATACGGCCAGAATCTCTTTTTCTGCCAGATTTCGTGGCAAAGTTTCGTTGTGGAATTACTAATAACATCTCGCATTGAAGTCCGATCTTCTGTAAATGATCGCCAATCTTGGGGATTCTGCGTCTCTTTAAATTTGGCATGTCTGTTTCGTTGTTTCTGCAACAGTGATCTGACCCGTTTCGTGTACCAAGGACGATCAGCTCTGTCGTTTGTTAATTTATTTGGTATAAATCACTCAATTGCTATCGATACATTTTCTTTGAATTCAATCTTTTCTATACTTATATTATTAATTTGTAAAGAGTGGAGATTGTCTCTCAGGAAGGCGTCAGTTGAATTTTTTGACCAGATATATTTTTGTTTTATTTTTGGAGGATTCTCAATCTTGCTACGAGAACTCTGTGTTCGCTAATCCCTGTATCCATTTTAATGCTCGTTATGAACTAAGGATTATTTGTTGCTAATAGGTCAGATGTGTTTTCTCAACCGTTTACTATTCGCGTGGGCTCATGAACTAAATGCTCGAAATAATTTTCAGTGAATGCATTTAGCACAACTTCCGATGATGTTTTATGCATACCTTCGGAATTAAAAATTTATTTTCGCCAATAACATTTCGGGGCTAAATTAAAGTCACCACCAACTATAATTGTATGAGACGGGTACGTGTTTGAAATCAAAATCAAGTTTTCTTGGAAACTTGCAGCACTTGCTTCATCTGAATTGGGAGGTCAGTCAAAGGATGCAATTATTAATTCATTCTGGCTACCAACAACGACCTCCGCCCATGCTAACTAACAGGAATTATCTACTTCAGTTTCGCAACAGGATAAACTACTTCTGATAGCAACAAACACCCCACCGCCAACAGTGTTTAGCCTATCCTTTCAGAACACCGTTAGGTTCTTCGCAAACATTTCGGCTGAGGTTATCTCGGGCTTTAGTCAGCTTTCAGTGTCTATAACGATTTGAGCATCAGTGCTTTGTATTGGCACTGTGAGCTCTGGTTCTTTCCCAACAGTTTTTTCCGGAGATCCTCTAAACTAAAAATCCGTCCAGTCCAGTCCAGTGCTTAAGTAAGGTAATCAGCTATTGTATGACTCAGAATATTCCGTACTAAATAGAGACACCATGGACAAAATATTGCAAAGAGCTTCAATTCCTTAAGGACAGCATAATATCAGACGTTGTCGGCCAGAGGCTACTTATACATACATCTGTCTTCATTTGTCGGCTCAGTAACTTATGACTCGAACCACTAGATATACTCATGAATTTCCATGTGGCCTCAGTTTGCGATCGAATGCCGTTATGGTAAACGGTTTAGCTCATTGACGAGAATCTATCCTTTATTTAGTGACCAATAGTTGTAACAGACTGACGATGTTCCAATGGATAACACCTCATCATCCACTGTGATTAACATTTTCACGGTTGATTTCGAGATTCTGAGGACGGATCATTTCAGTTGCTGTAGTTGAAACCTCTGGACATTTGGCGATATGTGGATAAAATGTGTGTATCTGTCTCCTTTGGCACTGCATTTTTGTATGTTGAATATTCCTAACGGTAGATTCGCTGTGCCTTATGCCTGGCGCGTGTTAAACAATGTGAGAATGCCATTGTATTGTTTTGTATTGTATGTTAACCGAGGACCTAGAAACGACGGAGAGGCTCCGTCCCCGCCGCAGCCGCAGTGGTCCACAACCCCACGACGACTGCCGCAGTCCACTTCACCCCTCCGCCGCCTCACACCGAACCCAAGGTTATTGTGCTGTTCGGCCCCCAGTGGACACCCCAGGGAACGTCTCACACCAGACGAGTGTAACCCCTATGTTTGCGTGGTAGAGTAATTGTGGTGTACGCGTACTTGGAGAACTTGTTTGCGCAACAATCGCCGACACAGTGTAACTGAGGCGGAATAAGGGGAACCAGCCCGCATTCGCCGAGGCAGATGGGAAACCGCCTAAAAACCATCCACAGACTGGCCGGTTCACCGGACCTCGACACAAATCTTCCGGGCGGATTCGTGCCGGGGACGAGGCTCTCCTTCCCGCCCGGAAGAGAATACCATACTCTCATAAAATTTCCCATGTCATAGAATCAACACCCAGCCTTTTTATAATCTTTGTAAAAACAGACATAATGACTGATGGGATAACCGCGATCACTGCTTAGTTACCCGTCAACACACAGCATCCTTCACGGGTTACTCCTGGAAGCGAAATTTCAGATCTGAAGATGGTTCTAGAGGAACCGAAACCGGTCATGTGAATAAAAAATTTTTCGAATCCAGACCGACTATAAATAACGTGTTATAATCGACAAATTATACATACTTCTAGAAAAGTAAACAGAAGCAACGCACCACAAAGGACTTATCCGAATGGAACAGAAATCTGTAGATGTGACGTACATGTACAGCCAAACAAATGATTAAAATTGCCGAAAAACTGTACAATTATTCAAGAGGAAGATCTTCACAAACTGAGCAGGACAATAACGCGTTTGTCTATGTCTGGTCCTTATGTGAGTAGTTTTTCTACTTCACACGAATTTATAGATTACTGAATGTCCTCCTGAACGACATTCTGCCAAATTCTTTCCGACTTTCGCGTTAGATCGTTAAATTCCGGAGGTAGTTGGAAGGTCCTGCCCACGACGCTTTCGACTGGGGAGAGACCTGGAGACCTTACCTGCCCAGGTAGGGTTTGGCAAGCATGAAGACACACAGTACAAACTCACGCCCTGGGGGGCCGGATATTATCTTGCTGAAATGTAAGCTTAGGATGGCTTACCATAAAGGGCAACAAAAGGTGGCGTGCAGCATCATTGAGATATCTTTATACTGTAAGAGCGCCGCGGAGAAGAATTGTCTTCATTAATGAGTCCGGCTTCGAGTTGTATTATTAGATAAACTTTTATTGGTCTTCCATGGATGTAATATTTTAAATTTCCAAGGAATTTCTCTTAGCTCTGCCTTTTAACTCGTTTGTGTTTTAACTAATGCTATTTCTCTTTTACAATCAATGTGATCTTGTACACTTCTTGTGTTGAAATGTCTTAAAAAAAGCATCTTTCTTTCTCATAATCATCTTTGCTGGGTCTTCGTTCTGTACAGGGAGCCTTCTTGTGTTCGTGTATTTCTTCACCTTTCCTATAGCCTCTTCAGCTAATTTTATTATTGTATCACTAACTTTCCTTCATTCTTCAGTTTTGTTTGGTTTATTGTTGATTAATTTAACATTTCATCCATTGTTCACTGATATAAATGCCCCACGCTAGAATCCTGTAGAAGCTATAATTGAAGAGATCCTTCCCCAATGTATAGATTTTAAAGTCAGCATTATATTGTGGCATTTTTTATTTTAGATACCATCAGAAGGTTGTCCGAATGTACACCGTACCCTTGTCGTGCTCTAGTATCTTGTACTAATAGTTGTTTTGTAATTTGTGAGGATGAAATTAATGATTGACCTGCCTGCCTCTTCTTGCACACCAAATGAGTTTATGGACGTTTTCATGTCGATAAAATCCGTTTGCTACCTTCAGGTTTTAAAATGTTGCGAAGTCTCTTAACTGATCACCACTTTATATGCTGTAAAATTCCTCAGTAGCCCAACTATCCCTTTCGGAGGAGTATTTTCTACCCTTCCGTTAAAATCGCCAGCGATTGTGGGATGGTGATGACTATGAACCTTATCCACCAAAGACTGCAGGGAACGATAAAATTTGTGAGCCTCTTCCTGTCTGACTTACTCTGGTGAATATATAGGTGTTAATATTCTGTTTTAATTTGAATTTTGGATGCATAATTCTTTCATTAATGGGAGTGTATGAATGTATGTTCTCTTTCGAATCAGTCTATACCATTGTGCAGTTCCTCTTTTATTCACATCCGCTCCGCTGTGTATCAAAATGTAATATTTCCATTCAATGGTTTCTTTGTTTCTTTTTTCAGTAATTACTGCTATATCAGTTTTTCCCTTTTAGTAGTTCTTGGTAAAGTTCTCGATCTTTCCTGTCTAGGATCCTCTCATTCCATGTGGCTATCTTCAGTAATTCATTTTCATTGTCCTGGTTGTCAACTTAGCATCAGTTCAGCTTTCATTTGGTAGGTTGTGTAGAGGAAATGATTTATTTCCCTTGTTACAGGTTGTCGACCTGTAGTTAGGTTAACTATGTTGCGATATTGTCACCTTTACGCACCGTGGCAACCACAATAAGAGCAGAAAATGAAAGATACTTTTAGGTCTCTAAGGTTAATATCCTCGGGGTCGGAAAAAAAGTAAGAGTGAGCTAAGGGAGGCTGACAGGGAAGACTATAGCAGAAGCCTGACACAAGTAAGTGGAATTAATATCAGACTTAGCTAAGGGACGACAGGGATATCACTCAAATACTCCCGAGGCGTGAGCCTCTTAGGAGTACTATACTTCGTCCGGAATCTCACCAACTGACCATCTGGCATTGCTGACCATACCAAGAGCATTGTTCTAGCCAGCATAGCTCAGTGGATCATTAAGGCGCACAGACTTCACCACGACCGATAATGTGGTTGTCCTTGGGGATGATATACTTATCATGTCAGGTGTAATTAATAACTTTCACTTGGCATGAATTTTTTCTGATAAAAGAAAGGTGCCTATAATCAACAGTAGGTAATCGTGCAGTGTATCCTGAAATATATTTGTCTTGCACTGTTTATACGTAATTACGATAAATGGCATCATGAAATAACTGGAGGTAAATGTATATCAAACACATACAAAACTGTAAAATACAAATCTGTATTACTGCCTTATACCAATACTGTCATAGGTTGTCATGTGTGTTGTGCATTTGTAATTATGAATTAATAGCCATCATTCGTTAATAGAGTCCAGCGTCTGATGGCTAATTAAGTTGGTGTATTGCCGATATCTCTACACCATTCGATAGCGCTCGAGAAGAGCCATCTATTGAAACGATGCTGCTGACCGTCTCAACTTTTGAATAATCGCTATTAATTTCTAATTATGAATCTAACAACAAGAACATTCGTGAGTAGCCAGCAACTGGTTACGGCTTCACTACCACGTCCGACATTTACATGTACTAGGCCTTTGGAATAACAACCGTGATGTATGCTTATGGGTTTTTCGCAAATGAATATTACTTTAAAGCCTTTACAACCAAACTCCGACAGCATGATGCGAAGCAATCCAAGTATTCGCATCTTGGCTGTAAAAAATTTCATCTCCAATATTTCAACAGCAATGAAAAGAGATGGATTCATGAACAGCCCCATATGATAAGAGCGCCCTGATATTCTGGATAAAACGCTATTCTGCGATGAAATGGAGCTACATGTAACTGTTTTTTTTGGGAATGGGATAACCACCTTTTGATTCCGGATAAATTAGTGTATAAATTTGCATGCACAGACCAGAATAACAAATTGTACAGGACATTAGTCGACGAGAGACTGAATTTGCCTTCAGGTGCAACACTTCTCCGGGATAATATTCCAGAACGCTGTTCGAAATGATGTCGACATAGCATGAACAGACCCACACAATTTTGTGTAGATGCAGCATCTAAAAATCGACGGATAGCACAGAAATACGCACTAGTCTATTTTTTTTTACTGTAAGTAACTTCATGTCTAAGTAACTTATGTATATTAATTTTGTAAAATGTTCAAATGTTCAAATGTGTGTGAATTCCTAAGGCACCAAACTGCTGAGGTCATTGTTCCCTGGACTTACACACTACTTAACGCTTAAGACCCATGCCCGAGGGAGGACTCGGACCTCTGGCGTGAGGGGCCGCACGATTAGTGACATGGCGCCTCTAACCGCGCGGCCACTCCGTGCGGCTTGTAAAATGTAATTATAATTTTATAAATAACAGATACACCTGCAGTCAGCTTGTGGGTCACAGAGATCGCTTATAATACGTTTCTTTGTTTTAGAAAATTAGTGACGAGTGTTCCTGCTCTGGTCTTTGTCTTGTCTGTTCTGTTAGCTTTTCTACTGAAAGGGCGCACTGTACCTGCGTTTCTTGTTTACCAATAAGTAGTTTTTCTTTTGTGTAGACAGATCTGATGTAAGCATACATTTAGAACCATTTGTTATTAAATTACTGTAAATTAGTTAAGTTTCATGAGTTCTCATTTTAACAGTTCTCCTAATAGATATAAGATACATGAAATATTTTATTGTTACACGCGTCGATCAATAGGAGCTTAACGGAACGTGGCATGGAGCCGCAATGGCATAAAATTAGTGTTCTGCAATTTATTCATTTGCGACTTGCTACAGCATCCCTAAGATTAGCTGCCGATCATCACGAAGCATTTCGCAAATTCGAATGCATGCGCGGAATCTTTAATGTTCTGGCCACAATCTCCAAACTACGATTCGGCCGTAATTAGAGGATACCCGCCCCGCAAAATTGGTGGTGGTATTATAAGATGTAATCTTCTCTAAATTTTACAGAATTTTCTTAGAAGTCAATTTGTTGTAAAAACGTAGTAGAGGATGGCTCATTCTCTGGCTAAAAATGAAAATTTAAAATACAGTAATACCGGATGGCACGTAGTGAAGGGAAGAATCACGATTATCAGGAATAGCGGTAGATGGCAGATGACAGTTTGTTCATGCTCAGCCTTAAGGGGTGGCGATATCAAGGTTACATTCCTCAGTTACGTAGAACTGAGCAAGATAAGTCATTCAGGTTAAATTTATTAAGAAATATTTATTAATTAATAAGTGCACCAACATGAATGTACATTTTGTGTTTATTTTGAGTGCGACCGAGCTAATATTAATAAAGTGTTGCTGAACTGGCACGGGAGACTTGCAAATTTCGGAGAAATTTTCTCCGTGTTTGCCAAGTCCATTACAATGGCAATTTATTGCCAAGATGGCGTTAGGTGTTAAAATACTAGCCGTTGTGCTACATAAACATTTCTTCACGTGCAGCGTCAAGATATTAGTAAACCGTCTCCATAGTCTAGCAAACCAAAATGTCAGAATCACCCTTCTAAACTTCTTGAAACAAACCCAATTAATTCGATCATAAAAATCTAGGGAAAAACCGATCAGTCGACCATTTTTCAAAGGACTATAAAAAGAGCTATCATGCCCCAACTCTTAGCTCATCATCGAGGAACAACGTACATTTCAAATTGGTTCAAATGGCTCCGAGCACTATGGGACTTAATATCTTAGGTCATCAGTCCCCTAGAACTTAGAACTACTTAAACCTAACTAACCTAAGGACATCACCTGCGACCGTAGCAGTCCCGCGGTTCCGGACTGCAGCGCCTAGACCGCACGGCCACCGCGGTCGGCACGTACATTTCCATGATAGGTATACTGAGATGCAGGGCCCCATCGACCAGCTGATAAGATACCATGCCTATACAATTTTATCTGAGGCCTTAAGCCTCTGAAGGTTAAGGAAGCTACCGTTTTTTGAGCAATCATTTTAATGATATTATTGCTCACGAGCAGAGACAACTAAAACAAAAGTGATTGCTCAAATACAACTATTGCTACTGAACTACACCGTCCTCCATGCAGCCGCTCAGGTAGCACTAAAATTCTATTGCCATTGTATCATTACGTGACGATATCTAGTTTCAGAAGTTTTGTGATAACTGGGGTCCAGAACCTCCGTGAAATTTTTAAATGACATCATTGCCCTTTGGCTGTTAAAACATTTACTACGACTGAAATTTCGACACGTGTTCATTTTCAAGTATTTTGAAAACAGTCGTAAAATAATTGTACAGTGAGTATGCCTGTGACATACACTACTGGCCATTAAAATTGCTACACCACGAAGATGACGTGCTACAGACGCGAAATTTAATCGACAGGAAGAAGATGCTGTGATATGCATATGATTAGCTTTTCAGAGCATTCACACAAGGTTGGCGCCGGTGGCGACACCTACAACGTGCTGACATGAGGAAAGTTTCCAACCGATTTCTCATACACAAACAGCAGTTGACCGGTGTTGCCTGGTGAAACGTTGTTGTGATGCCTGGCGTAAGGAGGAGAAATGCGTACCATCACGTTTCCGACTTTGATAAAGGTCGGATTGTAGCCTATCGCGATTGCGGTTTATCGTATCGCGACATTGCTGCTTGCGTTGCTCAAGATCCAATGACTATTAGCAGAATACGGAATCGGTGGGTTCAGAAGGGTTATACGGTATGCCGTGCTGGGTCCCAATGGCCTATTATCACTAGCAGTCGGGATGACAGGCATCTTATCCGCATGGCTATAGCGGATCGTGCAGCCACGTCTCGATCCCTGAGTCAACAGATGGGGGCGTCTGCAAGACAACAACCATCTGCACGAAGAGTTCGACGTCGTTTGTAGCAGCATGGACTATCAGCTCGGAGACCATGGCTGCGGTTACCCTTGACGCTGCATCACAGACAGGAGCGCCTGCGATGGCGTACTTAACGACGAACCTGGGTGCACGAATGGCAAAACGTCATTTTTTCGGATGTGTCCAGGTTCTGTTTACAGCATCATGATGGTCGCATGCGTGTTTGGCGACATCACGGTGAACGCACATTGGAAGCGTGTATTCGTCATCGCCATACTGGCGTATCACCTGGCATGATGTGGTGCCTTTGGTTACACGTCTCGGTCACCTCTTGTTCGCATTGACGGCAGTTTGAACGGTGGACGTTACATTTCAGATGTTTACGACCCGTGGCTCTACCCTTCTTTCGATCTCTGCGAAACCCTACATTTCAGCAGGATAACACACGACCGCATATTGCAGGTCCTGTACGGGCCTTTCCGGTTACAGAAAATGTTCGACTGCTGCCCTGGCCAGCACACTCTCCAGATCTCTCACCAATTGAAAACGTCTGGTCAATGGTGGGGGAGCAACTGGCTCGTCACAATACGCCATTCACTACCCTTGGTGAACTGCGGTATCGTGTTGAAGCTGCATGGGCAGCTGTACCTGTACACGCCATCCAAGCTCTGTTTGACTCAATGACCAGGCGTATCAAGGCCGTTATTACGGCCAGAGGTGGTTGTTCTGGGTGCTGATTTCTATGGATCTATGCACCCAAATTGCGTGAAAATGTAGTCACATGTCAGTTCTAGTAATATATATTTGTCCAATGAACACCCGTTTATCATATGCATTTCTTCTTGGTGTAGCAGTTGTAATGGCCAGTAGTGTATTTTTTATCCATCTCGAAAGTACGTCCTATAAGAAATTCCCCACCAAGTCAATAAAACTGGCTATTACAGTAGATACGTGAAGAACATGTTAGTGTTACTTAGCTGATCACTCAGTGATACTGTCATCACTTTCGCACAACTGAGTACTTTGCACACTAAGACTAATATTACCATGAAGTCAGAAAAACAACAACCTATTAATCATTATCACCTTAATATAAAGAACGACCGGGGTGTTAATAGATTTGGCATCTATCGTAAACCCTCTTGCACCGATAGTGTCATCTACAATAATTCCTGTCAGCCACGAACCAACAAGAAGGCATTTTCCCATTCTATGATTAACAGAGTAATCGGTCTTCCCCTAAAACAAAATAAAAGTAAGAAAGCGCTACCGAACATTAGACATATAGTATTGAACTACGCTTTCCCTGCACAAATGATTGGTAAAAATTCTCCTCCAAAATCACACAATCACAATACTACTAATGAGATCATACTGCAGAAAGAGGGAGAAAGAAAAACTAATTACTTATCCCTACCATATAGCTGACGTGTTTTGAAAGAATAGGTAAACAATGTCTTAGTTCCAAAGAAAGAATAAGCTTCCATACGGAAACTCGTTAGATCCGACCGCGCATAAAAGTATCCAACACAACAAACCTCGCACACAACCTGGTGTTAATAAAATCAGCTTTGGAGAGTGCAATAACATCAATATAGAACAAACTGGTAGAAGTTTCAACAATTATTTTAGAGATCTTAGTAATACCCATGATAACTGTAAATCATCCTCTCGGAATCTTATTTCGTCAATGAAACGCAGACTGACCTTAAAAATACGAAATTCCAGGAATGATTCAGGAACATCTTATAATTTACTGTTTTTGGGTATGATTGACTTTACCCGTGTTAATGCTGACAAATATTCTAGACCATGCTACGCTTATATCTGCATGGCACCACTCCTACATTTATACAGGGTGTCCCAGCTATCTTGTCCACCCAAAATATCTCTGGAGCAATAACAGCTATTGGAAAACGACTTTCACCGGTGTCAATGTAGGGCTGGGGCCCATGAGTGTACAGTCGTGGACAAAACGAGCGAGACCCCTCGCCTTTTCGTTATGCTGATCCGCACAGCTTTAAAGTCAGGTACACAGCATAACAGGCAAGGCGACCAAGTGCTACCAACGTTCTATGCACACGCGTGAAATAGAAAAACTATCCTAACTTTGTCAGACTGTTTTCAGTCATGTGTAAGACTATATTAATGCTACTTAGTGTGTTAAACACAACATGTAAATATAATATATAAATGAAAGAAGGAACGCTAATTAGTATGAACTGTGCTAATAAAAATGAATTTCAGCTTATCGAGATAACATTATTTTAGTAAGACAACGTACGCCAGATCGTTACGAATTAGCAAAATACTATGCGCATTCGGCCGCGAACGTTCTGTGTCAACGTTCGGACCATTCATACCGGATTCCCGTTGCTGACCTACTATAATAGTGTGCAAATTTAGCAATGCGTGAAGATCCATAATGCAATTCTGTTAAAAATCATTCAGTGTCACACGTAAGTCACTTCAATTATTGACAGAAGCAGAAAAAGTAGGCAGTAACAAGTATAAAATTCTACAAGAGTTTCATATTTACATCCTCAGGGCGCCGGTATAGAATAAAGGCAGCAATAAAACGTATTGGGAGCGCTTTACTGATAGTCTATCTGCGTACATCGAGAATAGACCCGAAAACAAACCAGACCTCCACTGCAGTAGCAACAACCTTTCATTACGCTAGCAGACAACCCAGGCAAACAGCCCTCTATTATTATCCCAGACATGAATAAGCCGGCAATTTCGCAATGAAAATGAGAAAATGATCTGCAGTTTCTGTTGCACAGAGCTTTCTGGACTCAAAAACAAGAATTTTCTACCTTTATATCACCGCTTATGTGACAGTCATTGGCGAAGTCTATCGAAATAACAAAATACTGTTATTAGAGAATAAATGTAGTAGGATAATTCTGCACCACGCCAGGACATAAACGGCGACAGAGCTGCCAAACGTATTCTACAATGTTTCGAATTCACCATTAGACTCTCCACAACCTGAAAACGTTCATTACCCGAGGTGTTTCTTAAGCTAGCTAGTAATGGGAATGCTCGTATCTCTAAAACGCGGTAGCATTAATACTGGGATCTGAGTTACAACGTGTATAGGAAAATCGGTTTTATTTGCATTTCAGTAAACATGATTAGGATCGAAAGCGTAGCTACTGGATTGAAAGTTGACACAGACCGTTTCGCGGCCGAGTGCGCATTATATTTTGGTAATTCGTAACGATCTGGGGTACTTTGTCTTACTAAAACTGTTATGTTATCTCGATAAGCTGAAATTCATTTTTATTACCACAGTTCATACTAATTAGCGTCTCTACTTTCATTTATATCTTATATTTACGTGTTGTGTTTAACACACTAATCAGCGTTAATATACCAGGTGATCAAAAAGTCGGTATAAAGTTGAAAACTGAATAAATCACAGAATAAAGTAGATAGAGAGGTACAAATTCACACACATGCTTGGAATGACATGGAGTTTTATTAGAACCAAAAAAATACGAAAGTTCAAAAAATGTCTGACAGATGTCGCTTCATCTGATCGGAATAGCAATAATTAGCATAACAAAGTAAGAGAAAGCAAAAATGATGTTCTTTACAGGAAATGTTCAATGTGTCCACCATCATTCCTCAATAACAGCTGTAGTCGAGGAATTAATGTTGTGAACAGCACTGTAAAGCATGTCCGGACTTATGGTGAGGCATTGGCGTCGGATGTTGTATTTCAGCATCCCTAGAGATGTCGGTCGATCACGATACACTTGCGACTTCAGGTAACCCCAAAGCCAATAATCGCACGGACTGAGGTCTGGGGACCTGGGAGGCCAAGCATGATGAAAGTGGCGGCTGAGCACACGATCATCACCAAACGACGCGCGCAAGAGATCTTTCACGCGACTAGCAATATGGGGTGTTTTTTTTTTTTTTTTTTGTTCTAATAAAACCCCATGTCATTCTAAACATGTGTGTCAATTTGTACCTCTCTATCTACATTATTCCGTTGTTTATTAAGTTTTCAAATTTATACTGACTTTTTGATCACCCGGTATTCTTACACATGACTGCAAACAGTCTGACAAAGTTCAGACAGTTTGTCAATTTCACGCCTGTGCATAGTATGTTGGTAGCACTTCGTCGCCTTGCCTGTTACGCTGTGTAGCTGACTTTAAAGGTGTGCGGATCAGCATAACGAAAAGGCGAGGGGTCTCGCTCGTTTTGTCCACGACTGTACATTCATGGGCCCCAGCCCTACATTGATACCGGTGAAAATCGTTTTCCAATAGCTGTTATTGTTCCAGAGATATTTTGGGTGGAAAAGATAGCTGGGAAACCCTGTACATTACTTGCACTTGTTTTACGCATGTGGCTCTCTGTCTTCGTCAACATCTGAGATTTTAGACTCTTTTCTGCACTTGTATTATTGGCTATCGTTTTAGTGTGTCTTGACAGTCACTTCATCTTTTTGCCTACTTTTCAGCCACATTCTCAGCATCATTTGTGGATTCCGTTTTTAGGAAAATGTACACTCCTGGAAATTGAAATAAGAACACCGTGAATTCATTGTCCCAGAAAGGGGAAACTTTATTGACACATTCCTGGGGTCAGATACATCACATGATCACACTGACAGAACCACAGGCACATAGACACAGGCAACAGAGCATGCACAATGTCGGCACTAGTACAGTGTATATCCACCTTTCGCAGCAATGCAGGCTGCTATTCTCCCATGGAGACGATCGTAGAGATGCTGGATGTAGTCCTGTGGAACGGCTTGCCATGCCATTTCCACCTGGCGCCTCAGTTGGACCAGCGTTCGTGCTGGACGTGCAGACCGCGTGAGACGACGTTTCATCCAGTCCCAAACATGCTCAATGGGGGACGGATCCGGAGATCTTGCTGGCCAGGGTAGTTGACTTACACCTTCTAGAGCACGTTGGGTGGCACGGGATACATGGGGACGTGCATTGTCCTGTTGGAACAGCAAGTTCCCTTGCCGGTCTAGGAATGGTAGAACGATGGGTTCGATGACGGTTTGGATGTACCGTGCACTATTCAGTGTCCCCTCGACGATCACCAGTGGTGTACGGCCAGTGTAGGAGATCGCTCCCCACACCATGATGCCGGGTGTTGGCCCTGTGTGCCTCGGTCGTATGCAGTCCTGATTGTGGCGCTCACCTGCACGGCGCCAAACACGCATACGACCATCATTGACACCAAGACAGAAGCGACTCTCATCGCTGAAGACGACACGTCTCCATTCGTCCGTCCATTCACGCCTGTCGCGACACCACTGGAGGCGGGCTGCACGATGTTGGGGCGTGAGCGGAAGACGGCCTAACGGTGTGCGGGACCGTAGCCCAGCTTCATGGAGACGGTTGCGAATGGTCCTCGCCGATACCCCAGGAGCAACAGTGTCCCTAATTTGCTGGGAAGTGGCGGTGCGGTCCCCTACGGCACTGCGTAGGATCCTACGGTTTTGGCGTGCATCCGTGCGTCGCTGCAGTCCGGTCCCAGGTCGACGGGCACGTGCACCTTCCGCCGACCACTGGCGACAACATCGATGTACTGTGGAGACCTCACGCCCCACGTGTTGAGCAATTCGGCGGTACGTCCACCCGGCCTCCCGCATGCCCACTATACGCCCTCGCTCAAAGTCCGTCAATTGCACATACGGTTCACGTCCACGCTGTCGCGGCATGCTACTAGTGTTAAAGACTGCGATGGAGCTCCGTATGCCACGGCAAACTGGCTGACACTGACGGCGGCGGTGCACAAATGCTGCACAGCTAGCGCCATTCGACGGCCAACACCGCAGTTCCTGGTGTGTCCGCTGTGCCGTGCGTGTGATCATTGCTTGTACAGCCCTCTCGCAGTGTCCGGAGCTAGTATGGTGGGTCTGACACACCGGTGTCAATGTGTTCTTTTTTCCATTTCCAGGAGTGTATTTCTGTCAATTTTCTCCTTTCTGCACACATATTTCAAAAACCACATGATATCAACTCCATATATTAGCCTATTTACACTCCATAACCCATATTCTTTGTTTCTTCACATCTTGGCCGCTCTTCTGATCCATTTACTACGCCTGATACCAAAAATTTAAGCTTAAGAGTTTATATCACTATTTCACCAGTTTTCTGACATGCATGTCGCAAGTAACAGCAGATAAATTCAAACACCACATGCAAGTGCGCTTAGGCAGCAAGGTACAGATTTATGTTATTGAGTGGTTTACAGCATCCCACGTAAGCAGTTTCGAAGTTTTCACACTCACATTTGTAAGTTTCGTAATTATATGTATCATACTTCACGAATTTTTCAGAATGCTTGAAAAAAGATAAATACCGAAACTGCATTCGCAATAACTAATGTTTTAACAGCCAAAAGCGGAATGATTTCACTCACCATATGATTTTCTATCCCTTTTATCCTTATGATTCATAAATTCACTGACCCGGATTTATTCTATTACGCAGAGCAACCGATTTACTTAGTACATACAGGTCCGCAGCTCGTAGTCGTGCGGTAGCGTTCTCGCTTCCCGCGCCCGGTTTCCCGGGTTCGATTGCCGGCGGGGTCAGTGATTTTCTCTGCCTCGTGATGACTGGGTGTTGTGTGATGTCCTTAGGTTAGTTAGGTTTAAGTAGTTCTAAGTTCTAGGGGACAGATGACCACAGATGTTAAGTCCCATAGTGCTCAGAGCCATTTGAACCATTTATTACATACTAGGGACACAGAGCTTCGAGATTTCAGTATACCTGTTGATTTGAATCTAACACAGTATCTGTTAGAGCAGTTTGTTCTTTATTTCGATTCACATTAAATGTGACTAAGGGAAAGTCTGATGTTATTTACGCTTGTCAGTAGGAAATGAAAGATGATGCCTAGGTCAGAATCAGGGCAGGAGCTACGTGGCAGCGAGCCCCAGTTTAGTCGGACAGTAGTGGGGAGCGTACCAGCGTTTAGCAGTCCTAGTAACACCCGGTGTTTTACAAGTCCTGCAACCATAGACGAATTTTTAGGTGTCGCCGTAAGAAACAGTTGCACGGATACTACCGGAGAAATTTTTTGTGGAGGAGCTAGTGTGCAAACAACATTTCTTTGTATTCTTATGGCAATTTGGCAGACATTACGGTACTCAGTTAGAAGAGTTTAGTTAAAGCAGTTCTCAAGCCTTCTGAGACCACTGCTCTTCAGTATAATCAGACATTAGTTGGAACTCAACGCATCCGACACCCCCCTCACCCCCACCGCCCCATCACCCCTCTCAACCGAAATCGTCAAAACTTTAGAACAGAAAAGAATTTTCTTTGAACACTTTTATTTGTAAACGAAGAAAGGTACATTATATTATATTTCTGTATGCATTTTATTAAACTAAGAAATAATGAGTAAATGAGGCAACTGATACTGCTTATTTTTAACAATCTTTTTGCACAGAATGATGATGCGATTCTCATTGTGTTGTGAGTGATGGCTAAAATTCTTTCTGAAAACAGAAAGCTAAACAAACAGAGAAAAGGAACCACCAGAGCAGTTTTTTTTGAATCGAGTATAGTCGGCCCAACGCTTACGCCATCTTCAGATCTACTATAAACCAAAAGAGTACTTGCATTCCTTGGCCATTGTTTCGTTGATAGTGAACCTGACGATGGTGTAAGTGTTGCGCCGTAACTAGCCGTATGAAATAAAATTTCTTGGATAATGCGGCTGTGGTGGTTCGTTTTCGTTAGATATACCACCTGCCGTTGTCCCATGTCTACGAGAACGAGGGATCTCCAAAGGCAGAAAGCTAGCTGTCCACACTCTTGATAGAAAACGTGCTTCCTGTGCATCACTCCTCTTCCTAGCGGTACTTGCTCCACGACGCACACCCTGATCCCCATTTAAGAAGTAATCAAGTTAACATGTGTGATCTGCACTTACATATTTAAGAGAGTTACACTGAAAGACTGCAGGTTAATATAAGGGTGAGATAAGCCATTGCAAATCTGAAATGCACGTACATTAATAACAGGTGTAACCACTAGAATGTTGAATGCAAGCATGCAAACGCATGCACTGTGTTGTACAGGTGACGTATGTCAGTTTGCGGGATAGAGTTCCATGCCGGTTGCACTTGGTCGATTAATACAAGAGCAGTTAACGCTGGTTAAGGATGACGCTGGAGTTCTCCCCCCTATGATGTCCTATATGTACTTGATTGGAGATCGAGCAGGCGAAGGCAGCATGTCGACACTGTCTAGAGCACAGAAGCGGTACGTGAGCGAGCGTTATGCTGTTGCAAAACACCCCGTGGAATGTTGTTCTTGAATAGCAACACAACAGGTCGCTTCACCATATTAACATACAAATGTACACTCAGGGTGTGTGCGATAACCACGAGAGTGCATACGAAATCGCACCCTAGATGATAACTCCAGCTGTTTCTAGCGTGCAGACTGGTTAGTCGCATGCTCTCAACTGGCATACTTCTAATAAATAGACAGCAGTCAATGGCACCGAGGCAGAACCAGCTTTGATTAGAAAACTCAAGAGACCTCCACCTGCACTCCAATAAGCTCTCACTTGCCACCAATGAATTCGCAAATGGCTGTCGTTTGGAGTCAGTGGAATGCATGCTACAGGGCATTTGGCTGGGATGTGTTCCTGAGGTAACAGAATTGTAACACTTCATTGTGTCACTGTGGTGTCGACTGCTGCTCAGATTGCTGCTGCTGCTGCAGCTGCTGTACAATGCTCCAGGGCCATACACCGAACACGATGGTCTTCCGTCTCGGTAGTGCCATATCACCGTCCGGAGCCGGGCCTTCTTGGGGCCGTACATTCTCGTGACATGTGCAGTGACTGCATTTCTGCCAAGTCTTTCTGCAGTGTCGCGGAAGGAACATCTAGCTTTTCGTGGCCTTGTTACACGATCTCGTTCAAAGTAAGTTAGATACTGATACTGGCATCAGTGTCGCCTTAAAGGCATTCTTGACTAACATCAACTCACGACGTCCAATCTCAAAAATAACTTGAGCCCACGATCGTTAGAATATCTATTCAACGTTAACATGATTTTCATCCTCATGGTGGTGCCATTGGATTCACGCTTATGCGACTGGCACGAAATTTGAATAGACTTCACCTTTCAGATGTAGAAAAACGCCTAACAACTTTTGTTTATGTCGCGCAACTCCTTCTTGGTGTTGAAATTCTTTTCCGTCAATGTATTTATTATTCCACAATATATGAATAACTATTTGGAATCGCAATAAGAGTCGATATAGCTCAGTTCCTTGGCTGTGCAGGTTATCTCTCTCTCGCATTCTAGTAATCAATTTTACTGTCGTATAATATAACACCCTGTAAGTAGGCTGTTTAGGTTTTTTTATTGGTAACGCCACGTATCGCTCTATATGAAAATCACTGACTGTGCTGTGTGCAGTCTGAGGCTGGTCGGCATTGTTGAAATAGTCGCTATTGTAGTGTTGGGCAGTTGGCTGTTAACAGCGCGTAGCGTTGCGCAGTTGGAGGTGAGCCGCCAGCAGTGGTGGATGTGGGGAAGTGAGATGGTGGATTTTTGAGAGCGGATGATCTGAACGTGTGTCCATCAGAGCCAGTAAATTTGTAAGACTGGATGTCATGAACTGCTATATATATTACGACGTTTGAACACTATTAAGGTAAATACATTGTTTGTTCTCTATCAAAATCTTTCATTTGCTAACTATGCCTATCAGTAGTTAGTGCCTTCCGTAGTTTGAATCTTTTATTTAGCTGGTAGTAGTGGCGCTCGCTGTATTGCAGTAGTTCGAGTAACGAAGATTTTTGTGAGGTAAGTGATTTTTGAAAGGTATAGGTTAATGTTAGTCAGGGCCATTCTTTTGTAGGGATTATTGAAAGTCATATTGCGTTGCGCTAAATATATTGTGTGTCAGTTTAAGCACAGTCATGTATAATTTTTCTAAGAGGACGTTTCAACCCCAATTACAGAAATCCTAATAAACAACCCTTTATTGTAAAAGAAGTGCGAAAATTAGTCATCCTGACAGTGACGGCAGCTAATGATGACAAAATTTACACTTGTGATAATTTTACCTACAGGAATGTCATGTGAATAATAATATTTATCATGAAATAGAGACTGAATGAAAGAATATGATAGGATTCGTAACCAAACCATCAAAGAAAGAATTGTAAAATAATTAATAACTAAGGTTAAAGCCCAGATGGTAAACAGGCCAAAGATAATATTTACCATAGAATAGAGTTGTAGCCACATCGAAAAGGATGTTCGATGAGACTATAATGTAACTCGGAAATGGAAATCTTAGCTTCAGTTGCTATCTAGTCGCTCTCTAGTACTATTGCGATAGTAGTATGGATGTAAGCGCTACTAGATTGTTTTAAGCTAATCGGAAGTTTGAATGTTTTGCGATATAGACTGAAGTATTATTCAGAAATACTGCAGCAAAGTCATCATTACCGTTAGCAAGATAACGGGATATAGAGATTCGCGATGAAATTAAATCGTGTGAGATTTGTGATGGGACTTAGACTTCGTGATACTGACTAAGCACGAACATTCAAGGACAGTGAAAAAGAAAGATCGCCGACAGAAAGACAATTATTAATCTCGAGTAGGTAACAGACAGACGCAAACACGAAGAACGTACAATTGCGCCGAGTTGTCACAAGTTGTCAGCGACGGAAGCAATACCCTGCGTGAGACATCGGTGTGCGTGCTCAGTGTAGGGACAATTAATTACAAGGAACAGTAAAATTGGATTCAAACTTTAATTCTTCGTGTCGCCTACATAACTGAATAGACGTTATCATGTGCATAAGTGACAATTAATTATTAGAATATTATGAAGTGAAAAGTGAATTCATAGTTATTTAACAGTGATCACTCATCGATTTGTCTCAAGATTGCGACACATTCTGAACATTGCTTAAGCATACGTTATCTCTGCAATTACGTCGTGTAGTTAATGAACACGCAACGTAGCGACGTCTTGACGACGGAATAACAATTTATCAAATTAACATCCTCGCAATTCCATAATGTGGCGACGACTTGGGTGATGGATTGAATATTCAAGACTTTATATTATTAATATTCAACATCCATTATCTAACTGGGAATAATGAAAAGAAGAACTACAGTAAGCTGAAAAGTCTGTCGCTGACTCACAACAAAAGAAAATTGGTGGTCGTCATTTCAGGTCAAGGGAGTCATCGTGTCATCGAGTGGTGCAATTGCCGCGTTTATCAGTGATGAAGCTAGAGCGGCTTACACATTCTGATGCGCTGCTCTATCGAAATATTGACATTAATCACACGAGGAGTTTGTGTTTTTCTACTAGTTACAGGGTGGCGTTGTGAGCGACGGACGGCGTTCCACATCATACCGACTGGGACAACCATCACTGCCGAGTCGTTTCAACTCTAAATAGACGCAGACGCCGCAATAAGCACTGTGCAAAGAATAAAGTATGAGTGTGGGTGGACTATGCGGGAATAAGGTCATACATTCGTTCCCGAGGATGAAATCCCTACCACACTATGTCACGCGTTATTAATAGTACTTTTTTTTTAAACTTAAGTACTTGGTAACTTATGTAAATGAACTTAAATTCGTACAACATAGCGTTAACAGTAATGATCTTTTTAAAATTGTAATTTCGTAAACGAAACTCAATCGACCATATGTTTCTGCCCTCCAAAACATTTTTCATTTTCGCCTCAGAGGTGATTACCCCCAAACGTGAAGCAGGGTGTTAAAAAGAGAGTTTTATCTCATCCAAATATCTGTGCGTACATTTTCTCAAACACAGTCATGTAGTTTTATGTTACCAATTTCGGCTGTATCGAACCCGAATATTCAAATCACTGAGCAGCTCTGCAGCTGCATGAAGCCCAGATCAACTGTGGAGTGCATTGATCTGACGATCTGCATATGACACCATTTTGTGGCTGAAACTACCATTTTTTTCATTTATAAGATTACACTTCATTGTACCAGTAATGAGGCTGTCTCAATTTATGTGTTTGCAAAACAGTTACTCCTCGTCAGATACTTTCAGTAACCCAATACAATAGCGGATTAAACTGACGCTAGAAGGCGAGTTTACTTTCAACAACGGATTGCCACTATATGTCAAAGATGGGACTAGACATCGCCAAAAAAGAAGCAGTCATATGTTCCCTTATCTAAATTCGTGGAGAGGAGCCAGCCTTTGCGAATGAGTATTAGCGACAGGCAACTGACGTGGGCGTTGTAACATCAGATACGGTCAGGGAGGTGGGCGGCGGTCCAGTGTAATTCGATTGGCCGGTCGGAGAGCGCGCGTGACCGGACTCGCGTGACTGATCAAACCATCTCAAATTCTGCTCGCAGCCCTGGACTGCCACAAGGAATCTACTGCAAGCGATGTCCTGATGCAATCTGCTGTTCGTCCCCCCCAGTGTGGGAAGCTTCAAGAACTTAATACACGACTAGATTCTGATCGCGATGAATTCTGCTCAGCTATAATCGCGGTTATCCATTTTCTTTCCACGTTAACTATTTTAACTATTTGTCCTACTGGGAAGAAACTTTTTTGGTATTTTTCTGTGCAGAACTGCATATGATGGCGGGATGCTACTCACGAACTACAAGTTACTCTTACTCTAAAAATCTGTAAGTCGCTCCTGGATTACATGAGGGATAGAAGTAGTACACATCTTGTAACCCACATTTCTTATAAACAGATTTCCTTTCTAGTACAGGAAATAACTTGGAGTCACACCAGCAACCGTTGTTATCGGTACAGTTTCTTGCTTAATGTTCTATCTTCCCATTAGCATAACGAATTTGACGACTGATCATTTTACAAAGAGAATTTTTTTGATCGTTTACCGTCACAGGTGCCTTGTGGAAGCAAAATATTGAGTTGAATGTTGTAATGGTTCTTTATTTACGTGACCATTACGGCACTCCAACCCCAGTTCTCGATACCAGTAATATCGTACTACTTTTCTGCTAAGTAACAGACATATTTTTGTGACAATATTCACATTTGGTTGTATTAATGTATAGGTACTCCGATGCATCGATATATTACAGTGATATGGTTATCGTGTGTATTCATTTCTGTGAGAGTGTCATAAACTTTGATTCACTTGTAACCGTTTTGGCGCGAATGCGCACAAAGCAGTCTTTGTTTTACTCTGCAGAAGTAATTTCGCTTTGTAAAAGAACAGTCAAGTCTTGTGTTTGGTTAAAGTGCAAATTAAATATATGAAGATTAATACAAATCTGTTTTCTTGATGATGTGACAATTAAGTAGAAGTATATGTAAATTTACAAGAAGTTTAATAAAAATGTGGATCGTGAACACCAAGTCAAAAATTATTTCTAACATACCATTGTTCTGATCTGGGATTGTTTGATCATTAAGAATTTCCTGAAAAACGCATTTGTTAGGTCTTCAAATATTGCTAAAATACAGATCTGGACCTTCTAGCAGTCAAAGTGGAATCACCCTAGAATCAACAAGATGAGCCGTAACAACGTCGACGAAATCTACGTGCGAATCCATTCAAGATAAGTGCCAAAATTAATGACTTTTTTACAGTGACTTCATTATTTCAGTTCTGACGATACCATAACTTTGTTGTTGCCCGATAAAGAGAACATATGCTGCGTGAGCAACATTATTAATCTGATTTCTAACCTACTTTGCAAGTGGTGGTATTGTAAAATTGTGCATTCTTGATCATTATAGTAGGCTGTCAAAAATGGAATGTGCACTGGAATTTCTTCGTGTCATTGAACGTAGTGTCTGCCTTCTGGTTAAAAAAGTCGTCAGCAGACCATTCGCATTTTGCTCTTACACGTCATTGTATGACTTGATAATGACATGATAATGTCTTCCATATCTTAAGCTACTGCTTATCACGTCACCATTTCTTTTCTTCTTTTATTTCACCTGATGACAATTATTGTGTTTGGTGCTGTACTATGACCGGTTTCAACTACAATCGACAGCCATCTGCAGACACGCCTCTATAAGACAGTATCAGGCTGCAACTCTAGGCTGGAGATGGCCGTAGGACATATTTGAAGCCAGTCATCGTGAAAATAGAACAAGTTATCGTCATGGCTCATAAAAAGGAAAAGGGATCATTCTTCAATGACGGCCTCTCCAATTCGACAATTACGTCGTTTACCATAAAAGGTACATTGGTTCCTGACATACAGAAGCTCGTCTTTGTTCCCTGAATCAGAATTACAGGATGAGGATATGGTAATGCTCCTTCTGAATGCAAACCCAAATAATTACTGCCCCGCTTTGCTGCAACTGATCAATTCGTAAAAGGTTTTACCCCCGAAAGCGTGGTAATACAGCATCCAGTGTGTAGAATCAGGAGAAGAAACAGCCTTTGTTGCTTTGTTGAAATTACTATTTGTTTATTCATCAATGGCGCGTATTTTGCCTAATTCAGGGCATCTTCAGTTTGGCCGATAAACGTTGATAAGCAAATTACGCATATCGAGGATAAAACAGTCACAATAATATCTTGCACTCGTTAAGTGCGAGACAAATAGTCGAGCAAATAAATGCTCCCGTCCTCTATTAAATGCAGAACACCTGATAATCGTGTCGGGACGCGTAACATGATCCGAGGCAGGATCAGGCATGTGCAATCTGTCAAATGATAAATCAAATGGTGAACACACTGGAAGCATGATTCTGCATCTTGCGACAGCAGTCACACTTCACGGTCAATCTGAAGATGCTCTGAATTTTGTTGGTTTGTTGTTTGGGGGAAGAGACCAAACAGCGAGATCATCGGTCTCATCGGATTAGGGCAGGATGGGGAAGGAAGTCGGTCGTGCCCTTTCAAAGGAATCATCCCAGCATTTGCCTGGAGCCATTTAGGGAAATCACGGAAAACCTAAATCAGGACGGTCGGACGCGGAATTGAACCGTCGTCCTCCCGAATACGAGCCCAGTGTGCTACCACCGCGCCAGCTTGCTCAGTGAATTTGGCAAAACTCGTTTCATGAATAGATAAACAGTAATTTCTACCTCGCAACCAAGACTGTATTCTTCTCCGCACAGATCAAATCGCTCCAGGCAACACGGAACGTTAAACACACGTATGCCTCACCCTCATCTTCTGAAACGTCAAAGCACACGCACGCACACACACACACACATACACACACACACACACACACACACACACACACACACACAAACACACACACACACACACGAGTGCCCGCGCGCCCGCGCCTACACACACACACACACACACACACACACACACACACACACCGAAAAAAATGATTGCCTCATGGTGGTCATGCAGGAAAATAATGCGATAAGGAAGGCGTATAAAGGAGCAGAGACGATTGGCGAATCATTCTAGTGATGGGATGATATAAGCAACTTTGGCAAAGGACAGATTACTATGAGTCGGTGTCTCCGAACGTGCAGCCGTTGAACACCTGTGGAAAGTTGTGAAGGACAAAGAAACCACGACTAGATGATAAATTGTTCGGCGTCTATGCTTTATTACAGAACGTGAGGGTCTGCGGCTTACCCGCCCTGTGAAGTTGGATAGGCGGCGATCTGACGATAGAGTACAATGATGGTGCAAGTGTGTTTCAAGCACTCCATTCTGCGTTCATTGTTGAACGAGGAGCCACATAGAAAACAACTCCTACGTCTTCCCATGTTGGCCATCGATATCGTCCATTACTACTGCAGTGAGCACAGGCTCATAGTGTCTGGACTGTGGATTAACATTAAAGTGTCGTCTGGTCGGATTATCTGCGTTTATTGTTGCAATATTCGTTCTTCGTGTGTAGGTAAACCGTCATCCAGGCGAGTAGTTCTCAAAACGTGCTCTGAACCACGGGCCGAGGCTTTTGGGGAGGTGTAGTTCAATAAGGGACTATCGCCTGCGCTTCCATGGTACCTATCGTAGTAATCAGAGGCACCGTGACAGCCGTGGACTAGGCGGACATTACTGTGGGCCACTTGCAACTCTTCAGGCTACGTGTCTTTCCTGGCAGCGATGGCATCTTCCAGCAAGATTACAGTTCGTGTGAGAATGGTATAATCGCGCCACAGTTAGGAGAAATATAGCTTGGCCACTAAATTCGTTTCATCTGCATACCACGGACGCTCTTGGGCACCACCACCATGCCCACAAAGAAACAGTTCATATTATATAGGATTTGCATTGAACCGAGCTTTAGTGGTTGGGAGTGGATGGCTGGGATTTACGTAACTGACGGGGGTGAGCTGATTAATATTTATTGAAGAATGCATTTGCGACAGTAATATTGGAGGCCATGTTGCGATCAGACGCAACTACAGTCGTCCGGCCAGAACTGTTAGTTCTTTGATTGCGGAGTGGAGTAACACATTAAACTAGAAAACATTAAATATTAGTTCACTTTATTACATAAATGAAAAAAGATTTACATAGGTCTTTGCTACAGGATTAATTGATAAGTTACACCTGTTATTTACTATTAAAGCATCACTTGATGCACAGATTAACAAACAGTTTTCGGGCAGTGCAGAGTTCCACATTTAAATGAACATTCCATCTCAAACTTTATCTATTACGTAAGCCATATAGTATGCTGTTGTTTCCTTCAGATGAGGTTGCGAGCTGGTGCTGAGCTGTTGCATGCTCAACAATAAATTGACCTTAGGGTGAGGGCGCTGCTGTTGCTGAGAAGGGGGCGTGGTCTTCAAGAGCACCTACCATGCGTCGTCGTGGATTACACCAAGCACTCGCTAATATCTGTAGTATCGATTCGCACTGCCAACTTTGATGTGGTACTGCGGTTTATGGACGATACCACAGACTAAAGTTGAGAGTCTGTTGTGGCTTTGGCACTACTAGATTGGAATGCGACGTGAGGAACCATTGATCCTGCAATATTGGCCACACATGCCGTCCTGTAACTGAGATCAGTGTAAGAACCAGGGCCCACTTACAATGTTACCAGTGTTCAAATACGACAGACAATACGGAATCTGTGATGAATAACAAACGATTAGATGTTTTGTATCAAAGATACTTTGAAAAGATTTTACTTTCAAAATTTCATAAACACAATATTAGCATATCTGTGTTGTTGTTATGGTCTTCAGTCCTGAGACTGGTTTGATGCAGCTCTCCATGCTACTCTATCCTGTGCAAGTTGCTTCATCTCCCAGTACGTACTGCAGCCTAGATCGCTCTGAATCTGCTTAGTGTATCTATCTCTTGGTCTCCCTCTACGACTTTTACCCTCCATGCTAAATATTAAATTGGTGATCCCTTTATGCCTCAGAACATGTCCTACCAACCGATCCCTTCTTCTAGTCAGGGTGTGCCACAACATCCTCCCCAATTCTATTCAGTATCTCCGCATTAGTTATGTGATCTAGCCATCTAATCTTCAGCATTCTTCGGTAGCACCACATTTCGAAAGCTTCTGTTCTCTTCTTGTCCGAACTATTTATCGGCCGTGTTTCACTTCCATACATGGCTACACTCCATACAAAAACTCTCAGAAACGACTTCCTGACACTTAAATCTATACTCGAAGTTAACAATTCTATTTTCTTCAGAAACGCTTTCATTGCCATTGCCAGTGTACATTTTATATCCGCTCTCTAATTCGACAATCATCAGTTATTTTGTCCGCAGCTCGTACTCGTGCGGTAGCGTTCTCGCTTCCCGCGCCCGGGTTCCCGGGTTCGATTCCCGGCGGGGTCAGGGATTTTCTCTGCCTCGTGATGACTGGGTGTTGTGTGATGTCCTTAGGTTAGTTAGGTTTAAGTAGTTCTAAGTTCTAAGGGACTGATGACCATAGATGTTAAGTCCCATAGTGCTCAGAGGCATTTGAACCATCAGTTATTTTGCTCCACAAATAGCAAAACTTCTTTACTACTTTAAGTGTCCCATTTCCTAATCTAATTCACTCAGTATCACCCGAGTTAAGTCGACTACATTCCATTATCTTACTCTTGCTTTTGTTGATGTTCATCTCGTAGCCTCGTTTCAAGATACTGTCCAGTCCATTCAACTCCTCTTCCAAGTCCTTTGCTGTGTCTGACAGAATAACAATGTCATCGGCGAACCTTAAAGCTTTTATTTCTTTTCCATGGGTTTTAATACCTACCCCGAACTTTCCTTTTGTTTCCATTGTTGCTTGCTCAATATACAGATTGAATAACATCGGGGATAGGCTACAACCCTGTCTCACTCCCTTCCCAACCGCTGCTTCCCTTTCATACCCCTCGATTCTTATAACTGCCACCTGGTTTCTGTACAAATTGTAAATAGCCTTTCGCTCCCTGTATTTTACCCCTGACACGTTCAGAATTTGAAAGAGATTATTCCAGTCAACATTGTCAAAAACTTTCCCTAAATCAACAAATGCTAGAAACGTAGGTTTGCCTTTTCTTAATCTAGCATCTAAGATAAGTCGTAGTGTCAGTATTGCCTCATGTGTTCCAATACTTCTGCGGAATCCAAACTGATCTTCCCCGAAGTATACTTCTACCAGTTTTTCCATTCATGTATAAAGAATTCGTGTTAGTATTTTTCAGCTGTGGTTTATTAAACTGATAGTTCGGTAATTTTCACATCTACCAAAACCTGCTTTCTTTGGGATTGCAATTATTATATTCTTCTTGATGTCTGAGGGTATTTCGCCTGTCTCATACATCTTGCTCACCAGATGGTAGAGTTTTGTCAGGACTGGCTCTCCCAAGGCTGTCAATAGTTCTAATGGAATGTTGTCTACTCCTGGGGCCTTGTTTTGACTTAGGTCTTTCAGTGCTCTGTCAAACTCTTCACGCAGTATCATATCTCCCATTTCATCTTCATCTGCATCCTCTTCTATTTCCATTACATTGCCCTCAAGTACCTCGCCCTTGTATAGACTCTCTATATACTCCTTCCACCTTCCTGCTTTCCCTTCTTTGCTTAGAATTGGGTTTCCATCTGAGCTCTTCATATTCATACAAGTGGTTCTCTTTTCGCCATAGGTCTCTTTAATTTTCCTGTAGGCAGTATCTATCTTAACCCTAGTGAGATAAGCCTCTACATCCTTACATTTGTCCTTTAGCCATGCCTGCTTAGCCATTTTACACTTCCTGTCGATCTCATTTTTGAGACACTTGTATTCCTTTTTGCCTGCTTCATTTACTGCATTTTTATATTTTCTCCTTTCATCAATTAAATTCAATATTTCTTCTGTCACCCAGAGATTTCTATGTAGCAATTAAAAAAAGATCTATTTATAATTGACAGATTGTCATTTAATTAAAAATTTAAAATTTTCGCCAAATTCTGCATTTACTACAAAGATTAAACTTAAGTCGTGTGACAGTAAAAACCCAACTTTAATAATTGATATTTTCTTTACTCGTCAGTCTTCTGACTACTGGTGTGATGTCCACGAATTCCTCTTTCCCTGTGCCAACAATTTTAACCTCTACAGCTCCCTACTACCGTGGAAGTTATCTCCTGATATCTTAAGAGATGTCGTGTTATTCTGTACCTTCTTCTTGACAATGTTTTGCATGTGTTTCTTTCCTCACCAACTATGCGGAGAACCTCCTCATTCCTTATCTTATCAGTCCAGCAGATTTTCAGCATTCTTCGTTCCAGCACATCTCAAAAACTTAGATTCTGTTCTGTTCTGGTTGTCCCACAGTTCATATCTCACTACCATATTACATGGTGAAACGTTTCTTGTAGTGGCCATTTTCGCAGCAGCTGTACATAAATTGTAGTTTTTTCAAAGAAAATGCCTTTTGCATGCCGCATATAAAATTTGTATTTTAGTTTATTCACACAGACGCGTTTCACCTTTTTTACAAGGCAACTTCAGTGGGTGTCCTGAAATATTACATAATTTGTCCTTTTTACACATAGGTTATGGTTTCACTTCTAGGTCATAGATTTAAAACAGTTTCTTAACTTTTTTTTACGAAACATAAAGGTACTTACAGGTAACTTTCAATTCACTGTATCTAAGCAAACTGCTTGCTTTTTCTCATCTGGTAACCAGGTGGACTTCTTACAGTTCACTTTCAGTTCACTGTTTTCATTATATATCACTGTAACTGCCATCTTTTTAATACAGAGATTCATTTGTTTTTCTAATTGTTACCAACTGTTTTGTGAATGTGTGTGTGTGTGTGTGTGTGTGTATTAGAGAGGGAGATTTTTTATTTTTTAATAATAATAATAATTTTTTATTATTATTATATTTTCTTTATATATACTTAGGAATCAGATTTGTAATCATTTGTTGGGATTTCTGTCTATTATAAGTGTAAACAGTGAGTTGTTGGTCATATTTACTTGGTCATTTACTAGTTGTTTCTTTTCAGTGTTTGTTTTGTATATCTGATAATTTTCCTGTAATGTTAGGAGATGTCTTTCATTATTTATTTTAATTATTTTAATATCATTTTCTCTTATAGTAGGTTTGTGGTTGTTTTCCCTCAAACGTTCTGCAAAAGTTGAGTGGCTCATTCCACATTTCCATGCTCTGATATGTTTCTTTGTACTGGGTGTCAACTCTTCTGCTGGTTTGTCCTGTATACCTTCCATCACATGTGTTGCACTGTAGTTGGTATATTCCTGCTTTTTGGTGATTATCTGTGTTTTTGTTATTTTTGGAATGTGCCTTGTGATTGAACTGTCTGTTTCAAATGCTATGTTTATCCTTTGTCATCTGAAAATGTTTATTTTATGTGTGAATTTGTGCTTGTATATCATTGTGTACCATCTTGAATCTTGGTTTTTGTTTTCCTGTAGCCTTTGTGTCATTATTGTTCTGTCACTGTTTGTGCCTGTTTGTGTGGGGTTTTGTTGTACTGTTGTTTGTGGGTGTTTATGTACTGTGTTCACTGACTGTATTTGTTTTTTAATTGTTTTGTTTAATTTGGTGACTAGTTCCCTATTGTAGCTGTTGTTTGTTCCTATTTGTGTGATGATGTCTAGTTCTTTCTGGTCTTTAAAAAAACTGCTGTTTATACTACATGGTATTACAATGGTATTCCCATAAATTTCTTCCTCAAGTTAAGACTCATGTTTGACGTAAGCGGACTTCTCTTGGTTTTTATGTCCTCCTTGCTCAGTCCGTCGTAGGTTATTTTGCTGCCTAGATAGCACAATTCCTTAGCTTCAAGCACGGTACTTCGCGATCCCCAATTGTAATGTTATACATCTCGCTGTTCTCATTTCAGATGCTTCTCATTACTTTTCGATTTAGTCTCATTTTCTGCACTCATTGGACCCTGCTTTCCATTCAACACATCCTGCAGTTCTTCACTTTCACTAACGATAGCAAAGTTATCAGCGAATCTAACCACTGATATTCTTTCACTCTGAATTTTAATCCCACTCTTGACCCTTTCTTTTATTTTCGTCATTGCTTCTTCGATGTGTAGATTTAACAGTATGAGTGAAAGACTTCATCTCTGTCTTACACCCTTTTTAATCTGAGAACTTCGTTCTTGTTCTTCCAGTCTTATTGTTCTCCCTTGGTTCTTCTACGTATTGTATATTACTCGCCTTTACCTATAGTTTACCCATATTATTCTCAGAATTTCGAACATCTTGCACCATTTTACGCTGTCTAACGTTTTTCCCAGGTCGAGAAATCCTATAAAAATGTCTCGAGTTTTCTTCAGTCTAGCTTCTATTACCAATCTTAACTCCAGAACTGCCTCTTTGGTACCTTTTCCTTTCCTGAAACGAAACTGAACGTCATCTAACAGATCCTCAAATTTCTTTTGCATTCTTCTGTACATTATTCTTGTCAGCAACGTGGATGCCTGAGCTGCTATGAACGATAATTATCGCACTTGTTGTCCCATGCTATCTGCGGAACTGTGAGGATGACGTTTTTCCGGAAGTGAGATGGTACGTCGACAGACTCATACATTCGATATACCCCATCCCCCGAAGATGCTAGAAATTCTGATGGAATGTTAACTATCCTGTTTGCCTTATTTGACCTTAAGTCTTTGAAACCGCTTTTAAATTCTAATTCTGGACCCCTATCTCTTCCCTGTCTACTCCTGTTTCTTCTACTATCACGTCATCACAGAAGTCCTGCTCCTCGTAGAGACTTTCAATGTACTGTTTCAACCTATCTGCTCTCGCCTCTGCATTTAGCAGGGTATTATCATTGAACTGTTAATGTTACCGCGTTTGATCTTAATTTCATCGAAGGTTGTTTGGACTTTCCTATACGCTATGCTGAATCCTTCAATCCAACAGGAACATTTTTCGATTTCTTCACATTTTTCATGGAGCCTTTTTGCATTAGCTTCCCTGCGCTTTCTCTTCACTTCGATCCTAGTCGACATGTATTTCCATATTCCCGAATTTCCCTGAACATTTTTGTACTTCGTTCTTTTGTCGGTAAGCTGAAGTATGGCATTTGTTATCCACGGTTTCTTCGGAGCTGTCTTCCTTATTACTACGCTTTTCCTTCCATCTTCTATGATTGCCCTCTTTAGATATGTCCATTCCTCTTCAACTATACTGTCTACTGAGCTATTCATTATCGCAGTGTCTATGGTCTTAGAGATCTTCAAATGTATCTCTTCATTTCTTATTGCTTCTGTATCCCACTCCTTTGCGGAATGATTCTTCCTGACTGGTCTCTTAAGCTTCAACCTACTGTTCATCATTACTAAATTGTGATCTGAGCCTAATCTGCTCATGGGTAGGCTTTTCAGTATCTGATTTCGGAATGTCTTCCTGGTCATGACGCAATCTCATTGAAACCTTACAGTACTTCGCGTCTTTCCCAAGTATACCTCCTACTCTACTGATTACTGAACAGAATATTCGCTGTTACTAAGTGATATTTATTGCAGACCCCAATTTGTCTTCCTCCTATCTTCTTTCTACTACCAATCCCATATTCTTCCATAACGATATAACCTGTTCCCTCCCTATTTCCCATGAGCATTTAATTTTCATCTCCCTTTATGTACTGTATTAATCTTTCAATATCCTCATATACTTCTCTCTATCTGTTCACCTTCTGCCGTCAGTGTTGGCATGTATACCTGAAATATTTTTGTTAGTGCTGGTTTGCTGTCGATCCTAGTGAGAAGAACCGTATCACTGTAATTTTCACATTAAGACCCTCTCTACTCTACCTTCTTATCGAATCCCACTCCCGTTATGCCATTTTCTGTCGATGTTGTTATTCAGTATACCCCTCAGACCAGAGATACTTGCCTTCTTTCCGTTTCACTTTACTTACCCGCAATAAATCTAGATTGAGCTTTAGAATTACTCTTTTCAGGTTTTCTAGCTTCCATACTACATTCAAACTTCTGACATTCCACGCACCGACACGTAGAACCTTATCCTTTTCTTGGCTATTCAATCTGTTTCTCGTGGTCACGTCTGCCTTCGCAGTCCTTTCCCGGAGATCAGAGTGGGGGATTATTCAGGAACCGTTTGCCAATCAGAAGATCATCATGATACTTTTTCAGTTATAAGCCACATGTCCTGTGGATACACATTGTGTCTGTCATGCAGTGGATTCCACTGCCTTCTGCATCCTCATGCCTTTGATCATTGCTGATTCTTCCACCTTTAGGTGCAATTTCTCGCCAAAAGGGTATGAGGGTGCCTTGAAACTCTGTCTGCTCCTCCGCCCTCTCTGAAAAGCCTTTGGCTGAATGAGGGTTTCTTATGACGGAAGTCTTCGGCAGCCATTGCTGATGATTTTTGTTTCAATTTTAAGCGGAGACGGGGTTCCAAATCGGGATCGAGAACGTTTTGGTTACTAATAAAAGACGCTACGGTTAGACTGCAGGTAACAAACTTTAGATCTTAAAACACTCGAAAGGAAATTAATTCGAATTTCATTTAGTTTATTCTCGTCGAGGAGAACAAGCCCACCATAAAAATTTACACAAAAAATGTAAAAGCTACTGAACCTCACGTCTCCGCTGCAGAATAACATAATACGTAAGTATGAGTGCCCAATGCACCACTTCAATGGTAAAGAATTAAGCGCTGTGGTCTCTAGATGTCAAGGCATCAGTCCAACTTCAGTCACGTTCAGAAAAAGGGGATCACTTTGAACAACTAGAGATAGGATGTCCATATGCGCAGGACATCTACATTAGTATGTGCTGCCGAAACGATCTGCATCTCAGTCAACTTGGTTTAGTATACGTCCTATTGCAATAGGACCTCATAACTTGTTCCATGTGTGATGGTATCGACGCATATAAGACACGAATAGCGTCCTGTAGTATAGCCATCCACGCTCCATTCCACTGGTTCCGAAGTTTGTCTGTGGTGATTGGTATTGTGTCACAGCGCTGCACTTGTCGTTTCACCACATCCCACATTTTCGATTGGGGACAAGTCTGGTGATCTGGTGGGCTCGAGCAAAAAGCTGACACCCTTGACATCAAGAATGCACGTTTCCGTGCAGCAACACGTGGTCGTGTATTGTCTTCCTGGAAAGTGGCGTCTGGGGTATGGCTACGTGTCGCAGAACGTCATTCACGTAGATCACACTGGTCACAATGCCATGGGCATACACCAACTGTGATTTGTGGTTGTACCCAATAACACCCCACAGAACAAGGCTTCGAGTTGGCGCGGTATGTCTTATGCGAATGGAGTCATTATAGTGCATCTCCTCCCGTCTGCGGCGAACCCGGTCCTGGATTAGTCCGAAAACACTATCTGATGCCATTCCTGTCCCCAGGGACGTCGTTTCATACAGCATTCCCATCTAGCACAGTTCTGCACATTCACCACTGCTAGATGGAGAAGTAGACGACGCGCATGTAACCCATGCCGTAATAAAAGGCGACGGAAACATCTCCGATGGTGTACTGTCAGTTACACTTTCCCACTGTTGCGCCAGATCCGAGGAGAACACAGCTGTGTCCCGCAGTGCCATTCGGATGAAATGTTGATCTTCTCGTGGTGTGGTCTGGGTGGTGTGACCTGACCTATCTCGCCGCGTTCTACGGCCTTCCATGAAACATTCTGCACACACTTGTTGCACTGCCGAAACACTTCGCCCCATACGTGGAGCGGTTTCCCGGATGGATGCAACATATTCTCCCGTGTCTTCTTTCAGACGCACTGATCTGACGGTACTGTTCGCGCATACGTCTGCGAGGCGCCGTGCACGTCTGCTCAACTCACACTGATCCATTACCTTCGGTTTGTAGCGACAACGAGAGCTGCAGGCACATTTCACCGATAGATGGTGTTGCACCATGACGTCGATTTTTACACTGAACTCGAGAACCGCAGAACATACTAATGTACATGTCCTGTGAATATGAGCGTCCTATCTCCAGTCGTTCAAGGTGTTCGCTTTTTCTGAAAATGGGTGTAGTTACTTCTCGCAAAGCAGAACTTCAGTGTCTTAGCGTGCCTCAGGATGGATATATTTTGATGTAGGCCAGTTTAACAGCGCTAGATTTACATAGATACCGCTTTTACTGGATAAGAAATCATTATACTAGCACAGTTAGGGGCAGCCCTACTGGGCGCACGGAAATTACTTGTTCTCACGCCTTTAATTCAATTAAACACACATACTGGCAACCAATATCGAAACGCCACGCCGATTGCGCATTACCACAAATTAGAAATTATTATTTCTTTGCTCTTATTGAATGTGACAAACAGCTAATAGACTTTCTGGTGTATTTCACCAGGATACCTGAGGAGTGTAATGCTTTCACAGGAGCTGCCAGTCCATGCGCAACACTCCACCATTGTCGAGCGTGAAGGGCTGGAAAACCCTGGTCTGAGCAAGAATCGCAAATATAAGTTCGCACGATCAGCATACACGCATAAATCTGTAATCAAGTTCCTCTACAGGACTAATAAACGTCACTGTAGGGTACTCTGACACCACTGACCTTATTCCGCGTCAGTTTATGGTGCACATAAACCCCCACACAACGTAGATTTTTAACAACAACAATGGACAAAATACAAACAATTTCGCCGAGCAAAGGGTGTCTAAAGCTAATCACCACCAACTACGGCGACGACGCTGGACTAAAATACTTAATAGCATACCTAGGGAACGACACAAAACCAGTCAACGCAACATAAATGAACGGTCTTCATTCAAGAACCGGGTATCTGCCTTTGGCGTCAACGACCCTGCATGCTCCTGTACTATCTATTTATATATTTATAAATTGAAACCGTTAATTCAAAGAACTCATGCGGGAACCAAAGCGCACAACTGCAGATCGACGACGACATGACATCAGACACCAAACATTAACACCTTTCGCAATTATGTCCGAGCTGCGCCATGCTACTTCGGCGATAAATGTTAAGGTGTCACTTGCTCCGAATCACAGAGCCGACAGATAGCTGCTCGCCTTAGCCGTACTCCACGTGTCCGGCGCAGAGGATGCTGACTCGACAGCCCAGAAGTTAGCTGATGATCAGCGCCCCCCCCCCCCCCCCTCACGTGCGGCGACAGCCAACAAGAAGCGTGATTTCGAACCGCCGGAACGATGGACCAGGGCACGTATAGACTGAGTGTTGACATCCGGTGTTACATTACTCCGAAAACCTAGCAAGCACTTGTCTAATTGCCGGATGCGATGGTCGAACGGTTCTACGCGCTTCAGTCCGGAACCGCGCGACTGTTAACGATCGCAGGTTCAAATCCTGCCTGGGGCATGGATGTGTGTCATGTCCTTAGGTTAGTTAGGTTTAAGTAGTTCTAAGTTCTAGAGGACTGATGACCTCAGATGTTAAGTCCCATAGTGCTCAGAGCCATTTTTTTAACTTGTCTAATTAATGCTACTCCGAATCACTGCTTTATTTCAGTTCCACCAAGAAGCTCACACGTTTTGTCTCAGCAGTATATGTCCCCAGCTAATGGTCTAGTGGCTAGCGTTGCTATCTCTGCCTCACGGGGTACCGGGTTCCATTCCCAGCCGGGTTGAGGATTTTCGACTGGGTACTGGGTGTTTGTGTTGTCCTCATCATTCCATCACCATTCGTGAAAGTAACTAGATTGAACTGCGTACAGAGTGAGAATTTGTACGGGTACTGATGACCGCCCAATTGAGTCCCCAACAAACCAAACATCATCATCGTCGTCAGCAGTATATGTAAGTGTACCAGCAAAATACGAAGGGCGTTCAATAAGTAAAACAGGTTGGTTGTATTCAGGATTCCAATACACCATATTATTGCAACTTTTCTAGCTTTAAAATCCTATTTTCCAGCATAATTTCCGTTCAGTCCGGTGGCCTTAGGACACGTTACTGCGAGGGCCTGTATGCCCGCAAGGTACCACTCTACTGGTAGACGTCGGTGCCATTGTCTCCTGTACGACATCAGCCACGTACTGCTTGGCGCGGACTGCGTCCTTGATGTGCTAAACAAATAGAAGTCGGAAGGTGCGGGATCCGGGCTGTAGGTGGATGAGGAGAAACAGTCCAGTGAGCTTCTCACGGGTGCGTAGGCTTGCGTGAGGTCATGCGTTGTCATGGAAAAGGAGAAGTTAGTTTGTATTTTTGTGGGGACAAACACGCTAAGTCGTTTCTTCATTTTCCTGAGAACAGCACGATGCCTTTCCAACTTGATCGTTGTACCATTAGGCAGGACATCAAGCTGAATACGGATGAACGTCGCCATGACTATAACGGCTGAGGGTGTGGCTTCGAACGTTTTCTTCGGAGGTGAGGTGGTGTGGCGCCACTCCATGGATTGCCGTCTTGTTTCGTGGCCTTTAACGATGTTCGACAAGAAATTTCACAATCAGCGTCGTAACGTTTAAAAAATTCCGAGCAGATGGTCCTTCGTTGCTCTTTGTGATTTCAGTTAGGCAACGAGGTATGCCGCGGTTACAAACCTTTGGCTACCCCCACTGACAGGCGAGTGTGTCAGCACTACCAATGAAGACAAATGGTTGCACAGCGAGGCGTTTGGTTTTAATCCGTCAGTCAACTCGATGAGACTGTCCGCACGTTTCAATATTGCTGTAAACCCAGTTTTATGCGCCTCCTCAGAGGACACCGCCTCAACGTAGCACTGCCCGTGCGGGCGAGGAGGTTTGCATGTTCTGGATCCGGAGAGCTATGCCTGGCGGTGGCGTAGCTACCAACAGGGTCATCCATGCCGGACAGGCCGATGGAAAGGAGCCAGACCAAGTGTGTCCCACAACGACCTATAGATGGTTCAAATGACCCTAAGCACTACATGACTTAACATGTGAGGTCATCAGTCCCCATAAAACTAAGAACTACTTAAACCTAACTAACCGAAGGACTTCACACAAGTCCATGCCCGAGGCAGCATTCGAACCTGCGACCGTAACAGTCACGTGGTTCCCGCCTGAAGTGCCTAGAAACGTTCGGTCACAGCGGACGGCGACCTATAGGAAATCTGCCTCATAACATTTTCCTATACCTAGCCCATCCTTCTTCTTTTCTTTCCCATTTCCCCCACTTAACTGATGATGGTGATTAAACCGAGTATATGGGTGCGGAGAAAATGCCAAACCCATATGCTGAACATTTGGCAAATCCTCAGTGCCTGGACGATAAGGTGGCAGCCCCACAAAGGCAATCGGAAACGGTGGGCCAGTCGCCCACCCTTCTTAAATAATCTGATTACTGAAACCAAAACTCGAATACAAAACCGGATGGATAAGCTGGTGACGACCTTTGTCATGAAAAGGGAAACGAAAATTGGCTTTTAGAATATACGAAACTTGAGAGAGAGTAGCAAGCTGAGACGAGTGGCCAGGGAAATGAAAAACTATAAGCTTGATATTCTGGGATTGAGTGATGTGAGGTGGCCAGATTTTGGTGAAATGCAGACATCGGATGAATTACGTCTTTATATTCCAGATGTGAATAGGAAGAGGAACACCGGGATGGAGTTGGGCTATTATTGACCAACGCAGCAAAGAAGAGCCTTCTTGAATGGAGACCTATGTCCAGTAGGATACTGACTGCCAGATTTAAGACGAAGGTTCGAAACGTGACGCTCATCCAATGCTCCGCCCCCACAGAGAAATCAGAGATTGAGAAGAAGGAGTTCTATTACTTGCTACGAGACACTGTAAGTAAAGTGAGCACGAAAGATATCTCCATTGTTATGGGAGACATAAATACCAAGGTGAGAGATAACAATGAATGTTTGGAACAGATAATGGGGGTACATGGCTTGGGTGAAATGAATGATAATGGGGAACGATTTAGTGACTTTTGGGTAAGTCATGACCTTGTAACAGGAGGGCCCTTGTTTTCTCGTCGGAGACGTTATAGCATGGGTATTTCCAGATCCTACTACGGAAAATGAAATTGACCACATCGCAGTATCCAGGAGGAGCCTGGAAGATGTGCAGAATAGAAGAGGAGCAGACTCAAGTAGCTACCACCATCTTGTTACTGCCAGTTTCAGAATGGAGATTGTGGCTTCCAGAAATAAATTCGATCCAAGGATTAGAAGATTCGACGTAGGTAAACCGAAAGATCCACAGATAGCTGAGGGGTTCCAGCTGTAACTCCAGAATAGATTCCAGGCGCTGGAACTTGAGATGACTGAGGATAATGACATGGAGGAAATGTGGACAGAAGTTAAGAGTACTTTTGTGCAAGTGAGTGAGAGACAACTTGGCTTTAAAAATCGCCTGCGGAGAGATTGGATGTCCGAACATACCTGGAGGAAGATCACTCATAGAAAGAAGGCCACGGGAAGAGTAAACCAGAGCAGGACCAGGCAACAAAAACAACAGGCACAAGCTGATTATAGAGCAGCAGATAAGGAAGTGAAAAGGAGTGTGAGAAGAGACCACAGAAGATGGGTAGATGAACAGGCTGATAGAGCAGAACAGGCAGCGCAGAGCGGGGATGTGAAAGAGCTATGTGATATCACTTAGATTCTGTCAAAGAAAAGCTTCCAGAGCAACCAACCAGTAAGGATTAAGAAAAGGGAGATGCTAACTACACATGAAGAACAATCATGTAGGTGGAAAGAACACTTTAATGAAGTTTTAAATAGACACCTTGACGGTGAGGTAGAAGAACAAGAACAAACGGAATACAATGATCCTAGTCCCAGCATTGGCGTAATTGCACCTACGAAAGCAGAAGTTCGGATAGCACTGAACCAGATCAAGAAGAGAAGGCACCAGAACCAGATAATATAGCATCTGAGATGCTGAAAACAGACTTGGACACCACTTTCGAGTTATTATACATCCTCTTAGAGAAGATATGGAGAGAGGAGAAACTGCCAACAGATTGGAAACGAGGTATTATCGTGAAAATACCCAAAAAAGGAGACGCTGCTAACTGCAACAACTGTCAGGTCATTACCCTGTTGTCAGTACCGAGTAAGGTACTTTCGAGGATCATTTTAAAACGCATTTTGGATTCTGTGGAAGCAAAACTGAGGAGAGAGAGCAGGTGGGTTTTAGAAAATATCGAAGCTGTGTGGACCTTATCAGTACTCTCAGAGTTATTCTGGAACAAAGTGGGGAGTGGCAACGCACCCTCTACCTTACCTTCACTGACTCTGAAAAGGCTTTCGACTCTGTCAATCGAAGAGTCATGTGGGATACACTTGCAAAATATGGCATTCCAACGAAGATTATCAACATCATCAAGGAAACGTATGAAGACAATGAGTGCAAGTACTAGGTAATGGAGAACTAAGAGAGCCTTTCCAAGTTAATTCCGGAGTACGACAAGGGTGTATTCTTCGGCCAACTCTTTTTCTTTTGGTGGTGGACCATTTGATGAAGAGAGTGATAGGGGACGGAAGAGAGGTGTGCAATGGGGGAAGCGGGATAGGCTCTAAGACCTAGATTTCGCAGACTACATCTGCTTAAGGACACGACGAGATCGAAACATCGAAGAGAAAACGGCCAGGTTACAGAGAGAGGCGGAAGTTGCAGACCTCAAGATAAATTCTCACAAAACCAAAGAATGCGGATAAAATAAATTCGACCATCGTGGACAGGCTGGCCTTTAATGGAGAGGACATAGAACAGGTCCAACCTTTCCTCTATGTCGGAAGTATATTCACGCTACAGGAGGCGCTGAGGAGGAAGTCCGTAGTCGCATCCGCAAAGCAAATGGTGCGTTTGTACAACTGTACCCAGTTTGGAGAAATAGAAACATCTCGAAAATGACGAAACTCTGGCTTTTCAATAGCAATATGAAAGCTGTTCTGCTGTATGGTTGAGAAACTTGGAAGGTGACTAACCACATCAAAAACCAGCTCCAAGCTTTTATCAGTCGCTGGTTCCAGCGTATTTTAAATGTGAATGAGCAGATATAATGACAAATGAAGATCTTTGGAGGGAGAGAAATCAACAACCAATCAATATACATGTCAAGGAAAGGAAATGGAACTGGACTGGGCATACACCGAGGAAAACTCATGGAGCTGTTGTAAGGGTTGCGTTGGATTGGAACCCTCAACGAGTTAGAAAACGTGGCCGTTTGCAAACAGACCTGGAAAAGGAAGATCGAGAGAGAAACAGCAGAGGATGGGAAAACCTGAAGAGAATTGCTAGAAATCGTACCAGGTGGAAGAATTTAGCCACGGGCCTATGTTCCAGAGGGAACGCCACGAACTAAGTCAGTAAGTAAGTCAGTTGTTTGCGGCCGGCCGGCACGCAGGAGATCGGGCAGGATTGCGCAGCCTTGTTGCGATGATGACAGACGCCTCGTCGAACTGTTCACCGTGCTTTTGTTCACTGCCACGGCTACGTAAACATTCTGCAAACGCCTGTGAATATCTCCTATGGTCTGGTTTCCCGCCGAAAGAAACTCAATGACATCCCTCTGTTGGAACGTACATCTGTTACAGATGCTATTTCGAAGCTTACGTCCAGCGCTGCCCCCTGTTGGAGTCTCTATAGGGGCTGAAGGAGGAATATTCCACGGTGTGTCACAACATATCCCGCATTTTTCATCTGAAATTGGCCGAGAAGAAAAATATTACGTTACTTATTGAACAACCTTCGCAGCAGAAACATTGTTTCGAAACGCAAGGGATGTAAAGCTTTCGCCAGGCTGTCATTTGACCATCCATTACTAACGTAAGTCATGACAGTAAATGTGTTGCATGGACTTAGCTTGTAATTTAGGTCGGCTTAGAGATGCGAAGGAAATGCAGAAACGAACTGCCATATTTGGATGTGTTCCTGATCACAATGAAGACGCTCCAAACTTTAGTGTATCAACGCGGCCAGTCCATGTCTACAAGAAATAACACACCACTTCCGTACATGGAATATGGCTAGAGAGTGGTTGAAGAAATCTCGTAACCGACGGGGCTGGAGACGGCCGGCCGTTGTGGCCGAGAGGTTCTAGGCCCTTCAGTCTGGAACCGCGTGACCGCTAGTGTCGCAGGTTCGAATCCTGCCTCGGGAATGGATATGTGCGATGTCCTTAGGTTAGTTAGGTGTAAGTAATTCTAAGTTCTAGGGGACTGATGACCCCCGATGTTAAGTCTCATAGTGCTCAGAGCCATTTGAACTGGAGACGACTGTTACTTCCTGTCAGTGACAATCGAATCAAACCCGACAGAACTTGTATCTGGCTACAGGCCAATTTAATCAGTTTACTAGTGTAGTGGACTGCACGTGATTGACGTTTGAAATCGGATACAGTGAAAGAAATCATTACTCAGAGCGACAAATAAAGCTGCTCATCCTCAGTGGAACAAACAACACTAAAATAGAAAGTAGAAGCGTATAGTGAATCGTGCTATTGCGTCTTTAAACGCAGAGACCTAACATCGGAATTAGTGATCAGGAAGTAGACGAAGTGAAGGAATTACGGTACATAGACAGCGAACTAACCCATGACGGAGGGAGCAAAGAGGACGTAAAAACCAGACTACCACTGACAGAAAGGACATCCCAGGCGACGAGAAGCCTACTGACGTCAAACATAGGCCTTAATTTTGAAGAAAAAATTTATGCGAATATACGTTTTGAGCACAGTATCGTATGTCAGTGAGGCGCGGAATGTCGGAAAACCGGAAGAGAATAGAAGCGTTGGAAATGGAGTGGTACAGAAGAATGTTGATATTTGGATGGACTGATAAGGTAAGCTATGGCGAGGTCCTCTGCAGAATCGGCAAGGAAAGGAGCATAAGGGAAAGAGTGACAAGAAGAAGGGACAGGATGATAAGACATCAGGGAATAACTTCCATGGTTCTAGATGGAGCAGTAGAGGGTAAAATCTTTAGAGGAAAACAGAAAGTGGGTTACATCCAGCAAATAACTGAGGACGTAGGTTGCAAATAAAACTCTGAAATGGAAAGGCTGGCAAAGGATAGGAATTCGTGGTGGGCCGCATCAAATCAGTCAACTGACCGATGGCTCAAAAGAGGGGTCGAGGGCACAGACAGCACAGTGAGGCGTTTAGTCTGCAATGTGTGGAGAGGGACTTCGTGCTAACCATTAACGTATATAACATAGCATAAACCGTAGTACTTATATCAATATGTCGGTGACCAAGTATTGGACTATATTGCGCAGCTTCATGATGGGTTAGCTATGGACACTCCCTTCTTCCAAGACATCAACAGTTGTGTACACATGGCTGCACGCACATATACCTGGTTTTGGTAACAGTCATCCCCACCCCCTCCTTGTTTTTCTTTTTTGAATCATCAGTCTTCTAACTGGTATGTCGGGACCTGTCAGGAATTAATCTCCTGTGAGATTTGCATTTCAGAGTAGAATTTGCGAACTGTGAAAGACGATCACTGTTAATGTAGTAAAAGGTCCTCGCAGTGGACACCAAATGAAAAAGCTACTCGTTATGTTTTTGATCTAGGCTGCCATAAAAATGCGAAGGAACTGTTAATCAGAACTGAGGGAAAAGTTGTAGTCTAATTCACAATCGATTTATTCATCTTAAACAAGACAAGACAACAAAATTATTGAAGAAACATCATACAAAAAATATTTATTTAACAAAAGCCTTACTAAAATGGGATCTATGGTGAGCAAAGTGATCTGATGGGGATAGCCACATGACACTAGCCAGAACACTACTCGCTCTATCTCACTTCATACACATGAATCCAGGTAATGGCATCAAACTACGCCACCACCAAGCATCTACATTCTACGATACAAAAAAAGGGAAAAATATGGTTCAAAAGAAATAGATATTCCAGCCCTACGTCGCAACAGCAAATCCTTTACTATCCTACTGGTCAGGGCGGCACACTATGATGCGTTCGGCGACCGAAGTCATGGACGACGGAAATCTGTTATTAAATGCGCGTTCCCGAAAAATGCAAGTACAAGGTCTCGCGTAAGTTAATTCAGAATGCAGGTACTTCCCTAAGAGCCTCTGAAACCCCGATGGATTCGCGTGTGCAGGTGGACCTGTTTGCTGGTCTGCCAAACCTATTTGACTCCGTGCCACGACTGTGTGTGTCGGAATACGTCAAATGTTTAGACGGCTGACTCAGACAAATAAGTACACCCATGCATCACTCGTTGTGACCATGATGATATAAGCAGTACCTCTGATGGTTCAGGAGGTGACTGGCACAGGCTCTAGGTCGCGCCCAAGTAAAGGACACAAGTCTCACCGTTTAGGTAGAGACCTGCAGTTCTTTACTAGTAAAGTGCCAGTACAAGAGACTTGTACAAGAGTGCCTATCTCCCTTTCTCTGTGTTGCCTCCTCAGCTCGGTTCCAAAAGCACATTTCTCTTTTTTGACCTCCCCCTATTTCGCACAAGCCAATCACGAGCTGGAGCCCAGCATTCTAAGCTCGGTGAACGGTCTTTGCACTGCAAACCGATTTGACCAATCAGAGACTTAAAATTAATTGGCAGAAAATGGAAAAAAATTCAGCTTCGTGGCCTCTTTCCCACACATTTGCCGTGTCTTTGGCTAACACAATACAGGGTGGAAGCACAGCCCTCCATAAACAGCTTGTTATCCCCCCTATTGCGTCCATTTCAAAGTTTGCAGGGAATGGCCATAAAATCGCATTGACAAAACATGTTTTGAAACAGAGTCTGCACGTTTGGGCACCAGTTTTCCTGTCCCACGGACATTTTCAGAACGTTTACATTCCTTTGATCTAATAGTTTTAGACATCCGCCTTTCGTCGATCAAATGACGATTCTGTTCTGTTTTTCATCTAAATCTATATTTTGATCTCCAACCTCTGTGACTGCTCTTTTTGCATACGTCCATTCCTCTGCAACTGAACCACCAATTGTGGTATTCATTACCGCAGTGCCGGCCGAAGTGGCTGTGCGGTTCTGGGCGCTACAGTCTGAAGCCGAGCGACCGCTACGGTCGCAGGTTCGAATCCTACCTCGGGCATGGATGTGTGTAATGTCCTTAGATTAGTTAGGTTTAATTAGTTCTAAGTTCTAGGCGACTGATGACCTCCGAAGTTAAGTCGCATAGTGCTCAGAGCCATTTGAACCATTACCGCAGTATGTACAGCGTTAGAGAAATTGAGAAGCATATTATTATTACTAAGTACTTCAGTATAACGTATCTTGCCACGTTGATTCTTCCGGTCGATTGACTTACACTTCATCCTACTTTCTTCGTTAGTAAATTGTGATCTGAATCGGCATCTGCTGGTGGGTACGCCTTACAACCCATTATGTGAACTGGGAATCCCTGTCTGAGCGTGGCGTAATCCAGCTGAAATGTTGCACATGTCTCCAGGCCATTTCCATGAATACCTATCTCCTCTGAGTTCTGAGTAGCGTAATCTCTATTCATAGCAGAAGCATACGCAGAAGATTGCTCCTCGTTCGTTCCTCCTATGTTGTTTATATTCTCCTTGAACTCTCTCTTCTATTATGGCGTTCCAATCCTCCACGATTTATCGATTTTCATCTATCTTGAACTGCTATATTACCGGCTCAATGCCCTCATATACTTTCTCCATTTCCTTCTTCTCTTTGTATTGGAATGTACATCTAAACTATTGCTAACGCTGGTTTGCTGTCGATTCTGATGAGAACTACTCCATTACTGATCTTTTCTACGTAACTAACCCTCAGTCCTGCCTCCGTATTGATGACAAATCGAAAAGCCATTTTCTGCTGCTCATAACCTTATACTCATCTGACGGAAAATAGCTTCCTGCTTCCCATTTCACTTCGCTAACTCCTAAGACTAAGCCTTTGTATTTCTCTTTCCAAGTTTTCTAGCTACCATACCCGTTCAGACTTTTGACATTCCACGCTCCGTCTCGTAGAACGTTGCCCTTTCTTTCAGTATTTAGTCTTTTTCGTAAGGTGACTTCTCTCTTGGCAGCATCTTCCACACATCCGAATAGGGCAGTAATCTGGAATATTCAGCCATTGGAAAGATGATCATGACCATTTTTAAAATACAGTCCCCGTGTTTTGTGTCTTTAATGCATTTAGGGGCAGTTTCCCATTCACTCCGAGGGCAAGAAGTTCCTCCGAACCTCTGTCTGCTCCCCCGCATTTGTTTGACAACGCTGTTTATGATACAGAGCGTTGTCGTGTCTGATTTGTTTCCGGCGAGTTGATCAGGAAGAGGGAACTAGACACTAACGTGGCAGAGGCGGAGTGGTCTCGTCCAGCTCGTAGTTCTGGAGCAGAATCTGTAAAGCTGGAATAACTTTAAACCATGGAACTTGGTGTGATCGTAAATAAGCTTCTAATGAAGAAGAGAGAGAGTTGGAGTAAACATTACTCAAGCTTCCGAGGCACTGACACCTGAACTACACTGTGGGAGGTGCAACTAACACGTAACTGCCACTCTGTGCAACCAGATGCCGCGAGAGTCTAAGTCCCGTCCCTGTGGCTGAGGAGCGCAGTGACCACGTCGGAGGCAGGATACTAGCGCAATCCTCGACAGGCTGTTAAGCTGCCGTTTATATCGTCTCCTGTGACGTTACTATGATGCTTGGGGAATCTTTCATCGTTCTGGCTGCCTTACGATCCCCGAGTCTGTCACGTAGCCGCTCTGACTGGCAGTTTCCTGTTATCAGGCTCTACGCCGCGCCGGCACCTCGTGTGGAGGCTTTCCATCCGTCGAAGCACTTTAATGTGTATAACAGTGACTCCTACTGCTATGTCACTGGACCGTAACTTCACAGATAGCATAACATACGCCTATTCGTAATTTAATCGCGACAGTTTCCGTTCGTCATTGGTGGTGATATGCTTTTGAAATTTAACCCGTGCTTGATTTCGAAAGCTAGACCCACGATATTTTGATTAGCAGCCAAAGACACTACACCTAGACTATGGTACGTTAAACTTTATTGTGTAAAAGCTACTTCTCATTCAGTGTAAATTCCTATCACAGGAATATAATTATCCGCTGCAGGGTGAAAATCTCATTCTGGAATATAATTATAGTCGTTATTGTACATATAATCTACTGGAAAGGTACGCATGACAAGAAGATTCTTTTCATAAGTTAATTAGATTCACGTAAATAGTTCGAAGAATCAATTTCTGCAGTTCCAACGCACAGTTATTTTGATTATAATCCTTCAAAGTCTTCTGTAATTATCATGTTAGATATATAAAATGATCCCAGAGGGGAAAAAATGGAATGGAATTAAATACGGTGACGGAATCAAGCCGTTAGCTGGCGAATGTTTGTTAGACTTGAACTCACTCAGCTACTGTGCAGAAAACTACCACGCGAGTTCATGACTAATTTAGTCCTTGTAGCGTAAGTGTATTTGGTTCATAGGCCATTTGAAAGCTTTTCGATCCTATCTCTGAGTCTCAGAACACAACAGCGCGACACAGCAGTTAAGCTGTGTCCTTTGTTGACAGTGAGAATACAAGTAAATAATCCTGTCAACTTCGACAGCTGTTTCAATCTATGTACTGTACGAATTCCGGCGTTATGGCTAATTCGCCATAAAGTTCTCGTCTCAGAGCGACGCAAGCAGCACACGGAATGAACAGGCGGTATTAGGACTCGATCAGCCGACCCGTGCACTATCATTCCAGCTCCAGAAATCCCTTCCTGATGACACATGTTCGATCTGCCTCATAGTTCCTCGGCAGAGAAGACTGCGATCCATTACCTGTAAAAAAGCTTGCATCTTAGGGTGCCCGCCACCTAGCCTGGAGTGGGATACTCGCTGAAATATTAATTTCAGGCGACGATGTCAATTAGCTACTAATGCTTTAAGTGTCACTGGTAAATGTTCCGAAATCAGATACTGGATTGTAAGGCGTACCTGGGAGCGCATTCACATACACTAAAAAAGTTTTTCATCACCCCAATTCCCAGAACTGCTGAAGATGTACGTCGACTGTGGATGTTGCACCACAGACACAGTCCCTTTGAATGTTCAGAGATGTCACTAAACCCGCCCAAAGGTGTAAACGACAATGCAAGAGCAGCGCCTATTAGACGGAGGGGGTCTGACAGCCGATCTGTTCCACACATTCCATCACGGGTCGTGTTGTCTGAAGTTCGACCATGATTAGACGGTCAATACCGCAGTTAAATCGCGTCTGAATTGTTACTTTGTGCCAAGAATGGTTCTCAACAAGGCAAGTGTCCAGGCGTCTCGGAGTGAACCAAAGCGATATTGTTCGGACAAGGAGGAGATGCAGAGAGACAGGAACTGTCGATGACATGCCTCGCTCAGGCCGCCCAAGGGCTGCTACTGCAGTGGGTGACCGCTACCTAAGGATTATGGCTCAGAGGAACCCTGAAAGCAAAGCCACCATGTTGAATAATGCTTTTCGTGCAGCCACTCAAAGTGTGCGCAATACGCTGCATGATGTGCAAATTCACTCCCGACGTCCATGGCGAGCTCTATCTTCGCAACCACGACACGAAACAGAGCGGTACAGATGGGGCGAATGGACCGCTAAGGATTGGCATCACGCTCTCTTCACCGATGAGTGTCGCATTTGCCTCCAACCACGCAATCGTCGGAGACGTGTTTGGAGGCAACCCGGTGAGACTGAACCCCTTAGACGCACTGTCCAGCGAGTGGCATTATGTGGGGCCGACGTACGACGCTGGTGGTCATGGAAGGTGCCGTAGTGGCTGTACGATACGTAAATGTCAACCTCCGACCGATAGTGTAACCATATCGGCAGCATATTTTCGAGGCATTCGTCTTCAGTGACGACAATTCGCGCCCCCATGGTGCACATCTTGTGAATGACTTCCTTCATGAAAATGACATCGCTCGACTAGAGTGGCCAGCAAGCTCTCCAGACGTGAACCCATCGAAAATGCCTGGGACAGATTTAAAAGGTTTGTATATAGACGACGTGACCCACCAAGGGATCTACGCCGAATCGCCATTGAGGAATGGGACGATTTGGCCCAACAGTTTCTATTGCATACCCTAGGTGTCTCGTCATTGTGGAAGGCACAATGGATCATAACAAGTATGCATATATCCTTCAGGACTGTGCCTCGCATGATGGCGCCTACCAGCAGGACAGGTCTAGGCGTCACGCCACAAGCGGTGTGTATGCATATTTCTAAGGACACCAAGCTGAATGTATCTACATCCCTGGCCACCAAACTGTCCGGATTTAAACCCTGTAGAGGATCTGTGGTCCACCTTGATCAGACTGTGCACGCTATGGACCCTCAACCGAGAAACCTAGCGCAGCTGACCACATCACAGGAGACGGCAGGTTATATCCCTTTCCGTACCTCTTCCTAGAGGCCTCGCATCGATTCGCGCTGCAAAAGGTGGTTATTGAGGTATTTACATGTGCATTACTGTGACGGAAGAGTGTAAATGTTGATTCATGAGTAGTGTTCGGCAAGTATTGCAACATTTCTTTCTAAAAACTATATCGGTTTCATTTAGGATTCCAGTGCACCATTTTATTCCCAATTTTTTGGCTAGAAAACCTTTTTCCAACATAATTGCCGTTCAATGCGACGGCGTTACGCCACGTTACTGGGAGGGCCCGTATGCCGACGTGGTACCACTCTACTGGTCGACGTCGCAGACAACGTCTTGCTACAGTACAACATTCCCATCATCCACGTCCTGCTTCCCGCAGAGTACATTCTTTACTGGGCCTCACAGATGGAAGTCGGAAGATGCGAGATACGGGCTGTAGTGTGGATGAAGAAAAACAGTCCCGTGACGTTTTGTGGGCTCCTCGCGGCCTCAGCACTGCCAACAAAGACGTCCAGAGTTGCAGCGAGGTGTTTGATTGTGATATGTAGATCACCTTCAATGAGAGTGTCCGCACGTTCCGACATTGTGCAAGTCACAGCTGTGGGAGGCCGGCCGACACACAGGGGATCAGGTAGGTTTGAGCTATTTTGTCGCGATGATGATAGACACCTCGCCCAACGGCTCACCGTCCTTTTGTTCGCTGCCAGATCACCTTAGACAATCTGCATGCGCCTATGAATATCTGACATGCTCTAGTTTTCCACGAAAAGAAACTGAAACACGACTCTCTGCCTGGAACGCACCTCTGTTGCAGACGCCATTTTCAAGTCTACGTATAGCGCCTCCAGCTATCGGAAGTTTTTGATACTACAGGGGCTGAGGCGGGAATATTTCACTGTTTCCAAAACAAATTACGCACTTTTCCAACAGGAATCAGCTGAGAAAAATGTTTGTTTCATTACTTATTCAACACCTGTTGTGTATTGGTGATTTAAAGTTGGTTGTGAACCCATTTCCTTTGTGATTGTCTTGCTCCCGAATTCATATTTGTACTAACAGAGGTTGACATTGAGAATTTCTTGCAGATGTTTTCAAGCGTAAGAGTGAAACTGCCACGCATGATTATGTGCTCCTGATTAATTTGTCTGAATATTTACCTCACCATCACTCCTGAAGGAATTAGAAATATGTAATAAATTGAGCAGTTTTACTGATTACTCTTCCAGAGCGTAGGGTCTGACATGCATTTTGTTGTTCTACTGGCTAAGCCATTTTTATGCTTGTTGGGTTGAGAGTCTCGCGGTTGCTGACAGTTTATATGGTCTCTTTTTATCTAGCTTAAGATCCGATTATGGTTTACGGGGAATTTGCCCTTAACAGGCATGTATTTGGTTTTACGTGCTGCTGTTATCAATTTTTTGCACTTGTTAAATCACAGTATCTTTGAAGTGGACTGTTAAAAAATGGTTCAAATGGCTCTGAGCACTATGGGACTTAACATCTATGGTCATCAGTCCCTAGAACTTAGAACTACTTAAACCTAACAAACCTAAAGATATCACACAACACCCAGTCATCACGAGGCAGAGAAAATCCTTGACCCCGCCGGGAATCTAACCCGGGAAGCCGGGCGCGAGAAGCGAGAACGCTACCGCACGACCACGAGCTGCGGACAAGTGGACTGTTAGTACGCTCCAGTTACGCCTTGCTGGCCAATATCATGAAAGGATCACTGTGTTGATTGTCGGAGTTTTGCGTAGCTACTCGACTTAATTTGCACTTACATGGCCAATGGATCGTAGAATGCTTACAACTATATTTTATTTTTGTTTGTCACACTTTCTACATCATCTCTTTACCCCTCCAAGGGAGTAAGAGTGAGTAAAGCATGAATGTTTGGGTAATAGAAGGATAGGACTAACCAGAGAGTGACCGAAGGTGGTGGATTTGTCAGAAAAATCAGTAGGTAAAGCCAAGTAAAGGGGTTTGCAGAGGTATTGACGAGGTATCGATAGTTTAGAGGCGATAGGTGGTTCACGAAACAGGAGACTTTCTCTCCCCCAGTAGTTGGAACTGAAAGACGTTGGCCCTTTTTGCCCCATATTTGGGCTCTGTTCGGCAGGAAGACCTGCAATGAGGATGTCTCTGAGACAGGTATGCCGATATGCTGAGAAAAACGGGTAAAAAATTAGTTATACTATCGTGGATCCTGCCCGAAGTGTAATGTATGAAGTCAATATAGATAGTGAAATGTTAGAAGAAGTGGAAATTCTTGTAACCTTGACAAATAAACCGATTGTAATAAATGTGGTTACAACCGTTAGAACTCTGCTTTGCTCATCAGCTTTGTACCTCTGTTTCTGAATATTAGTGGCCGAAATCTGCCCATATGAGACAACGGACGATAAAATGAAGTCCTATGTACAGTCTTTGTGAATTTTGTTTAACCTTAATAGTCATTTATTTTTGTCTTTTTGCCGAGCCCATGCTCGACCCAGAGATGGAAGGGAGCCTTTTGTTATGGTCTTCAACCGAAGACTGGCCTGATGCAGTTTTGCATGTTGCTCTGTCCTGTGCGAGCGGGTTCATCTCCTAATAACTACTGAAACCTACATCTTACTGAATCGGCTTACTGCGTTCATTTCTTGGTCTCCCTCTACTAGTTTTACCGCCCGCACTTCCCTCCAATACTAGACTGGTGATTCCTTCATGTCTCAGAACGTGTTGTACGAACCGATCCCTGCTTTCGAAAGCTTCTATTCTCTTTCATTTAAGCTGTTTATCTCCCATGTTTAGCACTCATAAATGGCTACATCCAAAAACCAGCATAAAAGGATTCCTAACACTTAAATCAATACTTGATGTAAATTAATTTCTCTTCTTCAGAAATTCTTCTGTTTCCATTGCCAGTCTACGTTTTACTTTCTCTCTAATTCGGCCATTTTCAGTTATTATGCTGCCCAAACAGCAGACCTCATCTACTATTTAAGTGTTTCGTTTCCTAATCTGATTCCTTTAGCATCACGTGATTTAAATCGACACGTTCCGTTATCCTTGTTTTGCTTTTGTTGAAGTTCTTCTTATAACCTCTTTTCAAGACACTGTCCATTCCGATCAACTACTCTTTTAAGTCCTTTTCTATGTCTGAGATAATTACAATGTCATCGGGAAACCTCAAAGTTTTTATTTATTCTTGCTGAGCCTTAATTCCTTTTTATAGGTGCCATTTACTGCTTACTCAGTAATATCGGAGATAGGCTAAAGCCTCCTCTCACTTCCTTCCCAACCACTGCTTCCGTTTCATGCCCCTCGACTCTTATTACTGTCTTCTGGTTTCTGTGTTGAAGTTAAAGTTAAATCACTAAACATTAGTCACACTTGTAGGAAAAGTATAGAGTGCCAGTATTACGCGGGTTTATCATTCTTGAAGATTATCTATTGTAGTATAAACTGGGTTAAAGTAATTTTTCTGTGACATTTTATTTTATGCCAGCCACCTTAAGAATTTCAAAGACATCGTTCCACTTAAGTGAGCCTTCAACGTCTGAAATCCAAAGCTCGCGAGTGCTTATCGATGTTTAGTGATTGCTGTAAATAATAGAAAGGCAGTTAGGATGTTTTTATGGGATCGTTTTCGGAATGTTGTCGCATTCCTTTGTGATTGGTGATAAACGCAAGTTAGCGACTATATTACGCGCGTTTATCATTGTTGAATACTAGCTATAAGTTGTATAAATTGCGTTAAAATAATTTTTCTCTGGTATTTTATGTGTTTCGTGGCGTTTTCTTTGTGTTTTATCTGTGACTACACGTTTCGCGCTAATTTTCGGAAGTAGCAAACAGCGATTAATAATCAGGATGTGGTGTGTGTTTTCTTAACGTTAAATAATTGCCATAGGAAACAGAAGCACAGCTACCGAGGCTTCTTTTGATGTATAATGAATACTTTTGTTGGTTTAATTCTAATCGATGGTAGAGTTACATGGGGGTGCGAGTATGTTTTCTCTGTATATGCTGAGAGGCTTTAGATAAACTGACTAAATGATTTATATCAGTGTTAAGAAATAGTTTTTGTGTGAGGTTCCTTCATTTTTGTGACATTTCTCAGTGAAATCTTGATCATGTAATGGTACTTTATCTAGTTTGAACTCAAACACGATTTTGTCCTAGTTGATTTTGAAGAGCACCACAGTAAGTTCTTGACGATGATCAGCCATATTTCACGTAACAATTTTCGTAATTTCAATTAATAATAGTAAGGAAATGGACGTACTCCATGTGACTGATCTTACGGGCATCACCCATATTTAAACGACTTCTTTCACGTGTTTGATGGAGGCTAAATTCATTCAGGCGCCTATTAATCTCAATGTGTAAAATTTTCTATTGACTGAGGCCTCCAATCCTTTCTTTACTTAAAAATAATTGGTACAATAGACGCTGAGTATGGTAAAGGTTTTGTTGGGCGATAGTTACCGCACAGCTTATACAACCAATTCTTGTCTCTATTAGGCTTTACTTTGCTTCCAAATGCGATAGCACATTCATACAAAGCAGTTTTTGTGGTGATCAGTGTTTATTTTGGTATGGCAATGTGAATGCGAAGTTGTTTGCTGGTACATCATATATAATAAAACCTTCCCGTTACATCACAGTGTGACAAATTTACTATATTCGTAGGAGGCAGAATAATCTCAGCTGTGAATAAATACTGGTAATTGTGCAGATATATGTGTATCATCCGAATTTGTAAATTAACCTCACTCAGAAATTGTTAATAGTGTAAAAAATGTTGAACGGCTTAAGGATCAAATCCGAGCGGTTCTAGGTGCTTCAGTCTGGAACCGTGCGACCGCTACAGTCACAGGTTCGAATCCTGCCTCGGGCATGGATGTGTGTGATGTCCTTAGGTTAGTTAGTTTTAAGTAGTTCTAAGCTCTAGGGGACTGATGACCTCAGATGTTAAGTCCCATAGTACTCAGAGCCATTTGAACCATTTTTTTAAGGATCAAATGTTGCTATTGAAGTCGTAAACTAGCCTTCCCTTCTTCCCAATCAAGGCATATTTTTTCAGTAATTAATAATAGTTGGGAGAACTAAATAAATTAACAGATTAAAGAAACCTAATTGAGAGTAATAATGGGAAACGATTTATTAGTTGTTAGTTTACCGACATGACTACTCTCTTTGTACTGATTACGTTGGTTCATAATAACTTCACGGAGCATTATCCGCTGCGTATTTAATTAACAGAGATTATTAAACTCATTTTGTATCAGTATTTAATTAGTTCAGATCAGCCCAATTTTAATAAAATACCATGGCATCAATAGCTGCAGCAAGCATTAAGAAGATATAAATAACAGTAGTTGTCAATAACAAGAAATTTGAAACAAATTTGCTCAGAAAGCATTGTACCCGTCAAGCACCATAGTTCCAATCGAATAATAAAGCGAGAGAGAGTGTCGCATTTTTGTGAGGTCCCAGAAAACAGATACAAATCTCGAGGCTTTGAAGCAGCCCTTGCTAATTAGTTTAATATTTTGTGACACCCAGCTAGAAATTCGACTGTACGAATCTTACGATATTCCGTGGAACGAAGCTAAAAGCATTTTGGGACTCAAAGTCATCTAACTTTGCAGGCCACCATAAATTGTGACGGGTGCCTGTGTCGCCACGGATTGGTAGAACATATCTATCATTTAAGCCATCTACAAATTAAAGAGCTGAACTCATTGAGTTATAGATTAATTTAGGTCGTCATAAGTGAAACTGGCAAAGGGCAAGCCTGCTTAGCTATGTGTGCTCTTGAAGACACTTGCACAATAGACACTCATGAATTTTGCGATGTTTAAAACGGTATCAATAAGATGAATATCTCTTACTACCAGTTTATCAAATAAATATAAAGCTTTATTCGTTGCTGTTCGACATCCATACTAAACACATCATAAAATGTTTTGCATCACCCTGGTTCACAGAACTTCTAAAGACAGACGTTGACTGTGGATACTGTATCACAGACACAGTCCCTTTCAGAGATGTCACTAAACCCGCCGAAAGATGTAAACAACCATGCATGAACAGCGCCTATTAGACGGAGGGGATCCGGTAGCCGGTCAGTTCCAGTCATTCCACCAGAAACAAGGTACACGGTCGTGTTGTCTGTACTTCAGCCATGTCTAGACGGTCAGTTCCGGGGTTCGATCGCGTCCGCATTGTTACTTTGTGCCAGGAAGGGCTCTCAACAAGGGACGTGTCCAGGTGTCTAGGAGTGAACAAAAACGATGTTGTTCAGACACGGACAAACAGAGAGACAGGAATTGTCGATGACATGCCTCGCTCAGGTAGCCCAATGCCTACAACTGCAGTGGATGAGCGCTATTACGTCTCGGAGGAACCCTGACAGCAACGCCACCATGTTAATCAACGCTTTTCGTGCAGCCACAGGACGTCGTATTACGACTCAAATTGTGCGCAGTAGGCTGCATGATACGCAACTTCACTCCTGACGTAAATGACGAGGTCCATCTTTCGAACCACGACACCATGCAGCGTGGTTCAGATGGGCCCAGTAACATGCCGAATATCGAACCGTGGTCTAGGGGAAGCGTCTTTGATTCATAATCAAAACGTCTTCGGTCCCGGATTCGATCCCCGCCACTGCCCAAATTTTGATAAATAATCAGCATTGGCGGCCGAAGACTTCCGGCATAGGAAGTCAGCCTCATTCTGCCAACGGCCTTGTCAAAGAGGGCGGAGGAGCTGATATAGGTTCAGGGCACTCTCTTGGCCTAGGGGTGGGAAATTGCCCCTAAAGGCGGAAGAATCAGCAATGATCAACGACATGAGGATGCAGAAGGCAATGGAAACCACTGCATTAAAGACACGTAAACGTGTATCCTCAGGACATGTGGCGTGTAATTGAAGAAGTGTCATGATGATCTCTCCATTGGCAAAAGATTCCGGAATAGTCCCCCATTCGGATCTCCGGGAGGGGACTGCCAAGGGGGAGGTTACCATGAGAAAAAGATTGAATAATCAACGAAAGGATAACGTTCTACGAGTCGGGGCGTGGAATGTCAGAAGCTTGAACGTGGTAGGGAAACTAGAAAATCTGAAACGGGAAATGCAAAGGCTCAATCTAGATATATTAGGGGTCAGTGAAGTGAAGTGGAAGGAAGACAAGGATTTCTGGTCAGGTGAGTATCGGGTAATATCAACAGCAGCAGAAAATGGTATAACAGGTGTAGGATTCGATATGAATAGGAAGGTAGGGCAGAGTGTGTGTTACTGTGAACAGATCAGTGACCGGATTGTTCTAATCAGAATCGACAGCAGACCAACACCGACTACGATAGTTCAGGTGTACATGCCGACGTCGCAAGCTGAAGATGAACAGATAGAGAAAGTGTATGAGGATATTGAAAGGGTTATGCAGTATGTAAAGGGGGACGAAAATCTAATAGTCATGGGCGACTGGAATGCAGTTGTAGGGAAAGGAGTAGATGAAAAGGTTACAGGAGAAAATGGGCTTGGGACGAGGAATGAAAGAGGAGAAAGACTAATTGAGTTCTGTATCAAGTTTCAGCTAGTAATAGCGAATACCCTGTTCAAGAATCACAAGAGGAGGAGGTATACTTGGAAAAGGCCGGGAGATACGGCAAGATTTCAATTAGATTACATCATGGTCAGACAGAGATTCCGAAATCAGATGCTGGATTGTAAGGCGTACCCAGGAGCAGATATAGACTCAGATCAGAATATAGTAGTGATGAAGAGTAGGCTGAAGTTCAAGACATTAGTCAGGAAGAATCAATACGCAAAGAAGTGGGATACGGAAGTACTAAGGAATGACGAGATACGTTTGAAGTTCTCTAACGCTATAGATACAGCAATAAGGAATAGCGCAGTAGGCAGTGCAGCTGAAGAGGAATGGACATCTCTAAAAAGGCCATCACAGAAGTTGGGAAGGAAAACATAGGTACAAAGAAGGTAGCTGCGAAGAAACCATGGGTAACAGAGGAAATACTTCAGTTGATTGATGAAAGGAGGAAGTACAAACATGTTCCGGGAAAATCAGGAATACAGAAATACAAGTCGCTGAGGAATGAAATAAATAGGAAGCGCAGGGAAGCTAAGACGAAGTGGCTGCAGGAAAAATGTGAAGACATCGAAAAAGGTATGATAGTCGGAAGGACAGACTCAGCATACAGGAAAATCAAAACAACCTTTGGTGACAGCAAAAGCAACGGTGGTAACATTAAGAGTGCAACAGGAATTCCACTGTTAAGGGGGGGGGGGGAGGGGGGCTCTGAGCACTATGGGACTCAACATCTTAGGTCATAAGTCCCCTAGAACTTAGAACTACTTAAACCTAACTAACCTAAGGACACCACACACACACATGCCCGAGGCAGGATTCGAACCTGCGACCGTAGCAGTCCCGCGGTTCCGGACTGCAGCGCCAGAACCGCTAGACCGCCGCGGCCGGCATTCCACTGTTAAATGCAGAGGAGAGAGCAGATGGGTGGAAAGAATACATTGAAAGCCTCTATGAGGGTGAAGATTTGTCTGATGTGATAGAAGGAGAAACAGGAGTCGATTTAGAAGAGATAGGCGATCCAGTTTTAGAATCGGAATTTAAAAGGGCTTTGGAGGACTTACGGTCAAATAAGGCAGAAAGGATAGATAACATTCCATCAGAATTTCTAAAATCATTGGGGGAAGTGGCAACAAAACGACTACTCACGTTGGTGTGTAGAATATATGAGTCTGGCGATATACCATCTGACTTTCGGAAAAGCATCATCCACACAATTCCGAAGGCGGCAAGAGCTGACAAGTGCGAGAATTATCGCAGAATCAGCTTAACAGCTCATGCATCGAAGCTGCTTACAAGAATAACATACAGAAGAATGGAAAAGAAAATTGAGAATGCGCTAGGTGACGATCAGTTTGGCTTTTTTGAAAAGTAAAGGGACGAGAGAGGCAATTCTGACGCTACGGCTAATAATGGAAGCAAGGCTAAAGAAAAATCAAGACACTTTCATAGGATTTGTCGACCTGGAAAAAACGTTCGACAATATAAAATGGTGCAGGCTGTTCAAGATTCTGAAAAAAGTAGGGGTAAGCTATAGGGAGAGACGAGTCATATACAATATGTACAACAACCAAGAGGGAATAATAAGAGTGGACGATCAAGAACGACGTGCACGTATTAAGAAGGGTGTAAGACAAAGCTGTAGCCTTTCGCCCCTACTCTTCAATCTGTACATCGAGGAAGCAATGATGGAAATAAAGGGAAGGTTCAGGAGTGGAATTAAAATACAAGGTGAAAGGATATCAATGATACGATTCGCTGATGACATTGCTATCCTGAGTGAAAGTGAAGAAGAATTAAATGATCTGCTGAACGTAATGAACTGTCTAATGAGTACACAGTATGGTTTGAGAGTAAATCGGAGAAAGACGAAGGTAATGAGAAGTAGTAGAAATGGGAACAGCGAGAAACTTAACATAGGGATTGATGGTCACGAAGTCAATGAAGTTAAGGAATTCTGCCACCTAGACAGTAAAATAACCAATGACGGACGGAGCAAGGAAGACATCAAAAGCAGTCTCGCTATGGCAAAAAAGGCATTTCTGGCCAAGAGAAGTCTAATAATATCATATACCGGCCTTAATTTGAGGAAGAAATTTCTGAGGATGTACGTCTGGAGTACAGCAATGTATGGTAGTGAAACATGGACTGTGGAAAAACCGGAACAGAAGAGAATCGAAGCATTTGAGATGTGGTGCTACAGACGAATGTTGAAAATTAGGTGGACTGATAAGGTAAGGAATGAGGAGGTTCTGCACAGAATCGGAGAGGAAAGGAATATGTGGAAAACACTGATAGGGAGAAGGGACAGGATGATAGGACATCTGCTAAGACATGAGGGAATGACTTCCATGGTCCTAGAGGGAGTTGTAGAGGGCAAATACTGTAGAGGAAGACAGAGATTGGAATACGTCAAGCAAATAATTGAGGTTGCAAGTGCTACTCTGAGATGAAGAGGTTAGCACAGGAAAGGAATTCGTGGCGGGGCGCATCAAATCAGTCAGTAGACTGATGACAAAAAAAAAAAAAAAAAAAAAAAATCTTCACCGATGTGTGTCGCAACCATACAATCGTCGGAGACGTGTTTGGAGGCAACGCGATCTGGCTAAATGCCTTAGACACACTGTTCAGCGAGGTTCCCTGCTGTTTTGGGGGTGGCATTATGTGAGGTCAATGTACGCCGCTGGTGGTCATGGAAGGCACTGTAATGGCTGTTCGATACGTGAATGCCGTCCTCGGAAGGATAGTGCAAACATATCAGCAGCATATTGGCGAGACATTCGTCTTAATGGGCGACAATTCGTGGCTCCATGGTGCACATCTTGTGAATGACTTCCTTCAGGATAACGACATCGCTCGACTAGAGTGGCCAGCATGTTCTCCAGACATGAAAGCTATCAACATGCCTGGGTTAGATTGAAACGGGCTGTTTCTGGACGACATTACCCACCAACCACTCTGAGGGATCTACGGTGAATCGCCTTTGAGGAATGGGACAATATTGACGAACAGTGCCTTGCTGAACTTGTGGATAGTTCCAAAACGAATACAGGCATGCATCAATGCAAGAGGACGTGCTACTGGGTATTAGAGGTACCGGTGTGTACAGCAATCTGGACCACCACCTCTGAAGGTCTCGCTCTATGGTGGTACAACAGGTAGTGTGTGGTTTTCTTGAGCAATAGAAAGGGCGGAAACAGTTTATATCTTGACCTCTACTAATTTTCTGTACATGTTCCGGAACTCTCGGAACCAAGGAGATGCAAACCTTTTTCTAATGCGTGTGGTTTACTAAACCTTTTTCCAAGAACTCTTTGTTACCCACATGCACACCTTTAAAATGTCGATCCCACCTTTCTCAAGTTCATTCAATCAAACTTTGACCCCACGTACAAGCACTCGCATACACACACACACTGCATACGACCAAACACAAATATGTAATAATGAATTGCGGCAGTAATAATGAACTGAATATGTCATGGTGTATATGTGTTTGTATTGAAGTTAAATCACTACACACCTGTAGCAAAAGTATAGGGTGCAATTTTATGAAGAACGTTTCGTCGAATAATAAGAAGCAAAAACCTGGAATGACTGACTATATTCATACACACATTATATAGCATTCGGCTACCGATAACTGGAATCTGTGTGAAAGTTTTCCACTTCAAGGTTAATTTAATATTTAATTTCCCACTACATATTAACGTTTTAATGTTTGATTAATTTACTAAACAGCACTCATTCAATGATGACTGTGTTTTTCTGTGTTGTCGTGAATATTTTCTTGTTATTGTTATGGATACCATCAAAGATATATTATGTGAAGACCTACCTGTGGTTGGACTACGGCTGGTTATTGCATGTCACTGAATGGTTACATTATTGCTGAGGAGAGTTGTCCACAAAATGGCGGCAGCTCTGCTCTGAATTTAATGAAAGCTATGAAAAATATTTTCTGCAACATCCAACTCCAGAAACCAACTCTACGATCAGGATTGTGGTGACCACCCTAGGGAAAACTTTTGCACTTGATTCACAGATACTATTATTCCCACGCACAATCATTTATGACAAAACATGACACCAAAACTATTTTTTCAGGAGGCTGGACATTGATTTAAAGGATTCACAAAAAATGTTCAAATGTGTGTGAAATCTTATGGGACTTGACTGCTAAGGTCATCAGTCCCTAAGCTTACACACTACTTAACCTAAAGTATCTGAAGGACAAATACACACACCGATGCCCGAGGGAGGACTCGAACCTTCGCTGGGACCAGCTGCACAGCCCATAAAAAGGATTCACACACACGCATTATTCTCGAACAGTTATTTGAAGTAGTTATTAATAATATTACGTATATAACGTGTAAAATTATTTGTCTTTATATAAAGATGATTAGATAATGCGCTGAAGAGCCAAAGAAACTGGTACACCTGCCTAATATCGTGTAGGGCCTCCGCGAGCACGCAGAAGTGCCGCAACACGACGTCGCATGGTCTCGACTAATGTCTGAAGGAGTGTTAGAGGGAACTGATGTGTCGACAGAAGTGCCGACACAGTGTTATTTTGAGGGGGCTGATAGGCACGCAATCTAACGCAGACGGGCGTGAATTCTGGAACAGGATAACTATTGAATGGTAGCAAGAAAAGTACGTAGCTTTGGAATACACTTAACTTTATTTACTGCTTGTGATACATCTCTCTTGACTATACAAACGCGACTCGTAAGATACATGCACTGTTACAATTGGCGCCTTGCTAGGTCGTAGCCATGGACTTAGCAGAAGGCTATTCTAACTGACTCTCGGCAAATGAGAGGAAGGCTTTGTCCGTATGGTCGCTAGCAATGTCGTCGTACAAGTGGGGGGAGTGCTCTATCGTATCTCGAGACCTGCCTTGTGGTGGCGCTAGGTCTGCGATCACACAGTGGCGACACGCGGGTCCGACATGTACTAAATGGACCGCGGCCGATTTAAGCTACCACCTAGCAAGTGTGGTGTCTGGCGGTGACACTACATTCCTCCCCCGCAAATTGGCGAACGGTCGTGTTATAAGGCTTCCGCCCGCCGTGGGGAGGACCCCATGTTGACGTATGCGATGAGGTGGGGAGCCTAACAACAGGCGAGGCTGTGCCACCCGCACCCGGCCATTCGGTCCGAGGGGATCTAGGAAACGCCGGAAAACCTAGTCCAGGGTGCACGTCAACATGCGGTGTATGCGCCCGTAATGAGACAGGAGGGGCCGTAGGGTCGACCTCCATTGCGTCGGGGTACCCGACGCGCGATGACGTCATGTGGTCCGGAGCGGGCAAGAGGTCCATTGCGGAGGACGGCTGGTCACGGGAAGCGATCGGCGGCGCGTGACCCAGGGAGGCGCTTGGCGGCTGCAGCGAAGCGTCGAATGCGGGCGGCGCCGGCGGGAGAACAGGCGGCGGCGGCGGCGGCGGCGGCGGCTGCTGCGGCGGCGCGTCGCCATGGGGCAAAATGGAAGTCATCGTCGGTAACACCTGGGGATGAGGCGAGCCAGTAGATGGGTCCCCAGGGCGCTGACCGGACGGCACCGTCGCTGAAAGCAGACGGGGAGCACCAGAACCCGTGCGACGACAGAGGCGCAGCTGATTGAGATGCCGACGCACCTCACCAGAGGCCCCCAAAACCAAATACATCGCGCGGCCGAGGCAGCGAAGAATGCGCCCTGCGAGCCAACGCCGTGAACCTCGATAGTTGCGATAAAATACAACGTCGCCTGGAGCAAAAGCAGGAGTCTGCCGCTGCACAGGAACCTGATGCGGCGGATGCAGCAAAGACATCAAGGTGCGATGAGGACGACCGTGGAGCAACTCAGCCGGCGAGCGACCATCTCGGGGCTGAGAGCGATACGAAGACAAAAAGAGCAACAATGCGTCCTCCCGAGAATGTGACTCTTTCAATTTCAACATCTGTGACTTGAAAGTCCGGACCAATCGTTCAGCGGCACCGTTTGACTGAGGCGAAAACGGCGCGGATGTCAGATGTTGAATACCATTGGCCTGGCAGAATGACTGAAATTCTGCGGGCATGAATTGTGGGCCATTGTCGGAAACAATAGTCTGCGGAAGACCTTCAATGCAAAAGATAGCAGACAACGCTTGGATGGTGGCGGAGGACGTCGTGGAAGACATCCGGACAACAAAAGGAAAATTACTGAAGGCATCGACCAGAACCAACCATCGAGCATTCCAGAATGGACCAGGAAAATCAATGTGCAAGCGTTGCCAAGGGGAAGTGGCTTTTGGCCATGCAAAGACTTTCCGCGGCGGTGCGGATTGTTGTTCGGCACACGCCATGCAAGAAGAACACATATTCGTAATCGCAGCATCGATTCCGAACCAAGTACAGTGCTGACGAGCAAGTTGTTTCGTTCGCAACAATACCCCAATGTCCTTGGTGAAGAAGCTGTAAAACAGAGGGCTGTAACGAACGTGGGACCACTACTCGGGACTGATCATTATCAGAACGCAACAACAAAACACCACGTCGAACAAAAAGTCTCTCCTTGTGAGCAAAAAATCGGCGAACCAACGGATCCTCGATCCAAGACTTTGACAAAGGCCATTGCGTAGCAACAAAACGCAAAACGGTAGCAAGGATAGGGTCAGCAGCGGTGGCTGTAGCTACACGACGAAAATCAATCGGAAACGATTCGACCACGTCATCGGTTTCCGCATCAATGAACATGCAAGCAAGTTCGGAAGAATCGAATGCTTTATCCTCAGCAACAGGCAAACGGGACAACGCATCGGCGTTTCCGTGCTTAGCAGTGGACCGATACAAGATATCGTAGCGGTACTGCGAGAGGAAAATAGACCAGCGAATGAATTTCTGCGCTGTACGTGGAGGTAGAGGCTTGTTCGGATGAAAAAGCGACGTCAAAGGTTTGTGGTCTGTGATGATGGTAAAGTGACGACCATACAAGAAATCATGGAACTTAGTAACACCAAAGACGAGAGCCAACGCTTCTTTCTCTATCTGTGAGTAATTTCTTTGCGCAGACGAGAGCAATTTTGACGCAAAGGCAATAGGGCGATCATGCGAGCCAACTTTGTGCGCAAGCGCAGCACCGATCCCGAAATCCGATGCATCTACCATCAACAAAAGGGGTTTCTGGCGATCGAATGGCGTAAGGCAAGTATTAGAAAGCAACGCCGATTTCAACTGGCGAAAGGCGCGTTCGCATTCCGTCGTCCAGACGAACGGAACACCCTTACGGCGTAAGCGACGAAGCGGAGCTGAAATGGAAGAGGCATTGCGCAGAAAGCGATGATAGTATGTAATTTTACCCAACACACCCTGCAGCTGCTTCACATTTTGAGGGGAAGGCAAATCTTGTATGGCACGGAGGTGCTCTGGAGTCGGATGTATGCCTTGGGCATTGATGACATGGCCCAGGTATGGTAAGTCACGAGCAAAAAACACACATTTGTCCTTCCTCAAGCGAAGACCATTTTGTCGCAAGACCTGAAATAACGTTCGTAGGTTCGCAAGATGATCTTCTTCTGTCTGTCCGGAGATCACTATATCGCCCAGATAGTTTGCTGCAGTAGGGACCGACGCACAAATAATTTGTAAATATTGCTGAAACAATGCAGGGGCGGATGCACACCCGAACGGCAGTCTTTTGAACCTGTACAATCCAAGATGCGTGTTAACCACCAATACGCGCTGGGATTCGTCGTCCACCGGTATTTGCAACTACGCATCGGCTAGATCCAACTTTGAAAAATATTTTCCCGGGCACAGTTTAGCAAAAAGATCTTCCGGGCGGGGCAAAGGAAAAGTAGCAGTCACTAGTTGTGGATTCACTGTGGCTTTGAAGTCCACGCAAAGTCTCAATTTTCCGGAAGGTTTTGGCAAAATTACTAAGGGTGAGGCCCAGAGAGAAGCTTGCACACGGTCAATTACACCCTGTGATTCTAAATCGTTTAGTGTTCTTGCGACCTCATCACGCAATGCGTGGGGAACATTGTGCGCTCTGAAAAATTTCGGTTGCGCATTGACTTTCAGTTCCAAATGTGCTGCATAGTTTTTAGCGCAACGTAAGCCCGGTGCAAAAATGTCTGCAAATTCGTCACACAGACGAGAAACACTGTCTGAAGGCACAGTTTGATTCACTGATAGGATCTGATTTACAATAGACATGTTAAACAACTGAAATGAATCTAAACCAAACAAGTTCACTGCAGAAGAAGAACGAAGAACGTAAAATGACACAAGTTTTGTTTGTCCCTTGTATGTTGCAAGAAGGCTGCACTGTCCTAACACAGGAATTTTCTGTCCTGAATATGTGGTTAGCTTAACATTTGCGGAACGCAACGGAGGTTTGCCCAGTTGTTTGTACGTGTCGTGATTGAGCAATGAAACAGCAGCTCCGGTATCGAGCTGGAATGGTATGACCTTGCCATGAAAGTCCAAATCTACTAAAAGTTTATTGTCCTGCTGACGACAAGAGAGACTGTTTTGTGCAATTTGAACAGACACTTGTACAGAATCACTTGCTAATTGACGTGATTTCCGGCGACGTCGACGCACAGTTTTTGTGGGACGAACACAGTCACTGTTAGAGAAAGTGTCACTGGACGAAGTGGAATTAACTACATGAATGTCCATGGGCGAAGGTCCACAAGCCTGAGTGTCCTTGGTTCGAGTCCGGCGCGAAGCAAAGGGCCTGGAATGATTGTGATTGTCTGATCTGAGCTTTTTCTGGCAAACACCTTGAACATGTCCTTTCTTATTGCAGAAAAAGCAAATAGCTTGGCGTGACGGGCAATGTTCACGCGAATGTTGAGTAGCGCACCGCGGGCATGATTTCACTGCATTTGGGTGCTGGCGCGGCACACCTGGCTTAGCGCGCGGCGGCATTTTCGTCGAAGTGCGCGAGGGCAGGTTACCGGGCCGCGCAGCGCGGCCAGCGGGCCGGTTAAAGGCCGGTTCCCACTAGGGCTGCCGCGCGTCAAAACGGCGCGTCAGCGGCGTGGTTGCCATGGAAATGGCGTCAGCGGCAAGGCGCGGCGGGCTCTGCGTCGCGGTTTGACCATGTCGAACCGCTTCCGCTGCCGCGTGCCGCGCTCCAGGTGCGCGCCGCCAATCACAGAACGCGCTGAGCGTGACGTCAGGTACGGACTCCCGGGCCACACGAACTTTCGCCGAACCGCTGGCGCGGACGCGGCGGCAGCTATTAAATACTTATCATCCGATTCCAAGGAAACTATTCGGTAGAAAAATTTGATTCTTGGGCATGTTACAGCCTGATATCTTCTCTCGATAAAGGACCGAATTTCTTTTCGTTATTCGTCGTGGTTACTTGCTGTATCGCATTTACGTAAACCTTTACACGAAATTTTAATGAGTGTGCAGAGGTAAAAACGCATTGCGTGGACTTTGCGTACAGTTCATTTTAGGTAATACATTATTGCGTATGAAATTTAGTCAACATATCGAAATTGTTTTTAAAGCTGAGAGCAGATCGATAGCTATCACCGTTCTCGAGATATTGTCTGATATGTCGGCGGACGGGCTATGCCGTGACCGCGCGCGGGTTGCTCGGCGACGCGACCGGTACTTCGTCCTGCTCCTCGTAAACCATGTGGCTGTATCAACCGCAAATTTCGTAAACGGTTCAAGAAATCTAATTTTTTTTTTTTTTTGCAAACGATAACTTGTGAAAAGTCATGTATTTCGTCGCATGATAAATATCCTAAATCTGTTTATCTACCAAGATATGAAAGTAACTACAGTTTTTCAGAAGGGATAGATGAATTTTTTTAAATGGCATTAATAGCATGTCGAATGAGAAGTTAAACCGAAACTAATTACCTGGTATGTCATAAGATGTAATTTACTAAATATGTAGAGCTATTGATTATTTCCTTTCTTTTTTCTTTATCCAGTGTACTTTACTGATTCAAGACGTGTTTCGCCTTTTACTTTAAGGCATCTTCGGTGGAATTTAGAATGACTCAGTTTTGTTTTGATCTGTGATACTTGGAGATTATAAAACAGTTCACATCTTTTTTTACGTGAATGACTGATTACTTACAGTGAATTGAGTTTTTGGCGGACATATACGTTTCCCCTCACCTGCTCACATGCTGGAGGTTGAACTAAAACTTAGATTATGGAACATAAGCACATTTTCATGTTCGATCTTTTTTCTTCTGTCACTAGCAGTAGACGTTTTACCGATAACTCTGATTTAAAGTCGTAACTACAGTGTGTTCAGCTCATGTCCCTTCCTGTCTGGTTTGTTTATGTACATGTTGCCAACCTGCAGAATTATATGCTGAAAACTAATGTTTGTTTATTTTTGTTCTCCTTATATCTGTATGTGTGTGTGGCTAGCCAGTGATAGTTATAGAAAGTTGAAAGTGAATCCAGTAGTTGTCAGACAGTGGTTGAAAGATTTGGTGTTCAGCTGATTTCAGTTTTGGTTTAAATGTTTTAAGGAGTGCATGGAAGAGTAAATTCACTGCTTACATTAATAGATAAAATAGTAGAATAGTATTTCAACAGATGATTATTATCAGAATACTATCACCCAACCCCTTTGTCCTCACTCTTTGACGCCCCACAATACGCCCTGTCAACTAACCCCTATTGTCGTCAAAGTTGTACCGTAATTTCCTCTTCCTCCTCTATTTAATTCCGTACCTCTTCTTTAGTCACACGATCCTCGTATCTAAAGTTCAGCATTCTCATGAATCACCACGTTTTGAAAGCGTCCATTGTCTTCTTGACAGAAGTGTTCATCGTCCACGTTTCATTTACATACGAGGCTGCACTCCACACAAATACCTTTGTAAAATAGTATCCAACCATTAGCATTTATATTCGGTATGAACAAATTTTCTTTTTCAGAGCGCTTTTCTTGCTATTGACAGTCTTCAGTCAGGTTTGCGTCTGCACCAGGAAATGCCTTACAATTTAAAATCTGGTTTCGAAAACTGTTCCAAATATATATTATTCTTTCGTGATTCTTAAGCAAGGTGCTGGCGATGATTACATTATGTTCTGTGGGAAATTCTATCAGGTGGCTTCCACTTTCATCCCTTCCACCTAGTCTTTGTGTTCTTACTGTTTTCGTGTACCTGCTACCGTATCACATTTTAAATTTTTGTCTCGCTTAACTATCTGAATAATCTCTTTTGTCGTACATTGTTTCAATGTGTTAGGATATAGTGAACAATCGTGAACAGTAGTCATGAAATCTGTTTATGGTGAAATGAGAAAACTTGAATAATGAAATATGTGAAAGAGTACATTGCACAGAAAATGAAAAATTGGTATGTCTTCACCCAACTTCGTCTTTCCTTCATGTAGGTGTAAGATATAGCTAATCAAACGCACCGCGCGTTTCAGTGGCTCCTGCCCCGTACCTCAGTGGCTGTCCGTCATTGGCTACCGCTAGCGTCTGCCGCTTCCAGATGGGAACGCCAATTCCGCGAGCCGCCGCGTCAAAGCGGAAAACGCTTGCCGCTGCCGCTGCCGCACGACGCGCTGCCGCGCTCTAGTGGGAACCGGCCTTAATGTTACACACGGCTGGCGAAGTTTCAAAAGATTCCTGAGCACAGTCAAGTGTGTCTTGTCTATCTAATATGTCTATCACTTGTTGAAGGGAGGGATTAACTAGTTTCAAAATTTGCTCCCGTATGCGAACATCAGAAACGTTCTGTGCAATTGCATCACGCACCATTGTATCTGAATAAGAAAGGCCACAGTCACAGTCAAAGGCACAGTCCCGAGTAAGTCCTTGCAATGTTGCTACCCACTCCCTATTAGTTTGACCGGCCGTACGTTTTGTACGAAAGAACGTATACCTTTGTGCCACCACATTAACTGTTTCTTTGAAATAGGCATCTAAAGCAGACAAAATTTCCTCGTAGGACAGAGTTGCTACGTCGCGTCGGGGAAACAATTTCACTATCACACGGTAGGTGGACACACCAACACAAGAAAGCAAAAACGGCTGCCGCTCATTACCTTGAATTCTGTAGGCGGCGAGGTGAAAGCCGAACTGTCGGGACCATTCTGGCCACGATTCGTGCGCCGGGTCGTAGTGCCTAAAAGGCGGTGCAACTGCGAGTTGTGGCTGCGGTAGCGGTGAAGCGGCGGCTGCCGCATCGTGTTGCAGTGCACGTTGACCCTGGACGAGCTGTCCAAGGGCATCCAATAACGCCTGCGTCTGCTGATTCTGAAAGCGATAAAATTCGGACAGTACATCTGGAGATTGTGGCGAAGCCATGACACAAAGAAATGTAAGCAATCAGAAGGAACACTTTTCCTTTAAGCCTCGTCGCCAAATGATGTGTCGACAGAAGTGCCGACACAGTGTTATTTTGAGGGGGCCGATAGGCACGCTATCTAACGCAGACGGGCGTGAATTCTGGAACAGGATAACTATTGAATGGTAGCAAGAAAAGTACGTAGCTTTGGAATATACTTAACTTTATTTACTCCTTGTGATACATCTCTCTTGACTATACAAATGCGACTCGTAAGATACATGCACTGTTACAATTGGCGCCTTGCTAGGTCGTAGCCATGGACTTAGCAGAAGGCTATTCTAACTGACTCTCGGCAAATGAGAGGAAGGCTTTGTCCGTATGGTCGCTAGCAATGTCGTCGTACAACTGGGGCGAGTCCTCTATCGTATCTCGAGACCTGCCTTGTGGTGGCGCTAGGTCTGCGATCACACAGTGGCGACACGCGGGTCCGACATGTACTAAATGGACCGCGGCCGATTTAAGCTACCACCTAGCAAGTGTGGTGTCTGGTGGTGACACCACAGGAACTGACACCATGAATCCTGCAGGGCTGCCCATAAATCCGTTAAGAGTACGAGGGGGCGGATATTTCTCCTGAACAGCACGTTGCAAGGCATCCCAGCTACGCTCAATAATGTTTCTGTCTAGGGAGTTTAGTGGGCAGAGGAAGTATTTAAACTCAGAAGAGTGTTCCTGGATCCACTCTGTAACAATTCGGGACGCATGAGGGGTCGCATTGTCCTGCTGAAATTGCACAAGTCCGTCGGAATGCACAATCGACGTGAATGGATGCCGGTGATCAGACACGGCGCTTGCGTACGTGTCACCTGTCAGAGTCGAATCTAGACATATCAGGGGTCCCTTAACACTCCAACTGTCCGCCCCTCGTGGTCTAGCGGTAGCGTTCACGCTTCCCGAGCGCGGGGTCCCGGGTTCGATTCCCGGCGGGATCAGGGATTTTTCCTGCCTCGAGATGACTGGGTGTTGTTGAGTCGTCTTCATCATCATCAATCATCCCCATTACGGTCGGAGGAAGGCAACGGCAAACCACCTCCATTAGGACCTTGCCTAGTAAGGCGGTGTGGGTCTCCCGCATCGTTCCCCTACGCTCTGTAAAGAAGCATGGGACTGCATTTCCATTTTTCATTTCATCACTCCAACTGCACACGCCCACAACAGTAAAGAGCCTCCACCAACTTGAACAGTCCCTTGCTGACATGCAGGGTCCGCGGATTCATAGGTTGTCACCACACTCGTACACGTCTATCCGCTCGATACAATTTGAATCTAGAGTCGTTCGTCCCGGCAACGTGTTCCCAGTTATCAACAAGCCAATGTCGGTACTGATGGGCCCAGGCGAGGCGTAAAGGTTTGTGTCGTGCAGTCAACATGGGTACGTGAGTGGTCCTTCGGCTTCGAAAGCACATACCGATGATGCTTCGTTGAATGGTTCGCACGCTGACACTTGTTGATGGGCTAGCAATGAAATCTGCGGCAATTTGCGGAAGGGCTGCATTTCTGTCTCGCTGAACAATTCTCTTCAATCATCGATGGTCCAGTTCTTGCAGGATGTTTTTCCGGTCACAGCGATGTCGGAGATTGGATATTTTACCAGATTCCTGATAATAGCTATCATGAAACAGTCGTAAGGGAAAATCCCCACTTCATCGCTACCTCGGGGATGCTGTGTCCCATCGCTCGTGCGCCGACTATAACATCACATTCAAACTCACTTAAATCTTGATAACCTGCCACAGTAGCAGCAGTAACCGATCTAACAACTGCGCCAGACTCTTCTTCTCTTATATAGGCGTTTCCGATCGCAGCGCCGTATTCTGCCTGTTTACATACCTCTGTAGCTGAATACTCATGCCTATATGAGTTTCTTTGGCGCTTCATTGTATTAGATGTCCTTTTTGTTTCAGTAGGTTCATAGTGAAGGGATCTTCGCTGATGTAGAACATGTCACTAAATAAAGAATAGACAGTAAATATTTACAAGGAAACACAAATATGCTAGTGAACTTTCCATGTATCGAAACTGAAATGGTCCTCATGGATGTGGAATAAGACAAAAAATAATCATATTTTCATTTAAAGGTAGTAAATGACGTGTCATAAAACATGTAAATATTCTGAACAATGAGCTGCATATGGTAGGTCTTAGGCCGTATGTAGCCATGCGTCATTAAATAGAAATATATTTTTACAGCACTTATTTACAATAATAAAATTACTGCGCTGGGTTTGTACAGAAGTCAAATGGTACTACTACTCGCGTTATTTGTTATTATTAGTAACATATACGCTTCAGTTGACTCTATTCAGAAATTCATCAACGGAGTAGAAGGAATTGGCCACTAATAACTCATTTAGGCTCCTCTTAAACTGAACTTGGTTAGTGTCTGAACTTTTATGGCCTCTATCAAGTTATTGAAAATGTTTGTTCCTGAATAATGACCACCTTTATCTTCAAAGTAAGTGACTTTAAATCTTCTGGGACTGTATTGTTGAACTCCACGACGACTACCGCAGTCCACTTCACCCCTCCGCCGCCGCCCACAGAACCACTCTTTCAGGGGTACTGTTCGGTTCGGCCACCGGAGGACCCAGTCTCCCCCCCGCCCCCCCCCCCTCAAGGTAACGAGTGTAACCCCTAGGTTTGCGTGGGAGTAATGGTGGTGTACGCTTACGTGAAGAACTTGTTTGCGCAGCAATCGGCGACACATTGTAGCTGAAGCGGAAAATGGGGAACCAGTCCGCATTCGCCGCGGCAGATGGAAAACCGCCTAAAATCCATTCACAGACTGGCCGGCTCACCAGACTTCGACAAAGTCCGCTGGGCGGATTCGTGCCAGAAATCTAGCGCTCCTTACCGATCCGGAAAGCCGTGAGTTAGACCGCACGGCTAACCGGGAGGGAAAAATTTTCTCGTAGTTATTCTCGTTTCTAGTTCTGATTCTATGAACTGAGGATTACAGTTCGTTTTTTGCCACAGTTCGTCACCACCACACAGTCCAAAAATACCCACTACTTCGCTCACCGCTGAAGTCCTTACAACTTCATGCCCTGTGAACACAGTTCATTCATCTCAGGAAGGTCTACTGTTATTCGGCTATCGGTATTTTCAACGAGGCCTTTCCTTATGTTGACTGCACATGCAGATTTGTAAGTCGCTATGGTACCGTCCTCTACCTTAAACCCTCATTCAGAAGATTTTCTTTTTAATTGACTTATGGGTGACCCCACTCATCCACCAATAAATAAAATAGGCACGACGGAAATGTATTAAGACGATACGGATAGTTAATGAAAGTATAAGAAACTGTGCTAATGACTACAGCTGAATACTAAAGAATCGCTTTGTATTCCACCAATGTGTCTTATTGTGGTACAAAAAGTACATAATATGCTATATATTGACATGTCTTTTGGTGATGACTGTAAAAGGACTAAGTATGGTAACTGATATTTAACCGGGACGCTGTTCGCGCTCGTCATCACCGTTCTGTCCCAATTAGTGGTACACGCTAGGCTTGCGCGGAAATGACAGAAGTGGGAGCTCGAGATGACCAAGCGTTTCTAAATAAGTAGCGTTTTGCACATGCATCGAGCGGGGCATGAGCCACGGCAGCGTTTGACGCAACGGGAAGAGAGAATCCGAAGGTCGTGCTGTCGAGTCCGTATGTCGAAACTTACTTATAATTTCATTTTTTGTGTTAATTACACTGAAAAAACATATTGTATATATTAACATCTTCATAAAAGGCATCAACAAGAACGGCAAATGAATATCCGAGAAGGAATTTTACTTGCAGAGTCCACAAGGTTTAAATGGTTTAAATGGCTCTGAGCACTATGGGACTCAACTGCTGTGGTCATTAGTCCCCTAGAACTTAGAACTACTTAAACCTAACTAACCTAAGGACATCACACACAGCCATGCCCGAGGCAGGATTCGAACCTGCGACCGTAGCAGCAGCGCGGCTCCGGACTGGAGCGCCTAGAACCGCATGGCCACCACGGCCGGCAGAGTCCACAAGGACTCTGAAGATAACTTTCCAAGAGGCGGTTGTAATTAAAGCGCACAGGGCATCAGATAAGGAATCTGATCGAAGAGTTTCAAAACTGCTCAGATCCCGAGAAGATTACATCAAAATACATTCCACTGTATTTCACCAACTATTCTCGCCAATATTTGGTGAAATCATGCTCTATGAGCTGTTTTCTGCCAGGCTGTGGGACGAGAGGGAAACTTTCATGAATGTAAAGCGAATCTGTTTTTTCTATGCAAACATTGAATCAAACGCGTAACTGCAAAAATGCAGCGTCTGTAAAGTGCGGAGACAAATTCATTCCCTTTATTTACGATGAATATCTCCCCAGCATGTGTAAATCATTTATTGTAAATTAATGAAAATATCTAACTTTATATATGAAGTCCCCGTCAACGCCTTACAATCCATTTCTGGAAATTTATTCATAAACCCAAATTTTTCTCTGCATTTCTTTTTCACACCTTTTGCAGAAATATCAGTGAATACAGTATACCGAACATTGTTTCCGTTTTATGCTCTGTAAATATCGTAAAATTTGAAAATTAAAAGTTTCCACGTAGGAACTGGACCCCCGGTTCCTCGGTGTAACTGTCTGAACACTGTCCATTGCGCCAACCGCCGCATCATAACTACGGTGACATAACTGGCTCACTTCTCGCCCTACTCGAACCAAAAATGTTCGGTCATCTCGAGGTTCCACTACCGTCTCTTTCATTTCTGGTCAAGCTCTGGATGTACCATAAATTTGGACGAAATCGGTGATGACGTGCAGTCGTGGACATGTTGTAAGACGACTAATTTTTTGAGTAAATATCCACCCAAAGAAAATGCGATATAGAGTTTTTTCTTCACTTCATCTTGCAAGACGTGGTCCTCAAATTCCTGTCTTACATGTAACCATATAACCTTCGCGAGTCAATATTACTTTATACATTTAGTATAATAAAAACATTAATAATAATGAAAACAATGCATTTCTGTTTGTACAGAACTGATTTGTTTCCAAAGAAGTGAGGAGGTTTTCTGAAACCCCAAACTGATGCTGCTCATCGCATCATCAAAAAATTGTGAGGCAAGTTAAAAAAATAAATACCCTAATAAGAACGTTGCAAGTGCCATTACAAGAAAATGAATGGGTTTTATACAGCCAATAAGAAAGTTTTTACAAGTTTATTCTTGCAAAGAAGAAAGCAGCAACCTGTCACTATCAGTAATGTTATCCATTTACACAAATAGAAAGGGACTGATGACCCTCTAGTTTAGTACCCTTATACTCCAAACCAACCAACCAACACAAATGGGGCTGCAGCTGATTTCGGACCGAAAGCTTGATTTTCTGACTCCTATTCTCGTTTATAATAGTGTGATGTTCTTTATATGAGTTATTGAATAGTTTCTTCCAACAACTAATAGAAACAACACCAAATGTAGTATGCGCTGAACCGCCAAAGAAACTGGTATAGGCACGCGTATTCAATGAGAGATATGTAAACAGGCAGAATACGGCGCTATGTTCGGCATAGCCTATATAGGACAAAAAGTGTCTGACACAACTGTTACATCGGTTGGTGCAACAATGGTAAATTATCAAGACTTAATTGACTTCCAACGTGGCGTCATAGGCGGCGCACGAGCGATGGCATACGGCATCTCCGAAGAAGCGATGAGGGGGGGATTTTCCCGTATGACCATTTCACGAGTGTGCAGTGAATATTAGGAATCCGATAAAACATCAAATCTCCGACATCGCTACTACTGCAGAAAGATCCAGCAAGAACGAGACCAACGACGACTGAAGACAATCGTTAAACGTGACAGAAATGAAACGCTTCGCGAAATTGCTGTAGATTTTAATGCTTGGCCTTGAAGAAGTGTTAGGGTGCGAATCATTCGACCAAAAATCATCGAAATGGGCTTTTGGAGCCGAAGTTCCACCTGTGTACCCTTGCTGACAGCACGACATAAAGCCTTACGCCTCGATAGGGCCAGTGAACACCGTCATTGGACTGTGATGACTGTAAACATGTTGCCTAGTCGGTTGAGTCTCGTTTAAAAATTGTATCGAGCGGGTGGACGTGTACGGGTATGAAGAAAACCTCATCAATCCAGGGACCCTGCATGTCAGCAGAGGACTGTTCAAGTTGGTGGAGGCTCTGTAATGGTGAGTGGCGAGTACAGTTGGAGTGATATGGGACCCCTTATACGTCCAGATACGACTCTGACAGGTAACACGCATGTAAGCATCCTGTCTACTCATCTGCATCCATTCATGTCCGTCGTACAGTCCGACGGACTTGGGCAACTCCCGCATGACAATGCGGCACCGCACACGTCCAGAATTGCTACAGAGTGGCTGCAGGAACACTCTTCTGAATTTAAACACTTCCGCTGGCCACCAAACTCCCAAGATATGAACGTTATTGAGTATATCTGGGATGTCTTCCAATGTGCTCTTCAGAAGAGATCTCCACCCTCTCATACTCTTACGGATTGGTGGACATTCCTGCAGGATTCATGGTGTCTACTACTTCAGACATTAGTCGAGTCCATGCCACGTTGTGTTGCGACACTTCTGGGTGCTCGCGAAGGCCATACACGATATTAGGCAGGTGTATCAGTTGGTTTGGGTCTTCAGCGTAAAAGTGAAGAACTGCCTGAAGATTAACCTGTAGTTCGAAACCGATAACAGCGACACGTTTGTAACTGAACAGCAGTATTAACAGTGACTGCTTACGGATATCTGATCTGCCTCAATCAACTTGTAGCACATTATTTTCACAGCCGTGATCAAAAAATTTCAGTTGTCGAGAAAATAACAAAAGCTTTTGTTTTAGGTGCTATTAATGTTGAGGCACTACATTGTGTTTGTGATTATGTGAATATAGATGTATAGCATTAAGGTTTTAGTTGGTAGAACTGTAACCAACGAAAAACCACTTCTCACAGCCTTTTAATTTTGGAACTCCAGAGGGAAGTGCAACTTGTCACAAAGATCGTGCGCCACGTAATAACGTAAAAAATGGCTCTGAGCACTATGGGACTCAACTTCTGAGGTCATTAGTCCCCTAGAACTTAGAACTAGTTAAACCTAACTAACCTAAGGACATCACAAACATCCATGCCCAAGGCAGGATTCGAACCTGCGACCGTAGCGGTCTTGCGGTTCCAGACTGCAGCGCCTTTTACCGCACGGCCACTTCGGCCGGCCGTAATAACGTATATTCAAAAGACTTTCTCCATAGTTTTGGCACCAGGAAAACAGAACTGTGTCGTGTAAGATACAGGTTACATGGTAGTTTCATCCAGTGTAGTGTCACTGGAATGGTCAACGAGATGGAGAAAGACTGTGTTGAAAAAATATACGGCCAACAAGCTGTATGTTTTCATCTTAGTGTGGCAGGTGTGAAATAACGTTAGCTATAAGATATTTGAGGAGATATATCGAGAGCATTGCAGACATAGACGTAGACTCCGTCGGCAACTTCTAGCGGGGCCATCAAATGGTTTAAATGGCTCTGAGCACTATGGGACAACATCTGTGGTCATCAGTCCCCTAGAACTGGCCAGTCACGTTAACGTGACCACTGCCTATGTTCGACATCAACGTGCAATAGCCACTCAAAGAAGCGAGGTGGCAGCTTTACTGGTGAGGCGTATTTAAGACTTGTCGAATGGGGCACGAAAACAATGTAGTCATCGCAATGGGGATATGACGTCCAAAAGGGCTTGATCATTGGCTTTCGTGCCAAGAGTGGAAGCATTTCCGAAACGATTCAGACCGTAAACTGATCGAATACCGCTGTGGATAAATTACACCGTGCATGCAAAACCAGCACCTAGGAAACAGTAGTGCGCCACGGGCCGCAGACGACAAGAGCGAACGACGGCTGCGAACAGATGGGCTGCTGTTGAGCTACTGGCCGCCCAGATGCGTGCTACTGTGGCCCAGCGGTTCTAGGCACTTCAGTCTGGAACGGCGCGGCCGCTACGGTCTTAGGTTCGAACCCTGCCTCGGGCATGGATATGTGTGATCTCCTTAGGTTAGTTAGGTTTAAATAGTTCTAAGTTCTAGGGGCATGATGACATCTGATGTCAAGTCCCATAGTGCTCAGAGTCATTTGAACCATTTTTTCCGCAAGGACTGTTCAGCGAACGTTGCTGGGTATGCAGCAGGCGCCCAGTTCATGCACTCATGCTAACTCTGGAATTCCCTGGGTGATGTCGTCATTCTGGAAGGGACAATAGATCAACACAAACACGTATCTGCCAAACTCGTGTCCATCTTTGATCATCATGTCCAACCCCAAATGCAGACTTTTTCTTGGCACGATGACATCTACCAGCAGGACAATCCAACGTGTCACACACGTTGTAGAGTACGTGGGTGGTTGGAAGAGCACCAAGATCAGTTTACCGTACTCTTTGGCCATCAAACGCCCCCGCCTTTAAACCAAGTCGAAAATCTGTGGACCACCGGCATCGGGATTTTCACGGCATAGGTCTTCAACCGATAAACGTAGCCCAGCTGGCCACGGAAATGACGTCGGCATGATTCCATATCCTTGTCGGTACCTTCCAGACCCTCGTGCATTCTCGTTCTCCACGCCTCGCACCGGTCCGCGCTGTAAAATGTGCGTATTCAGGCTTTTTAGAGTTGGTCACTGGATATTGTTATACAGCTTAGAAAAGACTGACGTGATTAGAAAATAGAATAATAAACACACACGTCGAATGCAAGCACTGGTAGCATGCTCGGGCCCTCTTCAGCGATTTGATCCCGAATATAATTCCGATAATAATTCTCTCAACGCTGACAGAGCTAAATCCTACGCTGAAGTAAACAGGGAAAGTGGAGCATTAGGGCGGGAATTCGGCGGTGGTACGCGGTGGGCGTCGTTGTCTGGCTGTGTGGAAGGGCAGCGACAGTTATCACTCGCGGCATGCATCAGGGCCTTCAGGTCGGTAATTGCCGCCCACCTGATGTACCGTGGGCGGCGGTCGGACAGCCGCGCGCTGCACCTGACACCGCCAGAGTGTGGGTAAACAAACAGCGCCGACTAATGGCCGTGCCCCGCTGCAGGAATCCGCGAGTAACTGCCGCCAGATTACCTCAATTTCACGCGTTTGCTCTAATTTACTGGGTCGTGCTTCCGACTGCTTGATATTTTCCTTTGTGAGATGCCGAAGCAATGTATACAATGTATAAGGAAATTTTTGCAACATCGATTACAGCAGTATCTATTATGTTATTCGATATTTATATCTTAATAACAATAATAAGATTGTTGTTAATCATTAAAAGTTTTGTTTGGTGGCAGTGTAAGCACTCTGTAAGCTTACGTAAACTTTCAACATAGGACTCCGTTTAACTCTGAATATCACAGTGCCTATCAGGTTCCATATCTGTTTAAACATTCACAATGGCAAGAATACTGTCTGAATTCAACAATGTGAATTATTTTAAGCTGTTAAAATTGCTCTGCAAAAACTCATTGTTCCCATTCTGTTATTACTTAATTTTGGCTCACCTATTGCGCGGTGGAAACACATGACACTGCGCTTGTCTTGAAAGTGCGTCGCATTTGCCGAGCAACAACCAACTACTGAAATGCGCCTGGTGTAGTGCGCTGTCCTCCTCCTTTTCTTTCCTTTTCTTTTTCTTTAAAAAAAAAGAAAAGCCAAAGCACACTGAGTTCATAACAAATCTGAAAAAGTAAATACGATAATTGAAATTTTGGCGTGGACTGTTAATACGGACAGTGGCTAGGAATAAATTATAACATCAAACGTAATTAGTTGTCTGATTGTAAAAGTTCCATATTGAAAAATTCTCTCGTTATTCTCTTCGAAAACATTAATACACAAAAAATTACTGTTTTTGAATGGCTAAACGTAAATAGTGTTTAAAGTCTTCAACATCAAATGTGACCTCTTCAAAAATCCAACTCGTAAAAATGATATTAAATGTTCAACATTTATTCCTACCTCCAAATTAAAATTGACAATTATGCATGGCTGCTTATCTTTCCCTATACTTAAGTCTCTGGATACCTGGACGATGAATGCGGGACTACAAGCCGCCGCACAATCAAATAGGGGTAATGCAGGAGTAGGTTTAATAATGAATAGGAAAATAGGAATGCGGGTAAGCTACTACAAACAGCATAGTGAACGCATTATTGTGGCCAAGATTGATTCGAAGCCCACACCTACTACAGTAGTACAAGTTTATATGCCAACTAGCTCTGCAGATGTCGAAGAAATTGAAGAAATGTATGATGAATAAAAGAAATTATTCAGATTGTGAAGGGAGACGAAAATTTAATAGTCATGGGTGACTGGAATTCGAGGGTAGGAAAAGGGAGAGAAGGAAACATAGTAGGTGAATATGGATTGGGGCTAAGAAATGAAAGAGGAAGCCGCCTGGTAGAATTTTGCACAGAGCACAACATAATCATAACTAACACTTGGTTCAAGAAACATAAAAGAAGGTTTTATACATGGATGAATCCTGGAGATACTTAGAGGTTTCAGATAGATTATATAATGGTAAGACAGAGATTTAGGAATCAGGTTTTAAATTGTAAGACATTTCCAGGTGCAGATGTGGACTCTGACCACAATCTATTGGTTATGACCTGTAGATTAAAACTGAAGAAACCGCAAAAAGGTGGGAATTTAAGGAGATGGGACCTGGATAAACTGAAAGAACCAGAGGTTGTACAGAGATTCAGGGAGAGCATAGGGGAGCGATTGACAGGAATGGGGGAAATAAATACAGTAGAAGAAGAATGGGTAGCTTTGAGAGATAAAGTAGTGAAGGCAGCAGAGGATCAAGTAGGTAAAAAGACGAGGGCTAGTAGAAATCCTTGGGTAACAGAAGAAATATTGAATTTAATTGATGAAAGGAGAAAATATAAAAATGCAGTAAGTGAAACAGGCAAAAAGGAATACAAACGTCTCAAAAATGAGATCGACAGGAAGTGCAAAATGGCTAAGCAGGGATGGCTAGAGGACAAATGTAAGGATGTAGAGGCCTATCTCACTAGGGGTAAGATAGATACCGCCTACAGGAAAATTAAAGAGACCTTTGGAGATAAGAGAACGACTTGTATGAATATCAAGAGATCAGATGGAAACCCAGTTCTAAGCAAAGAAGGGAAAGGAGAAAGGTGGAAGGAGTATATAGAGGGTCTATACAAGGGCGATGTACTTGAGGACAATATTATGGAAATGGAAGAGGATGTAGATGAAGATGAAGTGGGAGATATGATACTGCGTGAAGAGTTTGACAGAGCACTGAAAGACCTGAGTCGAAACAAGGCCCCCGGAGTAGACAATATTCCATTGGAACTACTGACGGCCGTGGGAGAGCCAGTCCTGACAAAACTCTACCATCTGGTGAGCAAGATGTATGAAACAGGCGAAATACCCTCAGACTCCAAGAAGAATATAATAATTCCAATCCCAAAGAAAGCAGGTGTTGACGGATGTGAAAATTACCGAACTATCAGTTTAATAAGTCACAGCTGCAAAATACTAACACGAATTCTTTACAGACGAATGGAAAAACTAGTAGAAGCCAACCTCGGGGAAGATCAGTTTGGATTCCGTAGAAACACTGGAACACGTGAGGCCATACTGACCTTACGACTTATCTTAGAAGAAAGATTAAGGAAAGGCAAACCTTCATTTCTAGCACTTGTAGACTTAGAGAAAGCATTTGACAATGTTGACTGGAATACTCTCTTTCAAATTCTAAAGGTGGCAGGGGTAAAATACAGGGAGCGAAAGGCTATTTACAATTTGTACACAAACCAGATGGCAGTTATAAGAGTCGAGGGACATGAAAGGGAAGCAGTGGTTGGGAAGGGAGTAAGACAGGGTTGTAACCTCTCCCCGATGTTGTTCAATCTGTATATTGAGCAAGCAGTAAAGGAAACAAAAGAAAAATTCGGAGTAGGTATTAAAATTCATGGAGAAGAAATAAAAACTTTGAGGTTCGCCGATAACATTGTAATTCTGTCAGAGACAGCAAAGGACTTGGAAGAGCAGTTGAATGGAATGGACAGTGTCTTGAAAGGAGGATATAAGATGAACATCAACAAAAGCAAAACAAGGATAATGGAATGTAGTCTAATTAAGTCGGGTGATGCTGAGGGAATTAGATTAGGAAATGAGACATTTAAAGTAGAAAGGAGTTTTGCTATTTGGGGAGCAAAATAACTGATGATGGTCGAAGTAGAGAGGATATAAAATGTAGGCTGGCAATGGCAAGGAAATCGTTTCTGAAAAAGAGAAATTTGTTAACATCGAGTATTGATTTAAGTGTCAGGAAGTCATTTCTGAAAGTATTCGTATGGAGTGTAGCCATGTATGGAAGTGAAATATGGACGATAAGTAGTTTGGACAAGAAGAGAATGGAAGCTTTCGAAATGTGGTGCTACAGAAGAATGCTGAAGATTAGATGGGTAGATCACATAACTAATGAGGAAGTATTGAATAGGATTGGGGAGAAGAGAAGTTTGTGGCACAACTTGACCAGAAGAAGGGATCGGTTGGTAGGACATGTTCTGAGGCATCAAGGGATCATCAATTTAGTATTGGAGGGCAGCGTGGAGGGTAAAAATCGTAGAGGGAGACCAAGAGATGAATACACTAAGCAGATTCAGAAGGATGTAGGTTGCAGTAGGTACTGGGAGATGAAAAAGCTTGCACAGGATAGAGTAGCATGGAGAGCTGCATCAAACCAGTCTCAGGACTGAAGACCACAACAACAACAACAACAACAAATAAACAGTCCATTCCATCAAAGTACCAGGAGTCTGAAAGTGCTCCATCGGGGAAAAGTTTGGGAACGTCTGCTGTACACCTTAGAATGTGACATAAATATCAGATTGATAGCTGTACCTGTTCCTGAGAGAAACGGTCTTTACAGACGACTGTATCCTTCACTGCATTGACGTAGAAGCTTAAATGTTTAGCTCTACCAAAAAACTGTAGACTTAAGTATGACATAAATTTTAACCTGAGACCTCCACACATTCCTGACAATGGAAGAGGACAGATGAACACACAGACAATCCGAAAAAAAAGGCAAAGAAATATTTTTGTGATACAATCACAAACCAACAGTTGTCTTATTTTTTACTTAATGTGTATTGTGAAAGACTGCTTTTCGGCAAGCTGCACGATTGTTGGTCAACGTGGAGTACACAGCAGGTTTTGATGAGTTAGTTTGTATCAAAATATGTGTCGCAAATGGCCGTGTGTTTTGATTGCACTGACTTAGAATCTTAATGGTCCGTTTTTGCTGAGTAAAGAACGGAACTCTATAAACAAGAAGCAAACTTCTTGTTGGGGATAAGGGACTCATAAACAAAAGAAGCCCTGAAAGAAATACAAAAAGCTACTGAAATTCTACTAGAACACAAAACAGAAGAAATATGGCATTAATAAAAAAAAAAGCTAAATCGCGGTAAGCAATAATAAGAAATACACAAAGATTTTTGAGATAAATTGATTGCAAACATTAAACGTGAAATACACAGAATGCAGAATATTGAAAATCTTACGTAAGTGGGAATGAAACAATGCTAGAATTAATGTGATTAATAAAAATTATGGAATAATGAAACTGCTGCAGCAAACGGATAATATGTGACTCACCAGCAAGATAAGACTGTTGTGTACGACTTCGTAAACAACATTAAGTAGTAGTGGGCGGGCTACAGACTGTTGCGGCAACAATCGTCATAGGAAAGTTTGACAGGAACAGTAATGATGAGCAAGTTAACACTGTAAACAGAAGATTTAGATTTACTTAAATTGTATTTCTCCAAGCTTACGAAGACTCATTAAAAAAATAGTTCAAATGGCTCTGAGCACTATGGGACTTAGAATCTATGGTCATCAGTCCCCTAGAGCTACTTAAACCTAACTAACCTAAGGACATCACACAACATCGAGTCATCACGAGGCAGAGAAAATCCCCGACCTCTCCGGGAATCGAACCTGGGGACCCAGGCGCGGGAAGCGAGAACGCTACCACACGACCACGAGCTGCGGACAACTCCTTACAAATAATGCATCGAGAATTAGAGTCCAGGTCATACAATAGCAACAAGGATGGGGCGATGGCGATGACAATGGAAGGGCGTCAACTTGTATTGGCTTCCGGACTGGCGCTCACGCAGCGGAGCACGCCGTTCCCGGTCTCAGTGAGGGATGTTGCGTCCAGGAAGGCCCTGAATCTGTGGTGTAAGCACAGCAGGCACCACCAGGCACAACACCACTGGTGTAGATAGGTCGACAACTCACCCAAGAGACGGCGTATAGCCCAGCGATTGCCGCACCAAGTGGTCGCAGCAGTGAAGTTATATGCGGCTGCACCACTACAGAGCGGGTAGTTCCAGGTCAGCTCGACCACTGAGTAGACCTCCTCCTACTTGTGTACGTCACTCCCCGTCGTCTGCTTCTAGCGAGTCCACACCAGCCCTTCTTCAGTGAACAGTCTAGTTGTACAATGTTTACTATCTAGCCTTAGCATCTGGAATGGTAATTGCTGCCTCAGACGATTTGTCCGAAGTTAAGTATTCGTCAATAAATCGGCATGTTCCTGTTACTAATCATTATCAGTGTTCTCCTTTTTCTCCTGTCGCAGCAATTTCTTCAACATATTATAAATAATTGAGGTTGACGACGAGTAGAATCTGATTCTGTGGTTGTCACAAAGGTATGATACAACAGTACCTGGAAGCATAAAGCTTGCGCAGTATCACGCAATTCACATGGACGGATCTGATTCTGGTGGCATCGCAGCAGTCTTCTCGAGTATGCAGGAGGAAAATAGAACGTTCTAGAAAATGTACAGTGGTGCCTTGCTGATAGGGCCTCCATTCGCCATACAATCTTTAAGGGCTGAATCGTTAGTTGATATTTCATTTGTCTGGATATAGTGAGCGCAGGCCGCGGTGGGAAGAGTGGCGGAAGGGGGGGGGGGGGGGGGTGAGAGAGGGGAAGCCGACCAACTGAGGGGCGGCAGCGGAGGTGTACAAGTGGGCGGGGGCACCGCGAGTGGGAGCTGTTGCGGGTGTGGAGGTTTGGGGAAGTGTGTAGATGTGGGGGTACACAGAGGGGGGGGGGGGGTAATGAGAGAGGGGAAGCCAACCATCTAAGGGGCGGCAGCAGAGGCGGCAGCGGTGTACAAGAGGGCGGGGGCACGAGTGGGAGCTGTTGCGTGTGTGGAGGTTTGGGGAAGTGTGTAGATGTGGGGGTACATAGCAGGTGAGGGATGGGGAATGGGTGAGCGCGGGGAGGGGAAGCGAGGTGTAAGGAGGGAGAGCAGGGGCGGCACTCCAGAAAGTGATAATGGAAGAGTGGGAGGTGTAGATGACAGTGGAGGTGGGAAGGATCATGATGGACGGCGGCGGACGGATGGTCAGCTGGCGGCGGCGACGATAGACGACGGCGGACGGGCGTCGGCGGACGGACGGACAGCAGGTGGCGGCGGGCACTGGGCGGCGTCGGCGTAGGTGGCGGCCACGGCGGTGGCGGCGAACGGACAGACAGGCAGGCAGATGGTCGGACGACAACAGTGGCGGTGGCGGCGGCGGCGATGGCGGACAGACGACAGTGACAGGCAGGCAGGCAGGCAGGCAGGCAGGCAGGCAGACGAACAGACAGACAGACAAATGGACAGAGTGATAGCAACAGCAAGTGCAAGGGAAACAGCAACAGCAACAGGCGCTTCGAAAACGTAGATTTCACTCTGCGGGTATCCGAGGCTCTGTGATCTGTCGTCTTTGAAGGAGGAGATCCAACCCTCGTAATGCAGCGATGGGTGAGCACATCCTGTTAAATGAAGACCACATTTTGTATGAACAAACGGGAATACTTGCTAATGCATAGACCTGTTGGTCGTCTGTGATCAGGGAAGCAGTTGAAATTAGAATATTTGAAAACATCAACAGAGTCACTTAGCAATGCATAGAAACGTCCAGTTGATGAAGAAAGAGCACAGATTAAGACTTTCCGTCGTTTATAGCGTGATACGAGGGATGGCACTGCGAGCTACGCTGGATAGAGAGGGTAAACGAAACAATGGACGTAAAGGGCAATACCTCGGTGCGCGCCACTTCCGTGTTGTCATCAAGACGTAATATAGCCAATAAGATGCTGTCTTCTAGGCATAACAGTGGGAGCCTCGTCATTTTACCGACGTTCGATCTTAGCCTCTGACGACGATGAAGGAAATAATCACCAAGAACTTGGGATTTTATTATTACTTCACACGGCAAGTAAACTGAGATCTTTTTATGCAAGGAATGCGTAGTGAAACACTTCATAGCCGTATTAGCTGTAGCCATGGTTTTATAAGATTTCAGTTTTGTTTCCTTTCATGTTTTGTTTTCGGCTGTTGTTTCTTATTCCACATGTTGATCGTTATTCGTTAATCTTATTTCCTATATCCTTGTCCATATAGTATCTTTTATCACATCCTAAAAATATATGCGGCTTGATAGTGGCCTACGTGGGTTGTTATTTATTACTATTTTTGACCGTGTAGTGGTTTTCTCGTACTGAACCATGATTTTGGTTTTACTTATGTGTGCGTGAAGTGTCTGTAATTGACATAGTTCATACCCTGCTTTTTGTAGCTTCTCTCCATTTTCCCGAAACTGTTACGTCACCTCCATTAGGATATTACCATACTTATTTCTATTAATCTGTACATCCGGTTTTCCTCTCTAGCACCACTTCTTAATCAAATCATTTAAGGGTTGGCGATAGGCTGCAGGCTTGTGTAAGTCCCCTTTGAATTCGTGTTTTATAGTGTCAGTAAGATGTATAGCATATCCAGCAAACGCGTCTGGGGGATTTCATGACTGTTGGCTCATTTCGCAATACGCAGCTTCCTATGAAAAAGGATAGATCGTTGTTGCCAACTGCTGAAGTAAATGATATTTCATAACAATGTACATAGCTTATTACGTTCAAATTATGAAGGCATTGTCGCAATCAGTAATCTGTCATCAGTTGTTTGGTGTGGGTGCAATGCATGTTTATAACACAGAAATTTCTGTGTGATTATCACGAAGAAAAAATTTCTTCCTGACCAGCAGTAGTATTAGTAAACATATCAACAAATGCAGTGAGGAGAATATTTCTTAATAACATCGTAGAACCGTTTCCAAAAATTGAGGGGAATTCGCTTATAAAACTGTCTTGGGTTCCATCAACGTATGCCGTATCCACTGTAGATGATATAAAATCCTCTTTTCAAGCTCTCATGAAAGGTAATATTAAGAGTATCGATTGCGGCAATGAATAATATCCAGGGTCAAGGAGTTTATAGTGACAACTGGGAAGAATTAGATGAAATAACACTCGGAGCCTATACTGGTTTATTTGTACTGACTGGTGTGTATAAATCAAATGGTCAATCAACAAAGGGCCTATGCGGTCCAAAAACTTACACGAAAATCACGCGCGTGGTGTTACGTTACAGGCCTAAGCCTATGTAACTCCGTACCACGGCGCGGCTTGATCCTAATCAATATTCTGAATTGTCAACCCTCATTGTCGTACCTGCTATCCACTGTTGAGATGGCTGTATGTGCACATCCTGAAAGGACAAAAAAAGGTAAAAAATAAATGAAAGTAGAGTCTACATTTAAAAAATGGTTCAAATGGCTCTGAACACTATGCGACTTAACTTCTTAGGTCATCAGTCGCCTAGAATTTAGAACTAATTAAACCTAACTAACCTAAGGACATCACACACATCCATGCCCGAGGCAGGATTCGAACCTGCGACCTCAGCGGTGACGCGGTTCCAGACTGAAGCGCCTTTAACCGCACGGCCACACCGGCCGGCCTACATTTAAAAGTGTAATATTTAAAATATACGTATTATGTCCTTTAAATACAAGCTGGATCATTAGATAATGAAAGAGCTTATTAGTACAGCTTTTTTAAGGAAAGGAGACGAAATCAAAACCTTAACAGCATAGCAGTAAAGAAGGAAACTATTTTAGTGCGATTCCCAAGTTTCCTTCAACTTGTCCATATTACAGACGATTTTGGTGGAGGAGACGTGGCCGAATTCATTTCCTCCAACCATTTGTTTGTTGCTGTTGTTACTCCTGGAGCAGGAACATTTGTTTCTGTAGTTGTATGTGCTGTTCGTGCTGGTGCAGTAAGCTACTAGAGCAGTTCTTGTTGGTGCTTTGATCGGTGCTGCCTTAAGTCTAGAACCTGTTTGTCCGTAACTCATACGGAGTAGACCTGTTGTCACCAAAATTTCATACCTCTGGAGACAAACAAAAACACTGTCCACTGCAGACGGCACGTGAAAGCGAAGCGGGCCTGCATGCGAGCCCAGATCTTTGGATTTCAAAGAAAGTGTCAGAGTGCCAAGTCTGTCGTCAGCTAGTGTAACAGTCCACTGATATGCAATGCGAAACACGTGTACACAATTACGGCCATTACTCGCAGGCTGTTATGCACAAACAGTTATGTTTCATGAACAACATCTATGTCAGCTTACCACAGTGGTGCTTCGGTGCTCAGCTTCACTAGCCTCGCCCATTTTACACAGCACTTCCAGTCTTTGGAATGGGTACTAACCGGGCGAAATGATATGCAAACAGTGCCAGACATATAGTACCGCACCTTACAACGTAGGATCTACATTTACACCGATAATCAATAACTGCAAGCTTGGAGGAGCGTACCCCGTGCTACTACTAGCTATTTCCTTTCTTGTTCCTCTCGCAGATACAGCGGTGGAAAAACGACTGCCTCTGTGTCTTCGCAAGAGCCCGGATTTCTCGTATCTTATTTTCGTGGTCTTTAAACAGAATTTATGTTGGCAGCAGTAGAATCGTTACTTTTTTTTGTCAGCTTCAAATGACGATCCACTAGGTTTTCTCAACAGTGTTTGTCGAAAAAGAACGTCGCCTTCACTTCAGGGATTCCAATTTAAGTTACCGAAGCATTTCTGTAACAGCTGTGTGTTGCTTGACCATACCGGTAACATATATAACAGCTCGCCTCTGAATTGATTCGATGTCTTCCTTTAATCCGTTGTAGTACGGATCCCCAACACTTGAGCAATACTCCAGAACAGGTCGCACTAGCACCCTGATGTCTTCTCCTTTACAGATGAACCACACGTTAGTAAAATTCTTCTAACAAACCGAAGTCGACCAACCGCTTTCCCTATCGCAATCCTCACATGCTTGTCCCATTTTATATCACTATGTAACGTTACGCCTAGATATTTGAACGATGCGACTGTGGCAAGCAGGAAAATACTAATGTTGTATCCAAACATTACAGGTTTGTTTTTCCTACTTATTCGCACATTAACTTACGTGTTTCTACATTTAGAGTTAGGTGCTACTCATCGCACCAACTAGAAATTTTGTGTAAGCCATCTTGTGTTATCATACAGCCACTCATCTTCGACACGTTCCCGTACACCACAGCATCATTACCAAAGAATCGCAGACTGCTGGCCACCCTGGGCCTCCACGTCATTTATGTAGGGGGAGCACGGCTAAAATGACATACCATTTTGTTTTTAGGTCATTATTGCTTCATAAACCATGATGCTCAATAAAATTTGTATCACCATCGTGCCTAATTCACTGGTAGGTTTCGCTGTCTTGGCGCCATATTTTTAAATTAATATAAATTATACGAGTTTCATATTCTTGTAAAAAGTGCATAATACGTCATTTCAGACCGATGTTACATGACATACGAGCAAGAAAAAGTAAGAAATTCAGATAAACGTTAGATATTTGATATATTTAATAGATTTGTACTTGAGAACAAATAAAAGACTGTTCCTGACAATATTCTTCAATAATATCAATTATGGTTTCTCAGTTCAGTCATACAAAAATGTGAAGGCAAAGCAAAATTACGAATGTTAATCCACGAAACAACAAAATTAGTTCCATTTTTGAATAAAAAATTCTCGACAATCCTATGTATTTGCAGACATCACGAATGAAGTTCTTTGTTCTGTGGCTTACTCCATCACATTCAGTGTGTGGCCACAAATCCCACTGCTAACACTTTAACCAGTGTTCTCTGGGCTCTCAGTGTGAGCAAAGTTCCAGGTTGTACTAAGAGTGACAATCTTCGGAAGCATCACTGTTGTCACAAGAAAGGTCTTTTTTGTACAATATTTATTTTCCAAAACTAAGTTTCTCTTTGCTTTTCTTAGCTATTTGGAATGCAAGCTGTCTCTCATCATTCTTAGTCACACGAATCATACACTACACCAGTAGTTTCATTTCACACTCCTATGCAATGTTGAAAATTGGCTGGAACCTGTTCAGTCCTTTCTGAACACCACTGGAGATTTTGTTTGTATTCCTAGTTCGTTTTCTAGCCTGCGGGATTCCGAATGCTTTCGACCCATACAGCTATCCCACCTCACCTATGGTAACAGCATGTATAGCCTCCTGCAATTGTACCGCATCCCAAGACAGTCTTGACAATTTCCTTCGTTACCTTATTGCCTGCCATCTAAAAGAGGAAATTTACTTACTTATATGTGGTCTACGTACTTTCACTGCATTTGTGTACCACTGAGTTTCTATCAGTTCATGTTTAATGTTTGGTTTGATTTATTATAGAGTGACCTACTACTATTGTTGTTAAATTGAAGTTGATAGACAAAGTAAATAGCTTCATTAATATCAAAGATTACACAGAACAGAATAGGAGAGCACATTGGGGTAAAATGACACACAGCGTCATTTTACCCTGACACATGGTGTGTGTTTGTAGCATGAAAGAACTACTTTGATTGATTCGAGAAACATTCAACTACTGCGTGCTCTAGCAGAACCTTCTACCTCTCGAAACTTATAGTTTTCTTAAAGATGTAATTACCTACGCCAGCTGAAGTGGCCGAGCGGTTCTAGGCGCTACAGTCTGGAACCGCGCGACCGCTACGGTCGCAGGTTCGAATCCTGCCTCGGGCATGTATGTGTGTGATGTCCTTAGATTAGTTAGGTTTAAGTAGATCACGTTCTAGGGGACTGATGACCTCAGAAGTTAAGTCCCACAGTGCTCAGAGCCATTTCAATCGTTTGATTTAATTAGGTGAATAAAGATAAAAAATAGAAGGCTTACCTATAAGCTTTTGGTTCACAGTACCACGACGGAAGTTGGTAGCTCTTTGTAGGAATAGGATTGTCAATGGACCTTCAACACAGCTTAGTGCAGATGGCACCACTCAACTGTTTTCGTCCATAGCCTTGCTATGCCATTTTACCTGGGTAAGTCATCATATCCAGACTTCCCCTATATAGAAAATTTTAGCGGTCCTATCACACTTCCCAGTCGCACTCTTGATAATACCCTTGTCTCTGATGAACAGTGTCAATCAAGGACAAGTCACTGGGTTCCATTACTTAAGAAGTCATCAAGCCACTTACATACACTCCTGGAAATTGAAATAAGAACACCGTGAATTCATTGTCCCAGGAAGGGGAAACTTTATTGACACATTCCTGGGGTCAGATACATCACATGATCACACTGACAGAACCACAGGCACATAGACACAGGCAACAGAGCATGCACAATGTCGGCACTAGTACAGTGTATATCCACCTTTCGCAGCAATGCAGGCTGCTATTCTCCCATGGAGACGATCGTAGAGATGCTGGATGTAGTCCTGTGGAACGGCTTGCCATGCCATTTCCACCTGGCGCCTCAGTTGGACCAGCGTTCGTGCTGGACGTGCAGACCGCGTGAGACGACGCTTCATCCAGTCCCAAACATGCTCAATGGGGGACAGATCCGGAGATCTTGCTGGCCAGGGTACTTGACTTACACCTTCTAGAGCACGTTGGGTGGCACGGGATACATGCGGACGTGCATTGTCCTGTTGGAAAAGCAAGTTCCCTTGCTGGTCTGGGAATGGTAGAACGATGGGTTCGATGACGGTTTGGATGTACCGTGCACTATTCAGTGTCCCCTCGACGATCACCAGTGGTGTACGGCCAGTGTAGGAGATCGATCCCCACACCATGATGCCGGGTGTTGGCCCTGTGTGCCTCGGTCGTATGCAGTCCTGATTGTGGCGCTCACCTGCACGGCGCCAAACACGCATACGACCGTCATTGGCACCAAGGCCGATGCGACTCTCATCGCTGAAGACGACACGTCTCCATTCGTCCCTCCATTCACGCCTGTCTCGACACCACTGGAGGCGGGCTGCACGATGTTGGGGCGTGAGCGGAAGACGGCCTAACGGTGTGCGGGACCGTAGCCCAGCTTCATGGAGACGGTTGCGAATGGTCCTCGCCGATACCCCAGGAGCAACAGTGTCCCTAATTTGCTGGGAAGTGGCGGTGCGGTCCCCTACGGCACTGCGTAGGATCCTACGGTCTTGGCGTGCATCCGTGCGTCGCTGCGGTCCGGTCCCAGTTCGACGGGCACGTGCACCTTCCGCCGACCACTGGCGACAACATCGATGTACTGTGGAGACCTCACGCCCCACGTGTTGAGCAATTCGGCGGTACGTCCACCCGGCCTCCCGCATGCCCACTATACGCCCTCGCTCAAGTCCGTCAACTGCACATACGGTTCACGTCCACGCTGTCGCGGCATGCTACCAGTGTTAAAGACTGCGATGGAGCTCCGTATGCCACGGCAAACTGGCTGACACTGACGGCGGCGGTGCACAAATGCTGCGCAGCTAGCGCCATTCGACGGCCAACACCGCGGTTCCTGGTGTGTCCGCTGTGCCGTGCGTGTGATCATTGCTTGTTCAGCCCTCTCGCAGTGTCCGGAGCAAGTATGGTGAGTCTGACACACCGGTGTCAATGTGTTCTTTTTTCCATTTCCAGGAGTGTATCTGAGAACCTACTCCGTATGCTCGTACCTTTGTTAACAGTCATCAGTGATGTACCGTTTCAAATACTTTTCGGAAATCCAATCTAAAACCGTGCTGATTCATTGACTTAAACTGTTTGAAAAAATTGTTCAAATGGCTCTAAGCACTATGGGGCTTAACATCTGAGGTCATCAGTCCCCTGACCTTAGAACTACTTTAAACCTAAATAACCTAAGGACATAACACACATCCATGCCCGAGGCAGGATTCGAGCCTGCGGCCCTAAGAAGCAGAGCGGTTCCGGGCTGAAGCGCCTAGAACGGCTCGACCACAGCGGCCGGCTTAAGCTGTTCGGTCTCTAGGAACTTTAATACATTCCAACTCAGAATATGCTCTAAAATTTGGGACTTGGTCTAGGGGTAGCGTCTTTGATTCATAATCAAAACGTCTTCGGTTCCGGGTTCGATCCCCGCCTCTGCCTAAATTTTCATAAATAATCAGCATTGGCGGCCGAAGACTTCCGGCATAAGAAGTCAGCCTCATTCTGCCAACGGCCTTGTCAAAGAGGGCGAGGGAGCGGATGGAGGTTCAGGGCACGCTCTTGTTCTAGGGGTGGGAAATTGCCCCTAAAGGCGGAAGAATCAGCAATGATCAACGACATGAGGATGCAGAAGGCAATGGAAACCACTGCATTAAAGACACGTAATGTTGAAGAAGTGTCATGGTGATCTCTCCACTGGCAAAAGATTCCGGAATGGTCCCCACATTCGGATCTCCGGGAGGGGACTGCAAAGGGGGAGGTTACCATGAGAAAAAGATTGAATAATCAACGAAAGGATAACGTTCTACGAGTCGGGGCGTCGAATGTCAGAAGCTTGAACGTGGTAGGGAAACTAGAAAATCTGAAAAGGGAAATGCCACGGCTCAGTCTAAATATAGTAGGGGTCAGTGAAGTGAAGTGGAAGGAAGACAAGGATTTCTGGTCAGATGAGTATCGGGTAATATCAACAGCAGCAGAAAATGGTATAACAGGTGTAGGATTCGTTATGAATAGGAAGGTAGGGCAGAGGGTGTGTTACTGTGAACAGTTCAGTGACCGGGTTGTTCTAATCAGAGTCGACAGCAGACCAACACCGACAACGATAGTTCAGGTATACATACCGACGTCGCAAGCTGAAGATGAACCGATAGAGAAAGTGTATGAGGATGTTGAAAGGGTAATGCAGTTTGTAAAGGGGGACGAAAATCTAATAGTCATGGGCGACTGGAATGCAGTTGTAGGGGAAGGAGTAGAAGAAAATGTTATAGGAGAATATGGGCTTGGGACAAGGAATGAAAGAGGAGAAAGACTAATTGATTTCTGTAACAAGTTTCAGCTAGTAACAGCGAATACCCTGTTCAAGAAGCACAAGAGGAGGAGGAATACTTGGAAAAGGCCGGGAGATACGAGAAGATTTCAATTAGATTACATTATGGTCAAACAGAGATTCCGAAATCAGATACTGGATTGTAAGGCGTACCCAGGAGCAGATATAGACTCAGATCACAATAGAGTAGTGATGAAGAGTAGGCTGAAGATCAAGACATTAGTCAGGAAGAATCAATACGCAAAGAAGTGGGATACGGAAGTACTAAGGAATGACGAGATACGTTTGAAGTGCTCTAACGCTATAGATATAGCAATAAGGAATAGCGTAGTAGGCAGTACAGTTGAAGAGGAATGGACATCTCTAAAAAGGGCCATCACAGAAGTTGGGCAGGAAAACATAGGTGCAAAGAAGATAGCTGCGAAGAAGCCATGAGTAACAGAAGAAATACTTCAGTTGATTGATGAAAGGAGGAAGTACAAAAATTTTCCGGGAAAACCAGGAATACAGAAATACAAGTCACTGAGGAATGAAATAAATAGGAAGTGCAGGGAAGCTAAGACGAAATGGCTGCAGGAAAAATGTGAAGACATCGAAAAAGATATGATTGTCGAACGGACAGACTCAGCATACAGGAAAGTCAAAACAACCTTTGGTGACATTAAAAGCAACGGTGGTAACATTAAGAGTGCAACGGGAATTCCACTGTTAAATGCAGAGGAGAGAGCAGATAGCTGGAAAGAATACATTGAAAACCTCTATGAGGTCGAAGATTTGTCTGATGTGATAGAAGAAGAAACGGGAGTCGATTTAGAAGACATAGGGGATCCAGTATTAGAATCGGAATTTAAAAGAGCTTTGGAGGACTTACGGTCAAATAAGGCAGAAGGGATAGATAACATTCCATCAGAATTTCTAAAATCATTGGGGCATGTGGCAACAAAACGACTATTCACGTTGGTGTGTAGAATATATGAGTCTGGCGATATACCATCTGACTTTCGGAAAAGCATCACCCACACCATTCCGAAGACGGCAAGAGCTGACAAGTGCGAGAATTATCGCACAATGAGCTTAACAGCTCATGCATCGAAGCTGCTTACAAGAATAATATACAGAAGAATGGAAAAGAAAATTGAGAATGCGCTAGGTGAAGATCAGTTTGGCTCTAGGAAAAGCAAAGGCTAATAATGGAAGCAAGGCTAAAGAAAAATCAAGACACTTTCATAGGATTTGTCGACCTGGAAAAAGCGTTCGACAATATAAAATGGTGCAAGCTGTTCGAGATTCTGAATAAAGTAGGGGTAAGCTATAGGAAGAGACGGGTCATATACAATATTTACAACAACCAAGAGGGAATAATAAGAGTGGATGATCAAGAACGAACTGCTCGTATTAAGAAGGGTGTAAGACAAGGCTGTAGCCTTTCGCCCCTACTCTTCGATCTGTACATCGAGGAAGCAATGATGGAAATAAAAGAAAGGTTCAGGAGTGGAATTAAAATACAAGGTGAAAGGATATCAGTGATACGATTCGCTGATAACATTGCTATCCTAAGTGAAAGTGAAGAAGAATTAAATGATCTGCTGAACGGAATGAACAGTCTAATGAGTACACAGTAAGGTTTGAGAGTAAATCGGAGAAAGACGAAGGTAATGAGTAGTAGTAGAAATGAGAACAGCGAGAAACTTAACATCAGGATTGATGGTCACGAAATCAATGAAGTTAAGGAATTCTGCTACCTAGGCAGTAAAATAACCAATGACGGACGGAGCAAGGAAGACATCAAAAGCAGACTCGCTATGGCAAAAAAGGCATTTCTGGCCAAGAGAAGTCTAATAATATCAAATGCCGGCGTTAATTTGAGGAAGAAATTTCTGAGGATGTACGTCTGGAGTACAGCATTGTATGGTAGTGAAACGTTGACTGTGGGAAAACCGGAACAGAAGAGAATCGAAGCATTTGAGAAGTGGTGCTATAGACGAATGTTGAAAATTAGGTGGACTGATAAGGTAAGGAATGAGGAGGTTCTACGCAGAATCAGAGAGGAAAAGAATATGTGGAAAACACTGGTAATGAGAAGGGACAGGATGATAGGACATCTGCTAAGGCGTGAGGGAATGACTTCCATGGTACTAGAGGGAGCTGTAGAGGGCAAAAACTGTAGAGAGGAAGACAGAGATTGGAATACGTCAAGCAAATAATTGAGAACGTATGTTGCAAATGCTACAAATGCTACTCTGAGATGAGGAGGTTAGCGCAGGAAAGGAATTCGTGTCGGGCTCGCATCAAACCAGTCAGTAGATTGACGACAAAAAAAAAAAAAAAAAAAAAAAAAAAAAGAAAAAAAAAAAAAAAACTGGGCAGGAGGTTCGCGATAATTGCGAATAAAGTAAGGAGCCAGTGCAGTAGAGTACTCTTTGTAAAACCGCACTGGGATTCAGTCCGTACCTGGAGACTTAATGATTTTCAACTCTTTTATTTTTTTCTCTGCGTCAGGGATGCTTATTACTACGTCGCCTACACGGGACTCTGTGCGATGGTCAAATGACGGTATGTTTGTACGATTCTCATGCGTGAATGATTTCTTTAACACGGAATGTAGTATTTCGGCTTTGGTTTTGCTATCCTCAACTGTCACACCTGCCTGGTCAACAAGTTACTGGTTGGAAGCCGTAGACCCGCTTAGCGATTTTGCCTAGGACCAGAAATTTCTCGAGTTCTCGGCCATATCTTCTGCTAAGGTTTGACAGTGGAAGTCACTTCCTAATTGCATTACAACTCATACCACAAAAATACGCTCTTTTTTTTAAAAAAAAGAGGTAGATGTGATGTACGGGTGATCAAAAAGTCACTATAAATTTGAAAACTTAATAAACCACGGAATAATGTAAATAGAGAGATAAAAATTGACACACATGATTGGAATGACATGGGGTTTTATTAGAACAAAAAAAACAGCGTTTTGTTAGACGCGTGAGAGATCTCTTGCGCACGTCGTTTGGTGATGATTGTGTGCTCAGCCGCTACTTTCGTCATGCTTGGCCTCCCAGGTCCCCAGACCTCAGTCCGTGCGATTATTGACTTTGGGGTTACCTGAAGTCGCAAGTGTATGGTGATCGACAGACATCTCTATGGATGCTGAAAGACAACATCCGATGCCAATGCCTCACCATAACTCCGGACTTGCTTTACAGCGCTGTCCACAACATTATTCCTCGACTACAGCTATTGTTGAGGAATGATGGTGGGCATATGGAGCATTTCCTGAAAGAACATCATCTTTGCTTTGTCTTACTTTGTTATGCTAATTATTGCTATTCTGATCAGATGAAGCACCATCTGTCGGACATTTTTTGAACTTTTGTATTTCTTTGTTTCTAATAAAACCCCATGTCATTCCAAGCATGTGTGTCAATTTGTACCTCCCCATCTATATTATTCCGTGATTTATTCAGTTTTCAAATTTAGACTGACTTTTTGATCACCCGGTACATGTACAAAGATGCGAATTATTACAATTTCACAATAACTGGATATCTGTTCAGGAGAAAGAGCTTCACAAATCGAGCAAGTCAATAACGTGATGCTCCATCTCTGGCCTTTGTGCAAGGAGTAATTCGTCGTGTCACTAGACTAGGAATTGATAGAATTGTTGTATGCCAATTCTGTCCAAATGGCGCTTTAGATAGTCGAAATCCTAAGGTGGTTGGTGAGCCCCGCCTATAATATCAAAGATATTCTACACCCCGTTTTGTAGTACTTCCTGGAAAACCATCCTGTGCCTACATTTCAGCAAGATAATGGCCGGCTGCGCACGGCGAGCGTTTCTACTACCTGTGTTCGAGCTTGCCGAACCGTACCTTGTAGCAGGGTCACCCCATCTCTCGCCAGTTGAGAATGTTTGGAGCATTATGGGTAAGGTCTCTCCAACGAGCTCTGGATCTGATGAACCAATTTGACGTATAATTTGGCACGGTATCCCTCAGAACGATATCCACTAACTCTATCAATCAATGCCAAACTGAATAACTGCTTGCATAAGGGTCAGAGGTGGACTATCGTGTTATTGACCTGCTCTGTTCGTGGAGCTGTTTCTCTTGAATAAATCATCCAGTTTTTCTGTAATTGAGTTCCTTCGTAGTGCGTCCTTTTTTTTAGACTGTATGTGTTTTAATCGCTTCCTGATGTTCAATTGAATAAATTAGTTGGAGACACTCTGGCACCTGCTGCGTTAAGTTTACTGAGAATGTACAGAAATGATAACACAGTATTATTATTATTGATGTACGTTAGCGGCTGCCGCATGACCAAGGCATTAACAGGGATCGTTTACAGCAATCAGGTTACAGACTGTAGCAGCAGCCTGTCTTCTTCGTGTTTGTGCCCACTCTTCGTTCTAGGCATAGTATGCCTCGCTTTAAAGGTAGAAGTTTGATAGGATTCAGTGAAATCAGGAACAAGAAAATGGCCATGACTGGTAGCTTTGGAAGACCATGAGATCTAGCGGGCTGGAGACCTATCCGTATAGATCCACGCTGTTGATCACTTATCTTCCACTAAGAGAATTATGTTAGTGATGTGTCCCATAATGCGGATTTGAAGCTACTTCTAGCAGGTTCAAAGCTACTGCTTCATCCGTAACAGTACACGTTGGCGAGCGCACAGGACCACTTGCAGCCGTCACCGTCGTGTTATTCCGAAGTAAACAATACACTGCGCCGCGTTTCCCAGGCTGTCAAACCCAGATACCGATTGATGATAGCCCTAGCCATAACGGTAATAGGCACACAGTTTAAAAGCTATATAACTAGCTGGGACGCCAGGCTCGCAGTATAATAGCCCTTGTATAGTTTTTACGTCAAACAACGAACGAGTACACGAGAACAATGTTCACTCAGCATATCGAAAATTGCTAGTGCTGGCGTGTTCTCTGATAAAATCTAGCTGCCGTAACTACATGCGAGTTAACATCGGTTACAACGTCGAGACATGACGTGCAATCTCTCTCGATGAGTGAGATTATCAGTTCATTGAATCTGTTTTTATATGGCCTAGTCCAGCAAGTTGGGTCTAGGCACGCACGCTCTCAGGAACGAAAACCAAGTCACGAATGTTTACTCAGTATTACAGTGTTTGAAATCTGGTATCGCAGGACAGAGAGGATCTGGTCGTGGAAAGGGGCAAGATCAGTTACTGTTAGTTACACAAGAACACAGAACTTTATGCTTCGAAAACACAATTAACAGTTTTCTCTTTAAAACAACGAGAATCAATTCATGGCTGAGGGTCGAAGTAACTTCTCAATAATAAGGTTTAAATAATTCCTTTTAAAACACAAGGAATTAGAAAAACGGCTGAAGGCCTTACTTAAGTAAAATTAAAATTTCTTCTCGGCCAAAGGCCCAGATCAAGAAAGGAAATTCTTTAAAAGGGAAGCATTTACCAATTTCGGCTAAAAGCCATATTAAGGAAAATTAAAATTTATTCCTCGGCTGAAAGCCCAAAAATATTTCAACATAATAAAAGCCAACCTTTAAAGTCAAGCATTTACACAGTACAACAGAAAACCACCTTAAGAAGACTTGAAATATCTTGATGGCTTAAGGCCCAAACAATTATTCAAAATAATTAAAGACAAACCTTAAGATAAGCATTTACACAGTACGGCTAAAGGCCATTTTAAGAATTCAAGATAATTAAAGAGAAACATAACAGACAGGAATTTACACATTACGGCTGAAAGCCACAAATTTTGAAACAAACCGTGGCTGAATTCCTAAATGCAGACCAGGCAAGAATTTTAAATAAAACACGGCTGAAGGCCTAATATTAAAATACTTCACATAAGGTTCGACTGAAGGTCATATTGTTTGTTGTTGTGGTCTTCAGTCCTGAGACTGGTTTGATGCAGCTCTCCATGCTACTCTATCCTGTGCAAGCTTTTTCATCTCCCAGTACCTACTGCAACCTACATCCTTCTGAATCTGCTTAGTGTATTCATCTCTTGGTCTCCCTCTACGATTTTTACCCTCCACGCTGCCCTCCAATACTAAATTGGTGATCCCTTGATGCCTCAGAACATGTCCTACCAACCGATCCCTTCTTCTGGTCAAGTTGTGCCACAAACTTCTCTTCTCCCCAATCCTATTCAATACTTCCTCATATACTGAACATAAAACAGACAAAATTAATATACGGTTGAAGGCCTGGCACAGTAATTGCGACAAAATAAAATCACAATCACAAACAAGAGAACAGTGAAGCTCAGAAATGTTCCAAGGGTCGGATTGAGGAGGTAACTCTTACGTAAGGTTAGGTGAGATAGGCAGCTAAGAATAAGATTAAGAAATCAGATGGCAACCCGACGCAGGGATGGCTGAAGGACCGACCAACAATCTAATCAAGTCCCTTCAGCCGACCAACGGGACGACAACCGAAATTATCAGCCGAGGACGAAGATACCAGCAATACTACGTCTTCAAAAGTGGCGTCTAAAAACAGCCAAGGCACAATAACCACTCAAAAATATGAAGAACACCAAAGGCTGTCAGCTACACGACGTGCCGGGCAGCATGAACACGGCGAGGAAGCACACACACTCGCTGCTCTGTCCCACCCAACTGATTGCCTACTCCAGTACGCAGACAGCATTCTTAACTGCTCAGTGGAAATCACAGAAGCTACACACTGTTCCACATAAAGACGTGCACCAAGAACTCCTTTAATCCCAAAACCAATCACTCTGGAACTAGAAGAAGAATCACAAGTCGACACACACAGAGTTTCCCTAAGCGGTAGGCGAACAAATACACGCGTCCGATGAGAAAACCAACCGAACGACCAAGCAAGGTCGTCCCCACTCAAGTTATGTGTGTCGGCAACGGTCGGGCAAGGCTTGAGAGTCCGAAGCTCACTGCAGCTCCATCCCGACTCCCTTGATGTCCGTTCGGAATTCGGAGATACGGCGACCCGGGCACACTGGCTCGGACCAACCATTGTACATTGGCCACAAGGAAGGAACAAGGAAGGAACCGACCCACGTCCGGCAGGATGACCAACTGACGAAGCCCAGAAACGGTCACAAGACCAAATACACTTCGCCCGATGAGACGACAAACCGAACGACCAACCAACGGGCGTTCCCGCTCTAGTCTCCTTCCGTCGGACAGTACATGTGTGTCGCCAGCGGTCGGCGAGTACTAGCTGTCCGCACCTCACTGGCGCTCCGTCCCCGAATGAACTCCCGACACATGACGGAAATACTGAGGTCGCTTCAAAGATAACGCGACAGTGCTCTCATTGATAAGCGCTGCTACTGCCACTCACGGGCAGATAAGACAGTAACTTAGTGACGCCAGTAAATAGAATAAGAAAATGAGGTGGCAGTACCGTAAAGAGAAGATGACAAACAATAAACGGCATGAACACGAGCCACCCATGGCTGAAGTGTTACCTGTTTACTGGTACTTCTTTCCCTCCTTCTTCGAGTTTACTACCCCATGCGGCGTCTCTTGCATCCAAGTTTCCGTCTCCTTCTATCTTGCCGGTCCTCTTTACGCATGCCTCAGTTCTCCATCGCGCGTCTCACTCATCGTCTTAATGTAGCCGGGGTCTTCCTTTTTTACTGTGTCGTGGAGGTCTCCAGTGCCACATTTTAGAAGGCCATGATGCACGCACCATGGTAGCTGTTTATTTTCAGTTTTGTCTGGGATATCCTTGGTAACTCCCATCTGTTTTCGTAGCACTTCATTTCTGGCCGTGTGGTTCTAGGCGCTTCAGTCTGGAACCGCGTGACAGCTACGGTCGCAGGTTCGAATCCTGCCTCGGGCATGGATGTGTGTGACGTCCTTAGGTTAGTTAGATTTAAGTAGTTCTAACTTCTATGGGACTGATGACCACACATGTTAAGTCCCATAGTTCTCAGAGCCATTTGAACCAGCTATTTGAGATTTTCACTTTACAGCGGTGTGTGCGCTGATATGAAACTTCCTGGACGATTAAAACTGTGTGCCGGACCGAGACTCGAACTCGGTCCAGCAGACATTTTTAATCTGCCAGGAAGTTTCACTTCATTTCTTATTTCTCTTTTTGCTGATTCTCACCTTCGTCATATAAACCCCATTTTTCATTGCCTCTAATTTGTTCTCGTTGAGCATGAAGACTTCTCACAGTTCAGAACCATACAGAGAAAAGCTCTCAGCTAGGCTATACTCCAATTCAAATTTTCTGACGTAATATAGTCAATTACATAGGGATATAGACAATTACATAGGAATAATTGAGGCCAATCTCTCTAAAGGTGTCATGTGTTGCATGCAGCACTCAACGCTGCGTGATGATGCCAATTGCGTGCGGATTCTCGTCAACCCACACATGTTGATTGTGAAAATTTACAATTTGATCACGTTGGAATGAAGCTTCATCCGGAAAGAGAACATTTGCACTGAAATGAGGATTGACACATTGTTGGATGAACCATTCGCAAAAGTGTACCCGTGGAGGCCAATCAGCTGCTGATAGTGCCTGCACACGCTGTACATGGTACGGAAACAACTGGTTCCCCCGTAGCACTCTCCATACAGTGACGTGGTCAACGTTACCTTGTACAGCAGCAACTTCTCTCACGCTGACATTAGGGTTATCGTCAACTGCACAAAGAATTGCCTCGTCCATTGCAGGTGTCCCCGTCGTTCTAGATCCTCCCCAGTTGCGAGTCTTAGGCTGGAATGTTCCGTGCTCCCTAAGACGCCGATCAATTGCTACGAACGTCTTCCTGTCGGCAGACATTCGTTCTGGAAATATGTCTCGATACAAACGTACCGCGCCACGGCTATTGCCCCGTGCTAATCCATACATCAAATGGGCATCTGCCAACTCCGCATTTGTAAACATTGCACTGACTGCAAAACTAAGTTCGTGATGAACACTAACCTGCTGATGCTGCGTACTGATGTGCTTGATGCTAGTACTGTAGAGCAATGAGTCGCATGTCAACACAAGCACCGAAGTCAGCATTACCTTCCTTCAATTGGGCCAACTGGCGGTGAATCGAGGAAGTACAGTACATACTGACGAAACTAAAATGAGCTCTAACATGGAAATTAAGCGTTTCCGGACACATGTCCAGATAACATATTTTCTTTATTTGTGTGTGAGGAATGTTTCCTGAATGTTTGGCCGTACCTTTTTGTAACACCCTGTATATATTCACTTATGAAATTTGTTATTAACAATCCGAACGAATCCAAAAGTAATAGCAGTGTACATGGCTACAAAACTAGGAGAAAGGATGATCTTTACAACTGAAGGTTAAATCTAACTTTGGCTCAGAAGGGGGTAAATTATGCTGCCACAAAACTCTTTGGTCATTTACCTAATAGAATCAAAAGTCTGACAGATAGCCATATAGCATTTAAAAGGAAATTAAAAGAATTGGTTAATGGGAAATCTTTCTACTCATTAGATGAATTTTTGAATATAGTAAGTGGGTAATTTCCCCAACACGCACAAAAAAATTAAAAATATTAAGTGTCATGTAATATTTTGTGTAATGTTATATCTTGTACAGACACCTTCTATTAACATGACACGTCGTCGTATTCATGATCTATGGAACAAGTACTAATCTAATCTAATCTAATCTAGTGGAAGTCAAGTTAGCAATACTTTTATCAGCATATTCAAGTGTTATAGAATCAGTTTTATCATAAACTCGGATTATTATTTGATTACTATCGTTTGAGCTAGCAACACACATAAAGTGAACTGTCCTACGAAAATACACAGAAAAACAGTGTTACTCCAAACTTGTGCTACATCTGTGGGACAAATGTAAAGTAAATGTATGACTTAACTCCTGAGATAGTATAAGTTTTTGAACTGGAAAAGACATATATTTGTAAGTTGAATACTGACTCAGTATTTAGTGTAGTTGTGAAATTTATTTGAGTTGTGTGGGATAACAGCTGGGTGTCTCGTCGTTGTTGGGTTACATTGGATTCTATTCCAACCATATTTAAAAATGCTTCATTTCTTCAAAACTACGAAATTTTCGTGAGATAATAGAATTAACACAGATCCATGTACGTTGCTTAGGAAAAGCATTAACTCATGTGATCGGATGTTAATGCCAAGTCAAGAGCGTAAGTGGTGAGAAGCTCAGAGATCATTATAAAGATTAGAAATGGCGGATAGACACAGAGATAGAGGGAGATAGTAGACGAGCTTGATATGCTCGAGGGCGAATCACAACAAGAGCATTGGCATGAACTGAGAACAGAGAATGTCACAAGATTAAACAGGAAGAGTTTCTAGACAGTCTCACCACGGGGTTCATTATTGACTTGGAGAGGAGGCAGTGCATGAAGGAGACCCGAATGTGGCTCCAAGCCTCAGTGCATGAGTGTGCAAAGTGAAAAATGTATTCTGATCCACACGATGAGTACTGGTTATTAACACATGTATTCATCAGTTGCTCTGAGACAGCTGATGCCCCAGTTAGAGTTACATGGACCGCAACAGAGTCCAACACTGCAGGTGCAAAGTGTGACTGGACAGGGTGAAAGAGATGAATATGCAGCATCTTAACATTTCGATGAGATAGCAGCAAGTTTCTATACAGAACAGTAAACGTCCTACCATAGTCCGATGTCACTGGAGATACTAGGATCCTGGAGTTAGCAGTGCGTGCCAAGGTCGTGAACCGTTACAAATGGGAGATAATTCGGGACAGACGACGTAAGTTTAGACAAATAACTGTGCACCGTTGGGACGTAGTGACAAACGTTTGGAAGACAGTGGATGTCTGCAGTACGCGAAGGTGGTTTAGGGAACAGATGCAAATAATGAAGGTACAATCGGAGGGAAGATTGGAATATTAGAAAAAAAGCCATACGGTGTCACAACAAAATTTGATACCGATCACTTCTTCACTGTGAGAAAGTTGCCACATTATACAGAGGGTGGAAATTCCTGGCATCCAAGAACAATTATAAATCAATTTTAAGTGAGTTTACGAGAACATTGTCCCTTATTACATAAGTCAGATTTCATTTGTGCTTACATTGACGGAGCTGTCGCGGAATCAGTGCATAGAATAGCAGAAAGCTGCGGGTCATATGATGGGTTTTAGTCTTCATTACTCTCTGGATAGCGGTCACTTGAAGCGCAGAATAGGATCAAATATGAGCTGCCTCAGAGGACGTTATGCGGAAATTGGAAAGCGAATAGCCTGCAATACTCCTAGGGAACATGGAAAACAAACATCAGTGCCTAAGCAATCCGTCTAGTGATCGAGAATTGATCTGGCTATGTATGATTAAACCCACTTTACGGTATGAAATGTTTCTGGTAGGAAGAGAAGGAGATAACGTGCTGACATTTAAGGGAATTCTCAGTAAGTATGATTTCATATTCAGTAAAGTCATTACACGAAAACAGAAACCCACAAGACAATAATGTTGATAGGCCGACAACTGTAAACACCGACAATAGGAACATTAGCAGTAATGGAAGATAAAATGAAGGACAGAACAACGGCCGAATGGATGATATTGGAACCCATCACGAAATAGCAACGGATACAACAATAGTTCCTACCAAGATAATAATAATAAAATACAGAAACTGGAGAAATAATGATGATAAACCAAATTATTTTCAGCCACATAACCCAAATTATTCGAAGTAGAGCAGCCCTCCGGAGACGGCAAGAGAGTAATAGAATCGGGGAATACCAAGTGATCAAAGGCGAAATGAAGCAGAATCTGAAAATGAGATTAGGCTACCTAACACAGGTATACGTCAAAATTCATTAGCTGTGGAAAAGGGGACCCAAGAGGATAAAGCACGATAAACTGGAAATTGCGAAGTTGCCAGTAACCAGATTAATGTGTATAACAAAGAAAAGAAGGAAACAGTACCCTAGGAAGAAAATGTAGGCCAAAAGTCACGATTAACATTCTGGGATACTATTGATTTGGATTTGATGGATGCTGAGATTGAAGTTCCATCACTGTCTAAGAGATCAATATGCAACACTGCAACAGTTGAATCAGGTAGCAGAAAGTTGCTGTACATAACAGAACATGCCGTACCATTTTCTGACGCCACTGGGGAGACTAAATTCAGAATCTGTTGTCAGCAGTATGTGCTACGATTATGAACTAATATGTGTTAGATAATTCGGTGTAGACTGAGGCAAAGAACTGTGTGCCGTTGTGACGTAGTGACACACGTTTGGAAGACAGTGGAGTTCTGCAATACCAGATGGAGGTACAGCAGACAGATGTAAATAATGTAGGTATGATCGGAGTAAATACACGCATATTTAAAAAAAAAAGAAACAAAGAAATGCCATATCGCGTCACAACTAAATTTAACAATGTGATTCTTGAGTTTCTCCCGGCGTATTTGATAATCAAAATATCCACGGGGGTACTGCCTGTCTACAGTGCCCAACGGGCACAATATTTCGGCGATCATACATGTCGCCATCATCAGGTGAACTGACGGACTGAGCTCCTGTGAACGTGCTGGCACAGAGATCCGTACGCTATGGCTGCTCAGAGGGAACTGCGTTCGGTCGCGGCGGCGGCCGATTTAAATACCCTCCGCCCGCGGCGCGCTCCCTCCGCTGCCCGCGCCCCGCGCCACGGTCGAGCGGTGGAACAGATTGCGACGGCGTCTGAGAAGACGTCGGACTGATGGCTCTGTCCACCGTGGTCGTCACAACTATACGTTTGCTCGATTTACTCTTGATTAACCCAATCGCTGGTTCCCAAGCCTTGCTAAGATTATAGCCACAGTCACGGTTTATGAGGTCGTCATTGGTGCGAATTTCGATGGCCTCTCTAACGACGCTGTCCCAGTATCTCAACGTTTGTACCAGAATCATCGTGCGTTCATACTCCATAGTGTGATTTTCCGACCAGCAATGTTCAGCGACCGCCGACTTGCTCGGATACATCTGTCGAGTGTGCCTTTGGTGTTCACGGCATCGATCCTCGACGGTACGCCTCGTCTGACCAATATACGACTTGCCACATTGACACGGAATCTGGTACACACCGGCCTTCCTCAAAGTGAGGTCATCTTTGGTGCTCCCCACCAGTGCACGAGTTTTATTCGGAGGACAAAACACAGTTCCGACCCGGTGTTTCTTCAAAATGTGGGCGATTTTCCCCGAGAGTGCGCCTGTATATGTAATAAACGCAGTGCCTACCTCCTCCCTCGTGATTTCATCCATCTCCACAGGTTCTGCTTTAGTGGTTGGGCTGAGAGCACGTTGAATCTGCCACTCTGAGTACCAATTTTTTCGAAATACAGTTCTCAGATGTTCCAACTCCTGGGGTAGACTCTCTGCATCAGAGATAGTGCGCGCCCTATGTGCTAGAGTTTTAAGTGCCCCATTCCTCTGTGAAGGGTGGTGGCAGCTGTCTGCGTGCAAATACAGATCAGTGTGCGGTGTCTTCCGATATACCCCATGACCTAGGGTGCCGTCAGCCCTTCTCTTGACCAAGACATCAAGGAAAGATAATTTACCCTCCGTTTCAGTCTCCGTGTTGGGGTGTATGGAGTTTAGATTTTGATGAAATTTGACAATGTTCACTTCCTCCCTGTGAGCAGGTATCAACGTTACAAAGAGGATGGAAATTCATTGTTTCCAAGAACATTTGTAAATCAGTTCCAAGTGAGTTCACCAGTACATTGTCCCTTATCACAAAAGTGAGATATCACTTGTGCTCATATGGATGGCAGATACAATGCAACGAACTGCACACCTCTGCTGGTCTTACAATGAGTTTAAATTCTCATTTCTCTCACGGTACTGGTCTCCTGACGTGCAGAATGTGACCAAATATGAGCTACTTCAGAAGACGTTATGTGAAAAATCGAAAGAGAAAAGCCCGGAAAATTCTTTGAGAACAAGGTAAAGAAAATTAGTGCCTAGACAACCAGTCTTGTGATAGAGAACTGATTCATCTATGCGAAATGGTACTCCTGTTACTGTATCAGCAGTCGATGGTAGGAGGAGGATATAACATGCAGGCCTTTAAGGGACTCCTCTATGAGTTAGGTTTGATATTCAGTAGGGTTAATGCCCGCAACATATAAACCAACAAGACAATAACACTTATAGATCAAGAATTGGAAATGGTGAAACTGGAACAGTTGCAGTAATGGAAGACCGAATGCAGGACGGAACGATGATCTAAAAGGTGGAAATTGTAACTCATCACGCAATAACTATGGGTACAATCGCTTCTACCGAAAGAATAATAACAATAACAGAACCGGTAATTGGAGGAATAATGATAATGATAGGCCAAATTGTTTTAGCCACGTAGTCCAAATTATTCGAAGTCGAGCAGCCCTCCGGATGTGGCAAGAGAGCAACAGGATCCGAGAATACCAAGTGATCAAATTAGAAGTGAAACACAATCTGAGGTTGAGATTAGGCCACCTGGTCCACGTAAACGTCGAAATTGACTAGATGTGCAGGTGGTGAACCAAGATGATAACTTGCCACTCACCTTCTCCACCAGGGAGGGAGAAAACAGTGCCTGAGGCAGAACAAATAGGTCAAGGTAAACAATTAGCGTGTTGGAATACTATTGATTCGAATTTGACAGATGATGAGACCCAAGTTCCACCACTCGAGATAACACAAAGTGAGGATGACAGTGGGTTAAAATTTTTATTACAGGTACAGAGGCTAATGAAAGCAAAGTTGGTGAGGATAGCCCATGACTATCTGAAACACAAACAGCTGTGCAGTCTGAATTAAAACCAAATGTATATGTTTCAGATGATTAAGACTCCAAATTGCAAGTGTACACGTGCGATTATGGCGGAATTTTTCCAATAAGGAATGGGGAAGTAGTAAACGAAATTTCCGATGCACATCCACCACAAATCTCGGTTTCTGATATTTCGAAGGTTAACTGACTTCATTATGATTCGATTAAGGAAGTGCTGATTCAAGAAGACAAAAGGAATTTACATCCTGAAGCACACTCAATAATTAATCTGAAATCGGGAATTCAGTTGTTAACACTGTGGTTGATAATAGTAGCACTATGAAAAATTGTTCAACCAGAATTAACTTCTAAGTACGCCACCTTCACCTCTCTGCAAAAGCCTACAGGATACAATGTTAGTAAGGCTCTCAAGCAAGAGTTCTTGAAGCAAGTTAGCAAAGCTGACAAGATACTGTCAGATAATGGATCATATTTAAACATTGGAAAGCCACACTGATGAGGCCTATATATCTTTATAAATAAAAACCGAGTGAAAATCCGACTGAACAGATAATGAAGGTGTCAGGGAGATGATGACACTTATAGTAAAAGGCACACCACATGCGATATCTACTTAGATGAATTTCAAGTGGTGATCAACGAAATGCCCACAGTACATCTTTACTTCCAGTGCTAAAGAATAAACTGGCTGAGGTAGGATAAGGGAGGTAATAAAATTTCTCCTGTTTCCAAGAGAACGACATCTAAATACAGTGGCGCTGATGCTGAACAATATTCGTTGTGCAGCCATAAAAAGGTAGAACCGGATGGACAAAACTGCCACTAATGAGATATTCACTATAGGACAAAAGGTCCTTTTCGCAGCACATTATTTGTCCGAGAAACAGTGACAACAATGGCGCAAATGTGAAAACACATTATTTGTCAAATAAACAGCAACAACAACAACAACAACAATGCCACAAATTATCTCCAGCATATAAGGTACCAGTGGAAATCAGCAAGGTTGTCCAAATAAATGGTTTGGAATTTATTAACCCAAAGACAGGGAAATCACTGGGTATGCACCACGTAAGACATTTGGAAGCTTATGAGGGATGAATCTGTAGTATTCAGGGGTCTTAATACAAAATTTCACTAAAGAGGAGTAGAGCAACCATGTTTTAATTGTGCAGATGACATTAATAGATCACTTGTCTACAGGTCAGAGATAATTGGCATCACAGAAGTACACATGATTAAAGATTAGCATAAGTGGAGTAACTGCGTACATGCGGACACAGATATCGTGTGGAAGGATGATAATGAGATAGGTAAATAGGCAAGGATGAGTTATCAGAGGTACCGTATAGCAAACACATGTATTTGAATAATTTGAATTATAATTTTGAAATATCTCATGAGGAATGTAAAAATCTAATCGATAGGGAAACAGCTTTGTTTAAAACAGTTATGTTTCAGAAACCATCACGAAAATGAGAGCGCTGATGGAGAACTGCAACGATATCATTGAGACAAAGCTACATCAGTAAACTGATCACATCGCTAAGCATGATGTATTAACCTTTGTGGTTTAGAATCAGAAGGGAAGGAGAAAAAAGACAGAGAGGGAACTAACTGCATATTATGAATAACTTTTCACAATGTACATCACTATTATTCCTCACTCTCACTCTCCCTGCAAAGTTGAGGAAACTTAGGTACGATGTAAAAGAAACATGGAATATTTTTATTCAAATACAAAAAAGTCTAAAATAATACAGCTTTTTTAAAGTTTTAGGAGTGATACGTAACTGTAGAATTAATTTATAAAACAATAGGAAAATTTTTGTAAACAGGAGTGTTAGATAATCACCACAGCACAACGTCACAAAGGGATGACGATACACGGCCAACTTGAACTTCTACCAGCGGAAGAGGTGGCAGCATAAAAGGCAAGGCGACAGGGAGAGGTGGGAAGAGTTAGAAGAAAAGCGTATGTAATTACCGCTCATGTTGTTTTTTTAGCGGACAATTTGAGGAAGGGCACAAAGCAGATAGCTTAAGTATTCAACTACAGAGACGGAACCAGGCGACAGGTAGATGCTGGATCGACATAAGAAGTTTTGTAAGATCCTTTTAGCATCATTTACCCGTTTGAACGAGGCAGCCTGGGGCCATAAAGACATTAAGCTGATTGGTCACCATGACAACCAGCTAACTTCATGAGGGGAGAGCGCTTATGTACAACAAGCCTCTCAGGAAGCAGCATGGGTTTCGGTGTCAGTACTACGTAAGAGAAGCATGAAGCGGACGGTTGGAAAACGCATTTGATGTGAACGTACTAAAAGAAATCCTATAATCGTCAAACTACACGCCTTAACATCATATGACATACACCCTCTTAAACTAAACTCATAAATCGCATTTTTCATATCTCAGCCCAAAGAAGAAACAAGTCACAAGTAAGATGAAGCGAAGAAGCAGCAAGATCAGAAGAGATGAGGAAAGGAGAAGAGAGAAGATCGGCTAGAAACATCAAGCATTTACCTTCCCACGTCCCATTCTTACATTTTAATCGTTAGTATGAAACCAGGATCCCTAGACAACCATGGAACTATTTAACTGGATGTTAGATCCACACTGACAGCGTATTATCGTGTTGGGGGTTGATACAGCAGAGTATAATACAAGCAACACCAAAACGGAATTACTACTATGAGTCGACATCACCCTACAAGTCAAGTAGATAGCACACCAATGCTCTGCTAACCTAGTCTGCTAATGAACCTTATCAGTCAGGCTAATGTATAAGGAGACCAGACATCACACTCTCATGGTACTCACTCTAAGCCATCACCAGCGCTGACTGCCTCATTAACAGGTCATCACATGGCATGTTCTGGTGACCCCAGTGTCGACATTGATGAAGAAATGCATAAAGAGTTTTTAGAACATTGGGACACAATGTATCATCAGAAGACGAATTGAGTTTGTACAGGAGTTCTTTGATGTGTTTTATTATTGTCTGCAACATTCCAAACTACATATGCGGAATTCATGTGGTTCTATATTATTTTCATACATTTCCTGTCTTATGTATTTCTAATTCAGTGTTATATATACGTCCTAATTAGTGTGTATTTAAAATGAATATTGTGTAGGTTTACACTTCTTAACATTTTAAATAATAATTTTCAGATATATTTGACTTGCCTCGACTAGAATGCCACATACAAACGGTAGCGGAAAATTTTACTTGTTTAAAGATGTGAAAAATTGATTAACTATGCAACGTATATGTTTCAGTAGACGCAGGACAGATACTATAGTAATAAAAAGGATTAACCTGGTTGAGGACATTTAAGCAATCCCCATTTTCACTCATCACCATCATCACTCTTAGTTTACATGTGGTAATGAGGATTTGCTAATGGCATTAACCTCCAGTTATTTACAATGATTTGTAAATAATAAATTTCAAAGTTGATTTATTATCACGTAAAAGGTAAAAGCTGCTTGAATTTGTAATTTAATGATATGTAGCTCGTCATAAAAATTCAGTGAAAAAATATTTGAAAGTAGCATGAGAGAGAAAATTTAATTTAATGAGGGTTAAGAAAGAAAAGTTTACATTATGAGATTATATTGAGTCTGTTTTTAAGGTAACTGGAGAATATGGGTGATATGCGTTGAAATTTGGCACTGAAAACATTTATGTAACTTTCTGTAGCGTTAATCAACGCCTTCACCAATGATTGACCACAGCACCAAATTAACTTGGAAGGGGGAGGACCTGTAAGGTGGCAGAGTAATTTTTACAATCATGTTAATTTCCTAGTTAGGCCGATTCTACCCATTAAGCCAATTCGTTTGATATGTCACAAGCCATTTTCTGAACGCAGTTACGTAATTTGCGTAATATGAAGTGTAATAAGAACATATGTGGGTTGCATGTACTCGGTACTAACAATTCCTACCTCAATACCACGCAGATAAACGTGTAATATTTAGGTAGTGAAGTGAAACTGACGTGACTGACGTGAAATAGGTTTGCCAATTGACAACATAAAAGTTGGACAAGGATATACACGTAGCAACCTATAACAGAGTGAGCCTCAGAGCAGGAAGACCAATTAGTGGATTATGGATATGACCACTGAAGCACCAGAAAACGAAAGCACAAAAATGCAGCGTCAGGAGCCTTCTGTAAAGAGTAGAATCATGTGATACTAGCGTGGACAGTAATTCGTTAATGCAATTATATGACTTTCTCTAATTTTTTCTCCTCTTTTAGTATTTACAAAATATTTAATTTCTTCGCCATTTCATTCAGTATGCCTATAACGGAGGAAAGGGTCAATTTGACATCACTGTAATTTATCTTCTGAATACAAGTAAATTATCCATCAATACAGTGGCAACAGTGAGCAGTAACGCAGAGCAATTACTTCTCATTGTTGCAACTTGGCTACTGTACATTCCAGTCCGCCAAAAGCTATGTTGTGTCACTCAGGCAGTCTGCCCGTGAAACACGTTATCGAACATGTGTCGTCAGCGTGGACTTTTCTGAAGAAGGAGTGTTACGTCTCTTTGAGTATTCCGAAGCTGAATCGGAAATTGATCTCACTGATGAACATGATGATTATGTATCTGACTCAAGAGAAGATGAATACATTGTGAGTGAGGGGCGATTAGTGGAAGAGGATTGAAATGCTGATATCTATCACAGCAAGAACAGTTGGGAGCGTCTACAAAGGTAAATGCAAGGAACGGAACCGTGTGGGAAATTGAAAATAATTAATCTTCTAGAAGTCGGTCAGCTGTGAATGTTCTGAAGGAGAGAGGAGGTCGCACTGCTTATGCTTGCCAAAGACTAGACTCTGGTATCGATAACTACGATGACACAACGTAGGTGCGGTCTACTAGGTTGGCACTACGACACCGACACCGACGACAGCGCCCTCTAGCCGGCGCTGTGCAGCTCTACAGGCGCCACTCCGGATTCAGCGCATTTTATTCCGAGTAGACGACCAAGCAACATTGTTTCTATTTCATAGTGGGCGAGCCTTTGTAACTTGACGTACGGCTTCGCACCTACGTGATCATCTCAGCCAAAATTAAGTACATAGTAGAACCACTTTTATTTGCAGTACCAAGTGTTGTACCTCACCTGCTCCTCCTGGCTTCCTACATTCGGCCTACCCTTCAGTTTGCAGGAGCAGACCCACGCGCCGCCTTCCAGGCGGGATACAAAATAGACATCTCTGTCGTCAATGCGTTCCGCCTTATTTTTGATGAAGCAATGCTACGTGTCATGAAGAAATACGCAGAATTAAATCTTGGAAAGGTACTCAAAACAAAGACTGGACTGTGTCACTTGAGGAACTGGGGAAACTAATAGCCATCATGTATGCTCAGGGTCTATCGTGCACTCCTGGGTGCCCGCTTTTATCAGCGTCGCTATGGCAAGGGACAGATTTCAGGAGCTTCTCAGATTTCTCCGTTCTGATGGAAAATCAGTCATGCTGAACGCCTGGCAGCCAACAAATTCGCTCTTCTATCTGAAATTTGGGGAAAGTTTATTGAAAACAGTATTGGCACTTACTGCCATGGAGAAAATAGAACCACTGACGTCGAACTGTTACCAAACAAAGCTAGATGCAGATTTACTCAATTCATGCCCAACAAACCAGACAAATATGGTCTCAAATTCTGGTTGGCTGTTCATGTAACGACAAAGTAATGTAATGCTTTCCTACGCCTTGGCAAAGAGAAAACGCGTAGAGAGAAACAACCACTTGGAGAGTACATCCTTCTGCACCTCATGGAGATATTTGTAAATCAAGGAAGCAATGTGACCACAGACAACTTCTTTACGTCTATTCAGCTTGCTAAAAAACTCAAAAAAAAATAAAACTTCATTAGCTGGTACAATGAGCAAGATCCGACGTGAAATCTCCGATGAAGTAAGGAAGCCGAATGCTGAAATACACTCCACCCACAGACTGCACCTTGACTTTTTATCAAGGAAAGAAGATTAAAAACGTCATTCTTCTGAGTACTCTGCATGCTGAAGTAGCAGTAATCAAGGAAGGAAAGAAAAAACCTGAAACTGTAACGTCCTGCAACGCAACAAAGTACAAGGTAGACATGGTTGATCAAATTACCCATAAATGTACTACAAAGGTTGCATATCTTCTACAACATACTGGAAATGGTCGCAATAAATGAATGGGTCTTCTATAAGATAGGAACGAAAAAGGAAATGGAAAGGAGGAAGTTCCTAATGCAACTGGCAAATGAAATCAAGGGAACTAAAGAACAAGAACATGAGGCAAAGGAAGAGGATATGGGACTGAAATCACCTAGAAAGCGGAGGAACTGCCAAATCAGCCTCTGCAAAGCCACCGTGACCATCGAAAACTTTGTAAAGTGCCACAAAGCAATGCAGGATTTTAGAACATATATTGTGGTCGAACGTTATGAATTACCTCGAAGGAAATGGTCTATTGACACACAGTCAACATGGGTTTAGAAAACAGCGTTCGTGTGAAACACAACTAGCTCTTTATTCACATGAAGTGCTGAGTGCTATTTACAAGGTATTTCAGATTCATTCCATATTGCTGGATTTCTGGAAGGCTTTTTGTCACTGTACCACATAAGCAGCTCGTAGTGAAATTGCGTGCTTATTGAATATCGTCTCAGTTATGTGACTGGATTTGCGATTTCCTGCCAGAGAGGTCACAGATCGTAGTAACTGACAGAAAGTCATCGAGTAAAACAGAAGTGATTTCAGGTGTTCCCCAAGGTAGTGTTATAGGTCCTTTGCTGTTCCTTATCTATATAAACGATCTGGGAGACAATCTGAGCAGACGTCTTCGGTTGTTAGCAGATGACGCTGTCGTTTATTGACTAATAATCATAAGATCAAAACAAACTACAAAAGATTTAGAAAAAATATCTGAATGGTGCGAAAAGTGGCAGTTGACCCTAAATAACGAAAAGTGTGAGGTCATCCACATGAGTGCTAAAAGGAACTCGTTAAACTTCAGTTACACGATAAATCAGTCTAATCTAAAAACCGTAAATTCAACTAAATACATAGGTATTACAATTACGAACAACTTAAATTGGAAAGGACACATAGAAAATGTTGTGGGGAAGGCTAACCAAAGGCTGCGTTTTATTGGCAGGACACTTAGAAAATGTAACAGAGCTACTAAGGAGACTGCCTACACTACGCTTGTCCGTCCTCTTTTAGAATACTGCTGTGCGGTGTGGGATCCTTACCAGATAGGACTGACGGAGTACATCGAAAAAGTTCAACGAAAGGCAGCACGTTTTGTGTTATCGCGAAATATGGGAGACAGTGGCACAGAAATGATACAGGATTTGGGCTAGAAATCATTAAAAGAAAAGCGTTTTTCGTTGCGACGGAATCTTCTCATTAAATTCCAGTCACCAACTTTCTCCTCTGAATGCGAAAATATTTTGTTGACACCGACCTACATCGGACGGAACAATCACCACAATAAAATAAGCGAAATCAAACCTCGTACGGAAAGATATTAGTGTTCATTCTTTCCGCGCGCTATACGAGATTGGAATAATAGAGAATTGTAAAGGTCGTTCGATGAACCCTCTGCCAGGCACTTAAATGTGATTTGCAGAGTATCCATGTAGATATAGATGTAGATGGAGATGTAGAAAGCCGTGTGCGGAGAATGTGCGCTTAGAACAGAAATCACCTGCCCTATGTGCGTCTATCACAGAGCACATAATGCTTTGTCGTGACGCCAGGAGAGATACTTTTCTGTGAACACTTTGAACGTACCTCTGTGTCAGCCGAATTTGTGCTGGATTTCTCGTGTATCTCCATAGTGAAGGACTCGACAGGAGTTGTTATAGTTGACAGTTGTGAGAATTTTTTAGTTAAACGTTGTGCATGTTGCCCAGCCTTGCCGAGTGTACACAGCCACGTGTGCTAGCTAGGGATGTGTGCAAACTTCATGGCAATATACGGACGTTTTTGGCTATTAAACTCAGTCACCGGCCAGCATAGCTTTCTCAGATCAACAGGCACGAGAGGGAACACATGCACCTGCCAACCACGGCCGAGATTTTCGGTGCATTTTGCGAAAGTTAAGTAACGCATTGCTTAGGTGTTAAATGTTGAAGACATCAGCGTGCTTTCACTTCAAGTCATTGTTACATTAGCGTAGCTATTCGTATTCTCTTAGTTATACCCATTCTCTCTTGTCCATATCAGGCACATGATTCATTCATGTTCCCGAGGTTTAAATTTGAGGAAGTGATATGGTGGACAGGAATTATTGCCCAACTACAGTAGTTTAAATTATACTGTCACAGTATACAGTTTTGGTTTTGATATCAATATCAACTGGCATACTTTTAGTAGACATTCGGTATTAAATTGCTAGTGGCCTTAATCAATACTTTACTTGTGTTTCCTGGTTTCTACAGAATTTTCCTAAGATTACCAATCCAGCATTTTGAACCCAAATGAGTATCGTAATTCAAGTAATTAATTCTTATGTACGGGGAATAGGGTGTTGTTTGTCCTGGAGTTTTAGGTCTACTGACAGCAACAATTTTTCTGATAACTGATAGACAGCTGGCTGGCACTTCCACACCTGGGAGGCCCTGGGTAGGCCCAGGTTTCACAGGCATAAGATTTAATTTTCGTTTTCAGAGCATTCTTTGCACACTAAGTGGCGGGGTAGATCACACCATACCAGCACCAGCACATTTGAGTGGGCCACTCAAATTTTCACTGGCTAAGCCCATTTGAACGTCAGAGTGATTGTGAAGATTGTCATGGGATTAGTAGAAACTGTCCAACTAGTGCTTACTTCATTCTTGGAACTGTAACAAGTGACATATACATACTGTTTTCTTGTCAAACTTCTTCTGGTACTCCTAGTGGAAGTACCACTTGTAGATCTAGTAATCCCATCACAATGGGTGTATGGCTCACTTGTTACTTATTGCTAGGAAAACTTTCCCTTGGACTGGCAAATTCCAACATGGTCTACATTGACACCAAAGGGTCGATACTAAACTGCAAATGATGCATGGCAGCAATAAAAAATAAAATAAAGGAGATGCATTATATGTAAATGGTGGTCCACGAGAAGGATTTCCTTTTATTTGCTTATTGATTGTTTAGTTTGACCACATTAGGGTCTTAAGGCCCTCTCTTATATCTGACGATGAGTAACACATGCCAAAAATATTACAGAACCTACTCAATAACAAAATAAAAATAAAAGTAAGGGTAAGCACTGAGTGAGGCAGTGCAGCGATTATCACACTGGATTCCCATTTGACAGGACAACGGTTCAAACCTGCATCCTGCCAACCAGATTTAGGTTCTTTGTGATCTCCCTAAATCTATTCAGGCAAATGCTGGGAGGATCCCTTTGAAAGGTCTCTGCTAGCATCCATCCCTAATCCAGTGGGACCAATGACCTTGCTGTTTGGTCCGCTCTCTCAAATCAAACAACCAACCGAGAATAACAATACTGGAAATGACAATAACTGACACTAATAACAATAATATTAATAATAATGGTAAAGATCACTTATTTATAACTGAATGTCATCAGCATATAGGTGATGTTTGCCCTGGGAGAGAAGAGCTGACACATCATTAACATGTAACGAGAAGAATGATGGTCCCAGTAATGGTCCTTATGGGACCCCTGATCCTACATCCATCCATTGTGAGTTTTTTGTTCCAGTGGAGGAACTCTGTTGGTAAGTTGTATGGTATGACATGACCCACTGTACAGCACATTAAGAAATATTTTGACTCGTTTATTTTGCAAGCAGAATGTCAAAGGCGACGGTGTCGAAAGCTTTGTTGAAATCCAAAAAGCACACACTAGCCGCCTGTTGTTTATCCGCAGCTTGTTTCAGCTCGTCAGTCACTTTCGTAAGAGCAGTCGTCGTGCTGAGATTTTTTTCGGAAACCACAACAGTGTTCATCTAAAATATTATTTGATGTTATAACAATTAGTAAGCTGTTCACGAACTATGTACTCAAAAGTCTTGGATACTGCTGGTAGAATGCAAATCGGAAGGCTGTTTGATAGATTACTTCTTAGGTAACATTTGGTTTTATGCGTCCATCCTTCCTGGCTGCGCAAAAGATGTTGGAGGTCAAAGAATGGTTAAAAATAATCGCTGTATTTTAGGCAGTAGAGGATCGATGACTACTGGCACTGTTACATTCTCGTGCATTGCAGCTACCGAACGGGTCTGCGTAATTGACTGCCAGACTGTATTAGGGCTTACCATCTGTGGAAAAAGTGTTTCGTTTTAGAACCAATTGATACTTTAATGGACTCACTAGTTTTTGTCGTGGTGTGTTGGTCAGGTAAAAGCAGGTCTCAACCAAAATTTCGAATTCTTCTCAGAGGGGTAAAGGTTGCTCCTGTGAGCATTACTTCGTATTACTGGCTAAGAGAGAGGGGGAGAGAGGGAGAGAGTGAGAGGGAGAGAGAGAGAGGGAGAGAGAGAGAGAGAGAGAGAGAGAGAGAGTGGAGGAACTCTTTATTTTCGCTCTCCTGATCTCAACACTCGGCGAGAATTTTAGTTTTTAGCTCCTCTCCGTAAAGTACTCACACGCAAGGTCCTGTGTCACATCACTGAGGGTGTACTGGGTGGCGGTTGACCTGTTTAGCATATGCCTAAGATGCTATAAGTCCGATCTCAGGCGACCTACAGAAGAGAAAGGAAGCTTCGTATATAATCATGCAAATTTTAGGGAAATGACAATGGCGCACCCCTGAAACATGTTATTGAATGAAAATTAATAGAGGTAACCCAACCAAGCACGAAAATACTGGGACCACACTGCACATTCCTGTGTTAAGGAGAGGTGGGATCATCTGACTATAACAGAAACAGGTGGTCATCGTAACAATCTGGTTTATTACTGTAAAGCCCCAGCATAAGAATTACCCACTTAGGTAAGGAAATGAACATCTAATAAATGGATAAGGGAAGTCTTAACTTGACACAGATGGGTGAGCATAGTAAAGACATTGTCATGAGAAAAAATTGCAGATACGGCCAGTGACTGCAGGAATGATTTGTAATTTAAAGAAAGAGTCCAGAAAAATAAGAACGAAAAGCAGTAGAAGGAACTAGCTGGCTGCGAACGTTAAAACTGTGCAGTTAGCCCCTAATGAAAGATAACTAGCATCACGTCTCCCTTGAATCGATGACTGCATCATCAGCACTTTCTTACCATTAGTACAAAGCGTGATGGTGGCAGACGGCGGCAGAATCAGGTGGCAATTTTGAGTCCATGTGGCCCTCTGTACTTAAAGCTAAAATGAAGACGTCCTCTTGTAAGGTTGCAAGTCAGGTCTGATAGCAAGTCTCTTCTGCTTGGCTATCCGTCTGCAATTGTTTCTTCTTCAGTATCCCAGTGGCAAGTATTCTCTATCTTAACACCGTGAAACTTGTTTGTTTCCGCTATTCAAGGAATCTACCTGGCCGGCTGTAACACACCTTGAGAGTTCTGTCCAGTAGCAATTTTGACAATAATTTAAACACTCTCCTATTCCAGGGGATTTTGTTCGAATCAATCACTGATGCTGAGAAGCGAAAGGGAGACTGAGAACCTCTCCCATTACCGGATTCTGAAGTTGGCGAATCGAAAGACTTACACGTAGGCATGCATGACGTGCGCACTCTGCACAAATAAATATTCAGTGCAACGAAAAATCAGTCCAAAGTTGCAAATTTTGCTTCTTTTATTCACTCTATGACTGGTTTCGTGCCGAGGCCCATTTTCTGATCATCATAGAACAGACGAAAGTGGAATTTCTGAAGATGTTAATACCATTTCAAAAACGTGCAACGAAAAGTCGCAGCAAATGCAGATAACTCCAGCAAGCTGGAAGTTCGCGAATGGATATTGTCTGCCAGTCAGAAAGGTGGTCGAAAATATTTTAAACGAATGCTGTTCCATTGCGTGGCTGCCGATGAAAACGGTAGTTCTCATACTCTACCGTTTCTGGAGGTTGCACCTGGCTTAGAATATTATCGTTTTTAAAAGTATTCCTCCCACTGTCTCGAACAAGAGTGTTTTATCAACAGATAGCCGCCGCCTCAGTCGCCCAATGCAGGCGAATTATTCATTTCTTACCTTCTTTCAAGGACAGCTTTCAGCTCTGAACGAAGTTATGTACCTTCCTGATGCTTTAAGGAAACTCCTTTATTTTGGGTCAGGTAGAAAGACTCTGCAGGGCTGCAGACAACGATAGGCCCCTCGCCCTAGCCTATGGAATGCAATAGAATCGTTAAGTTAACTGAGCAGTCTTGGACTAATAGATGCTTTAGCCCACGTGATTTGCTGCCAACTAGCGGGAGGGGACAGTATTCTGTGCACCATCTGCCATTTGCTTGCAAACTGACACTGACGTAGTAGAATCGGTGTAATTATAACTTACTAGTGTTGCTTCCAAACCCTAACTTATTCGCACACGGACTATTATATGCGATGGCAAAAGATATGTTGAAACCCAATAGCATGAGGATAAATAATGTTTAATGTTTTTTTGTCTTATTTGATTTCGATTCCCCTCCCAGAAGAGGGGGGGGGGGGGAGCTGGCAGCAGCACAATACGACACTTTGCAGCCTACAGAAAAGTTAAAAAAGCGGAATTAGGAGATAGCAGAACGATGAAAGCAGGCGATAAAAAAGTGACTGTGAAAAACTGTAACTTGGCGAAAAGGATGCGAAGAAAAATATAAAAACAAACGGTCGGTGATGCTGAGTAAAACACGTAGTAAACAGACAGGCACAATTAAAGAAACACGGCGACCGCCTGGTTTCTGCTCGCATGAGATAAAAAACACAACTAGCGACAGTATGGTGGCTGTTCGCAACACTGACAGGGGATGCACAACACTGAACACTCACTTAAAACCGCACTATAGAGGCGACACAGTAGCAGATGAGTGGTGGGAGGATCGAGACCGATGAGGGGGAAAAGGGGACGGAGAGGAAAAGAAAAAAAGGGGGGTGGAGGGAGAGGATATAGAAAACAGGGGGCAGGGCGGACACGAGAAGGAGTCAGAAAGGCAGTGGAGGGGAGAGTAAAAGGATTCAGGGGAGAGAAGTGAGTCAGAGAGAGTGTAGGTGGGGAAAAACAGGATAGAGGGGTGGAGAGGGAGCCCAGGAAAAGGACAGAGGGAGGGAGGGGTAGGTGAGGATAAGAGTTGATAGGATGGATAAACGGAGAGAGAGAGGGCATCATCTGGGAAGGAAAGTCGATGGGAGCCACTTTGGGAAAGGAGATGAAGGGTGTAGAGGTGGAAGGTAGGGGGGGACACAACGGTGAAGGAGCGGCAGAGGACATGGGTTGGAGAGGATAGGAACAACCAGAGGATGAGGGGGCAAATAATGCTTAACAATCCGGAATATAAATGCAGTGCTTTACTATACTTATGGATGAAAGTAATTTTTTTCGGATGTGTCACTGTCAAGTGACATAGCTCGCTGAAACTCGGAACATACATAGGAAGAACTGCTGCTGAATAATGCAGAAAGTAACTGAAAGAAACACGAAGTAAGACGAACAGAAATGATACTTTCATAGGAACACGATAATTATTGCGATTTATGACGGATCGCTGGACAATACATGAGGCTAAACAGGTCCTTAGTACTGTGTGTGATCACCACAGATGGCAGCTCATGCCCTGCAACGTTCACCCACGCTGGCCGCAAGGATGGCAAGGATTGCTTGCGGCAGGGCTTCCCATCCCTCCACCAGCGCGGTCGACAACTACTGGACGGTCGTTGGTTCTTACAGACGTTCCGCAATACGCAACCACAAAGCATCCCACAAGTGCTTGACGGGATACAGGTACGAGGAGTAGGCAGTTCAGCCCATGAACTGACTCCCCTCTGGTTCCTAGAGGCCCATCACTTCCACTTTTCGCTGCAGTCCAGCACTGTCATCCATAAAAATGTATGCACCGTTGAAATATGGTTGAACCGTGGATTTAATTCCAAAGAGTATTCTTAAAAATTTATTTTATTTACTAGCGATTCATCAAGAACTTTAACACATTTAATCACACTATGTGAGCGTGGAAGTAGGTGCCAGGGAGTAACTGATGAAATCATAATCAAATTGCTTTTAACAAATGGGAATTTTATTCCTAAGAGCGTATGTTTTAAAAGAAACAGATTTAAAATTATAATCAGAAAGCACCCTCTAAATATCAAGTTACAATTTATTCACAGGCCGAGAGAAACAGATTTTTGACTGTATGAGCTTTTGGGCTGAGAAACTTGCCGCCCCCTTTTGTCACGGCCTTAGTCACGACCGCTCACAACAACCTCTGAGAGACTATACTGGTGCAAATCTGCAACACACCAAATTACCTTAAACTAAAGGTTTTAACAATTCACACAAGCACACAAACTACGAACCCCGTAGGAGGTGTGGAAATGGTACAAACACTAAAATTAAATATTAACTTGCCACCGAAGGTGCTACTTGATTTCAACTTCTAAGAAAAGTTTGAGGGTGAAAGGGTGGCAACTCATTTAAATAAAAGTCTATAAAATGGAATCTTATATAAAATTGTACAAGGTTGGCCAAACAAACTAAGATGCTCTACAGCGCACAGATACCGCCTCTAAATACGATGGGCAAGATCAAACATGTTTCAGGTTTTAGGCCGTTACACTCCAAGCAATAAATCCGTTAACACAGCAAATCCGACAAACATCACAGAGGCAGCTCCGAACGACAGACAGACACTAACTGCCTAACAAATGCGGGCGAGAGACAGACGAGCAAGCTAGGGTCGAGAGACTGACCAAGAAAACAAGTAAAATTTAACAAGAGTAAATCACACAACATATCACCTATCACTTAACTTCTAATAAACTGTGATTTCTCGAGAAGACCTGGCGCAGCACCCCAAATCGCTGGCAGCCGCTACAACGGGCGCAGGAAGGCGCGCTGATCTCCCATCTTTCCTGGTCCGCACCAAGCGACCGACTGCCCGATGCTCCGTCCGCGACTGCTGCTCCGTCGCGACTGCACTGCTGGTGCGACTCCCACTCACTTCCAGACACACAGGCTCGGACCCAACCATGCAGAGAAAACACCCCCACTGGCAAACCGACATCCCTGCACCAGCCAAGCCCCACAAGATAGTAACTGAAGGGGCCCAGAAGCGCTCGGAGAACCAGTTACACCACGGCGTTGCATCTCGCACCGGCCAGACTGATTGACTCCTGTTGCTCTCCTGTCGACCGCGAAGTCAGTACCCCTCGCTATAGGGCGCGGCCCACTGGACTCACGTGGCGACCTCACATGCGCCGACGCTCAAGACGGACAAGTCATTTTGTGTCTCAGTGCGCGACCGACCAACCGATCGATCCAACCACCAATGACCATTGCCTAAGCAAACTCGAGCAGACTGGCGGCGTAACGCGCAGACTCAGATACAGGAACTAAGCCCCGACCAGGCAACCACTCGCGGAGTTCTCTTACTGGCAGAGTGGAAAGACTCTCATTTTGCCGGCTTTAAAGGGTGATTCGAACGACAGAGATACTAGCACTCCGAACGACAGACAGACATTAACTGCCTAACAAATCCGGACGAGAGACAGACCCAGACTGACCCCAGACTGACCGAGACTGATTGAGATTCCTACTGGCGAGCTCATAGCGCCTCTTAAATGCACGTGGACAGGCAACCTTTCCCCTTCCCCACTAGAGGGAGACACCAAAGCTGCGATCGCCGTAGAGGCGGCACCGCCAGAAACGGGGGGCGACTATTTCACACTACGTGCTGCGGCGCGCTCTTCAAAACAGGTGTTTTTACAATGGCTCAATGGTTATTCATATTCGCAACTGTGAATACTTTTTATGTGTTTCATAGCAGTTATAGCCACCACAATGCCTCTTCCTTTGTGCATATATGCATATACAAAGGAACATTGCGTCCAACGTATGAACAACACAGGCACTGCCATGTCTTATTTATCTGTCGACACTGGATAACTGACTTTCAATTACAATTTCTCCACTGTTCAGGAATATACATATGGATGTACGAGTACATGTTGTAGGCACACAGTTGATAACATATGGAAATTTGTGTCTGGCCGTGAAGCGTCCTCGACAGGGACTGATGACCTTAGCTGTTTAGTCCCCCCCCACTAAACATCCCCCCGTCCTCGACATGTAAGGCGACCACTCGAGCCCCTGCCCGGGACAAATTTTCACTATCGTCATTCCATTGTACAGCTGATGAGTGTTCATATTCGCTAATGCGAATGTATTTTATTATTTCATAGTTTCTCAGTGGCTTCTCATTTATGTATAAATCCAATCTAACAATGGAAATAATAATCTAAGCAGTAAAGTATTGACAGTCACAGTTCTGAATCACAATCATTATCTGGTCATTAGTTTATTGTGGTTTGATTTCACTCTCTTATGGAGCTTATATAACTTACGCGACAGTCTGGTAAAATGTCACATAACAGATACACGGGTGGAACTACCGCATTCCCTTCTACCACTTTTCTCTACCCTTTCTATGATCCCTTGGCTGCCTATTGGCTGTATGTGGCTACTCCAGATCAACATGAGCTTTTAACGCAACTGCAGGCATAACAATGCTGTAAGTCGATTCTTGACTTCATGATAGAAGTCACGAGATTGTACATACAGGACTAGGAATGGAAAATAATAAAAGCTAGGGCAACTACTGATCTGTGCATTTTATTATTATGTAAAAGATATTAAGGGGTTGGCCTTGACGTCCTTGACTTTGAAGTGATAAAACATTTAATGTGTACTCGTTACAGCATGAAGAGTAATGGAAATTCCGGCCGATGTGGCCAAGCGGTTCTAGGCGCTTCAGTGTGGAACCGCAAGACCGCTACGGTCGCAGGTTCGAATCATGCCTCGGGCATGGATGTGTGTGATGTCCTTAGGTTAGTTAGGTTTAAATAGTTCTAAGTTCTAGGGGACTGATGACCTCAGATGCAAAGTCCCGTAGTACTCAGAGCCATTAGAACCAAGTAATGGAAATATGCCTTTGCAGAGGACTAACATGGACTAGCTGGACACCAAAAGGAGTCCAATGAAGATAATTTGAAAGAGATTTACGATCACCTCACAGTAACTAATCAAAAAATGGAATTTCTTGGACATTTATTTAGATATTGTTAACAGAGATAGTGGAAGGAAAAATTTCAGATGAAACACGAATGGAGACCGAAAAAGGAAACACTTGACGACGTACTGCAAGAAATAGTAAAAATTATACAAATATAAAGAATACAGGACGTACCAGAGGAGAATGGTTGCAGCGATAAAGCGTAGTTTTGTGAAAACGAAGTTCCATTAAGTCGTTAGTGTAAGAAAATTTACTAGAACATGGTCGATAAGATCCTGGTTGACTGTCTACATGCACAGTGGACAACAGGAAAATTTCACAGTGTTTACCAAAGTTTAACTGGTCCTTGTAGTATAATGAAATTTGGTATCATTGCCTTGAATAGCTGCAATAGATGCAGTTTGAAATTTACATCCAGCGAGAAGAATTCCTCATAGGATTTTCCGTAAGTGTCCCATCGGCGAATTTCTTCCTTTGCCATGATGAAAGCAAAATCTTGGAATAAATAATGGAATCCAACGAGTACAAAATAGCACGTTAGTACAACTACGTTGTTGCCATTATTTGCTTGGTAGGTGGAACACATGAATGAGTAACACAGTTACACAGACATATCATTACTACCCACCCAAACAACCACTTCACATCTGAAACCGAAAGGGAGAAAAAATACACAACAGAAAACTGAAACTATGAACACCAGTTACCAATGTAAATAAAACCACCAACAAAAAGTACAATAACACTCAGCAGATCTAACCAATCAACGGTATACAAACAAATCAACCTCAGCTACCTTCTACACCGACTGAAGAGAATTCCAGTGGTTAAACATAGCTACACACAAAAACTAAGCAAAGTTAGACAAATCATCACAAAAAATAGCAGCAAACTAAACACAGCCGACAAACCGACATAAATGTATGACTAACGCAAAACATTGTCAGCAATATTACCGTATGACACACCAGAAATGATCATACAGCGGAGAACAGGTAAAGTGACCAAGATGAGGAAACTATAAACAACAAAACACACCGTATACACTAACGTTTGACGACAAAATGACACACAGCCTAAGAGACATTATGAGAAATCAACGAATATATGTGGCCTACAGAACAAACAAAACGCTACAGAAAAGATTGAAAACATCAGCGCTACCTCGAAAAAATTTAGCAAACTAGGGTTATAGCAGCTAAACTGTAAAGATAGTGATTCGGTAGATGTGGAATACTCCTGTATAAATTTGAGAATGAGGTATACTGAACATTTAAGAGCACTGAGAAACGACAGTACACACTCCACTTTTTCGCACCATCTCATTTAAAACACCCACCGCTCTAATGACACAGAAACAGAACTGCAGATTTTTTTCTAAAAAAAAAAAAATAATCAGTTGAAGAAAATTCTCATATCTTAAACGCTATCATACATGGAAAAACGTGCATCAGTGTCCAAACCGAACTCTTCAAGAGAACGTTATTCGTCACGTAAGCGAACAACACACAATAAACACACAACGCACATACAAACACCGCCCACCTCACACACACATGTACACAGACGCATATCCGCACAAACGAAAACAAAATGGAAACACAGCTGGACAAAGTCCAACTTCGCGTCCGCCAATGGCAAACAAAACAGTCAAACAAACGACTGTCAACAGCGTACCTGAAACGTAATGGTCCGGTGAAAGCTGCGTGTGAGCCACGGCAATATAGTGACATCAAAATTCGCCAATGGGCTCCAGAAAACGAAAGTAAACGATGTTAAAAATTCACAACACATTCTATGACTAATTTTGCGGACCAAAACTTCACCACTGTCAACAGGCCACTTCAAACAATAAAATAACCACAAAAACACTTTCAGCTGCCAAATAATAAATTAAGGGGGAGTGTTGTACCTCGAAGACAGTGTACATAGAACACATGAGCTTTCCATGTCGGTGTTTCAATTTAGTGACCGATTTTATAACCACACGAAGGACCGCCAGAAGCAGTTTCTGGCGTTTTCTACTGTTCTTGTTGTTGTGAGACATGAGGTTGCGTTTTGTGCAGAGTTAGTAAATATTACGAGCGCTGCATGTTTATGAGCTGTGTAATATACCAGCTGTACACTACCATGTCTTGCGATTGCTCTGTCTGGCTAAATGGAAAATTGCAAAATATCTATGGGAAGTGGATATACGTCCTAACCTCCCTCTTCCCTGTCTCCGTCTCCCCCTCCCCTTCCCTTTTCTCCATCTCCTCCTCCTCTTTTTTGTCCATCTCCTTCTCCCTCCCCCTCTCTGTCCGTCACCTTCTCATCACTCTCATCTTCTCCTTTCTTTTCCCTCCTCCTACCCCTTGCCACTCCCTTTCTCTCCGTCCAACACTTCCTGCTGCCTTTCTTTGCCCATTTTCTTCTTCCCACTTTCTGTATGTGTCCCCCTTTCTGTTCTCTGTCCATATCCTCCCATCCATGTATCCATCTTCTTCCCAATCCCCCCTCCCCCCTCCCACTTGTCTACGACCTTGTTCTTTGTCTTAGTCACTGCAAATTCATATACCGTAATCTGAATGTTTAACAGATTCTCGTGTTAAACTTAAATGAAACGGTCAACAACATTTCTATATTTTTGCTACCAGTATTTCGCTATTTTATATGGTACAAACATCACAAAAGTTTTGCATCACCTCAGTTCCGAGCGTTCCGGAACCTGTACTGAAAATTGGAATGCAGCTTAACATAAGCATCATTTCCGACCTTTTTATTGCTCATGAAAACCACACAACCACACAATGCATGTTGTACTACCATACAGCGAGACCTTCAGAGGTGGTGGTTCAGACGGCTGTACATACCGGTACCTCTAATACCCACTATCAGGTCCTCTTGCACTGATGCGTGCCTCTATTCGTCGTAGAATACCATCCACAAGTTCGTCAAGGCACTGTTGGTCCAGATTGTCGTACTTCTCAACGGCGATTCGGCGGAGTTGTTGGTGGGTAACATCGTCTATAAACAGCACTTTTCAATCTGTCCCAGGCATGTTCGATAGGGTTCATGGTTGGAGAACATGCTGGCCACTCTAGTCGAATGATGTCGTTATCCTGAAGGAAGTCATTCATAAGATATGCACGATGGAGGCGCGAATTGTCAACCATGAAGACGAATGTCTCGCCAATATACTGACGATATGGTTGCACTATCGGTCGGAGGACGGCATGCGCATATCGTACAGCCCCACATAATGCCACTCCTAAAGGGCAGGGAACCTCCACCTTGCTGGACAGTGTGCCTAACTGATTGGTGACTCCACGGAATGCTGTGCGCACAACGGCCAATATGTTAAATTAAAAGGAAGGTTAGCGTTGGCCGTAATATTGATGGTTTATTGATAGCAAAATCGATTTTCAATCACATAGTGATGATCTTCACTGCTGTGGTGTACAAAATAAACTCAGACACTGGCATCAAGTTATCAGTAACCAAAATTGAGAAGAGATCACATTACCTCAAGTGTGCCTAAGGCGTACAGCCTGACCTGGTTGCCTCCAAATACGTCTCCGACGATTGTCTTGTTGAAGACGTCTGCGACACTCGTCGATGAAGAGAAAATGATCCTAATACTGAGCAGTTCATTGGGCATGTTGTTGGACCCATCTGTACCGCGCTGCAAGGTGTCGTGGTTGCAAAGGTGGACCTCGCCATGGACGTCAGGAGTGAAGCTGCGAATCATGCAGCCTATTGCGCACAGTTTGAGTCGTAACACGACGCCTTCTGGCTGCACGAATATCATTATTGAACATGGTGGCGTTGCTGTCAGGGTTCCTCCGAGCCATAATCCGGAGGTGGCGGTCATCCAATGCAGTAGTATCCCATGGGCGGCCTGAGCGACGCATGTCATCGATAGTTCCTGTCTCCCTGTATCTCCTCCATTTCCGAAGAACATCGCTTTGGTTAACTCCGAGAAGCCTGAACTCTTGAGAGCCTTTCCTGGCACGAAGTACCAACGAGGACGCGATCGAACGGCGGTATTGACCGTATAGGTATGGTTGAATTGCAGACGACACGAGCCGTGTACCTCCTTCCTGGTGGAATGAGTGGAACTGATCGGCTGTCTGACCCCTCCGTCTAATAGGCACTGCTCATGCATGGCTGTTTACATCTTTGGGCGGGTTTAGTGACTGACATCTCTGAACAGTCAAAGGGACTGTGATACAATTTCCACAGACAACGACTGCCTTCTGGAGTTCTGGGAACCGTGGTGACGGAAAACTTTTCTTGATGTGCGTGTATATACATTGAATCGCAGAAGGATCCTGTACAGGCATGAGTATTCAAATACAGAGATGTGTAAACAGACAAAATACGGCGCTGTTGTCGGCAACGCCTATATAAGACAACAAGTGTCTGGTGCAGTTGTTAAGTCGGTTACTACTGCTACAGTGGTATGTTATCAAGATTTAAGTGACTTTGAACGTGGTATTGTAGTTGTCCCACGAGCGATGGGACACAGCATCTCTGATGTAGTGTGTGTACGCTTAATATCAGGAATACGGTGAAACATCAAACCTTCGACATCGCTGCGGCCGGGAAAAGATCCTGTAAGAACGGGACCAACGACGACTGAAGAGAATCGTTCAACGTGACAGAAGTACAACCCTTTCGGTAACTGGTGCAGATTTCAGTGTTGGGTCATCAGTAAGTGTCAACTTGGAAGCCACTCAATAAAACATCATCGATATGGGCTTTCGGGGCCGGGGGCCCTCACTTGTACCCTTGACGACTGCACGGCACAAAGCTTTACGCCTCACCTGGGGCCGTCGACATCGACATTGGACTGTTGATGACCGGAAACATGTTGCCTGGTCGCACAAGTCTCATTTCAAATTGTATCGAGTGGATGGACATGTACGAGAATGGTTACAATCTACGAATCCACGGACCCTGCATGTCAGCAGGGGACTGTTCAAGTTGGTGGAGGCTCTGTACTGTTGTGGGCGTGTGCAGTTGAAATGATATGGGACTCCTGATACGTCTAGATACGACTCAGACATGTACATAAGCATCCTGTCTGATCACCTGCATCCATTCACGTCCACTGCGCATTCCGACTGGCTTGGGCAGTTCCAGCACGACAATGCGACACCCCACACGTTCAGAATTGCAACAGATTTTCTCCACGAACACTCTTCCGAATTTAAACACTTCCGCTGGCCACCAAATTCGATAGAAGGAACAATCTTGAGCATGTCTGGGGTGCCTTGCAACGTGATGTGCAGAAGAGATCCTCCCTTTCAGCACTACTTCAGACACTAGTCGAGTCTATGCCATGTCGTGTTGCGGCACATCTGCGTGCTCGTGGGGGCGCTACACGATATTAGGCAGGAGTACCAGTTTCTTTGACTCTTAATTGTGCAAGGCAACAATTGTTATATATCGCGATAATTCCACAACATGAGAATTCCACAATGCGCATTGAACTGATACAGCAATGCGTATCTGAATGCCACCATAATACAGGGCTCTAGTACAGGAGGTGACGGTAAATATTGAAATGAAACATGCGTTGGTACGCTGTGTAAATTTATTCTACACAAGAACAAATAAAAGAAAAATGAATCAAGATCGAGTACTGTGCTTCAGAATGGCCCCACAGTGCATAAGCACAACGTTGTCAACAACGAGGAAGGCGTTGAATGCCATCGGCATTGCCATCAATATGTGCCACCTGTATACATTACATATTTAACCATATATTATATTAAAATATGTAGCCTATGTCTATCTGCATGTTCATTAGAGTTCATGTAAGATTTTATGTAAATCCGTCACGAACGTTTCGGGAATCTGGTACAATGTTTCTCCTTTTGTATCACATATTTGCTTATATATAACATGTATTACAAGTAGGTATATAAAGGTACACGTGTATGTGAAAGCATCGATGTGTCAAAATTTCAAATCAATAGACCAACGACTTTCTGATTTCTGAGAACACAAACATATGAATGCAAAATTTTTATATAGGGAAACACGTGCGGAAAAACGGGCTAACCATCAAACGTAAGAACTTAGATATAAGTGTTGCCATCTGTTGCTGGGTAAGTTCCCATACCCAGCAACAACTGGTAACACGTATCTCTAACTTTTTACATTTGATGTTAAGCCCGTTTTTTCTCCCGTTTCTTCATATAAGGATTCGGGCTGCTTTTAGGACATTGTTAATTTTTCAGGTACCGAGATTTATGATCAGTGAAATTCTGTACATTTTTAAAACAGGTTACATAGCAAGTGAACGGTTAATCAATACTTTGTCAGTTGTGCAGCAACCTACACCTCGAAATGGAAGGCTTGTTTTACCACCAAACACGTGATATTTGCAAAGAAACTTAGTTTTCTTAATGTCTGAGCAATTTTCCATGTCTCGAAACCGGAAATTGGTGTTAGCTTCCAATATTTTCTAATTCAAAATGTTTTGAACTTGTAAACTAGTTCTTGATCATTTTTCCTCATTTGATATCACTTGCTGGTTATAGGCAAGCAGCAAAGTAATAACTGAAACACATAGACTATTAAATACAGTACTGACAAGACTTGCTCAACTGCTCAGCTTTTAAATATGAATCGAATTTTTGTTCGTAGGTGTATGACTACATTATAGCTCAGAACCGTCTTTTAAATTTGGAGAAAACCTTTCATATCTGAGAGGTTTTTTAATTTCGGTAAAGACTGCACCAAACATAAAGTGAACATCATTTCAAAATATAGTAAGAATAGGCTGAGTAGCGCCGTGGGGTAGTGGTTATGATCCTAAAGTTGTGTTCAACGTGAGTTCAAAATTCACCTCGACTGTCTAGTTTCAATTTCTATATTCGGTTCGACTACATTCTAGAAGTATCCACAAATGTCAAAGAATCATTGTACTGGAACGTTCTGTAGCTGCGTATATACTGTATATGTTCTGGCCGGGCCGGCTGGAGTGGCCGTGCTGTTCTAGGCGCTACAGTCTGGGGCCGAGCGACCGCTCCGGTCGCAGGTTCGAATCCTGCCTCGGGCATGGATGTGTGTGATGTCCTTAGGTTAGTTAGGTTTAATTAGTTCTACGTTCTAGGCGACTGATGACCTCAGAAGTTAAGTCGCATAGTGCTCAGAGCCATTTGAACAATTTTTTTGTTCTGGCCAGAGGCAGTTCGCTCCGCCCTCTTGTATGTGGAAGTGCTGAATAAACCTTCGTTAAGTGAAGTTAGTGTTCGTCATTCATCTAATTACATCTGCGTCTACGTGACAATATTGTTTCTAATTTACCATCACCTAATTACATTGTTTTGTGGCAAAATAATGCATCATTGCCAAATTGCAGTTTGTTGCATTAATTTTGGACACCATTGTATATCCTGAAGTACTTTAACCAAGTGTAAAGTTTGTTGCATGGCCGTCAGTCGTTATTTCATTTACCTTGTATTTGTTTGAAATGCTGTTAAAGTTACTTGTAGAGAAATTTTGTTAGTTTAAGATTGGCCAGTGTTGCCGTAAACTGGTCTTTACGGCCGATGTTTTGTGTTGCTTCATGAATATTGTAGTAGTTGAAATTACTTCAATGCGATGGATATTTATTATCCGACCTTAAGTCGTTTCTGAAGTTACTAAGTATACTTATTTGATTGATTAAGTGCTGTTCTTGACCTGTAATTCTCTGTTAAAATCTCTTATTGCAACTGCTTAATATTTTAACAAAATTTTAAATTGTTTTGGCTTCGCCTTAGAAGAAATTAATTATCACTGGGCATAGACCGTTAGTACAGTTCCCAAGTGTAATTATTTGCTTTATTGAATGATGTTATTGATACGTAACTGCCTGTTAACAACTTTTACAGCAACTGCTTAATATTTTGTATTATTTTGGCTCCACAGTGGAACACATTTATCTTTGGGCATTATGCTGTTTGTGCAGCTGGTAAGTAGAGTCATATGCTCGATCAGCTGATGTCGTTGAATTGCCTGGTAACGAGCAGTGCCGTATGACAATAGTTTGGTTGCAGCTGCTTAGTAACTGCGTTACCTTGATAATTTACAGAAAAATCGTGATATGACTCGTCCTGTCAATAATCGTCCGAACGCTTACAACGGAAAGTTGACTGGACCGAATTAGACACCTACAAGATTATGCTAAAGAACTTCTTCGTTTATAGCAGCAGTATATGGTAGGTTGCTGGAGAAACGAAGGTGAACAATATAGTGGAAAAATGCAGAGATCATTCCCGTTTCCGAGAAAGATGATTGGAAACATGCACATAATTATAGGTCTATATCGCTGAGTACAATCTGTAATGGAAATATGGAACGTTTTATACTTGTGCGTTATGGCGCTTTCGAAGAACGCAAAGGTCCCGTAAAAGAAATCCTGGATATCATAGACGAAGACGACCAGGCTGCTAACGTGTTTCTTGACCTTCAGAGGAAATTCAATACAATAACACATTATCATTTATTAAAAGAAATTAGTGACTGAATTCAGGACTTGTTGCCAAACAGAAATCAACACGTTGTTCTAAACGAAATGAAATCCTTATTTATCAAGGTATTTTCAGGAGAAGGTCATGGGAGTGTGTTAGGGCTGTTACTGGTTAAAATACAATGCTATGCAAAACTTAAAGGACGAGAAAGATGAAGTAACATTACGTATTAACTGTTGTTGTTGTTGTGATCTTCAGTCCTGAGACTGGTTTGATGCAGCTCTCCATGCTACTCTATCCTGTGCAAGCTTCTTCATCTCCCAGTACCTAATGCAACCTACATCTTTCTGAATCTGCTTAGTGTATTCATCTCTTGGTCTCCCTCTACGATTTTTACCCTCCACGCTGCCCTCCAATACCAAATTGGTGATCCCTTGATGTCTCAGAACATGTCCTACCAACCGAGCCCTTCTTCTAGTCAAGTTGTGCCACAAAATTCTCTTCTCCCCAGTTGTATTCAGTACGTCCTCATTCGTTATGGAATGTACCCATCTAATCTTCAGCATTCTTCTGTAGCACCACATTAACTACTCAGTGGAAATTAATGAATGTGTGGGAGATTGTTGCCAGAGGTCTTCCAGCAGTGCACAGAAAACTGGTCTTGACTACAGCGCCATACGAGGCCAGCAGAGGACACGAGGGAGCTGGTGGAACGGAAAACGACAGTTAACGAGCTGTTTTGGTGCACTGTGGGGAGATTTTCACTACAAAATGGCCCGGAGACAGCATACGGATGACATTACATTGGATAAGTCATCGTGAAAATGGAACAACTACCAAGTGTGACGTGCTCGCAGCCTTGTTTCACGTGCGTGTAGGAGTGGAGGTGGTGGAAGACTGTGAATTATAGCGGCAGACGACCGCAGCTACGTTGTGCAACAGACAAGAAGGCACCCACGTCAAACAGCGGGTGCAGTTGCAACCACATTTAGCAGGACTGCAAAGCACGCAATCTCAAGCTCAACGGAGGCGCAGCTCGTGGTCGTGCGGTAGCGTTCTCGCTTCCCACGCCCGGGTTCCCGGGTTCGAGTCCCGGCGGGGTCAGGGATTTTCTCTGCCTCGTGATGGCTGGGTGTTGTGTACTGTCCTTAGGTTAGTTAGGTATAAGTAGTTCTAAGTTCTAGGGGACTGATGACCATATATGTTAAGTCCCATAGTGCTCAGAGCCATTTGAACCATCCACAGAAGCACGGCAGTTGCCTTAGAACGGTCTGTTTGTGTGACGGCCTGTACGGTGTGTTCCGTTGACACACCGCACATCGACCGCGTCATTTGTGATGATTCCAGGAGAATAGGGACTGGACACATAACGGGGTCGCTTACTCTTCTCAGATGAGGGCGTACTCTGCCAGCTTAGTGAGCCTGGACGTTCCGCCATATTGTGAGAGGCGGGAACCCGGCATGCACCCAGGAACACTGTGGAACACGATATTTTTCGTGGTCCAGGTGTTACGGGATAGGGAGGTATAACTTTACCTGGGCTTACTGACTACCCATAAATCTGAATACAGTACACTCACCGGTGAACGTTACTGTGACGCTCTATTTCTTCCCCGTACGCCTCTTTTTAAGGTTGTATTAAGCCACGTACACACGGGCCGCACCGTGAAAAACCGATGAAAGGGTTTCGGCGCACCGCGGCACGTCCATTGTGGAAGTCAAACCCCGCTGCTGTGCTCAACAATGAACAAGATCCGCGATGTCGGTAGACCGAAATAAATGGTTCGTTCATGCGAGTTTTATTTCGACGGCGGGTCTCGCTTTCCATTTTTATTGATGCGCGGTCATACACACCGGAGCACTGAAGCACTCCTACGAACACTTTGCTATATTCTTCCCACTTTTCCTCTGGTCTGTGCCGTTCTAAGTCACTCTGCACCGCGCGTTTGTGCACGATGCGACGCTGCGTTGCGTGGGGCGTCCGTTACGGAGCGCGTCCGTTGCGGACGCAGCTTTAGGCCCCGACTTCATTTTTATGGATGAGAAAGCCCCACCGCATCCAAACGGGCTGGTGGAGTAGTCTTGGAACGAAGGGGTATTCGGCGAATACACTTGTCACTCCAGTCCACCGACTTAAATCTCTTGGAGCACGTGTGTGATGCATTGGGGAGACGTATTGCAGGACGTGGACGTGCACCAACGACCGTGCAGTAATTGCCAAACGTGTGCGCCCTACCACAACAAGTCCTTATCAACCGATTGGCACTGCTGAACATGCACTACTTTCCGTGCTAACCATACACTGTATTACGAACCACGTACCGCCCTGTGTAATATCCAGGAAACCATCATTAACCTTGGCGACTTCAGTGTAATTACTGTCTGTTATTAAAAGTGCTCATTCTATTCACCTCACTGCGTATCTCTTTCAGTTACTTCCTGTACAATACTATAGCAGTTCCTTCTACGTGTGGTCCAAGTTTCACCAAGCTATGTTACTTGGCAGTGACACTACGTGCGAAAGCTACTTTTGTCGTTAATTTTTGCACACCAGTGTACCTACAGATGATGTAATGGATTGCTTCGGACGCTCCGTGAACATGTTCGCAGATGTTGCTGGTTTCTGCACGAAGTTTTCAAGGCTAGAAGACTGTACTGATGTTGCGAAAGAGTTGCAGACAATCTATGTCTGGTGCAGGGAATATCGGTTGACACTGAGTCAATTAATGTATCGTATTGCTCATAAAAAGGAGAGAGATCCATTGCTATTCGACTATACACTGGGTGACAAACTTCCTAAAAAGTAACAACTATAAGATAGGAGTAACCGTGCGGAGCGATCTTCAGGAGAACGACCACATAAAACTAATTCTAAGGAAGCCAAATGCCGAGCTGACTTTCATTGGAAATTGAAAAAGGGTTTTACCAGGGTCAAGGTAAGGACCCGCGAAAGGGATGTAGTGTGGAAGGCGAACCCAAGGGTAACGCAACAACAACATCATTCGTTGTTAAAAGTTTTTAATAGCACATTTATTTAACAATTGGCAGGCTTAATTTCATATAGCAACCACTACTAACTGCAACTATATATTATAATGAAACCGTGAGAAGAATTTTTTTCAGTTCTCAGTTAGCGTGAAGATTGTCAGGTACATTTAAAGTAATGATCTCTTGAGAAAAAGGTGAAGATAATGAACTCCTTAAAGAAGGTAAAAATAACTTTAGCACTTCCCAAGAAAATATTCAGAACAATAGTATTTTAAGTAAGATGTTTGCTTTACATATTTAGCAGTTTTTAAGGCAGCCATCATCTTGAACTACGAACAACTCCCTGAATTCGTGTCAAGACTTAAGACTAAAAATAATGACGTCAAGAAAATGACTGATTAAATTTTTAACATCAAGTAAACCAACACACAAAGACCGTTAGTCACTTCACTTCAGACACAATCTTTTCTCACGACACACAACTGGCTAAAATCGTAAAGCGAACATCCAGTAACTGGGTAGTAATAATTTACTTAAAGAATTTCGCACATTCGCATAGAATGTAATAAAATACTGCTAGCCAAATACTTATATACAAGTGAGTTGTAGAGTGACCAGCAAATTAAGAGAGTCTCTTTAATTCAAAACATGGCTCTGAGCACTATGGGAGTTAACATCTGAGATCACCAGTCCCCTAGGCTTAGACCTACTTAAACCTAACTAACTTAAGGACATCACACACATGCATGCCCGAGGCAGGATTCGAACCTGCGACCGTAGGATGAGTTTTATGAGCAGGTTGATGGTGTGGCCATGGGTAACCCATTGAGTCCTACGATCGCCAATTATTATAAGGAAAAATTCGAACAATCAGTTCTGGAAAAAGCGAATAATAAACTATGTTATGGTATCGATGCATGAATGATACATTTGTGGTTTGGTCACATGGCAAAAGAGCTTTAGAGGAATACTTTTGTTATTTAAATGGTATAAATCCTAAAATCCAGTTTACAATGGAAATGGACAAACACAATGCAATGTCCCTTTTGGATGTCTTCGTTATGAGACAGACTGATGGCAGCATGAAACTTAAAGCCTTTCAGAAGGTTACACATACTGACAGATACTTACATAAGGATTCCAATCATTATCCACAACAGAAAAGAGGTGTAATTAAATGTCTAGTGAACAGAGCTAAAAGGATTTGTGGACTGGAATACCTGGACGCCGAGTTAAAACATCTAAAGCAGGCTTTTGAGAAGAATGGGTACTCTAGTAAGCAAATAAATAGAGTTTTGCGACCGAATAACAGGAGGCCTAAGGGCAACGATAGGACACAGCAATGGAAGATCACGGTATCTCTACACTTCATCAAAAAAGTAACTGTACAAATCGGCAAGATTTTAAGGAAACATAATGTTCGATTGATTTTCAGACCAACTAAGAAAATAGGCCAAGCACGTCGTTCCGTTGAGGATAAACGTCCGCCTCTGTCTGCAAGTGGTGTATACAAGATTCCGTGTACATGTGGTAGGGTCTACATTGGAACTACAAAGAGAATTGTGAATACACGGTTGAAGGAAAATACAAGTCTTTGCCGACTAGGGAAAACACACAAGTCAGCTGTGGCAGAACATGCTCTACAGTCGGGTGATCACGTAGTGAAATTTTTGGAAACTGTAGTTTTATGTACTATGAAGAACTATTATCTACAGCCATATAGAGAAGCCATCGAAATATATAAACATGGGGATAATTTTAACAGAAAAGAAGAAGCAATGAAACTCAGCGATATATGGACTATGGCGCTACAGAATCGATGAGAAGTTTTTGTCTTTGACGTACTATGATCCATAGTTATATTTTATCCTTGACAAGGTTTATCTTTGCTATCACGTGTAATCCAGACCACGCCCACTTTTCACGGTATTTAGGCCATTCGTCGATGTCCGACTCATTAGTCAGCAAGACTCAGCACCACCCGGAGCACCTCCGAAGATGTCCAAAGTAGCTTTGGACGAAACATCTGGGATAGAAGAGTTCCATGGACCATGACCATACAACATCGGAAGAATTCTCTGCAGCTGTGACACAGATTATTCTCCAACTTTAAGGAGAGCAATTAACTGTACTTAGTCAACAAACGGAGCGATAGTTAGCTATACTTAAAAATTCGAGTAGGATTCCTCTATGAACTGTTTGTTGCGTTGATTAGGATTTGGAAAACTTCAATGAAATTCGAAATTGATACTGCTGCAATGTGAATTATTACCAGAATTTAGTGATTCGTCGAGTGAGTGTGGACTTTCATTTAACGTTGTTGTTCCCGATTCCTCTGTATTATATGTAGAGAATTAGAACGTTATACTTCAATGTTAGTGAGCCGAACTGTGGACTTGTACACTGAAGATTATAGGCAGCGCAGTTTCCTGCACTTTCTGGTTGTCTGGAAAAATCACTATCAGACTCTTGTAAAAATCAGTGGTATTTAAAGATTACACAAGCTTTCAAACATTGAGTAAAATTAATTAAAACAAACGATTTTAAATTTTTACCCACCCCCGGCAACCAAATTGCTTGGGAAATGACTATGGCGGAATCTGGAGGACCAGGGATTTCAGATCGTGTCTGCCGGAAAATGATACTGAGGTACCGTATCTATGTTGAGCCTCGGTGGTTCACATTGAGCCTTACCTATAAGTAGGCTCGGACGCCAAGCAGTTGTTCTCAGTGAACAAAGTGTGTTGTGGCATTTTGCTTTCAGTGGCAAAACCATATGTTTCCGGACATGAGTTCCTATGCTAAACTTGGTCACCCCTACAAGTCCTCAAATTTGTGAAGCAAGTTTCGTTACATCCTGTATAAGAGACCACCAAGCAACAGCGATAGCATTCCTACATAAGAAAACAATGAAGCACAAAATGCGGTATGTTCTAATAGTACTATTGGTGAGGATGAATATCATCCCCCTTCCTCCCCTCTGACATACTAAGCGCGCTATTCTGTCGCGTTATCATCGGATAGTATAACTGTTGTCAGCGGCTAATAGCTATGTTACGATGGTTGTCTTCACGCTTTTTTCGGTTGGAGCGCAAATCTGCCCATCACAGAAATTATAAAGTAAACAGAATGTTTCAATCTGTAAACACTACGATATTAGAACTTGAAAGAGTTCAACATCGCTGTATTAACTCTTCAAAGGAAATACTAATTACTTTTGACCAGTGCTGTCACATACTTCAGAAAATGTATACGATCGATCGTTTTTTATAATGAGTTGGAAAGCTCTCTGCTTTTGTCATTTCGGGCAAAGTCAGAACAATATTTTTCGTTACACTGCAGTAACTAACTAGCTCGATTTCTAAATCTGGTGTTCTTAGATTGCTTTGTCACAATTTTCATCTTTTCTGTTCTAATAAGTGTTTAGTTCTCCCTAAATTTTTCTACTTTTTCTTTAGAATATCTGGTCTCGATTTTCTAATCGTTTGTTAGCTTTGATGGTTGAAGAATTGATGTGGACTGCGTCTCCCTTTTATTTTTATCATTTGGCAGCTCACAGAGCCATTTGTTAAAAAAAGAGAGTAAAGTGATAAAATTGAAGCTCTAATATCTCTAATATATGGAAGATGGTAACATCACCGATAAGCAGTGTTAGGTCTAATTTAATTGAAATGAAACATACACATCATTAGGTCACACACCCAAACAACGGAAGTTTAAAAAAGATGTGCTTCTTGCAGAACTTGTTACTACGACGTTCCATTTAGTGCCCTTTCAAATGGTTTTACAGTAGAAGATTGGGTTCTAGATACAGCTGCGTCTATATACATTCACCGAAAGGCACCGTACGATACCACAACTAGTCATTTCCTTTCCTGTTCCACTTGCAGATAAAATATGGGAAAACGGCTATCTATATGCCCCCGAAGGGGGCCCAATTTCTCGTATCTTATCTTCGATGTCCCTAAGTAAAATGTATGTTGGCGGCAGTAGGATCGTTCTGCACTCAGCTTCAAATGCTGGTTCTCCAAACTTTCTCAGTATTTTTCTTCGAAATGAATGTCTTCTGGCCGCCAGGGATACCCACATGAGCTCCCGATGCATATCCACAACACTTGAATGCTGCTAGAACCCACCGGCAACAAATCCAACAGCTCTCTTCTGAACTACTTCGGTGTCTTCTTTCCATCCGACCAGGTGCTGATCCCAAACATTCGAGCAGAACAGAAGAATAGGTCGCTCCAGCGTCCTGTATGCAGTACCGTTTACAGTATCCTGCGGTACCCTCCCAATAAATCGAAGTCGACTATCCCCCTTCCCTACCACGATCCTCATATGCTCGTTCCATTTCACATCGCTTCGCAATGTTACAAAAAATGGTTCAAATGGCTCTAAGCACTATGAGACTTAACATCTGAGGTCATCAGTGCTCTAGACTTAGAACTACGTAAACCTAACTAACCCATTGACATCACACACATCCATGCCCGACGCAGGATTCGAACCTGCGACCATAGCAGCAGCGCAGTTCCGGACTGAAGAGCATAGAACCGCTCGGCCACTGCGGCCGAGCAACGTTACAGTCAGATAGGTTAGCGACTTGACTGTATCAAACAGGACACTGTTAACAAATGACACTTACCTAACATTTTCCCAGTAGGAACGGAAGTAAAATAATGAAAAATACGGTCAGACTAACTTACAACTCGATTATCAACTTGTCTACAGCTGATAATAAGCTATGCGTTAACGCCATGTGTAATGGAACCCAAGCCACAAAAACGTCATCATGAAGTTAGCGTGCATATTGTCTTCATAATATGTGCTGGCGATATTATGCAAAAGTTTGACATTTGGGGCACACCCAATTGTTCTAGTTCATTCCGGCAAAAGCGTTTCATATACGCATAACTTCGGTCTCTCATTTGTTCCAGTCGACATACGTAATCATACAGCTGTTATTGGACTACACGATATTCGTGTTAACTAAAACCTTCAGTCTCGTTTATGACAGATAATGGACTTCTATTAACGACCTCTTGCAGCTTTTGCTACAGTTGTACTTTATCACGTTTAACATCTCTGTCATTGCTGCCGGTTAGTCCAGATAAGCTTTCAGAGGGCCAGGCTATGTAATTTTGCTATTAGCGCTAATGTACCGCTGTAGTGAGGACAACGGGGTCGCCCTGCTGCTGGAAAGGCAGGTCACCTAACGGCTGGCGACGCACGTAATTCACGCTTTATCGAATCAACGAGACTAATAAAATTTGGTTGCCGCTCAGTCCCAAAATGAAGATTGAGTCGCTAAGTTCGGAAATGATGACACGTCTTTAGTGTCTGCACTCAACGATAATCACACGTACTCTGTAGCGCAACACTGTCGTTGCGAGTTGCGAGTGTTAATTCATACAGTTTGTCGAGTTGTTCAATACTATGAGGATACGTCTCTTGTAGAAAAGTTTTCAGTTTATGCTCTCGTTAAATTTGCGTAACGTAGACGGTAGCGTACTATTTTTCACAATGTGAAGAGTAATGTAGGATGATTATCACGAAACAGATGTAAAGATGTTTTCAGTAAGCAAGCAGCAAGACATTACTGTAATGTACCTCTAGTACCATTTAAAATCAGCACTACTTCGTTTTCAGTCACGATTTTCTGTTACATGCTGTATGCAAGCCCGTGACATTTCTGAATACGAGTGGGTTTATACAGGGTGAACTAGAAGTCCACCTACGAACTTTAAGATGGTAATATGGACCAATACCAGAAAATAAGGTTGGTAAACATGGTTTGTGAAATGTATACGTTAATAGTTACAAGCAATTGTTCAGTAGAAGAACAAGATGGGAAGATGAACAAATGCTCATAATTCTCAATGTTGCACATTAGTGACCATGTCTGATGCACTGTGTTTTTGTCCATACAAAGAGGTGTCAGTAGAAGAGCTATTTTTTCACAGCAGCGAAGATGAAGCTCTTGATGCATGCATTTTTACAGCCTGTGTTTACTAGAATTTTTTCCTTCGTTTGGTCCGTACTACATCCCCTGAAAGTTAGTCGGTGGAGTAATGGTTCACAACGTAAAAGTCCTCCCATTTACTAAAATCAGAAAAAATTGAAGGGAATAGCTTCAAGAAATTAGTGTTTAGTCTTGGGTTGGTGTCTCGAGCTATACTGCTCTAGGCTTGAGCTAAAGCTGGTAGTTCAGCTCGATGAATAACGAATCTTTGGGTCTGTGAAAGCAGTGTAGGTAAGCAGACTACTTACTACTTTGTGGAAACAGTTTAGAACAGAACCAGTTTTTTGTTAGCCTGAAGATAAATCTATCCTCTGTGTAAGATTCACTGCAGTGTTGTTGAAAGGAAAGCAAATGCAGGACTCGCAGGAGGAAACCGACTGTAGGATGAAGTAGTGCCTCAGTTTCGCGGCATTTGAAAAAAAAACCAGTAATAGCAGTTGTATCAGAATGCAATGAAAATAAACTACTCTTAGGATTAACAAACAAATTTTTTGCAATAGAGACGATCAGTAAAAACACATGCCGCACAACTACTACAAAAAAAAGAAGAAAGTATAAGGCTTCGAAACATGCCAAAACTAAGAGATTATAGATAGTAGCTACACGAACTGTGTCAGAGCTTGAGAATTGTATCAGCAGAAGTTATAAAATTATTGGAAGTGGACTCAGGATGTACAAGGGTTATTAGAGAAGTATGGGAGGCAATATCGCGGACAGGATGAAGGGTAATAACAAATGTCTGGTGACGTTGGGAAAGACAGGTCTGAGGTGGGGATGAATGATAGTTGGAGAATTAAGAACTCTAAGGAAGGGAGGAAACACAGCAGCCAAAGGAGTGGGGACTCAGCAAGCGCTAGCATTAGATGGGGAACAACACAAGATGAATACAAATGGAAGAATGAGACACCATCAACAAACACTTAAGAGATTTACTCCACACGTGGTCACCAGTGGATGGGTTCAAATGGCTCTGAGCACTATGGAACATAACTTCTGAGGTCATCAGTCCCCTAGAACTTAGAACTGCTGAAACGTCCCCTTAGAAAAATTATACATGACTGTGCTTAAACTGACACACAATATTTTTTTTAGCGCAACGCAATCTGACTTTCAATAATCCCTACAAGAGAATGGTCCTGACTAAATCAACCTACACGTTTCACAAATCACTTACCTCAGAAAAATCTTCGTTACTCGAACTACTGCAATACAGCGAGCGCCACTACTGCCAGCTACATAAAAGATTCAAACTACTGAAGGCACTAACTACTGAAAGGCATAGTTAGCAAAAGAAAGATTTTGATAGAGAACAAACAATGTATTTACCTTAATAGTGTTGAAAAGTCATAATATCAGTCCATGATATTCAGTATTACAAATTTACTCTTTCTGATGGACACACGTCTAGATCGTCCGCTCTCAAAATTCCACCATCTCTCTCCCCACATCCACCACCGGTGGCGGCTCACCTGCAACTGCGCAACGCTACGCGCTGTTAACAGCCAACTGCCCACCACTACAATAGCGACTATTGCAACAATGCCGACCAGCTTCAGACTGCACACAGCACAGTCAGTGATTTTCATATAGAGCGCTACGTGGCGTTACCAATAAAAAAACCTAAACAGCCTACTTACACTACTTAAACCTAACTAACCTAAAAAAGTCACAAACATCCATGCCCGAGGCAGGATTCGAACCTGCGACCGTAGCGGTCGCGCGGTTCCAGACTGTAAGGCCTAGAACCGCTCGGCCACGCCAGCTAGCTCACCAGTGGAGAACACACGAGTACACTGAGGATTTTATAAAAAGTGCGGGAGGGAAGATATATCCATGAAGAGACTATCAGTGGTTCTGTAGAAATTGAAAAAAAAAAAAAAAAAAGGTGGAGACACTGTGAGAGAGGGATGCTCGACCACAAATGCAGGTGCTAGCGATACCTGCAGACTGCGTTATTGTATTTAACTACGAACAGACCGGTGCAATGTCCTTAGTACGGTTTAAATGTCATTCGTGGGCAGAACAGTATTGTATGTAGTTGAGAGTGCATTCTGTTGGAATTAAGTGAATTGAACATTGATACAATCACTTTTGAAGGGACCTTGCTCCAAAATCCTAAGATTTCAGGAACTAAGAAAAATGTTCTGCGAGTGAGTATGTGGAATGTAACACAATGGGGTTTCCAATGTTTAAAGAATAGATAAGAATTGATATTTCGCCACTACTGCAGTTGCTAAGTTTTTCAAGCTCATTAAAAAAAATACAAAATATTGGAGTAAGGTCCTTTTCTTGCGGAACAAATTATTTGTATGGTCAAATTACCTTTTTAATAGTGTTTTAAGGTGTTCCTTTTTCACCAATATATTTTCACAGTATTGTAAGTCTCATCACAGCACATGCAAATGGTTTCCAGATCATCATCATCACCAGTCCACTTGATCAAACTTTCACAGAAATACCTATATTCACAGGAAATATAATCAAGTAAATTTTGTAAGACTTGAGTTTTGTTCCTATTGATAGCCAATGGTCGTGCGAAAGGCTTACCAAAATCAAAAACCATAGACTCTTGCGGAAATAAAAGCGACTTGGTACTTTCACTTCGTCCCAACTCAATATTTGACGCCATCTCATAACACTGTTCAGAAATAACAACAGTTGCACTATAAAAAGCGAAACCTAATGCACAGTGAATTTTCTTTTTTTTTTTTTTTTTGAGACATCAGTGTTCTGACTGGTTTGATGCGGCCCACCAAGGATTCCTCTCCTCCTTTTCATGTCGGAGTAGCACTTGCAACTTACGCCCTTTGTTGTTTGCTGGATGTAGTACACTCTCTGTCTTCCTCTACAGCTTTTTCCTTCTACATCTCGCTCTAGTACAATAATAGTGATTTCCTGACGTCTTAAGAGATGTCTTACCTTCCTGTCCCTTCTCCTTGTCAGTGTTTTCCAAATATTTCTTTCCCCTCCGATTCCGCTCAGAACGTCCTCATTCCTTACCTTATCAGTCAACCTAATTTTCAACATTCGTCTGCAGCACCACATCTCAGACACTTCTATTCTCTCCTGTTCCTGTTTTCCCACAGTGCACGTTTCACTACCATACAATGCTATTCTCCAAAGGTAAATTCTCAGGTATTTCTTCCGCAAATTAAGGCCAATATTTGATGCAAGTAGAGTTATCTTGATCAGGAATGCCCCCTTTGCCAGTGCTACTCTGCTTTTAATGTCCTCCTTGCTCCCTCCGTCATTCGTTATGTTGCTGTCTAGGTATCAGAATTCATTAACTATATCTACTTCGTGACCATCAAGTGATGTTAAGTTTCTCGCTGTTCACATTTCTGCTACTTCTCATTACTTTCGTCCTTCTTGGATTTACTGTCAAGCAATATTCTTTACTCATTAGACCGTTCACTTCATTCAGCAGATCATGTAATTCTTCTTCACTTTCACTCAGGATAGCAATGTCTTCAGCCAATCTATCATTGTTATCTTTTCACACTGAATTTTAATTCCAATCCTGAATCTTTCTTTTACTTCCATCATTTCTTCTTCGATTTACAGATTGAACAGTAAGGGGGAAAGAATACATCCCTGTCTTACACCCTTTTTAACCTGAGCACATCGTTCTCGATCGTCCACTCTTATCATTCCCCCTTGGTTCTTGTACATACCGTATATTACCCGTCTCTTCCTACAGCTTACCCCTATTTTTCTCAGAATGTCGAACATCTTGCACCATTTTCCGTTGTCGAACAGATCCTATTAACGTGTCTTGAATTTCTTGTCTTGCTTCCATTATCAACCGCAACGTGAGAATTGCCTCTCTGGTACCTTTACCTCCCCTAAAACCAAACTGATCATCATATAACATATCGTCAATTTTCTTTTGCATTCTTCTGTATATTACGCTCCTGGAAATGGAAAAAAGAACACATTGACACCGGTGTGTCAGACCCACCATACTTGCTCCGGACACTGCGAGAGGGCTGTACAAGCAATGATCACACGCACGGCACAGCGGACACACCAGGAACCGCGGTGTTGGCCGTCGAATGGCGCTAGCTGCGCAGCATTTGTGCACCGCCGCCGTCAGTGTCAGCCAGTTTGCCGTGGCATACGGAGCTCCATCGCAGTCTTTAACACTGGTAGCATGCCGCGACAGCGTGGACGTGAACCGTATGTGCAGTTGATGGACTTTGAGCGAGGGCGTATAGTGGGCATGCGGGAGGCCGGGTGGACGTACCGCCGAATTGCTCAACACGTGGGGCGTGAGGTCTCCACAGTACATCGATGTTGTCGCCGGTGGTCGGCGGAAGGTGCACGTGTCCGTCGACCTGCGACCGGACCGCAGCGACGCACGGATGCACGCCAAGACCGTAGGATCCTACGCAGTGCCGTAGGGGACCGCACCGCCACTTCCCAGCAAATTAGGGACACTGTTGCTCCTGGGGTATCGGCGAGGACCATTCGCAACCGTCTCCATGAAGCTGGGCTACGGTCCCGCACACCGTTAGGCCGTCTTCCGCTCACGCCCCAACATCGTGCAGCCCGCCTCCAGTGGTGTCGCGACAGGCGTGAATGGAGGGACGAATGGAGACGTGTCGTCTTCAGCGATGAGAGTCGCTTCTGCCTTGGTGCCAATGATGGTCGTATGCGTGTTTGGCGCCGTGCAGGTGAGCGCCACAATCAGGACTGCATACGACCGAGGCACACAGGGCCAACACCCGGCATCATGGTGTGGGGAGCGATCTTCTACACTGGCCGTACACCACTGGTGATCGTCGTGGGGACACTGAATAGTGCACGGTACATCCAAACCGTCATCGAACCCATCGTTCTACCATTCCTAGACCGGCAAGGGAACTTGCTGTTCCAACAGGACAATGCACGTCCGCATGTATCCCGTGCCACCCAACGTGCTCTAGAAGGTGTAAGTCAACTACCCTGGCCAGCAAGATCTCCGGATCTGTCCCCCATTGAGCATGTTTGGGACTGGATGAAGCGTCGTCTCACGCGGTCTGCACGTCCAGCACGAACGCTGGTCCAACTGAGGCGCCAGGTGGAAATGGCATGGCAAGCCGTTCCACAGGACTACATCCAGCATCTCTACGATCGTCTCCATGGGAGAATAGCAGCCTGAATTGCTGCGAAAGGTGGATATACACTGTACTAGTGCCGACATTGTGCATGCTCTGTTGCCTGTGTCTATGTGCCTGTGGTGCTGTCAGTGTGATCATGTGATGTATCTGACCCCAGGAATGTGTCAATAAAGTTTCCCCTTCCTGGGACAATGAATTCACGGTGTTCTTATTTCAATTTCCAGGAGTGTATTTTGTTAGCAACTTGGATGCATTAGCTGCTATGCTGACTGTGCGATAATTCTCGCATTTGTCAGCTCTTGCAATCTTGGGAATTGTGTTTATGATATTTTTTTCGAAAGTCAGATTATATGTCGCCAGATTCATACATTCTACACACCAACTTGAATAGTCTGTTTGTTGTCACTTCCTGGAATGTATTAAAAATTCTGATGGACTGTTACCTATGACTTCTGCCTTATTTCATCCTAAGTCCTCCAAAGCTCTCTTAAATTCTGATTCTAATACTGGATCTCTTATCTCTTCTAAAAATACTCCTGTTTCTTCTTCTATCACATTAGACAAATATTCCCCCTAATTGAGGCCTTCTCTGTACTCTTTTCAGCTATCCGCATTTAACAGTGGAATTCCCATTGCACTCTTAATCTTAGCACCCCTGCTCTTAATTTCACCGAAGGTTGTTTTACTATATGCTGATTCAGTCCTTCCGACAATTATTTCTTCTTCTATTTCTTTATATTTTTCATGCAGCCATTTCGTCATAGCTCCCTCAACTTCCTACTTATTTCTTTCCCCGCGATTTGTATTTCTGTATTACTGAATTTCTTTGACCATTATTGTCCAGGGTGATCATAATTAAAGTCAAAAATTCAAAACGCAGTAGAAATAACACCGCTGGTCACAATGACGTCAAATTGCAACGGAATATTGTCGGAGAAGGGGCAAAACGTATGGCAGAAAAAAAATAGTGCGAAAATTGATCAATTGGTGGCACTGTATATGTCAGGATACATAAATCAAAACGCCTGTCATGCTCACTATCTATTGAAGTTGGTATAAACACGCTGGCTACACGGCTTTTCCTCCTTTCGCGTCTGCGACGTTCGCCATGACTGACTCAATGCAGGATCGCACTCTGCTTGTAAAACTGTATTACAAGAATGATGACTGTGCACACGTCGCTCTGCAAGAAGTTGCAGACACTGAAGGGTTTGGAAAAAGGCGTTGATTGATACGACGACTGCCGTGACCTGGAGGAAATGATTCGGAAATTCGAAAAGACGCGTTCGTTTGGTGTACAACATGGTGGAAGGAGGAAACGAATTGATTTGACGTCAGTAGAAGCACTGGCCACAGCAATTCAGGAAGCTACGAGCGGAGATGTGCAAACGTGTAGTGCACGAAGAATTGCCCGAACATTGGACATACCCGTGAGCACGGTGCGTAAAATCCTATGAAACATCGTTCTTTGCTATCCATTGAAAATTACCCATGTGCACGAGTTGCTTCCTGACGACCTGCCAGCAAGAGAGACCTTTCATTTAGAAATTCTCTCTCGCATGGAAGTGGACAATAACTGTCCGTGGAAGATTTTGTGGACAGACAAAGCCCACTTCCATCTGATAGGATATGTCAATACACAGAATTCTCGAATATGGACATCGGAAAATCCAAACGCAAATCAACCAGTACCACGTCATCCAGAAAAGATCACTGTGTGGTGCGGGTTTGCGGCATCATTTATCATAGGACCATATTTTTTCGAAGAGAGAGGTGCTTCCGGTCCTGTTACCTGTATCATCACTGGTAAGCGCTATGAATGTCTTTTGAGCAACCACGTCATTCCAGTTCTCCAACAGTGTGGATGTGAATGGGATCTTTTTTATGCAGGATGGAGCACCTCCTCACATTGCAAATCCAGTTAAGCAGCTGCTGAAGCTCCATTTCGGGAATGTTAGAACTATCAGCTGCCATTTCCCTATAGTCCCGATTACCTGATCTTAATCTGTGTGACTTCTGCTGTGGGGCTATCTGAAAGATGTTCTGTTCAGTGTTCCGATTGTAAACTTAGCTTGAAGGCACACATTGTACAGCAAATTCTGAGCATTACCCCGGAAACACTTCGATCAGTTGCAGTTTCTCGATTTCAACTTGTTGTAGAAAACGGAAGGCAGCATACTGAACACGTTTTGCACCATTCATACGGAAATTAATAATGAGAATTGATTTTGATTGATGCCTTTTATGCGGTTTTGGCTTCAGGATAATTAAAAACCGTTCTGATTGATGCTTTTTATGCGGGTTTTTGCCTCAGAACAATTAAAAACCGATTTTATTTGCTTTTTATGCGGTTTTTGGCCTCAGGGCAATTACAAACCGATGTGAGTGATGCATTTTATGCGGTTTTTGGCCTCAGGACAACTAAAACCGATTTTTGCCATCCAATGTGATATGACCTTGCAGTGGTGGATGGGCTTAGGTAACTAACAGTGTCACACCTGTACTCCCATGCACACTGGGTAGTACAGATTGTTTAATGCAAACGTACACCTTAAGCATTGTTGCATGCTTCATTTGTCATTTGTAGTCGACCACTATTGCATTGTGATGCTTACAGCGCCATTTAGTGCTACATCTTGCAACTATTTACTTTTCTTCTGCCATACTGCAATGAGCTGTCGTCTGCTAGGCCACTCTCTTCCGCTGAAATTACTATGAAACTAATTACACCTTTGCTGAATTTTCCGGCAGAAACTTTCTTTACGTTTCTTGTTAGGCGAGAGATCATGTATTCATCCCTTGTCTTTGAATGTGGTGATATACACGTGCATGGTTGGAGCAGTGTGCATATTATAATGCCCTCTCAGTTCTCACAAGAACAATTAACTAATTGGCTGGTTCGTTTCTCCACAGTTGAAGCTAAACTATGCTACAGCTAATTCCTAGCTGGATATCAGCCGCTGTGAAAGCAGTGTTCACACAAATTACTCCTCTGCGTCGTACAGAGCGTTAAGCGCTCCATTGTGCACTTGACACCAGTTCAGAGAAGAGTCCTCAAAATATCCCATCTTGTCTTACTCATAGCCAAACTGTCTTTCATTCACGTCACGACTTTATTCGACCAATATGAGCGTTCCTCTTATTTTGTGGAAACTCTCTCTACCAATCCCAAGGTCCTTACCATTAAATTGTATCGAAACTTTGGCTCTTTTCTCTTTACTAGCACGTTTCCGCCAATCAAACGTTTTGTGAGTATTCCAGACTTGTAAATGCGTGCATTGACTCTCACGAAAATGCGTCACTCGTTTTGTTCGTATCCCTTTGGAATTTCGAAACACAGTTTTTAAAAGCTTTCTTTTCCTGTCCTCCCTGAGATGGGCCATTACACTCGCTCTCCCCATCTGAGTCATCTGGTCAGTCGTTGGTCTTCTGGCTGGGACTACCCTTTAAGTGGTTTCCGTGGTACCCCCTGTAGCGTGGTCTTGCTTCTGCTCACCCCTCTCAAATTCCAAACTAAAACGTCTCTCGGTGTTTGTTGCACCTTCTGCTCATAGACATGCATTATACAGGGTGTTACAAAAAGGTACGGCCAAACTTTCAGGAAACATCCCTCACACACAAATAAATAAAAGATTTTATGTGGACATGTGCCTGGATACGCATAATTTCCATGTTAGAGCTCATTTTAGTTTCGTCAGTATGTACTGTACTTCCTCGATTCACTGCCAGTTGGCCCAATTGAAGGAAGGTAATGTTGACTTCGGTGCTTGTGTTGACATGCGACTCATTGCTCTATAGTACTAGCATCAAGCACATCAGTACGTAGCATCAACAGGTCAGTGTTCATCACGAACGTGGTTTTGCAGTCAGTGCAATGTTTACAAATGCGGAGTTAGCAGATGCCCATTTGATTTATGGATTAGCACGGGGCAATAGTCGTGGCGCGGTACGTTTGTATCGAGACAGATTTCCAGAACGAAGGTGTCCCGACAGGAAGACGTTCGTCGCAACTGATCGGCGTCTTAGGGAGCACGGAACATTCCAGCCTATGACTCGCGACTGGGGAAGACCTAGAACGACGAGGACACCTGCAATGGACGAGGCAATTCTTCGTGCAGTTGACGATAACCCTAATGTCAGCGTCAGAGAAGTTACTGCTGTACAATGTAACGTTGACCACGTCACTGTATGGAGAGTGCTACGGGAGAACCAGTTGGTTCCGTACCACGTACAGCGTGTGCAGGCACTATCAGTAGCTGATTGGCCTCCACGGGTACACTTCTGCGAATGGTTCATCCAACAATGTGTCAATCCTCATTTCAGTGCAAATTTCTCTTTACGGATGAGGCTTCATTCCAACGTGATCAAATTGTAAATTTTCACAATCAACACGTGTGGGCTAACGAGAATCCACACGCAGTTGTGCAATCACGTCATCAACACAGATTTTCTGTGAACGTTTGGGCAGGCATTGTTGGTGATGTCTTGATTGGGCCACATGCTGTTCCACCTACGCTCAATGGAGCACGTTATCATGATTTCATGCGGAATACTCTACCTGTGCTGCTAGAACATGTGCCTTTACAGGTACGACACAACATGTGGTTCATGCACGATGGAGCTCCTGCACATTTCAGTCGAAGTGTTCGTACGCCTCTCAACAACAGATTCGGTGGCCGATGGATTGGTAGAGGCGGACCAATTCCATGGCCTCCACGCTCTCCTGACCTCAACCCTTCTTGACTTTCATTTATGGGGGCATTTGAAAGCTCTTGTCCCCGGAACCCCGCTACGAAATGTAGAGACTTCGTGCTCGTATTGTGACGGCTGTGATACAATACGCCATTCTCCAGGGCTGCAACAGCGCATCAGGGACTCCATGCGACTGGGGGTGGATGCATGTATCCTCGCTAACGGAGGACATTTTGAACAATTCCTGTAACAAAGTGTTTGAAGTCACGCTGGCACGTTCTGTTGCTGTGTGTTTCCATTCCATGATTTGTGATTTGAAGAGAAGTAATAAAATGAACTCTAACATGGAAAGTAAGCGTTTCCGGACGCATGTCCACATAACATATTTTCTTTCTTTGTGTGTGAGGAATGTTTCCTGAAAGTTTGGCCGTACCTTTTTGTAACACCCTGTATAGGAACAGTTTGTTAATTACCATTGATTGAGTGTCATCCCTATTTTCCATTACATACTCACTGTTGAGCCAACTGCAGCTCAAATTGCTGTTGCAGATCGGGTACGACGGGGCACAGCCATACGCCGAACACGATGGCCTTTCGTCCTGGTAGTGCCACGTGGCCTTCCTTAGCCCAGTCTTCTTGCCATCGTACAATGTCGTGCCAGCTAAATCTCTGTCAAGTCTACAGCGTCGCAGAAGAAACACCCAGGTTCTTCTGCCCAGTTACACGACCGTTCAAATGCAGTGAAATGTGATAATGCGGTCTTCGTTGCCTTAAAGACATTCTTGACTAACATCAAATCGCCATGTTCTATGTAATTAACGCTCCACTCTTATGCGACTGGCGCTAAATTTAAACTGACGCCCTCTTTCACATGTAGAAACACGCCTACCAACTTTCGTTTATGTCACACAACTCCTTCTTGGTACTGCGATTTTTTTCCGTCAGTGTAATTCCATTTTGTGTATATAATCGCTATCAGAACAATTTAGATTTTATTGCATCACAGAAACCTCCATTCAACCCTTATTGTTAATTTTGAGAACATGAATTAGGACTTAGTAGTAAACAGTTACGTAAAACGTTTACTCAACTGCAGCTTCATTTAGAATTGCATCTCCGTCTTTAAAAGGCTCAGTGAAAATGACGAGAAATGTTTCTGCTTTATGAATGGCAAAATGCTGTACTGAGGGTGAAGAGAGATGATTCGAGACGACAGAGATTTTTTACTCTGGCTGAAATTCTGGATACAAGAAGATAGCTTTGAAATTAGGAGGCTTTTAATAAAACAAACCAACACTTTTATAAAAATACTGAACAAGCGAAAATGAAATTACGGTTCCGTGCACTTGTTGAAAAATGTTTACCTAACAAACTTTTCTTTTGCACCGAAACCAATGCAATTTCAACGTGCTTCAAAGGGCGCCTGAGGCAAATATTTATTAACAGTTACAGGGATCGAGTTACCTTACCCTTATACACTACCTGATCTTAATTTCACATGTCAAATACGAAATATGTACTTTAAGCTGGTGGAATTTTGGGATTTGCTGTTCCATACGTTGTTACGTATATGATAAAACGTGTTCTTTCCGGTAATTTCAAATGAACATTTTACTCAGCCGGTCTGCGTTACCTTGTTTGTTAACCTTAAATACTTGCCGCAGAGTCACGCTGCAAACAACAGCACATATTTCCTCCGTCTGAATGCTTCTTTCCTGTTATACAGGCTGCGAACAATAAGCAATCCCTTTCTCAGTTCCTCACTTTGTGTGTATTATCTGGATACAATTCTTTTACGTTAAGGGGCTCCGGAACGCCCTATGCTTGCAATGTTAAAATAACGCTCATAAATTACATCTTTCGTCACAAAGTATTTGAGGTAGGAAGTTGAACTTTTTACAGATTATTTATTGGAATGTGGGCTACAACTTAACACAGCGATTTTACAAAATTTTAGTTCAGTTATTAAAGATGATTTTTTTCAATTGTAATGAAAATTCACAACATTTTTTTGCAATTTTTTATTTATATATTCAAAAATATACAGTTTTTTGGAAAAAGGCTGTGTTAAATTATGCAGAAGGTACTGTGTAACATTTACTGAAAGTTTGAAACAAATATGTTTGGAAGATCCTTAGAAAACATGTAATTAGTATGAGAAAATAAAAGTTTTGGGAATCGAGCGACAAAGATTGTATTAACTTTTTAGTGCATTCCAGGTCCATAGGATGGATTATCTTCATCCTCTGCAAACTCCTCCTCCAGCTTCCTCTTGTTCCTCCTCCTGTTTCCTCTTGCTTGTATTTATATACTCTTTACAGCCCTGTCTGCAGCCCGAAAGCGTTCCTTGTCTCAAGCAAGCATCGCTCGTTGTTGTGTTCGTAGATTTTGCTACCATTTTCTTCAGTTGCAGTTACTGCAACACTGTTCCAAAAGGTGGTCATGTATGAACACTTATCACATTTCAGTTGTATTTCACTAGCAAGTCCTACGTGCTTTATTATGGAGAGTTCCAGACCAACTTCACTACAATGAATACATCTTACACAGTTTGAAAAAATTCCTTTGAGAACCGACATATCAAATATTTCATTCACATCCGATTCGCCCATAAAACATTCATAGTTTTCACTCATTGAACCAAGCTTCTTCTGTGAAGTATTTTCTTTCCCACTTTGACTGCTATGGGCAGGTGTACTTGAGAGGTTAGGTTCACTCACTTGGTTATCGTCTTTTTTGTTTACAGTAATAACACATACCTTCGGCTTTCCAGCATTTCTCCTTTTCTTAAAAGCCTTCAGAGGATTTCTAATAACTTTACTTCTACTCATTACTATACTTCAACAAAACAGAGACTCAAGAAACAGAATTAATTACGAATATTTTCGAGATAACGACAGAGTAAATAAACATGCAACAATCGACAATCACACCAGCGATATATATTGAACCATCACAGGTTAGCCACAACACATACTTTATCTCACATCACTAAAATGTACCTGATGAACACGGACGTTAATAATAACACCATTTGACAGCAGTTTAACAGCGCCACAGTGGGTCACGCCCATGTAGAACACATTTCAAAAAGAATTTAAAAGTAGTTGTAGTCTTCGGAATTGAATAAATTATATATCTATTAAAAGGTAATAGTCTGCAGATTCAGAAAACGCAAAAAAGTAAAAATTGAACTTTTCATGATTTTGAGCCTTTTCGGAGCCCCTTAATTGATATGCTTTTTTGTAAATATTTAACAATTAATACGATGCAGTAACAATTGTAGAGAACATTTAATGATGGAAGCATAAGGCAATCGGTCGGTGTGGACGATGTCTACGTGGTTCCGAAAGTCATTGGGTCGTGGGGGACACTCATCATTAGATCGGCTGCATTTTTGCCATAAAAACGAAGGAGGAAAGCATTAGGAAACGTGAAAACTGTTAGAGGATCTGCGTGACGTTTTAGACTCATAAACTGAAGAAAGAAATTTAATTCTGAAGAGGAACAAATTTAAGATATGTTTTAGTTTACTATGATATGAAGGTATCAGAGACCTATTGATGTGTATTAGAAAAGGAAGTATAATCAAAGGATTTCGAAAAAGTTTATTGAAAGAGTTCAACATCAAAAGGAGTCGAGTAATTTAAAATCAGAGTACTTTATCCTCCGCTTCGTGATTATGATAGGTTGTTTGGTACTGAGCTAAAAATATTTTGAGTGTGAAGAAACTTCTTCCTCTTGAATAGCCTTTTTAAAGACTCCTTATTAAATATTCTTTTAGCATTTGTCAAGAGGTACGTGCCATGCTCACTATATGCGGTTAGCAACCATGAAATAAAGTCTTTGCTTCACAGTCTGTGACATTTTGCTTGGTGGATCATCTCTGTTAGTAAATTTTATTATAAAGTACATCTCTGAATATGCAACTGTTGTGACGAATATTATTAAATGTTTGTGTGGCGCAGTCGATTGCCCAGTGACGATTACCCAGTGTGTGCCTGTTGCTTATTTTTAAACATTCGCTGCTTCTTGCTAAAAATTCAAAAGGTCAAAAGAAAAGCGAAATATTTTTCTCCAGCAAATGTACGTGTCCACAACCCAGTTACTTTCTACAGGAAATTTGGAAATTTATGTTAAGGTCTTACGGGACCAAACTGCTGAGGTCTTCACTCCCTAAGCTTACACACTACTTAATATAAATTACAGTAACTTATGCTAAGGATAACACACACGCCCATGCCCGAGGGAAGACTCGAACCTCCGACGAGGGAGCCGAGCGGACCGTAACAAGACGCCACAGACCGTGCTGGTACCCCGCGCGGCTGATTTCTACAGTGTTAGTTGCTTCAATATTAATTTTCTTTTTATCGGCAAGTCACCTATAGACTACATAAAATAGCGGTAACTATATAAATATTTTGATGTTGTACAGGGAGAGAGACAAGTTCATCCATGTCTCCTAGTTTCCAATGGAAGTGTCCCTGATGCTAACATACCTTTCAAAGCTGATCTACTCTCTTAACCACGCTAAGTGTTTAAGCGTTTCCTTAAGTATCTGACCGCAAATAATATATTGTCCAAGTCACAGTTTGGATTTCTTTAGAGTTCTGATATGGAAGAAGCTATATACACTTACAGTGAGAATGTAATTAATTCATTACATAGTAAACTAGGCGCCACTGGCATTTTCTGTGACCTCTCAAAAGCCTTTGACTGTATGATCCACAGCATTCTCTTAAGTAAATTAGAATATTATGGTGTCACCGGCAATGTTGTGAAATGGTGTAAGTCTTATCTATCTAACGGGAACATAGTGTGTTACTGTGAAACACCTGTGCAGTAAGCCGTCAGTCTTCATCTGATTGGGAATTACTTACATGTCGTGTTCCTTGAGTTTCCATCATGGGTCCATTGCTTTTTCTTGTGTACATTAATGACCTCTCATCCGTTACATTGCCAGATGCTACGTTTGTTTTGTTTGCAGATGATACAAACATTGCAAAAAGTAACAAGTACAGATTTAGGAATATATGCTAATCAAATTTCCATTGACATTAATAAGTGGCTTAAAGCTAATTCACTGTGATTAAACTTTGAGAAGACCCACTATAAGCCGTTCAGAACCTGTAAGAGATTACCTTCCAGCATGTGTATAACATAGGAAGACATGTAGATCAAAGAGGTTGACAGTATTAAATTTCTGGGATGACAACTCGATAACAAATTAAATTGGCAAGGACATATCACAGAATTGCTTACGCGCCTAAACAAGTCTGTATTTGCAGTGAGAATGATGTCAGATGTCGCAGATATAAATATAAATATAGTTGCATACTTTGCTTACTTTCATTCTGTTATATCGTATGGGATAACATTCTGGGGCAACTCATAAAACCGAGAAAAAATTTAAGGGTGCAAAAGCATGTGATAAGAAGCATTTGTGGTGTAAATTCAAGAACATCATATAGAAATCTGTTGAAGGAACTTAGTATTCTAACCACTCCTTCACAGCACATTTATTCCTTAATGAAATCTGTTGCAAGTAATACATCTTTATTTCCAACCAATACCTCAATATATAGTATCAACACTAGGAATATGAACAATGTATATAAAAACTGGGTCCAAAAAGGGGTCCAATATTCAAGAACACACATTTTCAATAAATTGGCAGCAACCAATAAAAACTTGATTTCCGATAAAGGACGCTTTAAATGGAATTTGAAAGACTTTTTGATAGGTAACTCCTTCTACTCTATAGATGAATATCTCAACAGAGACTGTTAAGCCCGCTTAAGTAAAAATGTGTATTAGATTTCAGTTTCGACAGCACTTGCTCACAACATTCAAAATTAGGCATTTCGTGTATGATAAGTTTATTAATAGCGCAAAACAATGTTTCATTCTGACAGGGTGTTAATTGTGTAAATATTAAATGTACCAGTTTACCGCATTGTACTCACCTATTTCGATAATCTCCTGACAAATGATCAGTGTAGTAAGTATTATATTCAAATGTTTTCTGTTTTGATATTATGCTTTCTGACATGTTCCACACCCACAAGAATCATCTCATTTTTTTGGGTCTATGTAAATAAATGAATATCAAGAGCTCAGATGGAAACCCAGTTCTAAGCAAAGAAGAGAAATCAGAAACGTGGAAGGAGTATATAGAGGATCTATACAAGGGCGCCGTACTTGAGGACAATATTCTGGAAATGTAGATGAAGACGAAATGGGAGATACAATACTGCGTGGAGAGATTTATAGAGCATTGAAAGACCTGAGTCGAAATAAGACCCCGGGAATAGACAACACTCCATTAGAACTACTGACGCCCTTGGGAGAGCCAGTCCTGACAAAACTCTACCATCTGGTGAGCAAGATGTATGAGACAAGCGAAATACCCTCAGACTTCAGGAAGAATATAATAATTCAAATCCCAAAGAAAGCAGGTGTTGACAGATGTGAAAATTGCCGAACAATCAGTTTAATAAGTCACAGCTGCAAAATTCTTTACAGACGAATGGAAAAACTAGTAGAAGCCAAACTTGGGGAAGATCAGTTTGGATTCTGTAGAAATATTGGAACACGTGAGGCAATACTGACCTTACGACTTATCTTAGAAGAAAGATTAAGGAAAGGCAAACCTACGTTTCTGGCATTTGTAGACTTAGAGAAAGTTTTTGACAATGTTGACTAGAATACTCTCTTTCAAATTCTAAAGCTGGTGGGGGTAAAATACAGGGAGCGAAAGGCTATTTACAATTTGTACAGAAACCAGATGGCAATTATACGAGTCGAGGGATATGAAAGAGAAGCAGCGGTTGGGAATGGAGTGAGACAGGGTTGTAGCCTCTCCCCGGTGTTATTCAACCTGTATATTGAGCAAGCAGTAAAGGAAACAAAAGAAAAATTCGGAGTAGGAATTAAAATCCATGGAGAAGAAATAAAAACTTTGAGGTTCGCCGATGACATTGTAATTCTGTCAGAGACAGTAAAGGACTTGGAAGAGCAGTTGAACGGAATGGATAGTGTCTTGAAAGGAGGATATAAGATGAACATCAACAAAATCAAAACGAGGATGGTGGAATGAAGTCGAATTAAGTCAGGTGATGCTGAGGGAATTAGATTAGGAAATGAGACACTTAAAGTAGTAAAGGAGTTTTGCTATTTGGGAAGCAAAATAACTGATGATGATCGAAGTAGAGAAGATATAAAATGTAGACTGGCAATGGCAAGAAAAGCATTTCTGAAGAAGAGAAATTTGTTAATATCGAGTATAGATTTAAGTGTCAGGAAGTCGTTTCTGAAAGTATTTGCATGGAGTGTAGCCATGTATGGAAGTGAAACATGGGCGATAAATAATTTGGACAAGAAGAGAATAGAAGCTTTCGAAATGTGGTGCTACAGAAGAATGCTGAAGATTAGATGGGTAGATCACATAACTAATGAGGAGGCATTGAATAGAATTGGGGAGAAGAGGAGCTTGTGGCACAACTTGACTAGAAGAAGGGATCGGTTGGTAGGACGTGTTCTGAGACATCGAGGGATCACCAATTTAGTATGGGAGGGCAGCGTGGAGGGTGAAAATCGTAGAGGGAGAATAAGAGATGAATGCACTAAGCAGATTCAGAAGGACGTAGGCTGCTGTAGGTACTGGGAGATGAAGAAGCTTGCACAGGATAGAGTAGCATGGAGAGCTGCATAAAACCAGTCTCAGGACTGAAGACCACAACAAAATGTAAGTAAAACTGAATCTAATCTAATGTAATCCAAGTATACGATAGTGTGAACTGGAAAATGAATTCTTTTGTTTAACATCCGATGATTTCACGAGCAGGGAAGTAAAATATTCCTACATCTTCAAAACTTAGACAAAGGAATAGAAGGTAACAGAAGGACAAAAACGAGTAAGGTGTATCCAATGCAAATTTGTAACATGTCTTCAGTGCTGTTTACTATGTGTAAGTGCGAATGGAAATTTCAGAAGAGAAACAACAATGTGAGGTTAACGAATACCACTGACAAGATTCGCAATAAATTCAGCTATTTTTACTCTAAAATGATACAGGGGAACTTAGAATTGAACGGGGTCTCTCAATGAACAATCGAAGTGGGCAGGTTTGTTTGAAGGGGTTACCAAGTAAATGATCAAAGTAGATTGATTCCTAGAATGAAAGTATTCCTCAACGTGAAGGTTTTAATGTTAAGAAAAACAGACATGGAATGGAAGACGAAGTTATTGAAACTATACGTGTGGGATATAATATTTTATGGAACCGTTTAGAAAGACAGCTGTTCCTCCCGGCGCATCTCCTGTTGCATGGTTCACTTTGGCGCATCAGTCAATTTATCTCATGGGAAAGTGGTCGATACTTGATCAACAGCAGATAAACGCATACCTGGATAGCTGCAGTACAATATGGTGAAGATGCGAAACAACCTGTGAACGTTTTGTCACACTATATTTTTCAGCATTTGGAATTGGGGCACTGGCGCTATTAATTTGAACTGAGGCATTATCTCCGTAGCTGCACTTATCCACCAGAACTGAGGGGGCTCAGACAGTGTGTGTCGGGACCTGCGCCCTTACCAACACAGTGAGGTACGGCAGAGTAAGACACGTTATAAAAACGTCGTAATGCTTCTGGTGTTGGGGTAAGTGTCCGCCTCCGTACCTGAGTATCTCCGCCACGGTATCTTAGAGCGTTCGACCAGGGAAAAAAGAAACACACACAGCAAAGCTCTCGTCTTCAGTATTGGAGAAATATCATGTGGAACCGCACATAACTGTAGGCGAGGATACGGTTAGAAAAATGTAGTCAGACGCGACCCTGGTTCGATTATCGGTGCTGTTGGTTGGTTGGTTGGTTGGTTTGGGGAAGACCAGACAGCTTGGTCATCGGTCTCATCGGATTAGGGAAGGATGGGGAAGGAAGTCGGCCGTGCCCTTTCAGAGGAACCATCCCGGCATTTGCCTGGAGTGATTTAGGGAAATCACGGAAAACCTAAATCAGGATGGCCGGACGCGGGATTGAACCGTCGTCCTTCCGAATGCGAGTCCAGTGTCTAACCACTGCGCCACCTCGCTCGGTATCGGTGCTGTCAGTGTGCTTTCCTTAGCGGGAGGAATGGAACAGAGAACACTCAGCCTCGTTATGCTATTTGAGGAGCTACTTGACCGATTAGCGGCGACACCAGGTCACGAAAACTGACAATGACAGGGAGAGCAATGAGTTGATCACGACTCCCTCCACACCGCATGCAATTACGTCATTGGGGGAGGGCGAAACGGCGGTCGTTCTGTACTAAAGTGTCGGCAAGGGACAGTAGACAGAGTTATCGTTTTTTACGTGTATGAGTATTACAGCAATATGGTTTGGAATTTTGTGAAGAATCATACGGAAGTATTTTTATAGCGTACGTGGAAAGTGCCTCGTCTGCAATATTTATGCATTCCCATTCTACTGGCCCGGTAATGAACGATGTAGAATTAGTTGTGGCCACACATCTGTAACATACAGTTTTATAATGTACAATGCAATTTTTATTTCATTGAGGGATTTACATAATTTACACCAGTATTTTCCTGCTATACACGTAGTTAATGCTTTCAAGTAGTGCAGACAGTGAGTGGTTTCATGCTATTTGTCATTGAAATTTGATTGACTGAAATACGTTACGTGGTCCTATCACAGTTCTTGCCACCAAAAGGGACAGTCTTCTTTATTTTTTTAAAAAAATGAAAAAACAGGGTTATCAGGCGTAATGGCCGAATTGAAAAAAAGGAGCAAGCGTTGTCACAAATAATCCAAATTTAACAACATAATTAATTGCTTTGTCGCAATGATAAAATTTTTTAAAAAATGTGGGGAGAAACAAACTGCCATTTTACAACTGCAGAAGCTCAGATTAGCCTGCAGTACCTGATTAAGAAAATTGTCTTATGGTTCCTGGTTAGTATCTAGCAGTCACATCTGGACTCAACATGCTTGTGTAGGAGAACCTCTACAACACGCGGAAAAGTTTCAGAGTACAGTATGTCACACTAGTTAAGTCCATTGCTCAATCCAGTTGCACCCACAGGCCCATCCACCCGTTGTATGTTTCCCTCTAAGCTCACAACATTCTCAGTTGTCTGTTGGATTTATTTCAATCTCTTCTTCCTAAAATATTTTGCCATTCATAGCTCCCTCAAGAACCGTATAATTCATTCCTTTGTATCTGAACACTGTCGTTTAGTCCTGTCCTCTCGTAACATCCATCTTTTCAGTGTTTTCCACGTATTTCTGTGCTGACCGATTTTCATCTCTTATCAGTTCACCTGATTTCCAGCACCATTCTATTGTGCCCCATCGAAACGCTTCCATTCTCTTCCTCTCAGCTTACCCTCAGCCGCCGACCGGAGTGGCCGAGCGGTTCTAGGCGCTATAGTCTGAAGCCACGCGACTGCTACAGTCGCAGGTTCGAGTCTTGCCTTGGGCATTCATGTGTGATGTGTGTGATGTCCTTAGATTAGTTAGGTTTAAGTAGTTCAGACCTCAGAAATGCTCAGATCCATTTGAACCATTTATTTTACCCTCAGCCCGTGATTCGCTTCCAAAGAATGCAGAGCTCCAGATATATTGCCACAGAATCTTTTCCATCAAATTAATGCCAATGTTTGACACTAATAGATTTCTTTTGCTCGAGAATGGCCTCCTTGCGAGTATTAATCTGTCTTTTATGTTCTCCGTGCTTCGTCCGTCTTGTTTTATGTTCCTCGCAGGGTTTCAAAGTTTTTTCACTTCGTCTACTTCGTGGCTCACAATTTTGATGTTATCGCAGACTGGACTTCTGATACTCCTCATAATTCGGTTTACTCTCAATCCGTAGCGTGTCCTCATTCGATTGTTCGGTTTAGTTAATCACGCGCAGTGAGCATAACAGTGTAATCAGCAAATCGTACCATTGTTATTCTTTCACGCTAATTGTTAATCCCAGTCGTGAATTCGGGTACATAAGCTGTTTAGGTAATTGTACCACGATTCTCACAGTTTTCGGCTCTTGCTGTCTTCGGGATTGTGTGGAAAATTTTTTTCGAAAGTCCGATGGCGTGTCTCCTGAGTCGTAGATTCTACGTACCAAGTTGAATAGTCGTTTGTTTGTAGTTAAATTGACTCTAATACTGTTTCCCCTACGTCTTTCTCACTGTCTGCTATTTCGTTTTCCGTTACCTAAGAAGAGATATCTCACCAATCTTGCCCCCATAGTAAAGGCATTCCACATATCCGATCTCTCCTCCGCGCTCAACGGTGTTGTCCCTCTTACACTCTTAACGTTGACACCTTTGTCTTTAATGTCACTGCACTTATACATGAATGTTACATATGCTGAATCAGTCCATACGACGGCCATTTCTTTTTCGATTTCTTCACCTTTTCCTAATGGCCCTTCTCCTTGGTTGTCTTTCGATTCCTATTTTTTAGTCCTAAGTGACTTACGTTGCTATATTTCTCTCTTTTTATGATTAATTTTGTGCTTTCATTTTTGTCAGTTAATTGAAATATATTTGTTACCTAGGGTTTTTAAGTGATTTCCTTCCTTCAACCTATATTTACCTGTTCATCTTTTGTGATTAGCCTTCTCATATGTCCATTCTTCTTTTGGTGAACTGCCAGTTGTGGTACTCATTATCACAGTCGCTTCATCCTGTCCCGGATGCAGGACGGAGAGGGAGGGGGGGGGGGTGAGATCAGGGTATCTGCACCGGATGGCCATTTCAGGGGGTGCCAAATTCATATGTTTTAAGAAAATAAACTTGCTTCATGAAGTGCCTAGCAATCAAATAAGGTTCTTCTATCGATTACTCATTTGATTTTGAATTGCATAAAAGGTAGTTTTTGAACAAATCCTAAGATGATTTCTAAATGTACGCGAAGCTAATTTTCAAATGCATGCGTAGTATATGTGGGGTCTCTGACAGGTGAATCCCCGTCGCATCTAGGAAAAAATCCTTATCGCAGACAAAAGGAAATGAGGCTACACTAGCCAAGCCGGATAAACCCGAACGACTGAACGTCAAGGGAAGATCGCTGTTTGTCTATGTAGTTGATTGGTTATGCGAAAAATCACGTTGTTACAATTACTAGCGAAATCCATAAATTTAAACAACCGTAGTTGAAATAAACGATTAATAGCAATAACATGTAAGGAAGATTACATGTTGTACTATCTTATCGTTTGAACAGTCTAGTCAGATACCCCAAAATGACATGAAGTGTATCCAAGGACATGAAATTTTGACAGACAGGTTTTGCCAGAACGCTAAAGGCTAAAATTAAAAAAAAATTCATATTTGATATTAGTATGAACGACATATATTATACATATACACAAATGATCATCATTTTCAATGTAAGACCGATAATTCGGTATTAAATTATTTAGGTAGTAAAGATTAAATGATGAATATACCGAGAACTAAATCTCTTGGGCTCAAAACAGGAAAAAGGAGCTAAAGATAAAATTCAAAAAGTAAATAAATAGGTTTCTAAGATAAGAATATGGCTTTACGAACAGGTGCATTATTAAGCTCCACTGGTACTTCCGATATTACGATTTGAGGTACTTCGAATAATTCTTGTAATTTGGATATTCAAGATAATTCGACTGAACAATCTAAGCTTCAAGGCTCATATGATGGTAAACAGTCTTCATCATCAGTATTATCACAGTAGAAAATTGAGGTTGAGCTAGCATCTAGTGACTTACTGCAGTCGAGTAGCAAGGACAAAATTACAGATCTCATGGATCCAGGAGCATGGCCGAACCACTAAAGATTTACAGATACACAAAGGTAATTTTTCAGCTAGGAAGCTGTGTTACTACATGACAATTATCACTAAATGATAAAAATTCAAGTAACATAGAATCTGCCAGTCCGGCTAGCCGTGCGGTCTAACGCACTGCTTCCCGAGCGTGAAGGCGTGCCGGTCCCCGACACGAATCCTCCATGTGGGTTACTGTCGAGGTCCGGTGTGCCAGCTAGTCTGTGGATGGGTTTTAAGGCGGTTTTCCATCTGCCGTGGCGAATGCGGGCTGGTACCCCTTATTCCGCCTCAGTTACACTGAGTCGGCGATTGCTGCGCAAACACTTCTCCACGGGTTCGGTGTGGGATGGCGGTGGGGTGAGTGGACTGCTGTAGCATGTTGTAGAGTGGTGTACCACTGAGGGCTACGGCGGGACGAAGCCCTTCCGTCGTTTCTAGGTTCCCAGTTCAATACATACATACACACAACATCGAATCTGAACGCCACCGTTGGCGTTTGCTACATCACATGTAATACGGAAAAATGACAATTAAGAAAATAATAAAATATCCTGTCTTCTTTGATCGAAAACAAAAAATTCAATTTACTGTAACACCTGAAAGCTCTACGCCAACACTTTTACATCAGCCTTGTGTGCACAGGGTTTGTTAGGTGGGAAGAGGCTTCAGAAAGGTTAAGCATCACAAAAAAAAAAAAAAAAAAAAGGTTCAAATGGCTCTGAGCACTATGGGACTTAACTACTGAGGTCATCAATCCCCTAGAACTTAGAACTACTTAAACCTAACTAATCTAAGGACATCACACACATCCATGCCCGAGGCAGGATTCGAACCTGCGACCGTAGCGGTCACGCGGTTCCAAACTGACGAGCTTAGAACCGCACGGCCACACCGGCCGGCTCATCACAAACACATAAAGAATGTTTTATCAGATGGTAAAACCAGTCTGCAACAAATGAAATTATGCCAGGGCGTCGATCGCGACGTTGAGCGATTAATTCTCTCGGAGAAAGAAACATGGAGACATATTGTTCATGTAATAATGGAGCCTGTCATGTGTCTTGCTACAAACTGTCTTTCTTCTCACTGAAAATTTTCGTCATCCTAGTCAAGGAAATTTTCTTAATTCGGTAACTGTGCTCGCCAAATACAATGCTACTCTCATGTACCAAATAGACCACGTAGAAAAAGGACGGCATCCTATTTGTCGAAGATAATACAAATGAAATAATCGATGTCATTGGAAAACAATGTTCGAAATAGCATTATCAATGCGAGACCAACTGTTTCACCATCATGTTTTACTGCCCTCCAGTTGTATCTCACAAAGAACAAATGAGGCAGGTGATTCGTTCTCTGAAAATAACAGAAACTGAATTTGAAATAAAAGGAAGCATTCATGGTCTTATAGAAGTTGACAGAAAGACAGGAGAATATATAAGTACATCATGAAGCGGATTCCAGAAAAACTAGAAGCTGATGGTCTGACTGTGCAAAAGCGTCGTTGACAGTCTTAAGATAACGTGACTAATATGGCCGGCATGTAAGAGGAGTCCAGTCCAAAGTTATGGAACTGAACCAGCTGGCGGAGTGTGTACCATGTTTGGCACCCTGTTTAAATGCGGGTATGCATTCAGATTCGTCATGTCAAGAGCAGTTAGCCTGTTTGGCTTTCTTTTTTTTTTTTTTGGATCCATGCCGTGGAAAATAAAGTAAAAGTGTAGAAAAACCAACTTAAAAGGGACTAAATTACAATGAAATGAATACCCTAGCTGTATACAGGCGTTGATATAAGTCAACGGGGAAAGTTGCAAATGTGTGCCCCGACCGGGACTCGAGCCCAGGATCTCCTGCTTACATGACAGACGCTCTATCTATCTGAGCCAACGAGGACACAGAAGATAGTGTGACTGCAGGGACTTATCTCTGGCACGCCTCCCGTGAGACCCACATTTTCAACTTATTGTTCCGCACTATATTCATAGTGCTCCTGACCATTATAGTAATTACTCGCGGCTTTTTGCCGATTCCCGTAACAGTTAGGGCACTCTTCGTGCATCCGCACAGAAGATAGTCAAATGGCGTCTGATAATGAATTAGTCAAACAAGATATCGGCTAAACACCGAAAGTTGTCAAAGATCTGGGAGCAAATGAAGAATCGTCTCTTGCCACAGATCTAAGTATGAAACTGGCCATGGATTAAGCACTGTCTATCGTTCTTCGGCAGATTAATAGAGTGAACGTTGTAATACAGAAAGAGGACATTATCACTGCACTTTCTGTGGCGCTAATGCAAGGTCTTGTTGAGATATTGCAAGAAATGAGAGAAAAGCCAATAGAAGGGAGGATAAAAGGAGCAGTAACTGTATCTAGAAAGTTGGAAATCTAGCCAGTTCTTAAAAGCAAACGAACTTACAGAACTAAAAGGAAACACAATGAAGTCTTGAAATCGAATTAAGAGCACTTTAAGTGACTGAGCCATTTTTCAAAGATATAAAAGTAGTATTTGACAGAATTCTAAAACATTTTGATTCAAGAGTAGACAGAGGAAGGAGTCTACAAGAAAATTTCGCCTTCCTCAGTGGCCAAACGTATCAACTGGCCGACTGAGGATCTGCAGAGAAATTGAGATAATCTAGCACAGAAATATTCGAAAGAATTTAATACAGATTATTTCTGCCGAGAATTCGCTGTATTCAAAAAGCTAGCAATATAAATTAATGAAAAATCAAATGAATTCGACATGTTACTGCATCTGTGTAAGTATGCATTGCAAGAATCATTTACTAATTTTGGTATAGCCTTAATCATATACTTCGGAGAAATTAAAAGCAAGGGCGGTAACTCTAAGAGTGTAATGGGAATTCCACTGTTAAATGTTAAGGAGAGCGGACAGTTGAAAAGGGTGCACTGATGCCTTCTACGAGAGGGAGGATTCGTCTGATGAACAAGGAGTAGGAGTCGACATGAGAGAGATAGGGTATCCATTACTAGAGACAGAATTTAAAAGAGGTTTGTACAATTTAAGATCCAATAAGGCAGAAAGGATTTCTAAAATCATTTGGTGGAAGTGGAAACGAAAAGATTATTCACGTAGAATGTGAGACTGGCGACATACAATCAGACTTTTGGAAAAAATCTTCCACAGAAGTCTGAAAATAGCAAGAGCCGAAAAGTCCGAGAACTACCGCACAATCAGCTTAGCAGTTCATGCATCCAAGCCGCTGGCAAAAATAATATGCGATAAAATGGAAAAGAAAATTCAGAATCTGCTACACGATTAGTTTGGCTTTAGGAAAACAAAAAGCCGCCATGGGGAAGTTCTAATCTTGGAGTTGATAATGGAAGCAAGGACGAGGAAAAATCAAGACACGTCCGTAAAAAGTGCTCGGATTAAAAAGGGTGTAAGACATGCGTTTAAGGTTTCGCTCCTAATGTCCAATCCCTACACCGAAGAAGGGATGACCTAAATAAAAGTAAGTAATTCCAAATACTTTATAATATCATGCATTTTCAACCGCGTTCTTGTGCATGCATTTATTTTCGTTACCTATACAAAGTTCAACACTTGCTATGTAAATTCTAATTTTGACCCAACAAAGTCAATTTCACAAATTTTGTGCTTAAACGGAGTGGCGACCGAAATATTTCATCAACACCCAAAGCTTTGCTAAATTTCAGGTCTTAAGTAGCAACACTTTCTGTAACTAGTTGAGATCCACCAACACAATTACATCGCTTTCTTTCCTTTTTTGTTTTTGATAGTTATTAATGCAACACTCGCATTATAACTTTCACTAGTATAGAGATCTGAATTCTCTTTGTACAAATTCTAAGGAACTGTCGTCTTTCCTGAAAATAGCAGAATATCGTGCACGTGCATTGTTAATTACTGGAGTATGAGGGTAAGTAACAACGTATGGTAAATTCAGATAACTGATGGATTCCAGTCTCATGCAGAACATTCCACACATTGGGGTTGGTGGTATTTACTTTCTTTGCTATGGATTGCGTGATGGTGTTGGGGTTGCCCTCGGTTTTCTTAAACTAAACAATTCATAGACTGTGAGATCTGCGAGCTTCCTGTTAGTCTGGTCTAAGCGATCTTATTTTAAGAAGACGGCCATCACGTCTTTGAAATGTGACACGATTTGGTAACCCCCTGCTTGGGAATCGTTCTCCATAGAGACACCTTGCTGCTCGAATGTTGCATCATGTCTCCTTACGGATGAGACGCATGTCAGTTAACTCGATAACAGTGTAATCATTTATAAAGAAACTGTAAACATCAGTAGCAAATTTCATGTAAGCACAACTTGACATGAACAATAATAATGTGTATTTTTTCTGTTCGGGAGCATGGGCACCTCACTAACAGGACTGAAAACATATCCTGCCTTGCGTAAGATGATGTAACTGTGTTGCTAATCAGATTCCAATGGCAACGTGCTGCATACGAAACAATCAAACCAAGTGTGAACGTTGGAATGAGGCAAGTCCAGCGTGGACACCTTAAGGAGCTCTAACGGGGAAAAGATGCGCCTGCGAGATTTGTGACACGTGAAAAACGTGCTTCATTGACGTTCTCTAATACCTTTACAAATATGCATACATGTATACAGTGAATGTGAATATACCTGCATACAGTAATAATGCGGTTCATGATTGCTTCGACTGGTGAAAGAGCTGCTCCTGCATCGACTCAGCAAAATGATGTGGAGAGAAGCGCCCATGTGCGTAATAACTTGGTGCTGTGGACCAGGGAGACGTAATCAGCATGCAACATGACGGTATCAGTACACTGCTGATGTGAAGACGCCATTCAGCATATCTAAAAGCCGAAGTTACGACAGGTTACAGCAGTGGATAGGTTTCTGGAAGAGGTGTTAGACAAGAAATCCATCGCGAATGAAATAACAGTTTTCCATTAATTAGATGTGTCAGCTCACTGGAGAAACGTTAGCATCCCAGCTCCTAAATATACCACCTAATTAGACTCTTAGTCTAAGTATGCTCTGTAGTTTTCAGTTGTACATTGTATGCCCATTTATGCTGTCAACGCCAGCCACTGACTATCAGAAGTCCACTTGCTGTCCACGATAAAACAGCAATTGGCCACTACATGAATGAGCTGTCAACAGCTGCAGCCCTCTGCCAGAGTTCTCTGTATGCAGCCCACCCGATGCGTTTTCGCTACTTGACGTCTAACATCCACTGACGGCCATCTCTCTGCCGAGATGGGGGTTCGAGCCTCGGCTATCTAGTTGTCCATCTGCCACTGTCCACCACCCCTGCGGGCCTAGGTTGTTGCTGTTAGATGCCAAAAGTAGACACTCACCATCGTCACAAGCCACGTTGGGGGATGCAGTTTGACCCATCCTGCTCCAGTTTCTGTTGTTGCTGCAGAACAAGGCCAGTACGCAGGGCAGCCTATGTTGCCGTCATCAATAGCCGCACCTTCATCTTGCGCCACCGTTCTGCTGGAGCTGACTTTCGTTTGATATCGCCAACCGTCAACCCTATACACCACTGGCAGATGCTGCCGTAACTTCACAATGGAGGGCGATCACTGCCACTCCTGATACTGTTATGAATAAAACATTTCCTTAATTACGGACGTTTTGCTCACTGGCCACAGTTCGGCTCCAACCATTACCACTACTGCTTCTCACGTCCCGGAGGGAGAAGAGCACTTCGTCCTGACATTCCAGCCGCCCAAATCACTCCCCACGGCAGGAGTCAGGAACCCGACTTCTACAAGTCAAGTACTTTTTTCCTCCTTATCCGTATATATAGGCCACCTGCAATTACCTTTTCAGATACATCATCCTAGTTCACTCAAAAAACATTATAAACTTCAGTAGTCACTGCAGCGTGTGGGGACATTATGAGTGAGATGATAGCAGTGACAGCTTACCTGAATGGCTGGCGCAAAGAAGAGAATATAAGCTACAGTGTGATACTATGGAGACGAAAAAGTTCCAGTTTAGACGTTGGAATAAATATTCACTCGATTTCCCTTTTGTCTTTGTTGTCTTATCACAGACCGCTACGGTCGCAGGTTCGAATCCTACCTCGGGCATGGATGTGTGTGATGTCCTTAGGTTAGTTAGGTTTAAATAGTCCTAAGTTCTAGGGGACTGATGATCTCAGAAGGTAAGTCCCATAGTGCTCAGAGCCACCTGAACCATCAGTTACTGAACAACTTCCTTGCAAGACAACGTAGACATACAATCTATAGACCAGGTCTCCAGATTTCCTGTATCAGGGCTATAGAAAAATCACACTGGAATTTCCAGAAAATATGGGTTATCTACTCTTTCAATACACATGATAAAATAATTCCACCTGTTGATAATGACGAAAGATTTGTCAGTTTAGTAGAACCAGCAGCAAAATTAAACATTTGTCATGGCAACAGAAATGATTACACATCCAACTGGAATGAGGAAATAAGTTGTGTTGTACAATAAGGAAAAAGGTTATCCAGTAGAAAGCAATTTAACTCCTGAAATTACTAAATAATGGTAGAGTAGGGAAGTGCATATCTGCCGTAGTAGATCTTAACTTAGAACACTATTGTGTTTCAGAAGCTTGATGTAATTTTCATAGTATCAAGAAAACATTCTTCGGTAAATATGGAAACCGTTGTGTAACAACTAGCATCTACACCATGGCCTGCAGCAAGTGAGAAATACACTAAGCAACTTAACTGAACCAAGGCGTATGAAGCGACACACGCAGCCAAATGATCAACATACTAGACAGTTTTTCCTATTAGATACAGAAGATTACGGTTGAAAGTCCAGTCGACGACCAGGTCTTAAGGGACAGGGCACTGGACTGTGGAGGGAAATCACCCATGCGTTTATTGCAGCATAAGCCTTAAGTACTTTAGAGAAACCGCCAAAAACTTAAATCCGGTTCCGCAGCCGGAGTTTCCGTAGAAGAAATACCACAGGCACTTCACACACTTAGGAAAGCCACGGCTTCGACCCACTACACTCTAAACATTAAAAAATTGTAGTCCAACACCGAAAGGTTGCCGTACTTCTTTTCTCGACATTGTTTCACACTGCAGTCGTTTCTCTCCTTTGTTTCAAAAATTTAATAAGCTATCTCGAATTCAGGCTGGGCAGAGAAATACACTTTAGCTTCAGACTGGAGTTGCATAACCATCATAGGCTACTGTAGGCCATCACAAGTACGCCCACACTCCAGAAGTTTTCCTAGTAGGTTAGGTCAGTTAAGGTCGTTCTTACGCGTACCTGTACGTTAAGTGTGTCGCATACCTATCGGGCGTTAGCTCAGACCAATGGTTTCCTTTATAAATCCAATCCGTGTCTTGTTAGAATCCCCTGATATCCAAAATGGTGAACCGGCTAGAAATTGAGTGAGGATTTATAAAGGTCCAAATAACCTATTCAACAATTTTGGTTTACAAATTCATCTCCTGTGTTACTTAAAAGTTATTTACCATTTCTACGAGTACTACCTGTAATCCTCACATTTCTATAGTGTACCAAAACTACCGAACCGTGGTTTTCATAGGGTGAAACTCTGCTTTAGATCCAAAACTCTGTAAAGAAATAATTTTAAATAAAATTTAGGTTTTGCTTAGAATATTCTAGCGATATCCTGAACAGAACTGCTTGTAAGGCAGTGGAGATCAGGACGTACATGCGAGATCTGACTTCTAAACGCGCACGCCTTTCTGTAGGATGTCGATGGTCAGATCCAAGGGACGGAGATTACACGGAACTCCTCACTTACAGGTGAACGTCAAGGCGCGAGAGACACTGAAAAGGCGGTGGATTTTCTTGCAGGCAAAATACGTCACATCCGCACGCGCGCACGGAACGCAAAATGTGCCATGGCGAGGATCATCACTGAAACAACGCCTACATAAATTCTGAGATATTTAGTGTTGCACAATCTAGTAACGCTACGTAAAATCCACAGCTACCATACTGACCATGGTAATGAGACAAGTCCACTACCTTGTGGAATGTTCTTACTAGCCGAAACTACGCAAGCTAGAGCGGTAGTACTGACTGTCATTTACGAAAACTCCTTCAATAAATTAATTATGCGAGAACCCGAGACTCTACAAACTCAAAAGGGTTGGTGAATGAAATACATTTGTTTATAGCAAAAGCTGTGAGACGTATGATTTGATACACTATTTTTAAGGTTGAAAGCAACATTGAATTGTGCAATAAAGTAAATTAATCCAAAATACGCACTTTAAATCGAGGTAAACTACTAACATCTGGATAATTTATGGAGTAATACATTACTGTAATTTCCGGCACAAAGTACATGCTTACCATCTTCAGAAGTAATATTTTATTTTGATTACAGAGTGAGATGTGCGAGAGATGGAAATCTATTAGATGTTCAAAGGTACGAGCCTCTCATGAATTGATAGAGATCAGTACTCCGATATCAAAAAGGAGGTGCTTTCAGTAGGCTGGTCGAGGCTATAAAAAGTTTCACAACCCGTGTACGACGAGAGGAACTGTTGGGGCGTGCTCCAGTAATATTCCAAGCACTCTCTGCAGGTTCAGATGATTATCGGCGTTAGATAAATGAAGCGCAAAGGAAGGCAGCTCAGGCCAAATGACTAACCGAGTGGGACGCCGACTTTGAACGTGAAACATGATCGGCAAAAATTTATTGAGACGAGAACATTATTTAAATTATCTAAACAGGAAATTGCTTTGATCATCATGAGAGTTACTGACGTATCTGGCTGGGAGAAGCAATAGTGAGTCCGAAGAGCAAATGACGAAACGTCATGGGGCAATGCTATTCTTTGATAGGGCGGTGTTTCTTACGAAGTGATGTCTCTCGAGCAGTTGTATGCTGTAGGCTAATCGTTCGGCTTTATTTCACTTTGTTTTTAATTTCTGCACTTCTTATCGTGCTATAGACCTTCGTGGTTGTGAGGCGACTCGGTCACCAGCAAGTGAGACCGCTTCTTGAGTTCACGTGCTTTCTAGTGCTGATAAAGTGCATGTGCCGGCCCTGCGACGCACTCGTCTAATCTTGGAGACCATATGTCACCAGCCTGAAGTACGACAGTCTCACTAAACAGACCTTCTAATCTTGCTTGGTGTATTTCATTTCCACCTGTGTCACAGCAGCAAAACGAATCGTCGGTTTAGTACAGTATTTCACAACAAGGTGAAAGAAAGAAAATTTATATCTATGAGATATTACAATGTAAGTACTCTCCAGAAATCGTGTGTGGCACAAATAGGGAAGCACCACAAAGTCATTACTGTTTCTTGATAATTTCCTTAACATTTTCACTGTTAGGACATCGTCGTGTCGCTAGACGCTATCGTCGAATAAATACGGTGTCTCACAGTAACGGCTACTGACAGAAAACTGAGGTATAGCAAATTCGACGGAATATTTCTCACCAAACGCAGTGAGCCTTATCCCCAGAGAACTATTTCGCACACTAGGAGTAGCATGCGTTCGTACTTGATTCAGTCAGTTTTTTAAGGTATATACATGCTATGAACAACCATTGAATATTCCAGACATCGTTATAAATTATTACAGATAGCTCTAAAAAAGCATATGTTCCGTAGCTTTGATTAACCTCTTTTAAAAATAGTAGTTAATAACAGAATGATTTTATGTAAAGTAACTTTAGGTGCACAAAAATTACCCTGAAAGCACAGAATTAAGGAATTTCTCATGTTAATATGTTTTGCAAAGAAGTCGGTGAAGAACGTCAACTGAATACCTCATCTTTAAATAACATAGTAAAAAAAAATGATTCAAATGGCTCTAAGCACTATGGGACTTAACATCTGAGGTCATCAGTCCCCCTAGACTTAAAACTACTTAAACCTAACTAACCTAAGGACATTACACACTTCCATGCACGAGGCAATATTCGAACCTGCGACCGTAGCAGCAGCGTGGTTCCGGACAGAAGCGCCTAGAACCACTCGGCCACAGCGGCTGGCGAATAACATACTAAACAATATCTTTATTAAAGGACAAAAAGTTGACTTTTTTTCAATTTTTGGCTGCTACAGTTATCTTATGTACTGGACGCTATTTTCATTTCTGTTGTTGTATAACTGAATAGGGGAATGGGATGAGTGTAAAGTATGAACCATTCAAGCTGTTAATAACTATGTATTAGTAAGCCTGGGATTCAAATCGTGCAGCCTTATGTGTCACATGCAATGGGAAAAATTATAACTGTAAAACAACTAGTTTTCTGTAATTTAGAAGTGTAAAACCTGTTTCAGTTTTTCGTGCGATTAGCGGTGGGTTTAACTTACTCTTACCTCCATTTCGGTAGTGTGTACCTTTGTTCAAATGTTTCAACGTAAGAAAACAATAGCCCGCATAAATTACACACAGAATTTTTTAACTGTTTTATATAGCCAAAAGAAGAATGTAAAACAAAATTCATTGTTTTAAGGTCAACAGGGTAATTTTAAATAGTTACTTCAGGGGAAATAGAGATGTTTCACCAACAGCTGGTGGAATATAAACGAGGTGTCAAAAAGTCCATCTCTTCAAAGTCTTTCAAGGTCTAGCTATTTTGCAAATGGGAGTTGTGGTATTTAATTGTCAGCAGAGCTACCTTTGAATCAAGTACTAAATTTAGCAAATGAGCTATCAATAAGATAAAGTTTTCTGAACAAAATTTGTAAAGAAAAAATGGTCAAATATTGTGTGAAATAAATTATCCAAAAGTAAGAAATAGAATGCAAGGGGCTATGAAAAAGATTTGTTTTAGGACATTCTTGCAGCGTATATACAAAGTTGCCCGACTTAAGTGCGGGAGTGTAAGCATCGACAAATAGGCAAGAGTTTAGTGTGCCATTCGAGCCTTCCCGACTTGTGTACGGTTAATGCGGAAACGTGAACTGTGGTGACATTGTTACCAAATGCGTCCAAACGTAGGAACGTGCTCTTAGTCCTTTCTTGGTTGCCGAAGGACAAACACCAATAGACATTCATCTGGAGAATGAAGAATGTATACGGGAAAGCATTCTGTCGAAAGCCACCGTTGTGGAATGGTGCGCCAAGGGGAGCTGTTGCTTCATGGTCGATGCTTTATGGTAAAGCATGTCCCCATATCGCAAATATCGCAACGGAGAAGTTACGCCAACTCAAGTGAGACACGCAAGCTCACGCCCTATAGTCCTGGTCTCCCACCCTGCGATTATCACGTTTTCGGTCCCTTAAAAAAAGCCTTGAAGGGTCGACGATTCCTGTCGGACGGGGATGTTCAGTGGGCAATTACGGACTGCTCCACGCAGCAGGATACGGTGTTTCACATAAAGGGTATCACCTACGTGGTGCGTCGACGGGATGATGGACTCAGTGCACACGGCGATTATGCCTGAGTGACATACCGCTTCTGGACTGCAAGGCCTTCGAACGGAAACTTTTCGATAGTCCGTTATACATTAGAGAAACATGTGAGCGCTTTTCTATGATGATCTAAATCATGTACAGCAAATGAGTAGCATCAAATACATCTCTACTTTTATTTCTAATTTTTAGAGTAATTTTTTTCATAAAACATTTGAGCGCTTATTTTAAAAAGTTTTAATGTTATTTCATGTAAACTGCTTTCAGAATGGGCATTGGTCCAAAGAGTCTGTGTACTGGGTTATGCGAATAGAAACATGAATTTTCTTGTCTACTGTGCTATTCGGGCAATAAGAGAAGAGAGCCTACACGCGTGTTAATACAGAGAACCTGGAGGTCTCTCTGTACAGAAGTAGGCATTTGCATTACCAATGACTAAACATGAATTTTCGGAGACACTGATTAATAACTACAAGTTTATGATTGTTCGTGGATGATGTCTGCAAAATTTTCAGACCAAGTGTCAGATGCGGAAAAGATCAAAAAACGTTACTTATTGCCCATTGTATACTTTGTTGTACAGAAGCTTTTCGTGCCTTTCAGCACCATATTGTATGAACAGTTACGTTTAATAGCAAGGTGTGTTGTTTGACAATTGGCATGTTAACCCGTAACCGGTAACCACTACAGCCGAAATGTATATGAGGGCAACTGAGACGGACGAAATGAAGAAGTTGCGGACATACAGTCCTGTGGCGGTATGCCTCGAATAAACAAATTCTATACAGCTTTCTCAGCTGTGGAAGACTGCACTTTGATACAGGGTAGAACACGTGTTCCGGAACAACTCACTAAGGTGATTACTTCCTACGTCATTAGGAAGACAGCAGAAAACTGTCCCACCACAAAATTTCTTCATTATAATATTTGATATAATATGGAAGTGGCACAAGAATCTCACAGACTCCTGGTAGCCATGTCTTCGCATATAAGTCCAGTTCGCCAGTAGCATATTTATGGTCAATCAACCAACTGTTGCCTCAGGATATTGGAAGAGTGCAAGAGGAAATCTGAATCGTGTTCATGACAGAGAAACCAAAGGGTACTACTGGGGTTGTCATCCCACTCACGTCAAACGGGATGTCAATGACTTTGTGCAGGAGTGTAGATTTTCGTTTTTCACTAGAGTTATCGCTTCAAAGCCAAATTAATTCATGTCTGTCATACAGAGTTTAGGTAGTTAAAGCTTTCGAAAGTAAGTTTAAAAGTTTGTTTACATTTGTGGTTATTTACGGATTATTACAGGTTACGAAACTACTGTGGTCTTGTGCAGCTTATTCTCTGATTTTGTGCTAAGTTGGTCTATCAAACCATGTGTGATCAATGTGGTGGTTGCTGTAGAAATTTGAAAGAGGGGGTGTTCTGTGTAGATTGTAAGTTATGGTTTTATTGGGGCGAATGTAGCGGCGAGGAAACGAGGGTAGAAAATGAGGCTCTTCCATGGCAGTGTAGCTTATGTAGAAAGGGCAGAAAAATCGCTCAACAGGAGGCAAAAATTAGTGCCCTTAAGGCTGAAATAGGAAACGCAAACTTAAGGGAGAAAAAAGAGACTGGGAACCCGGAAAAGATAGCAAGCAAAGGGCGAAAAAGGTAAACACTTGAAAAAAATTCAGAAATTCAAATAGTAAATCAGTTTGGCTTGCTACCAGAAGTGGAAGAAGGGCCTCATCCAGATGTGGTTGAAAGCAGGTTGAAACAGAATATTAGCTTAAAGAATAAAGAGAGCTCGGGATCAAACGAGAAAGGGTAAAGAAGAATTCTGCTTATAGGCAGCAGTCACGGGAGGGGTGTGGGCCAGCAGCTTCCGGATAAATTGGGTGCAGGGTACATGGTCACAAATTTTGTGAAACCAAGTGCTAGCCTTAGCCAGGTGACAGAAAACATAGGTCAGCTATGCAGGGACTTTTAGAAGGAAGATCAGGTAATTACAGTTGAGGGAGAAGGAAACAACCTGGCTATGAATTCGAGATACAGTATTAGGAGTGACCTGGATAAAATAGGAGCAGAAACTAGGCACACAAATGTGGGGTTTGTGGAGACCTTTCAGCGCCATGAACAGTCCTAGGTAAGCACTGCTGTAAGGCATGTTAACTCTGAGCTGAACAGGATGCTCCTGACACCAGAAAAATCTCACATTAGTATTGTTCCAGTTAATTCAAGGAAACCTTGGATTACTACAGGTATTAAAGTGTGTTCAGAAAGAAAAAGAAAACTGTATCAGACAGCAAAATATTGTAAAGATCCAGAAGTAGTTTTACACTATAAAAATTATTGGAATACACTGAGAAAAGCTGTAAGGAAATCAAGAAATATGTATGTTAAAGAAGTAATTGACAACTCTGGAAAAAATCAAATCAATATGTAATGTTGTTAGAAGGGAGACAGGAAAAGTAACCACTTTGGTAGGTAGTATTACTGTTCAATAGAATGAGACCATCCTACCAACAGTGCACATGCAGCTAATGTATTTAACAACTGTTTCTTAAGTATAGGAGAAAAAATTGGTGAAAATAATTCAATAGAAAAAGCCATGTAGTGCGTGGAAGGGTTAGTTTTGAGAAATCATAGATTAATTTTCGTCTAACAACCTCTTGTGAAACAAAGAAAATCAATGAATCTTTGAAAAATAAATGATCTGTAGGAGTAGATGACATCTCTAATAACATATTAAAAGAATGTGGAGGATTTACAGCAGATGTTCTGAGTCACATATGTAATGCATCACTAACTCAAGCTATTTTTCCAGACAGGTTAAAATATGCCATGACCAGGCCTCTCTACAAAAAGGGGGACACCACAAATGTCAGTAATTTTCGGCCAGTATCCTTGAGTAGAGCATTTTCAAAAATCTTCGATAAAGTGATATACTCAAGAGTGGTTAACAACGTCAACAGTAATGGGATACTTAGTAAATCACAGTTTGGATTACAAAAATGCTGTTCCAATGAGACAGCATTATAAAATTTCAATGTCAACATAATAGAGTCTTAAAGTAGTAAAATTTCACCAATAGGAATTTTTTATGACTTGTCCAAAGCATTTCGATCATGTAAACCATTACATGAAGTTACAGAAATTACAATTCTATGGTGTAAATGGAATAGCTTATGAGTGCTTTAAGTCATACCTACAGAACAGGAAACAAAATGTTTTTTTTATTTGGGTCAAGTGATTTAAATAAGTGTACCACTTCATCTAACAGAGGTGAAATTACATTAGGTGTTCCACAGCGTTCAATCATGGGTCCCCTTCTGTTCTTGACATGTGTGAACGGCCTCCCTCCTTATCTGAAACAAGAAGCTGAACTGACACTGTTTGCTGATGATACAAGCATCATTATTAATCCAGTAAAAGAAACTCCAATCGAAAATGATACAATAAGGTCTTTGGAAAAGTCATTAATTGGTTATCTGCAAATGGGCTTGCTTTAGACTTTGAAAAAACACAGCACATCCAAATCCCTGCTGCAAAAAGTACAGTTCCTTCAATAAATATACCACATCAAAAGACGTCATTAGACAGGGTAGAGCATAATAAGTTTTTGGGTGTACATATATATGAGAATCTTAACTGGAAATTCGTATTTTGGATCCTCTAAAGCCATAGGTTCAGCAACTTTTGCAATCAGAAGAATTGCCAGTTTTGAGGATATAGAAGTTGGTAAGCTAACATACTTTGCATACTTGCACCCTGATGTCATACGGAATAATATTTTAGTGTAACTCAACACTTAGACAAAAAGTATTCACTGCTCAAAAGAAAGTGGTTGGAATAATGTGTGGGGTTCATAGTCGCACATCTTGTAGGCATGTTTTTAAAAGATTCGGAATTCTTACAACAGTCTCACAGTATATTTACTCACTAATGAAATTTCTTCTCAGCAACATGGACCGTTTAAAAACACTGTGACATTCATGATGATAATATCAGAAAACAGAAAGACTTACACTATCCTTCGTTCAACCTACCTTTGACACAGAAAGGGGTAAAATATGCTGCTATAAAATTTTTTGACAAGTTACTAGATAAAATAAAATGTCTGACACACAGCAGTAATAGCTTAAAAAATAAATTGAAATCTTATCTCCTTGAAAACTCCTTCTATACCACAGATGAATTCTTGAATAGGAATAAATAAATCTATAAGTATAGTATATAGATGTTGTGCCATTTAAGGGAATGGAGTAAGTAATAGAAATATTAATCTTTAAGATTTTACTGTAATATATTAAAAATATTGTTTCATATGTGCATTTCCAGTGCACTTGAGACGTTCCACATGATAACAGCTACCGTACCATGCGACTGATCAGTAAAACATGAATCCAACTAACTAGCTAAGAACTTCCAGGCAGTCAGTAAAGCCAAAGATAAAATGATATGGCATTGCTGTCCAGGTTTACGGGGCCAGTACAAATACTGCAATTTGTGATTCCTGAGACATTGCTGGTAAAAACACCGAAGAGTAAAAGAACTTTTCGTGTGCGCTTATCTTGAGGTAGTCATATGTTATCATCAAACGACCTTAATTCAAGGCTATATAAAAAAGAACGCAAGTTTCTGATGAAATATTGTTAAAATTAGAGTAGTCAGCTGCACTCTAATGTGGGCAAGTACACTTTTCTCCATATTTATATTTAAAACAAGTGTCCTAGGTACGATATTTTTAATTTAATACCCTATGGGAGCTATAAAGGCACATTTGCATGCCGTGCGTGAGTTTCCTCGGAAATGCGAAATCTTAATTAAATATTTAATCTCTGACAAATAAATATAGCCTATGGCACAGAACTGCAGCGCTATGTCGCTGATAAAACAAAATACAATTAAGACGCTCTTATGTTTGATTAAGAAGGGAGAGGTCTTGCAGAACAACTGGTGCGGGAAGCACGTATATTTTATTAACTGGCACACCGCCATATTTGAAGTTATATAAGAACACTGCGAGTTGCAATCTTACTAGGCACTCGATTCTGTAAAGAATTTATATTTATGAAAGTAAGTGGAATTATTCAACTGTAGGCTTATTCGTTGAATATATCCGATTTAACTAACTGTGTAAACTTTTTATGTTTAGTAGACAGTCACCTCTGTACGACGTATTGTCATGACTGGCAAATTATTCTAATATTGAGATTTTGAGTCCGCACCTACCGCAGCAGTCTTTGGAAACGATTTAAATACGAAGTCCGATTATTTGAGTCTTATTTCACGGTCAACCACGAATAACATTGCATTTACGAAAAAGCCATTGCCACGCGTCTGATACCAAATAATTAAACGTCCACGTTCTAGATAAGCAAATATTAATTAAACCAATCAATATCATACATATACAATAATTAATATTTTATTTATTTTATATTGGCGACAGTGACAGGACTTGTTATTTTGTCATTTGTTACATTGTTCTCTTTGTTTAATGTGAAAAATCAACTTTCTGGACCTGGACGTGAATGTACGAGAAATAACAAAAATCTGAAGGTATTTTCCAATTCTAAAATTTTACGGGAAGACGCAACGAAGCTTCCAGCAAAATAAGGTAAGACGCAGCATCTTTGCATTGGCAGGCTTGACCAGACGCATAATTCAGTGTATTAGCTCTTCAGTAGATTCTGTAGTATTTCTTTCGCGCATAGCAGTTTTCAGTGATAAATTTCATTCTCAGTGCTTTTCCTTAAACAATAACTTCTGCAACAATACCAATACACGAGTGTACAATATGGCCGACTTATGTACGATACGTTGTAACATGGCCAGCAGCCATTAAGAATAATTCGATATTCAGTTTACATTTTTAAATTAACAAACAGCCATTGTTGCTACGAGCGATTCATGTTCAACTGCATTTTATTTTAAAACCAGTGTCAAACTTTATTTTCTTGAAGCATACCATACGTGTGGCATGGTCATAACTAGAAAACAATACGCAAAGATGGAACAGCAAAGACATACTATTCAGACGCAATCCAACTCGGACGAGAGACAAATGTTAGAAAATGACTTTACGACAGCAACCGGTAGTGACGATTCATCAAATATTGACGCAAGTGTTAACGGAAATTTTGACAATAGGCGGTCCACCACAAAAATTTCAAAGTCTCAGTCAGAGCCCATGTTAATACATGACGTCACGTCTAATGACGCGGCGGGGGCAGAGACCTTGGAAACAGTAAACATTGCCAACATGTTACAAATGCTAATGAAACAAAACGCAGAAAATATGGCAACCTTAAGGATGCAGAACGCGGAAAACCTGACAACCTTAAAGACACAAAATGAACAGTTAAAGGCACAAAATGACGAAATTAAATCTGACCTCATAGCAATCAAGGCATGTAATGACACTTTATGTAAACGTGTGGAACTTACAGACGCCACACTGACCAAACAGATGACTGAACTCACGACAACCTTAAAGACACAAAATGAACAGTTAAAGGCACAAAATGACGAAATTAAATCTGACCTCATAGCAATCAAGGCATGTAATGACACTTTATGTAAACGTGTGGAACTTATAGACGCCACACTGACCAAACAGATGACTGAACTCAGTACGAAATTTTCCAAGCTTAATTCGAGACAAGAAAAGACTACAAATGACGTGGCACTTTTACAGACACAAGTAAAAAACCTTAATGTCACGTGTGAAGCTCTTACTGAACAAATTCAAACATATCCTTCAGTACATGACAACCTTGAAAAACGAATTACTGACGTGCAGAATAAATTTGGCGATGTTGAACAACAACTGACTGACAGATTACAATCTGATGCCAGAGCTCATTTTCAAAATATTAATAAAGAATTTCATGATTGGGTAGAGAGCAAAGACAAACATTTTGATAGATGCATACGTGAAAATTTACCAACAATTGTGCACGACTCCGTAGCGGAATACATCACTAATAACAAACAGCTGATTAGTGACGCAGTACAATCCGTCACTGCACCCATGAGACAATTCACCGATCAACCACAGTATGAATGTAACGAAAATATCAGTCAAAATGTACAGTTCAGAAACCAATATACATTCGAGTATGACGCACACATACCGCACACGACAAACACACAAGAACAAAACACACCACGACTACAACACATACCACGACGTGCAAACACAAACACAAGCTATTATCATGGTAAACCACAGCAACATTATCGTAATTACTCGCCATCTGAACATTACAGTAATTACAGTGGAACAAATCCATATCATAATGCAAAGGAAGAAGAAAGCTTAATAAAACACAGGCAATTTCAGACTTTTATCCCAGAAAAACGAACCATTCATCCGGTGATTTTTCTTAAATCTTTTAGTAACGCATTTCCACGCACTTGGAGTGACCGGAAAAAGATTTCATATACTGTCGGTTACATCCAAGGCGATGCAGCTGTCTGGGCATACAGTCAAGCTGACGTATGTACCACGTACAGTGAGTTTGAGCGTGCCTTTCTGAACAAATTCTGGTCGCAATCCGTCCAGGAGCGACTCAGAAGACAAATTTTAGAACCTGAAACTATTAACAGTAAAAATGGTAACTTACGCAGATATTTTGAAAAATACTTGAACATGGGACATTTTTTGGACGAACCAGTCGCAACACGTGATATACTCCGTGCGTTGAAGGCCAAATTGCCTTTCAACATTAAAGAAAAACTCTTACATATTCCGGATGACGATCCAGATTATTTTTTAACGGCTTTAGATTCGATTGACATGTTACTAGAAGATCAGCGCTTCGCGCGGCAAAACTGCAGCCACAATGTTTATACTAGTGGTATGGAAAACATGCAGGCTTGCCAACTCAATTCTGGCGCGCCCACAGTTGGATACGCGGTACAGCAAAAACAGCAAACTCACATGCCGTCTCAATACGGAAATCAAAATCAACACGCGTATTCCAATACAAACAACAGTTACAACAGTAATAACACTTCATGCGGCAATCCATACAAAAGGCACCGCGGTAATAACAACAACGGATACAAATGTAACAACAAAAACACAAACAGAAATAGAAATAAAAATAACTACGAGGCAAGACAGCATCAAGGCTGGACTCGTAGCGATCAATAGTTTCATTCAAACGCTGCTATACCACAGCAGCCACCAGGACAAAATTGGAGCATACCTTACGACCGACAGGTAAGTCATAATGCGCAACAGCAACAACAACTGCAAAAGTTTGGAAATCACAACAGGCAATATCCGAATGTGAATATAATAGAAGTGACACCTAATACACAGCCTCAATCTCTGTCAGTACCTAATACAAATGCTAACCCAACAAACTAGAAACAGTCACTTCTATGCCCCGGGTCGTGGCTGAAGAATTCTTGGGGGGCGACTTCAATGTTAATCAGTTATTTGACACCACCATTGAACAACAGAATATTGATTTGCCTAATAATTCTAAACAAAAACTACCTGTTTTATTTATAAGATACTACCACAATGAGAATATATCAGATGAACTTTTGCAAGACAGGACACAATGTCATCCAAACACAAATGAAATTATTTTAGCCTCTACTACTGGTGTAGTAGGTAGGATTCCAACTACTATTATCTTAGATACAGGTGCAGCTGTGAGCATTTTGTCTTTTAATTTCTATAAAAAGATGTGTGAATTGGAGCCTGTGCCTGAGTTACCCGCCCAAAACTGTAAAATACACTCCTGGAAATGGAAAAAAGAACACATTGACACCGGTGTGTCAGACCCACCATACTTGCTCCGGACACTGCGAGAGGGCTGTACAAGCAATGATCACACGCACGGCACAGCGGACACACCAGGAACCGCGGTGTTGGCCGTCGAATGGCGCTAGCTGCGCAGCATTTGTGCACCGCCGCCGTCAGTGTCAGCCAGTTTGCCGTGGCATACGGAGCTCCATCGCAGTCTTTAACACTGGTAGCATGCCGCGACAGCGTGGACGTGAACCGTATGTGCAGTTGACGGACTTTGAGCGAGGGCGTATAGTGGGCATGCGGGAGGCCGGGTGGACGTACCGCCGAATTGCTCAACACGTGGGGCGTGAGGTCTCCACAGTACATCGATGTTGTCGCCAGTGGTCGGCGGAAGGGTGCACGTGCCCGTCGACCTGCGACCGGACCGCAGCGACGCACGGATGCACGCCAAGACCGTAGGATGCTACGCAGTGCCGTAGGGAACCGCACCGCCACTTCCCAGCAAATTAGGGACACTGTTGCTCCTGGGGTATCGGCGAGGACCATTCGCAACCGTCTCCATGAAGCTGGGCTACGGTCCCGCACACCGTTAGGCCGTCTTCCGCTCACGCCCCAACATCGTGCAGCCCGCCTCCAGTGGTGTCGCGACAGGCGTGAATGGAGGGACGAATGGAGACGTGTCGTCTTCAGCGATGAGAGTCGCTTCTGCCTTGGTGCCAATGATGGTCGTATGCGTGTTTGGCGCCGTGCAGGTGATCGCCACAATCAGGACTGCATAAGACCGTGGCACGCAGGGCCAACACCCGGCATCATGGTGTGGGGAGCGATCTCCTACACTGGCCGTACACCACTGGTGATCGTCGAGGGGACACTGAATAGTGCACGGTACATCCAAACCGTCATCGAACCCATCTTTCTACCATTCCTAGACCGGCAAGGGAACTTGCTGTTCCAACAGGACAATGCACGTCCGCATGTATCCCGTGCCACCCAACGTGCTCTAGAAGGTGTAAGTCAACTACCCTGGCCAGCAAGATCTCCGGATCTGTCCCCCATTGAGCATGTTTGGGACTGGATGAAGCGTCGTCTCACGCGGTCTGCACGTCCAGCACGAACGCTGGTCCAACTGAGGCGCCAGGTGGAAATGGCATGGCAAGCCGTTCCACAGGACTACATCCAGCATCTCTACGATCGTCTCCATGGGAGAATAGCAGCCTGCATTGCTGCGAAAGGTGGATATACACTGTACTAGTGCCGACATTGTGCATGCTCTGTTGACTGTGTCTATGTGCCTGTGGTTCTGTCAGTGTGATCATGTGATGTATCTGACCCCAGGAATGTGTCAATAAAGTTTCCCCTACCAGGGACAATGAATTCACGGTGATCTTATTTCAATTTCCAGGAGTGTAACTACAGCTCTAGGTAATAAGTCATGTAGGGTTAAGAAGCAAGTTTTTGTAAACATTAAAATAGGTAATGGAAGCGCACAATGGCCATTCCTGGTTGTACAAATACTTGTGACAAATTGCATATTAGGATTAGATATTATGAGCGAGAAGGACTGCATTATAGACTTCTCCAAAGGTAAATGTATTTTAAATGATAAAGGCAGTGTAATTCTTATTGATTTGGACAGGAGAACTCTAAAGCATGACAAACGCTGTACAGGGTACAAGGTTCAGTTAGTACTTGACAATGACATTCAAGACATGCAAACACACTCATCTGACACAGAGCTAATGGACTTGAAAACATTGCTTGATCATAAGATAAATGAAGCTACAGCTCTCAGTGTACATGAACGTATGAAGGTACAGGATGTGTTATCCAAATATTTACAAGTTTTTACCAAACGATTAGGTGTTATCAACACGTATGTGCACAAGATTGAAGTTAAGCCTCACAAGATCTTCTACCACAACACATATAACGTACCGTTATCTCAACGACCTGCTGTGTGGCAAGAACTAAAACAAATGTTAGACTGGAAGGTCATTGAACCATCCACCTCACCTTACTGTAGTCCTCTACTTGTTGTCAAAAAACCAAATGGTAGCATTAGGCTAGTGTTAGACGCACGAGCAATTAATGAAATAATTTTACCGGTTCACACAAAACCCGAAAATTTAGAAGAGCAATTACAGAAATTTCTAGATGCAAAATATTTTTCCACAATAGATCTCGCTAATTCATTTTGGCAAGTAGGTATCACTCCTGATTGTCGGAAATATACTGCATTTATGTTCGGGGGGCGGACCTATCTGTTTTGTGTTCTACCCTTCGGATTGAATGTCAGTTCTGGGGTATTCGTTACAGCCCTGGATACCGTGCTTGGCGATGATTTAGTTGAGACAGTCACACACTATGTAGATGATATACTGATAGCTACACAGTCTTGGAATGAACACGTTGACACACTTCAAAGAATTTTAGAAAAATTTGCACAAGCTGGAGTCACAGCCAATCTTAGAAAATCAAAATTTGGTTGCAGTGAGATAAAATATTTAGGACATATCATTAATTCACAGGGCATACGTCCTGATCCCAGTAAATTAGATGCTATAAGAAACTTTCCTAGCCCTCGAACAAAAACGCAGTTAAAATCATTCCTTGGGCTATGTTCATTTTTCAGACTTTTTTACCACAACCACTTTTGAACAGTAAACATCTGTTAAATCTACTCAGAAAGAATCAAGTTTGGATCTGGTCGGAACAGTGCCAGAATGACTTTAATACAATTAAACATGCTTTAGAGAATGCAAACATATTGAGCCATCCAGATTTCAATTTAGATTTTTGTATGACTTGTGACGCTTCATGTACTGGCTTGGGCTGTTGCTTATTTCAAGTTGTAACGAATAAAGAAAAGTCGTACTCTAACTGAATGTGAGCGTACGTACTCCACAACTGAGTTAGAAACACTTTCCATAGTCTGGGCATTCAAGAAATTCAATTGTTATTTATTTGGCAAACATACAGTAATTTATACTGATCACCAGGCCCTGACATTTTTGTTAACTTGTAAACTTGTACATCCTAGATTATCACGATGGGCAGTTACTCTTCAGAACTACTCTTTTGAAATTAAGTACATAAAAGGTAAGGACAACACCATTGCAGACGCTTTGTCTAGACTTCCACAAAGTATGAATGAAACTAACAGTGACTTAGAAAATATAAATGACCACAGGATTCTCTTAATGCAAGACAAGCAGTATCACCAATATTATATTGATATGTGCAGAAACATGGCTAAATTACAAAAATCTGATCGTCACTGGTATAAGATAATAACATTACTGGTAGAAAAACACAATCATCCTTTGACTAAGTATTACAAGTTACACAATGATGTGTTATTTTATCGCCGACATCCAAATGCTACTAACTGGTGTCTATGCATTCCCAAAGAGTCTGAACGTAATTTGATTTGGCACACACAATTAGTTTGGGGTCATTATGGGACGAAAAAGTGTTTGGCAAAGCTCAGCACATACTGTTATTTTAACAATATGAGAAGAAAAATTTACAGGGAACTGAAAACATGTGTTATATGTCAAAAATCAAAACCTCAGAATTTATCCACAAAAACAGATTTACATTCTATTTTACCGAATAAACCCCTGGAAATTCGGTGTACTGACATCAGTGGACCGCATCCAGCAAGCTCTGGAGGCGTCAAATATATCTTAGCTTTTTACGATATATTTTCTAAACATGTAAAACTTTATGCTTTAAAATCCGCCACTGCAAATGGTATAATACGAAGATTCTCAAGTGATTACCTGAAGCACGTGGGAAAACCTAAAGCAATTCTGTCAGATAATGCAGCATACTACTCTGGGTACAAATGGAGAAATTTCTTGAAGGACAATAACATTAAAAATATATTTATGTCAAGGTTTAGTCCACAATGTAACGCGACTGAGAGACTTTCCCGAGAACTAAACCGATTCATGAGGACCTATATTTCATCAAAACATACTAATTGGGTGTCCTACCTAAGTCTTTTCGAAGACGTACAGAGTAACTTAAATATTTACAAGACAAATTACACACCTAACGAGATCATGTTCAATTGCAAACAGAACGATCAATGGATAGAACCATTACCTAAGTTGTCAGACAAGGAAATCACACCTGAACAGAAAATAAGAGAAGTATTGACTACACTGACACATCACGCACAGATACGAAACAAACATCACACAAACATAATAAAAAGAAAACAAAAATTCAAGGTAGGAATGCTTATACTACTTCGTACTCATCATAAATCTGTAGCACTCAAACGACGCAATGCTAAGTGGCGTCTGCTATATGAAGGACCTTATATAATTGTTAACATACCGCATCCTGGTGCGTATCTGTTACAACATCCTAGAACTAACAAATATTTGGGCTATACGCACACCGAGATCTTAGAGCATTTCATGCTAAATAATGTCAAAGTCATACCCATGAAAACATTGCTAAGCGACACGCAAAACTCTGTTTGCTACAACACAGATAATAAGTAGTATAGAAATTTTCATTTCAGCTATACCAGTGACGCAGTTGAAGACAGAAGAACTTTTCTTTCAACGCCGCGGCACTACCAAGAAGACTGAATATTAAGGTAAAATTTATGATTACGTAGCAGTGAATGATATATTAATTTTTCACGGAACATATGTGACTGTAGGTATCACTGACTTGGTATGACACCTGACAAACCGTCAGACGTCATCTGTGAAGCGATCTTTTACTTCGAGAAATAGATTAGACGCACATCTCTCAGCGTGAAAAGCATCTACCAGTAGCCAAGGCCACACAGACACTATAAACACACTCACAAAACGCGAGGAATCTAACAGTTTTCCTTCTCTTATTATTTTGAATATTTATTGAGTAGTGAAAACGCCTGGTCTTGCCTACTGATGTAATGAATGTTGTGTCTAACCTATCTTAATTTCAGATGACATCACAAAAAACATCGATAAAATCCCAGCAAAACCGTTGAAGAGAACATAAATATCTGCAGTTCATGTAATCAAATGTGACACAATGTAATAATTTATAGCCATGTAATGATGATGTAAACATGTTTATGTGTAACTGTATTATGTTAATGCTAAGAAAATATGTGACGTCTATATGTATGATTACTTATGTTTTTTTTAAAAAAAATGATGTATAATGTAACTGTTACTATGTGAAAATTTGAACGATAACGAGTGCCAAAATGTGAAAAACTTAAAAAAAAAATCGCGTAGTGAACCACTGTTCACGGACATTAACGTACATCACTAAGTCCGCAACAACGCAGAAACCTATGGGAAAGAAACTGTTAATGCCATTCATCATGCATCGTACCTTTGTCAACGCGATGAACGATTTCTTTGATAAGTAACTACGAACATTTAGGTGAGCTATATTCAGCAAAAAACTGAAAATGTGAAGTGCGTAATTGGTGCATCGTCTAGTGACATTACTGCAGTACCTAACTTCAAGATGTTAACTGGATTAAATGGTCACAACGTGCCTGTCCAGAAAACAACACGACGAGTAGAAGAATTTTGGTTGGAACTTCAGGGAATGGAATGTTCTCGAAATGTGACGGACACATTTGCCTGGACTGTCCAAGGATCGACATGTGCCGTCCGAGGTTCTGCAGCCAAGCTTCCACGGAATATCGAAAACGAACTGCATATGGACCAATTACTCGACGGGTCACGTCTGATCTGTAATAAACAATGCTTTTTGTCACAACGAACTGCATCACAACGACTATAATGGAAATAGGAAATGGACATGCTCATGTATCAATTACGTTGTTATACAGCGATGTTACTGTGATCAAAAAACTTTACCACGACGACACTAACCTGTGAAAAATTATTGTGCAGCAGATGAATATGAACTGTAATAACGACACGATGTGTATAGGTCAACGCACCTGAAACAAAAAGACATTTTTCTTTGAAGCATTTCAGTGCAAAACTATGTAACTAAGAACATTCAACAATCTAAAGTTGTACTGTATTATAACAAATACTGTAATTTTAAAACTAAGTTACCTGTCATAAAATGTACTCTTCATATGTAATCTTGGTGGAATATTTCCTTTATGCAACGACTAAGAAACGCGCGCGCACACGAAGAATATGAACTGCAGTACTGTGCCGCGTGATCTAAATTTACGATATAACGGCAGTGCCGGAGTCACACAGACGCTTCTGCGCATGCGCGCACTCTATTTTGCCAACATAAGAACTTTTACAGCGCACGCGCGTCATTCAAATTTTGTATAGAACATACTGTATAATGTATGTCATGCAAATAGTTGTAGATAACTTAGATTTTCTTGTGCCTTTAGGTGAATTACTCGCCTGCAGGTGTGTCCTTTCGCCTCGCAATTCAGGGGCCAATATAAAGGCACATTTGCATGCCGTGCGTGAGTTTCCTCGGAAACGCGAAATCTTAATTAAATAATTAATCTCTGACAAATAAATAAAGCCTATGGCACAGAACTGCAGCGCTATGTCGCTGATAAAACAAAATACAATTTTTTAAGACACTCTTATGTTTGATTAAGAAGGGAGAGGTCTTGCAGAACAACTGGTGCGGGAAGCACGTATATTTTATTAACTGGCACACCGCCATATTTGAAGTTATATAAGAACACTGCGAGTTGCAATCTTACTAGGCACTCGATTCTGTAAAGAATTTATATTTATGAAAGTAAGTGGAATTATTTAACTGTAGGCTTATTCGTTGAATATATCTGATTTAACTAACTGTGTAAACTTTTTATGTTTAGTAGACAGTCACCTCTGTACGACGTATTGACATGGCTGGCAAATTATTATAATATTGAGATTTTGAGTCCGCACCTACCACAGCAGTCTTTGGAAACGATTTAAATACGAAGTCCGATTATTTGAGTCTTATTTCACGGTCAACTACGAATAACATTGCATTTACGAAAAAGCCATTGTCAAGCGTCTGATACCAAATAATTAAACGTCCACGTTCCAGATAAGCAAATATTAATTACAATCAATCAATATCATACATATACAATAATTAATATTTTATTTATTTTATAGGGCCACAACTATGATTAAATAAAAGACAAACTTCAGCATTTTTTTCAACTAGGGTTTTTAAGGATAACAGGATGAATATTGTCCTGAGCTTCTTAACCTAGAAGCTGCTACACCGTTTACATGTTTTGTTGACATCGCTGTGCCGCGATGGACGTGGCACCACTCCGAGACTGCTGGCTGCGAAAACTTGAATTCTGCAGCGATCGCGTCGAGCGCCGTCTCGACCCCTGAGGGCGCACAACGGCCGCTCACTGTGAAGCAGCGGGGCATGCGGTGACAGAACGTCGAGTGACATGACCAGAATTGAATAGATAGTCCACTCTGTACAGCATGTCAACAGGGCTCCAGAGCCAACTGCCAGCAACCGAGAAGTAACTTCAGCAAGACCACATTTCTTTCCTTTCAAACAAGTGGTGGAGGATGCCTCCGTGTTTGTAACTGTATAAATTAAAATTCAGCCTCTGAAGATTCTAATTATAGGAGCTAGATACTGGCCTCTTTTCCTTGGTGGCTGGTGTTTCTGCTTAGTTAAATTCAACTTTCAATTTTTATTTATTTTATTTATTTATTTATTTATTTTTGCTGAAGTGGCTGTCGCACCTAATCGCTGAATTCAAATTGTTGCTCTTGTTATAGCGCCCGTTGTCTCAGTCAAATTGACATTTGGAAAAATTTTGTAAGTTGGCCGTTGGGCTTAATCATTAAATTCAAGTTTAAAGATATTTTGGTAGGGTGACCAGTGATCACAACTGTGGAATGCAGATTTCTTTTAGTTAGATAATTTCCAATTTTTATTCTGCTTTTATTTTTTGTGAAGTGGGAGATGCACATAACTGTTTCAGATGTTTTCCGTTTAACTATACCCATTGGGGCAGATTAAGTATTGTTCTTATTTTCTGTTAGTGAAAGTTGTTGAGATTAAACCACTTGAGACTGTCTCTCTGTTATATATTCACACTCGGATGTACCGTGAATGGTGTCACCGCTGACCCCCTCACATCGTCACACTGTTTAGACGCTGGTAGGCATATCCCACATACATGTTGTGAAAGAAATCAAAATTTTTCATTATAGCGTATTATTATTGTTATTAATTTATTTCTTAGTTCAATAAATCTGCCTTTATTTAAAAGCATAATGCCTTATAAGATATACACTACAATGTGAAGACGCAGTCCTTACAATTTTTTCAAATGACCAGTTAATATACCGCCTCAACAACTCTTTGAAAATGTATTAAACACTGAGAGAGACAACCTGTAAATCTGTATACTTTCGCCTATGATATCATATTTCATGTTCCATAATTTCTAGTTGTTAGTACTGATTGTGACATTTACAGACTATTTACATTCAGTAAAATATTCACCTGTAATTTTCTTCTTTTTTACAATAACAGCGTTCTAGTATCCTAACTTTTCTCTCGTTATTAGACTTCTAAATACTCCCAGAGTCACCTCTGGAAGATTGGAGACATTAGGACACCATCAGGTTTCTACATGAGTTTCAGAAAATCTGTGCAGTTCTAAAGCATCGACTGCACACCGACCAGCGCAGCGCCTCGAAATGGCATCATGACGGCCCTGAACCGTGCACAAGTGGAAAGAGCGGGCAGGGCCTCACTTCCAGGGAGACAGAGATCAGTGCCCCATGTCATCGCTGACTTAACCAGTTGGATCCCACGTGAAAGGATCAGGATAGAAAAGGATCAAACAACAACACCTGGTGGGGAAAATCTTCAGATAGGTCGTTGTTTTCACTCAATTAACATTTATTTAAGAAAAACATATTGATCAATTAAATTCCAGATTAATAAAAACATGAAAACCATCAGAATTATAGTAACATATAAGGTGACAAACTACTGAAATTTACAATATAAGCAAAAGTAAACAGTATTAAATTAACAGCAAGCATCTAAGTTCATCAACAGTAAGAATGAAATTTGAATCGTTCAGTTAAGGGAAGCTACATTTACCAAAAACAGAGCACATCAGGCTTTATGACGAACAGTCACTAGAGAATTTGAACTCTCTTCTTTTATGAACAGTAGTTTACAAAAGTTCGTGAGTTAATCCCGCTAAACTGCAATCTAGGCATAGCTCCAAGGAACACAACTACTCAATTTCTGCTGGGTATGAGAGACGACGCGGCAAAGCGCTCCCGCGGCAGTAACTTAGATCTCGGGCGTTGGACAGGATGCTACCAAGGTAGCGCACCAGAAGTCATGGCTGCGAACACAAAGATAGACTCGCACGTTTCGCAATCGACTGTGAACATAAATTACTCGCGAGACAGCGCTCTCAAACAATAACACAATATACATTAAGAAATGTTGAGACTCGCTTTAGCAAGATAACCTTTGATAAAACAAATAGTTAAAGCCAAACTTAAATAAACTATCAATATGCAGTATGTTAAAGTGCACTCTCCCCGCCGTCGATTAATCTTTTAACTTCTTTTCAAATAACAGAAGGAGGTCCCCGTCACCAGAGCTCCAGGGCGCGACGTTCGTCACCTGCTTTAGTGGCTCCCCAACACTCGACAAGTCGCTCGGCGATCCGGCTGGGTACATGCGGTGTCAAACCGAAATCGACCCAACCAAGCCCCGCCGTCCCAAAATTGCCCAACCAAACCTCGCCGCCAGGCACTGCTGCCCCAGCCCTCCTTCCGTCACGTGCCGTTCACAACTCACTGCCCCCGCGCCGAGCCTCCACACCTCAGCCAGGAAAACCAAAGAGTCATGAGGGCGGTGACTATCGATACCGTACCAGACGTACACAACTGGCCATTAATATTGGTACACCACGAAGATGACGTGCTACAGATGCGAAATTTAACTAACAGGTAGAAGATGCTGTGATATGCGAACGATTACCTTTTCAAGGCATTCACACAAGGTTGGCACCAGTGGCAACACCTACAACGTGCAGACATGAGGAAAGTTTCCAAATGATTTCTCATACACAAAAGGCAGTTGACCGGCGTTGCTTGGTGTAACGTTGTTGTGATGCCTCGTGAAAGGAGGAGAAATGCGTACCGTCACGTTTCCGACTTGATAAACGGATTCTAGCCTATCACGATTGCGGTTTATCGTATCGCGACATTGCTGCTCGCGTTGATCGAGATCCAATGACTGTTAGCAGAATATGGAATCGGCGGGTTGAGGAGGGTAATACGGAACGCTGTGCTGGATCCCAACGGCCTGGTATCACTAGCAGTCGAGATGACAGGTATCTTATCCGCATGACTGTAACGGATCGTGCAGCCGTGTCTCGATCCCTGAGTCAACAGATGGGGACGTTTGCAAGACAACAACCATCTGCACGAACAGTTCGACGACGTTTGCAGCAGCGTGGACTATCTGCTCGGAGACCATGGCTGCGGTTACCCTTGACGCTGTATCACAGACAGGAACGCCTGCGATGGTGAGGTGGTTGTTATGGTTACTAATTTCTCAGGATCTATGCACCCAGATTGCGTGAAAATGTAATCACATGTCACTTAGATTATAATATATTTTCCAATGAATACCCGTTTATCATCTCCATTTCTTCTTGGTGCAGCAATTGTAATGGCCAGTAGTGTAGTTAGGCCAGCAAACCGAACCGTCACGTTTCACCAGCCACCCTCGCTTGTCGGGTTCAGATGGTTCGCAGACTTCGAGATTATCACTACTAACAGGAAGACGATACTTAGCATGTATTCCGCGAGTAGCAATAGTGGGTAGCATTGTTCCGCTAGTAGCAATAGTGGGCAGCATGTGTTCCGCGAGTATCAATAGTGGGTAAATTAGTTATATGTTCTAGTCACGGGAACCACATCAAGCCACTTCATAACGAGAAATTATGTTTCCTTCAATTTTAGCAAGAAAGTGTTGTATTAATTTCGACAGTGTTACATACAGAACGTGTTGTATTCCTGCCACTGGCCATCGCAACTTCTGTCCTTGATCGTTTGTGTCGGTTCTGAGTACCACAGTAGCCGATACTACACCTGGTACAGAACCAACACTTCATTCCCTCTTCGCCGCTCTGTCATAGTGCGTCACTACTACTTCTGTTTTTTTCTTTCTTTCAGAGGAGCATTGCTACTAATTCTGTTCTTTTTTGCAGACGAGCTGCAACAATTCCGCTACTTGTGTATTTGCTTTTCTTGTCATTTGTTGCGGCGTTCCTCTCATAAAAATGGCCTCTAACCCGCCTCCTACACCACCTGCACCTCTGGTTGCTGCTGCCTTTGATCTAAGGCAGTTTATTTAGTTTCAGAACCACGAAACGTCGCAGCTGGTTCCGGCAGTCCGGCAGCTCATTAAGTCACAAGCCACTGCTGCATCAACTCTGCCATAACAGCTAGCCACATCACGGCAGTACCTCCGTACATTCCACCGTTCTGAGCTTTCAGTGAACAACAAGAGGAGTGAAATGAGTGGTAGGCTCAGTTCAACGCTCATTGTGTTACACGTCAAGCATAAGGTACTGGGAAACTTTCTTACTTCTTGTGAAAGTACGGAACAGGAGTTTACCGGTTCGTTGTGAAGTTATTCCCGACTAGTAGGCTCTAGTTGTTAGTTTTTGAAGATTTATTGTCTGCCCTCGCTCAGTATTACAAGAATCGGATACAGGTTACTGCAGCTCATTGCAAGTTCTTTCGATTGCAGAAAAAGCCAGAACAGACGTATCAGCACAATGAACTGGAGGGTTTGACACGACAGTGTCGTTTTCAGTGTAGCTGTGGATAGTACTAGAGTGACACAATGATTCGTGAAATTGCGTACAATGTGCCAGACAGTGGGATTCGTGAGCAAACTCTCAAACATTCTGACCCTATTTTGAAACAAGTATCACAACTTATTGAAAATCAGGATTCATGTGGTAGGTTGAAAACTTCGAGGTAGCTCCCGTCTGCAGTGTAAGGCAGAGGGACAAGCAAGTACGGCCTTCGAACCGCCCACCCCACACGTACAGGCCACCGCTCTGTGGACAGAGTAAACAAGTTTCAACATATGGTCTGCTGTGAAATCATGTCCCCGTTGTTTTTCCATGCATTAAAGACAAAATGCCCTTTGTGAGACGCGGCTTGCGTTGCTTGTGGGAAGCACCTGATGTACAGTCTGTGTGTTTGCAACAGAGAAAGAACTCAACCCATGTTCACTCCACAAGCGTGGAGCACCTTCTCACTCAGTGAATGTAGCTCTTTCTAAATCAGCTACCAGAGCTAGTAACAGGATGTACCATCACGTCGCCCAAGTGCTGCACGATGACAGCCAAACAAAGTGTTTGTGAACTTAGTCATTGCCAGAAACTGTGAGCGATTTCACTTTGACATTGGCGCTTGCATTACGTTGCTTACTCGCGCCACTTAGGAACAGTTGAGCTCGCCACAGTTAACAAAATCTTGCACTCAACTTACTGCATGTAATGCTCAGGACATTCTAACGATTGGTACAGGTAATTCCGGTCTCACATGGGAACACTGAATTTACAATTCTGCGTTCGCGAAATTGTGAAAATATCTTCAAGTTATATTCATTTGATTGTTTGAACTTCATATTGAGGTAATTTCCTTCTTCTTTCAGCCAAAATGATAGTGCTACTCATTTGATAAGGACTTTCCTCAATTACTTTCTGAATTGCCTGGCAGAGCAAATAATTTTGTGGTGCACGTTACAATGATGGGCACTGCGCAACCAATTTTTTTTTCCGGTCATGTCCCGTCCGTCATTCACTTAGAGACGAAGTTGAAAGGGGACTTAAAGAATGTCAAAATAATGGTGTTTTTGCTCTTATCAACGATAGTCAGTGGGTTTCTTCCTCAGTAATGTTACCCAAGCTTTCTGGTAAGCCTCGCCTTAGTGTTAAACTCGACTATTTCGTGCAGTACCATTCAGCCTTTATTATCTATTCTTTTGCTTCGGAGGATTGCCTGAAATGTTGGTTGCAGACAGCGAACCACAATTTACGGCTCAGGACTTTCAATAGTTTTGTACAGCCAATGGTATCACTCAATTTATCAGTGCTCCTTTCCATCCTCATTCGAACGGAGAAGCTGAACGATTTGTGCGTAAGTTCCTTTCCTTTTAGAAGAAAACTGTTCCATTATGTTGAAAGTGTCATGTAAACATCACTTTGGATTTCACAACTTCTCTCCTCCATTGTTTGTGTCGGTTCTGACTCCTACAGTAGCCGTCACAACAGAGACAGTGTTTGACTTTTTATATCTCTTTCTTATTCATAACGAGGAAAATGTATTCAGCCCTAATAAGCATTGTAAATCAAGTCCCATGCTTCTTGACAGAGCGTAGGGGAACGATGTGGGAGACCCGCACCGCCGTACTAGGCAAGGTCCTAATGGTGGTGGTTTACCGTTGCCTTCTGCCAACCGTGATGGCGATGAATGATGATGATGAAGACGATACAACAACACCCAGTTATCTCGGGGCAAGTGAAAATGCCTGCCCCCCTGGGAATCGAACAAGGGACCCCGTGCTCGGGAAACGAGAATGCTACCGCGGGACCTCGAGCTGCGGACACACGCAAGCAATAGCAATTGAAAACGAGTCACTTCATTTATAAGCATTTATCAGTTTTTGTTTTCTCGAATTGTTCTTCGGAATTACATGAATCTTAATTCCTAACGTTTTGCGTAGTCTGCGGTGGTCGGTACAACTCGCGTTCGCACAGCAAATCATTGTTATTCATTGCAAACAATATAAACATTAAGAACACTGAATAGGAAGATAATTGTAACGTAACTCTGCGATTAATTGTCAGTCACGCATAACAACTCACACTTACGCCTGGAACCATGAGTTTACTTAAAAGTGCAATGACGGTATTTTACAACCACAGCGGGCGAGTGAGTTGCCAGAGATGAATGTGAGGTCAGATTGTTAGTCAGATTGCTATTGTGCACACATGCCATAATTGCTACTGTGTATTTTAGTGAATGTACCACACAGTTTACCAGTACTACACATGCTTCCCCCTCCCAGAAATGCACTTTTACATTTGCAGACGTTATGTGGAAAGAAAAATGACGAGGGATCGCCATCCCTTTGTATGAGACCGAATTTCTGTTACTACCGCAGTTACGTGTGATGTATTTTGGAGGAACTTACTTCAGTAACGAGCGGTTGTAGTGTTAGTGAATCATCCTATTCAAAAGTACTTTGTCCTCCACACACAGGTACCACACAGTCTGCATGGCCTGGTGGGATTGAGGGGGGGGGGGGTGCAGGGATTGGTGGAGGGCTTATCAAAGGCGCAGCAGTCATGGACTGTGTGGCTCGTCCCGGCGGAGGTTCGAGTCCTCCCTCGGGCATGGGTGTGTGTGTTTGTCCTTAGGATAATTTCGGTTAAGTATTGTGTATGCTTAGGGACTGATGACATTAGCAGTTAAGTCCCATAAGATTTTCACACACATTTGAACATTTGAATGGGGGAGGACTTAGGCAGTTTTGACGGCACTAGTTACAGCTCGCGGTCGCATCTGGTGTTTCTGCATGCAAAAGTAACCAGTGTCCTTGAAACTGCACCAGCTGTTATCCCTCGTGTTAGTGCCATCTCTTTGACAGGAAGGTGATGTGCTTCCCTAGCACGACAGTGCACACCCACCTAAGGCTGCTGCAATGCAATGTGCTCTTCGTGGTGCATAACAACTGCTCTGATCTCTCTCCAATTGATGATGTATGAAACATGTTGGAGCGGGAACTTACTCTTTCTCGGGTGCCTGCATGAACTATTGCCGAATTGCAACAAAGGTTGGAAGCTGCGTGGGACAGTCCATCACATAATGTTATTCGGAGCCTCTGGGATTGTCTGCGTGTGAGAATACACGCCTACATTGCCGGGAGAGGGTGCTGCACTTTGCGTTGATGCGACTGTTTGATTGCCCTCAAATGTGACACGTGTGTGTCATTCGGTCTAAATATATAACAATCTTATACAATGACGAACTACCTTTCACATTACTAGTGAATAACATGCCCTATCCTTGAAGGTATTACATTTTTTCCCGAGACAGATTCTACGGTCCTAGCCTTCCTTGCCATATGACGATTTATGTAGCTGTTTCTTGAAGCTTACAAGGTTCCCAGAATGAACAATACTTCAGTATAGGTGAAATTTCTCTTTATAGGTGGCTGTTTTCAAGACTGAATTACACTTCCTTCAAGTTATTTTGATATGTGACTGTGGTATCTACGTTTCCAACCGCTGTATTTATTTAAATGTATTTGTTTTGTCTGCGTCATCATACTGTCAATTACGTCACTGAGTTTTTCAACATCCTCTATATTTACTTCAGGAAGGCCTGTTATTATTTTACTAAAATTTAGAATCTCTGTAGCAACAAGGAAGGAGGAGTACGAGATATTGTTAACCGATAGTCCGCATTATCTACTGATTCCTTACTTTTCTATTCTGACATTTAGTCTTATATTGAATTGATATCGTCCTCCATGTTCCTATCTTTTAATATCAGCAGTAGAAACAGAAACCACTGTTGTCTTTGAGATTCTGTAGTGCACTGTCTTTAAACAGATGTTAACAAATTACTACCAGTAACAGTTACTAGATACTGTTTTTTTTTATTAATGCTCCTACAGTCAAAGCTACGAGATGGAATGACTGTCATGTAAGTAAATATGCAGCATTGATAAATATCCAGTTTCGAGCACTGCACATGTCTCCAACATTTTAAATCCTTTAGTCCAAATTGGTTACAAACATTACTTTCAGACTGGACAACAAGCTGCAACATGTGACAAAAAGTAGATCACAAGTAAAATGCCAATGATGACATTTTGATATGTGAACTATACGAATTGGAAACATGAACATAATAATAATAATAATAATAATAATAATAACTAGTAATACAGAAGTAACTAGTGTATGGAAAATAGCGATGTTCAGCACATAAGATTTAACAATATTATTTTAACAGGGGTTTTGGCTCAAAATAGCTTTAGAGGAATTAATTCTCATGTGGAGTGCTTCAGCTGTGCGACAGAATGTTGATGTGGGTGAAAATGCGGTCAATAACAGTTCGTTAATGATGCTGTGTGGCTTAAGATTTCACACTGTAGGCAACAAAAAGGAATGCCTGTAGGATAAATAAATACGTAACATATAGAAATATTCTGCTGGATGTGTGATAGTCCACACAGCAGCTTCGAATTCAGCACGGGGTAGCAAAGCTTATAACCCTACTATTAGTATTATAATTTAGTACGCTTTTACCTAAATAACAGAAACCCTGTCTTTATGTTTCCATGTATTACCCTCTTACTAAAGTTTAGTTTAGTTTACAAATAAAGTACACTATGGTAGGATAGTCCTCTTTATAAGAAAAGCTAATCAATAGAGTTACCCATTTTCCAGGATTTGACCGTGTGTTGTGTCTAATGGATAAGTAAATCAGACTATTCACTTCTTTTCCTAAGATCTTACTTAGCAGTTAGACAGAAACGCAGTATGAATAATATTATACTGAAGCTAGAACAACTCAGTTCCAAGTTCATTTAGTGGTTTAAAAGTGTACTTATGGTCGCCAGCCTGTCCAGGACACGAAACACTGAAGTACTGGAAAATCGAAGAATGAATTTTGCCTACTTTCTAGCTACTGTTTCATTTTGTTCTTCAAATAAATATTACTCCACTTCAACAATGTTGGACTACACCATGTAGCGCTGCTTCCTTTGGACGCAAAGATGAAAATATAAAAATAGTACCCAAAACCCAATACAAGCCCGAAACCGAAGATCATAATTTCATAAAAGAAGAAAACAAAGTCCCACTGTGACAGCATCACTTGAATAGTAGCAAGTATACTGAAGAGAAACAATGTAAAAAGAAATAGAAAAGATGTCTAGTATAAAGTACCTTAGTATTTTTTCAAAAGAAAGTAAAATAGAATCCCTTTTCTATCAAATTAAAGTAGATCACAAAGTATGGTACTTATAAATCACGAAGTACAACAAGTGATGTCAAAGAATGCTCCTTGTGAGTACACTTGATCGTGTCGTAACTTAACGAGTGTTGTTGTACGTAGGCGATACAAGATTTTTACATTTTGGAGATCTGCGATCTGCTAGAAATAATTAAGCTTGAAATAGGTAGATCAGCAACTTTGAGTATATCATTACGTAAAGTCGAGGTAGGAAAAGAACCGAAATATGTCTTAAATTTATTATTACCAATCGAAGACTGAACTTCGTCCCAGATTGATAGACTGTTAGTAATTTAACGAAAAAGGAAGTGAATATTAATATCGAATTGTGAGAAAATACCTAGATTTCGTTAAAGCATCTGGTGAAATCTGGATATTATTACAAACTCTTTGTCCGAAATTTACGTAACTAATTGCACCCAGCTTAGGGAGAGGTTACTTCATTAATACAATGGTAGGATGTGCTTAGACTATAATAAACCAGCATAACGTGAATTTACCGTGATTGACATTTATTTCAAACCAAATAATATTACGTGCTTACGAAACATTTTATCAGAGCAACTATACAGATTAATAACGAGCTCTTATATATCCTCTCTAAAAAGTTATCGTACTGATTCAGACTATTTAGCTTACGTAAACTGAAAACTTTATTGGAAAAACTATTGCTGTATATAGACTGTAACCATGATTAGTGCAATAAAAGCACTTTGTTTGCACATACGTGTAGCTGTCTCGTACACGCCGGGGAGCATATAATTATTTGATCTGTCTGATACAATTAATACGCACTCGGTGTGAATATAGTGCAGCAGGACAAGCTTCCTTTGTAACGTTCCTTACAAGTTAGTCTACAGACATTCTACCGCTAGCTGGTAGGAGCACGAACTTTAGCAACGAACATTTTCAATAGAAGGAGCCGTTACAACCCTTATACATTAAGTTTTTATAAGAGAAAAAGCCCAGTAGGTAACTTCAAGGAAGCTAAAAAGATTTGGCCAGAGGGGATCTTTAGAGAAGCACTTTTCATAATCAACAAACTTAAATACTAAACTACTTAGGTACTAAAGCACACACGTTTAGTATTAAACATTTCACTGCAAGGAAACCTCTTGGTTGCTGGAATTTACTTTCAAAAAAACTATTATTCTTTAGAACAAACTATGTATAGTCATTTAACTGATCCTAATAACTTGGCTACACTCTGATTGAATTTTACGTAGCCAAACTTGTACTATAAAACTTTTCAGTAGTTAGGAGAACACAAAAACAATTTAAATGGTGCTTTCTTATATTAACTTGGCATTTCATAATTCAGTAAAACAGGATACTCTTATTAATCTAACACCAGGAAGAAATCATATGTAGGTGTATGATTAGGATGAAATAATAGGGTGAACCAGTTTCTTTAAAGTTCAAGAATGACTGTTAAAACACAGATCAAATTAATGGGTCACGCTGTACGAAAGTAAAGCTACAGAAAAATCTTATGTGGTAGCTGTAGGCTTTGGTGTGGGGAACAGTTATGATGGCTACACTACCCACTGTAAGGCCTGCAAGTGTCTTGCTGTATGGGCTCAATTTCTCTTCTTGGCGTCGTTCAACTTTACATACAGTAGACCAAAATCTCGTAGCCATGCCGCAAGCCGTTTTCAATCCTAATCCGAGGCATTTTTGCGCATTTGCAGACAAAACTTCTCCTGCTCCACAAACGTGTTGCCTCACTCACTGCTGCCTATAGACTGTGTGACTTACTTGCTCTAGGTAGTGCGCCACTTAGCCCTTGCCACCTTTTCGACTGCACAGAGCCACTTTCGTTTTCAACAAAAGCACAAGGGCTTTTACATAACACCTATTTCTTACATTGTTCCTAAGCGTGACCATTTCTTAAACTCTCAGATTTGCATCAACATGAACAATTTATACACACAAGTTTTTGTTTTTTTTTAAATACAAAATGTCATCCGAAAATGATTTAACGTAATAAGTAATTTACATTGTGTTTTACATACACCACTCACGAACAATGCAAAACATCTTCAGCCTCCAGTATAGTACGCTTTACTTTACATATACAGAAAATATAGTAGTACCAATATGCGAAAATTTTAAAGCAAAAAATTTTATAAAAATTTAAATGAACCATAAACGAATAATGTTATAAGCTAGATCGTTTAAAACCTGCTTGATTCGACTGGAAATAGATTCATATCTCTCTCAGGAAAGAATTAGTTGTCCCACGGACGTCATGACTATATAAGATATGGACCATGTAGTGGTGCAACTGCAGCAGAGAACACGAGTACTTTTAAGGACGTCGTGACTATATACTATATGGATTGTTCAGTGGTGCTGCTGCAGCGGAGAACGTGGTCTACTAATCTCCTTTAGCTACTGGTTCACAGTCACACACAGGTGTACACGGAACTGCCAACGGATGATTAACGTCACCATGCAACGCGAGAGGTTGTCAGTACACCTGCCATAATCAAAACACAGTGGTTACTGACCTTTATCTCAGTGGTTTAGCTATCTCCTCGCAGAAACTAGGTGGTAAGATGCCAGGCCGTCACCATAAGTCGATAAAAACTGTGTGCCATAACCTAACAGTCTGAAATAGAATTCTCATATGTCTAAACAATTTGTTTCCTCACTAAGGTCCAGATGTTCTGTTCAGAATATGTCACAATTCCTATTACTGGCTTCTAGAGTTTGTATAAAATAACTCTGAAAATTGGATCGCTTTCCGATCACCCGCCTCACACGCTACGCACACAAACTGAGAATAGGGCACCGTTGCTAGTTCCTGTAGTAAATATGACATCACATACCATTTTCTATCGACTACAACAACGGCTGCGGGAAACTCGTAAATTACGAACTAGGACGGTTGACTGTGGTACTCCACAGATGCGCAGACCCCTCGAGGGCGTCCTTCAATACATACAATGAAGAGCGAAAGAAACTGGTACACCTGCCTATTATCGTGTAGGGCACGCGCGAGGACGCAGAAGTGCCGCAACAGGACGTGGCTTAGACTTGAATAATGTCTGAAGTAAGGCTGGAGGGATTTGACTCCATTAATAATTCAGGGTAATAGTACGAGTGGGTGGAGATCTCTTCTGAACAGCACCTTGGAAGCTATCCAAGACATGCTCAATAATGTTCATATCTGGGAAGATCGGTGGCCAAAGGAAGTGTTTAAATTATGAAGAGTGTTCCTGAAGGCACTCTGTAGCAATTCTGGATGTGTGGGGGCGTCGCATTTTGCTGTTGGAATTGCCCAAGTTCGTCGAGGTGCACATTGGACATGAATGGATGCAGGTGATCACACAGGACGCTTACGTGGGTGTCACCTGTTAGAGTCGTATCTAGACGTATCAGAGGTCCCATGCCCTACACCATTACAGAGCCTCCACCATCTTAAACAGTCCACTGCTGACATGGAGGATCCACGGATTCGTGAGGTTGTCTCCATATCCGTATACTCTCGATACAATTTGAAACGTGACTCGGCCGACCAGGCAACTTGTTTCCAGTCATCAACAGTCCAATATCTGTGTTGACGAGCCCAGACGTGCCGTACAGCTTTGTGTCGTGTTGTCATGAAGGGTGCTCGAGTGGGCCTTCGGCTCTGGAAGCGCCTATCGACGATGTTTCATTGAATGTTTCGCACGCTGACGCTTGTTGATGGTTCAGCATTGAAATATGCAGCAATTTGCGGAATGGTAGCACTTCTCTCACGTTGAACAATTGTCTTCATTCATCGTTGGTCCCGTTATTGCAAGATCTTTCTCCGGCTGCAGCGATGTCGGAGATTTGATTTTTTATCGGATTGCTGACATTCACGGTACACTCTTGAAATGGTCGTACGGGGAAGTCTCCACTTCATCGCTACCATGCGATGCTGTGTTCCATCACTCGTGCGCGACTATAATACAATGTTCAAACTCATTTAAATCTTGATAACCTGACATTGTAGCAGCAGTAACCAATCTAACAAGTGCGCCAGACACTTGTTGCTTATACAGGCGTTGCCGACCATAGCGCCGTATTCTGCCTGTTTATATCTCTGTATTGAAATAAGCATGTCTATACCAGTTTCTTTGACGCTTCAGTGTAGATGAGAACCTGACGGCGAGTGCTCGGAAGACTGTTCACGCCATGGGCTCCTGCAGAAGACACGTATCAGAGGGCATTGTCTCCGCTGTGCACCTACCGTGAAGCGGGAGATCTGAAAGCGGTCCGACTTTCAAACTTATTTTAAGTATCGAAACCGTAAGCTTCCAGACGTAGGTTCCTTATCAAAACTTTATCCATTACGTCATCTATACAACCCTTACAAGCACGTAATCACTTTTGCGTAGCACCCTGCAGTCAATATCGGAATATAATTATTAATTAAGACACCATTTTCTCCGTGCATCTGGGACACCAACACTTCCCATTCCTATACTGCGGCTATGAAACTCACAGCCATTTTAAAGCAGGGCCTGTGACTGTCCCGAGTGTTCAAGCGATTCTATTCATCTTTTCTTTATCAGAAAGGGGCATCAGGCCTTCTGATACTTCGGACCAGAGTTTTAAATTAAAATACTTTTCCCATGTCACTTAGAGGTTAGTGGCAATTTCAGTGAGATAAATGGTAAAAACGAGATTAACAGACTAGAAAATAATTTGAAACAATTTCTGAATGTATCTAATGTAATGTGGTTTATAAGAAATGGATGTAAAAATAGTACCGCTACAGGTAATAAAAATAGAAACAGGAGACACCACTGGATGTATTTCTAGATATAAATAGATTCAGTGTCCTTGCGAGTTCTGAGAGCAATTCAGATAGATTGAACAAACGATTAACATTCGGAAGCGAGGACGGTCAGACGTCACGGAAGGCTAATTAATTGTTATGTACTGAACAATGGCAGACTTTGGGGTAACAGTTGACAGATCATTAGCGGCCTTTTAAAGCTGGAGATTTCATTCGGTTATCCAATGTAGTGAGGGAAATCTTTGCTAACTCACGAAGCTGCTACTGAAACGAAGAAACACCGTATGAAGACTGCTATTTTTCTTATTTCATATTGAATGGTTTCGGGCAGTGTCACTCACATTGATTTCTGCTTTTTGTGTTTTTGAGTCATTAGTATTCTGACTGGTTTGATGCAGCCCGCCTCTAATTCCTTTCCTGTGCCAACGCGTTCATGGAGAGTGCCAAGCTACGTCCTCAATGATTTGCTGGATGTATTCCAATCTCTGTCCTCCTCTAGAGCTCTTTAAAGTACCATGGGAGTTTCACCCTTATGTCATGTCCTGCCATCCCGTCCCTTCTCCTTGTCTGGTTTTTCCACAAATTCCTTTCCTCTCCGATTCTGCGCAGAAACTCCTCATTCCTGACCTTACCAGGCCACCTAACTTTCAAAATTTTCTGTAGCACCACATCTAGAATGCTTAAATTCTCTACTGTTCACATTTCTCCACAGTCCATGTTTGACTGTGATACAATGCTACGCTCCAAACGACCGTTCTCAGAAATTTATTCCACAAACCAACGCCGGTGTTTAATACTAGGAGATTCCTCTTCGCCAGAAACGCCTTTTTGGCACTGCTAGTTTCGTTTTGATGTACTTCTTGTTCCGTCTCTCATTGTTTATGTTGCTGACTAGGTTGCAGAATTCCTTAACGTCTTCTACTTCGTGTCTATCAGTTCTGACATTAAGTTTCTAGCTGTTCCCATTTTTGCTACATCCGATCACTTTCGTCTTTATTCAGCTTGGAGTGTTCTTTCCAATCAGCAGATTATGTAATTCTGTTTCATTCACTGAGGATAACAATTTCATCACCTTAAATTTTAATTCCTTTCCTGCCACTTTCTTTTATTTCCCTCACTGCTTCTTCGTTGTATACTTTCAACAGTACGGGCGAAACACTACATACCTGTCTCACGTCCTATGTAGTCCGAGCACTTCGTTCTCGATCTTTCACTCTTTTTACTCTCTCTTGTACGTGTTGTATATTACCTGTCTCTCACTATAGCTTCCCCAAATTTTCCTCATAATTTCGAACATCTTGCACCAATTTTCACTCCCGAATATGTTTTCCAAGTCTGCAAATCCTATGAAAGTGACTCGAGCTTTCTTTAATCCTGCTTCCACTATCAACCGCAACGTCAGAATTGGCTCTCTGGTTCGTTTACCTTCCCTAAGACCAAACTGATGGTCATGCAATACATCCATCATTTACTTTTCCAAGGTTCTCTATATTATTCTTGTCAGCAACTTAGATGCATGAGCCGTTAACCTGATTGTACGATAATTCTCGCACTTATGAGCTCTTACGGTCTTCAGAATTGTGTGGATGATATTTTTCCGAAAAATCAGATGATATGTCGCCCAGACTCACACATTCTACACACCAGCGTGAATATCGAGACATCCTGGGCTTACATTTCAGCAAGTGATTGACCGCCTGCGCACGACGAGAGTTTCTGCTGCTTATTTTCGCGCTTGCCAAACCCTACCCTGGCCATCAAGGTCGTCGGATTTCTCCACAATTGAGAGCGTTTAAAGCATTTTGGACAGGACCCTCGAACCACCCCGGGATTTTGACCATCTAACTTGCCAGTCAGACAGAATGTAGCACGACATCCCTCAGAAGGCCATCCAACAACACTGTAAATTTAACGCTAATCTGAATAACAGCTTGCATAAGGGCGAGACGTGGACCAACGCGTTGTTGGCTTGCTGAATTTACGAAGGTCTTTCTCTTGAACAAATCATCGAATTTTTCTGAAATTATAATTATTTATTGGTCTGTACATACGCATCATATCTACCCATTTCCGTCCCATTTGGAAAACTTTTTTTTTTGTAAAAGAACCGATAGCCAGATGGAAAATAGTTCATAATTTATACAAATAAAGATTGCGAGTTGTTCCAGTTTTGATAAAGAAAAGGTTTTCCTCTTGAGAGAATGAGGGTTTCTGAAGTGTTGTTGCGACTAGAGTAGAGATGTGAGAGACGTTTTATATTAGCAGGATGATAAAGGATCTAGTGTGAGCGCAATGTTTCTGTCCTGGACTGCATTGAGCCAGGGTAGCTGGATATAAGATTGTGAAATATGATGAAAAAAGTAGAGCTTCACATAAATATCTGACGTAGGCCGTCATCAGATCCAAAGGCTTTAGCCATCTTCAGAAAGTACTTGCAGTTAACTTAGCCGTAATCAGAAATTGGAAGTAGAATTTATACGCTGATATGGGAAACGGGAAGGCATACATTGTAGATAAAAGGCGGTAAAGGAACACTTGATGACAGCCCCAATACATTACTTCTCTATATGTATCCTTAATTCCCGGCAGCACAAAATGTTCCTGTATGCTGCCCTGCTTAGCGCCGTGTTGCGGCGGGTTTAGCTGCGTCACGGGATGGGATTACAAGGCAGGCAGGGGCCTATCCTCTCAAGCCGTCGCGGATTCTGCGGGGACCGGAATGAATTTGGCGCTGCCTCCGCTTCGCTTCGCCTCGCCTCGCGCTGGCTGCACTCAAGTTTGCGCGACACCAGACAGGAGACAGGAGAGAGGGCACCCCGAGGGAGCTCGCGGGCCCGAGCGATGCCAGCCAGCTAGTTCGCCGCCGTGCCTTCTCCCATCAGAGAGAAAAAAAGAAACACAGTTCGGAGTAGATGGTCTAACGTGCACCGCAGACTGGGAAACCTAGGCTGGCAGCTGGTACCTCGGCTGTCTGGCTAGTACAGTACCAATGCGTGCGTAAACAAGGACGTAGCCTGTGGGAGCGGCGAAGCTAGAAAGGTACACACCTGCACGTAAAAAGATGAGAAGTCGAACGCCTGCACTCTGTATTTCCTCTAAAATTAACTTGGTTATTGTCTCTTTGGAAATCATCTGAGCGCCAGTAAAAATACATCTTTGCTCAAGACATTCTAGTCGATAAGAGCATACATTGAAACCAAACTACCTGCTGCTGTACTCCGTTCAGCCTTTACATAACGTATACATACAAGAACATCCACTTATAGACTCCATCTAGAAAGCAAATAATTGAGGTATAATAATAATATTATTATTAATAATAATAATAACACCATGCACAATTTATGTGAGTATATGCTATTACTTATCAGTGTTTGAATTTAAAGCACTAAAATCATATTAGAATTTCTGTTGTGTCATATTCATTATTACACTACTGGCCGTTAAAATTGCTACACCACGAAGATGACGTGCTACAGACGCGAAATTTAACCGACAGGAAGAAGATGCTGTGATACGCAAATGATTAGCCTTACAGAGCATTCACACAAGGTTGGCGCCGGTGGCGACATCTACAACGTGCTAACATGAGGGAAGTTTCCAACCGATTTCTCATACGCAAACAGCATTTGACCGGCGTTGCCTGGTGAAACGTTTGTGTGATGTCTCATGTAAGGAGGAGAAATGCGTAGCATCACGTTTCCGACTTTGATAAAGGTCGGATTGTTGCCTATCGCGATTGCGGTTTATCGTATCGTGACATTGCTTTTCGCGTTGGTCGAGATCCAATTACTGTTAGCAGAATATGGAATCGGTGGATTCAGGAGGGTAATACGAAATGCCGTGCTGGATCCCAACGGCCTGGTATCACTAGCAGTCGAAATTACAGGCATCTTATCCGCATAGCTATAACGGATCGTGCAGCCACGTCTCGACCCCTGAGTCAACAGATCGGGACTTTTGTATGACAACAACTATCTGCACGAACAGTTCGACGACGTTTGCAGCATCATGGACTATCAGCTCGGAGACCATGGCTGCGGTTACCCTTGACGATGCATCACAGATAGGAGCGCCTGCGATGAAGTACTCAACGACGAACCTGGGTGCACGAATGGCAAAACGTGGCTTTTTCGGATGAATCCAGGTTATGTTTACAGCATCATGATGGTCGCATCCGTGCTTGGCGACATCGCGGTGAACGCACATTGGAAGCGTATATTGGTCATCGCCATACTGGCGTATCACCTGGCGTGATGGTATGAGATGCCATTGGTTACACGTCTCGGGCACCTCTTATTCGCAATGACGGCACTTTGAACAGTGGACGTTACATTTAAGATGTGTTACGACCCGTGGCTCTACCCTGCATTCGATCCCTGCGGAGCCCTACATTTCAGCAGAATAATGCACGACCGCCTGTAGCAGGTCCTGTAGGGCCATTCTGAATACAGAAAATTTTCGAATGCTGCCCTGGCCACCACATTCTCCAGATCTCTCACCAACTGGAAACGTCTGGTGAATCGTGGCCGAGTGGCTCGTCACAATAAACCAGTCACTACTCTTGATGAACTGTGGTATCGTGTTGAAGCCGCATGGGCAGCTGTACCTGTACTCGCCATCCAGGCTGTGTTTGACTCAATGCCCAGGCGTATCATGGCCGTTATTACGGGCAGAGGTGGTTGTTCTGGATACTGATTTCTCAGGATCTATGCACCCAAATTACGTGAAAATGTAATCACATGTCAGTTCTAGTATAATATATTTGTCCAATGAATGTCCGTTTATCATCTGCATTTATTCTTGGTGTAGCAATTGTAATGGCCAGTAGTGTATTACTCTACGTGAGTACGCCATCGAAATTGAGCCATAACAAATGTACTGTGCAATCCACCATCAAAATGTGTTGTAAGTAACATGAATTCAACTGGATGTACATTTACAAAAGCTGTACGGCACGAACTGTAATAGAAATTACAGTGTCTTTATGTTCTTGCAAAGTCAGACTAGCTACCGTTAACTTGAGTCTGACAAAATTTTGCACTACAAGTCTCAGTAATCTTTCTTATTATATTTTCTGCTGTATATTAAGGTTTTGAGGTTTATTTAATTCACTTGTGTAAACTGATGTTGGGAGTTGTAGAAAATGTGGTTCTGTTACCGTTTCACGACAGCCTTCAAAGATTACTCACAGTGATCTCTATACTACCTGGATGTAGATCTCAGAAACTTGCATTGACGTACAAATGAGGAAAGTTGGTGCCCTTTCTGTTCTACGGGTGGCACTACTGACTTACACTTTACATTGCTTTGAAGCCGGCGCGGCCATGTTACTAGCCCCTGAACGTTAGCAGAGTACTGTTTACATTTGTTTCTTGTTCTCAATTTCTGTCGTGTCTTCGCAACATTTGTTTTAAGTAGTAAGTGTTGCCGTGCTTTTGACAGTAACCTAGTCTTAGCTAGGCATTTTCAGATGTTCTTTTTTTAAAACTCATATTTGACCCAATGATACGACTGATTTGGCATCGTTAATGTATGTTTCGTTTTGTTACAGGTTTCGAATAACCAGGAGACGAGGTATGTGACGTGAAAAGGCAGATTTCTTAATCCAGCATTTTACTTAATATGGAATGGTGAAACTGATCCGTCTATGCCCTCTTTCCTAAAATTCTGAGAACACATTTTGCCATGCTTGGACGGTTTGCAATATTTCCATCTCAAACCGTTCAACCAGAGCTCTCTTCGAGTTGTGTTAATAGAAAATCTAAAGCCAAATTATATAAATAGCACCACTACAGCAAAAGTGCTTTAATAAATAAGAAAACGAAAGGGTCTGTCTTATGGATTGTTACAATATACACTCTATTGATCATAGGTAACATTCTTCTACATCTTACCGAGCTAGAAGGAGCAGAGGTAGGGCACTGGACTCCTATTCAAGAGGACGACTGTCTAAATTCGCATATAACTTTTGCATCATTTTTCGAAATAACCTAACATGTATTTCGGCGTGGTTCCTTTCAAAGGACGCGACCGATTATCTTTCCTCTCTTTCAACTACCCCAGCTTGTGTTCGATTGGTCAAGAACACCGAAGGAACGAAAAATTTTCCAATCTTCCATCCTTACTCCCAGATCTGAATAAATTTGTGGTTGGAACAATATTTTCTTCGAATGAAAAGTTGATGCAGCAGCAGTTGGATATCTCCCATATCTTCTTGAACCTCGCTTCAATGATCGATTCTGCCCGCTGGAAACATGATAAAGTGCAAGTATGTATGTGTTCCCCATTCCTAGAATATTTTCACATACGCTCATACATCTTAACCCAAGGTGTAGCTTCTATTAGACTTTAATGATTACTAGCAAGTCATTAGCAAAATAGACGATAATGAAAATCAAAATTTTGCACAAAAACACTTAAACTGTAAGTTACGATTGTGTTAGTTTAGAAAGCGTCTATATTTCTCCTGCAAAATAATAAATGTGCTCCTATTTACAGGCAAGTCGAAACATGTGGGCGTAAAGGAGAAATGACAGGTATTTTGCCGAACGCATCTGTGAAAACCAATTTCAAGTTATAATATTTGCTATTAATAACTTATTGACAAGGCATTATGAAGAACACAGTAATTTATGAGTGTTCGATTTCGCGGCCGGTGTGTGTTTCAGTAGGATTCTTCGGGGTCTTGACCAGCCATGATGTGGTAAAGCTTCAACGCTTCCGCTGAAACTGCAGACAGCCCCCACCAGGGAAGACTGATGAGGGTTTCCTCAAATAGCAGCTGAACCTTGCTAATTTTATCATGTAAACGTGTTCATACATTCACGACGGTTTTACTGAAACAAAACGATTTTTTTTTTTTTTTTTAAATTATCTTTGGAGCAGAAGGGGAATACTTTATTGGAGGCTGATATGCTATGAGGACCACGCCATCGTAAGATCCAAATATAAATGGAGTTTTGGTTAAATATTTAATAGAGTTCACGGTTATTTCAAAGGCATTTGCTCTTAATTGTACAGTCGCGATTAAAAGTATCTCTGATCAACAATATGCTAAAACTGTAGCTGTGGACAGCCATTCATTCTTCTCAACAAACGCCTTAATTAGTTTAAGCACTGCAGCTAGAGATGTCCTCAAATATTAATTGTTAGTTACATCAATAACTTTATGAAAACAGGGGAATAATTAATGGGGTTAATTCACATCGAATTGTCCAACGAAGTAACAGTCGCTGCGGTTCGCAACATGAACGTAAACACATAAACAATTACACCTTCACATTGTAACGCATCGGGAGGGGTGGGAGAGGGAGGGTGGAAAATTTCCTTTAACGAAGAAGGAGCTTCATATCTCCTGATATATTTTGCGACGCTGTTTTCAATTCATATTTCAAGATACTTCTGTTCACGTGGAAGTATATAAATGAGTTTATATAACTCGAATTTTATAGAAACAGTTCTCTTGAGAGTGTCGTGTGTTTCAAAATGAGTGAGAATAATATATCCCAAAAATTAAAGTTTCATCACTCTGTCACATATTTTGGAATAATGACAGCAATCGGCAACATGTACACTTGCTAAAGCTGTAATGGGGAACGTACAGATTTGTGAAGCTGTGGAAGTTTCATTTAAAGCATTCAAAACGAAACGTTATTACTCAGTACTTAATACCCACTTTGATATTTATGACTACATAAATAACGTCACTGAAAACATTTTAATTGAAGAAATATAATACAAATTATACTGTAAACAAAACATTATGCAACATTTTTTTAACAAGAAATGGACTGGATTTAGGAGTATAACACCCGGGTTTAAAGTTCGTATTATTTTTTTCCAAGCTCACGTTTCATTTTGCCACAAAGTTTATTAGATAAAATATTTTAGTTTTAGAAATTTTAGTACTGAAAGTTTCTAATTTCGAAACGTTATTACTTTGAGAATAACTTATTAAAATTTAAATAACTTCATTATTCCAGTCATTATAAAGCTGTCATTATTTGGTTATAGTATATGATATAATAATGAAATTATTGTAATTGAAATCTATTGTCTTCACGAAATTTCTGGTACTTAACACTAACCTATAAAAGGAAGAGAATCGCACTAGGATTTCAGTTCGGTTCGTCTTTTACGGTATGTTCAGTCGTATGATCAGTCTATCCTTTGAATACAGTCCATTCTAATACCATTTAAATGTTGTTTTCTCGAATTAAGATCGTAAATGTCCTGAAAGATAATGAGAAGATATATGGAGGGAAGTAAAAGGCGAAAAGAAATGTTCAAACATATCTTTCAATGATAAAGTAGTTGATGTAAGAAAAAAAAAGTCGCTGATGCCAAAGGATAACTGCAAATACCCCGTGAGACCAAGTGAAAAATATAAGTAACTCTTTTAAAGATTATGAATGTTGCCTCCCAGCAACCAAGAACAATGGTTTGTAGCTAGCCAAAATGTAATTACGGAAAGTGTACGGATACAATACTCCGCAGGGGACACCCCTTATCATAGAACTGTCTGTACGGGTGAAGGGGTTTGTGTGTTCGTGTCAAGGTGAGGGCTACGCCGAGTGTATCATAGCTGCTGGCAACGTCTCCCATTCATACAGGTCTCAGCAGCTGAACAGGACGAAGTGTGTCCCACAAAGCCCCACCTCCTTCCACAGACCTTTCCATAGTTCCAACACTGCAGGCCTCAACAGCAAACTAGACGGAAAAGCAACATTCCACATCTTGTAAGTAGGCTGTTTAGGTTTTTATGTTGCTAACGCCATGTACCGCTCTTTATGAAAATCACTGACTGTGCTGTGTGCAGTCTGTGGCCGGTTTGCGCTGTTGGAATTTGCTATTGTAGTGTTGGGCAGTTGGCTGTTAATAGCGCGTAGCGATGCGCAGTTGGAGGTGAGCCGCCAGCAGTGGTGGATGTGGGGAGAGACATGGCGGAGTTTTGAGAGCGGATGATCTGGATGTGTGACCATCAGAGACAGTAAATTTGTAAGACTGGATGCCATGAACTGCTATATATATTATGGCTTTTGAGCACTATTAAGGTAAATATATTGTTTGTTCTCTATCAAAATCTTTCATTTGCTAACTATGCCTATCAGTAGTTAGTGCCTTCAGTAGTTTGAATCTTTTATTTAGCTGGCAGTAGTGGCACTCGGTGTATTGCAGTAGTTCGAGTAACGAAGATTTTTGTGAGGTAAGTGATTTGTGAAAGGTATGGGTTAATGTTAGTGAGGGCCACTCTTTTGTAGGGATTTTCGAAAGTCAGATTGCGTTGGGCTAAAAATATCTTGTGTCAGTTTAGTGTTGATCAGAATAGGTAAAGAACGAAGTGTCTGAGTACGTTCAGTTTTGCTCATCTGTTTGAAAATCAAATAATGTAAGAGGTTTATCAGCAAAGTAATTCATTAAGTTTTCCAAGGGGAGGTTTCAACCTGCGAATCCCTATGATCGCGTAGGCGGATGAGATCATACCAGACGAACTATCTGTAATTGCACGGCTCTGCCGTCCTTGAAGTCGCAGCAGTTCGTTGCTGTTCCGGTATCTGAAACCACGTGTCTCATACCCTGTCTCGAAATGAGTAGTTCTAGAATCATAGTAGGTTACTTCCTCGCAAGTTGAGATCCACCTTAAACAATGTCAAGCAAATGGTATTTTCTCCTGCCATTTACCTTAGTCCATTTGCGATGAGGAGGGTGGTAGCAAGCTTGAGTGAGGCAGGCAGCTGTCACTTCGGACAACGCACGCTGGCGGCAGGTGTGTGATGGTAGCCTTACTGAAAGCTCATCTGATTTCTCAGGTACACAGACCTGCATCTGCGACTGGGGAAGCCTATTTATGGTGTGCGCCGCCCACCCTTAATGAGGAAGGCCCCTGCAAGGTGAGCTAAACATCGGTTGTCACACTTGTATCTGGATAGGAACCGACATCCTAAACGTCACTCCTAATTTGCAGACGGGAAACTAGAAAGAACAATATATCTACGACTACCAGAAAACGTTTCGTAAGGAGTCTTTAGGATTTAAATAGTAAGAGAAAGAATAACAGCTCTATCAGGTTTCTATCACCAACATTCGTTGTAAGAGTACATGAATGCATCCACGCTCCAAAAACTGGCGTCTCATTGACTATGTGACTAGAAAGACGTCTTGACCACAAAAAGAACTTTAAGCTTCGATGACTGTTGGACTGATCACTGAATAATGGTTAGCCTTATGACTATCCTCGTCCATCGTGTACCACGATCTCACTTCTCAGATCCTCCCAGGAGAAAATTCAGTATCAGCAACCAGCAGAATGAAACAGTTTACTGTCTCTTCCAAGACAAGCTTTCTGACAATTTAGCAGTACACCAGGTAACACAAGTTGAACAGAAATGGGTAGCTTGAAAAAAAAATCAGAATGACTGCGGAAGAGGTTTTCATGCAAAGAAGAAAATTGACACCTGTGAGGACAATAACGAAGTGATTAAGAGCCTCATAAATGTCAAGCAGGATGCTTACCTATCTGTTGCTCAGCGTCCAGCTTCCGAGAAAAAAACACGTTTTCAAACAACTGGCGACAGCAAAAAGCCAAGGAACTCCAAAGTTTGTCACACTTTCAGATGCCAGAGGCTTGCGACGTAATTACCGTGCGATAAAAGAAATATATGGGCCTGTTCGTTCGTCATTAGGAACCATGAAAGCCGCCAACAGCACGTCCATCCTCACCGACTGCCAGGACATCTGCAGTTGCTGCAAAGAGCATTTCCGCTCACTCTTAAACTGTAGTTCTATTGCTGCTGACGACTCTCTCAAACATGCTCCACAACAGCCAACAAAACCTTGGACAGCAGTCACATCGAATTCATCATTTCAGAGAGGCTCTAAATAGTAATAAATCGAGAAAGGCACCAGCTTGCCTTCAAAAACCTGAATGTTCTCCGTTCCTTCTTAAAAGGGAAATCCGTAAAAGAACTCCATAAATATCACCATCTTTGAAAAAGGGGGTTGACGTATACATTACTGTGGCATATTCTTAGTCTCCGTGTCTGTTAAATGTTTTGCTAGAATTCTGTTGAGACGCCTCATGACATTTTCAGAGACTGTATTACTGAATCTCACTGCAGATTTCGCCCGTCTAGAAGACTGTCACAATAACTGCAGAAGTCCAGGGAACAATATATGCCTATACTGTTTGTATTCTGAGACCTAGAAAAGTCGTATATACGGAGGCCAGAAAAGCTGTGTGGAAGTTCTTAAAACGTTTTGGCTACCCTGAATGTTTTGTTCGACTCACTGACGTTCCCTTGATGACGTATCTGGGTAAGCGCTATACCCGATGAAACGTCTAACAAATACCCTACTACTAATCGGCTCACAAAAGAAGTTGTCTTAGCGCCAATTGTGTTTCCTCTGTAATTAACAGACATGATTTATGTGACGTCATTATTTCTACCCTTCTGTGTGGTTACAAAACCTGGATTGTGATTGTTGAACAGGGTATTCGCTATTACTAGCCGATATTTTTTGTAGAACTCAATTAGTATTTCTACTCTCTCATTTCTAGTGCGAAAGACATATGCTCCTGTCTCCCTTTATTCCACTCCTTCCCCGACATCCACATTTCAGTCCCCCAGTACTATTAGAGTTTCATCTCCCTATACGTACTGAATTAGATACAGGCTCCCAGGTAGATGCTATTTTTCTTGACTTCCGGAAGGCGTTCGATACAGTTGCACACTGTCGCCTGATAAACAAAGTAAGAGCCTACGGAATATCAGACCAGCTGTGTGGCTGGATTGAAGAGTTTTTAGCAAACAGAACACAGCATGTTGTTATCAATGGAGAGACGTCTACAGACGTTAAAGTAACCTCTGGCGTGCAACAGGGGAGTGTTATGGGACCATTGCTTTTCAAAATATATATAAATGACCTACTAGATTGTGTCGGAAGTCCCATGCGGCTTTTTGCGGATGATGCTGTAGTATACAGAGAAGTTGCAGCATTAGAAAATTGTAGCGAAATGCAGGAAGATCTGCAGCGGATAGGCACTTGGTGCAGGGAGAGGTAACTGACCCTTAAAATAGACAAATGTAATGTATAGCGAATACATAGAAAGAAGGATCCTTTATTGTATGATTATATGATAGCGGAACAAACACTGGTAGCAAATACTTCTGTAAAATATCTGGGAGTATGCGTGCGGAACGATTTGAAGTGGAATGATCATATAAAATTAATTGTTGGTAAGGCGGGTACCAGGTTGAGATTCATTGAGAGAGTCCTTAGAAAATGTAGTCCATCAACAAAGGAGGTGGGTTACAAAACACTCGTTCGACCTATACTTGAGTATTGCTCATCAGTGTGGGATCCGTACCAGATCGGGTTGACGGAGGAGATAGAGAAGATCCAAAGAAGAGCGGCGCGTTTCGTCACGGGGTTATTTGGTAACCGTGATAGCGTTACGGAGATGTTTAACAAACTCAAGTGGCAGACTCTGCAAGAGAGGCGCTCTGCATCGCGGTGTAGCTTGCTCGACAGGTTTCGAGAGGGTGCGTTTCTGGATGAGGTATCGAATATATTGCTTCCCCCTACTTATACCTCCCGAGGAGATCACGAATGTAAAATTAGAGAGATTCGAGTGCGCACGGAGGCTTTCAGACAGTCGTTCTTCCCGCGAACCATACGCGACTGGAACAGGAAAGGGAGGTAGTGACAGTGGCACGTAAAGTGCCCTCCGCCACACACCGTTGGGTGGCTTGCGGAGTATAAATGTAGAAATGTAGATGTAGATGTAGATGTAGTTCCACTCCCTCATACTATTTTCTGCTGCTGTTGATGGTACCTTATACTTATCTGTCCAGAAAACCTTATCTTCTTCCCATTTTACTTAACTGACGCTCATCATATCTAGATTGCGCCTTTGAATTTCCATTTTCAGATTTTCTGGCTTCCATACCACATTCAAACTTCTGAAATTCCGCGCCCCTACTCATGGAACGTAATCCTTTCGTGATTTATTCAATCTGTTTCTCCTCGCCACCTCCACCTTTGAAGTCCCCAAACGGTAATCCCAATGGGGAATAGTCCGGAATCTTTTGCAAAGAAGAGATCATCAGGACACTTTTTCAATTACAGACCACATACCCTGTGGATATACGTTACGTCTCTTTGATGCAGTGGTTTCCATTGCCTTCTGCGTCCTCATGCCGTTAATCATTGGTGATTCTTCCCTTTAGGGACAGTTTCACAGCCCACGGGCAAGAGAGTGCCCTGAAGCTCTATCCGCTCCTCCGTCCTCTTTGATAAGCCCTTTGGCTGAATGAGGATGACTTCTTATGCCGGAATTTTGTGTCCCCCGTTACTGATGATTTTTATTCGGAATGTGGGTAGTGGCGGGATTCGAATCCGGACAGAGGACATTTTGTTTAGGTATAAGGTCGGTACTCCCTTTTCTTAAACTGAGGCTTGGGATCTTGTCATGAGTTGACACAGACGGGGTAGGCGTGGGTCGCACCCAATACGCGGGCAAGATGTCCCCTCCTTCCTGTTCATGGCGATGTGGTGAACGGAATGAAACAATTCTTTATTTGCGTCTACTACAATGATCTGCTGAAAAAATCTTTATTTTAACGACCAGTTTTAGTCGACTGACCGTCAGATACTTAAAAACATTTGCAGTGTCATATCAGGTGAATATAAAATCATTGAAAACGAGCGCTTGGCGTCATTAGCTTGGAGACCCCTTACGGGCAGGTCCGGCCGCCTTGGTGCAGGTCTCATTACATTCGACACCCCATTGGGCGACCTGCGCGCCGGATGAGGATGAAATGATGTTGAAATCAACATAACACAAAGTCCCTGAGCGGAGAAAATCCCCGAGGCAGCTGGAAGTCGAACCCGGGCCCCTTAGGACGGCAGACCGTCACCCTGACCATTCAGCTATCTGGGCGGATGTTAGATAATAAAAATATAAATTTGCCGCTTTAGCCACATCGTGAAATAAATTACTTCCTCAGTATATTTACTGTGCTTGGCGCGATTTCAAATATCTTGAAGCTGTGGGGTACCGTCACCTGAAAGTATACTGCTGAGAGAGTTTATGGAATAAGCATTTGCAGCTGACTGTAGAACGGTTATAGTGCCAGCGTTGTATATTTTGAATGAGGACCGCGAATACGAGATGTCGTACGGAGGCATGATAAGCTTCGTTAATGACACTGATATTCTCAGTCAAGATGGCGAATAATTACAACATTGTTGAATGGAATGAACAGTCTAATGAGTAAGAATAAGTTTTGAAAGTAAACCGGAGGAAGACAAAAGTAATGAGAAGAGCAGAAATGAGAATGGCCCCAAACTTAATACCTGAATTGATGATGAAGCAGCAGGTGAAGTTAAGTATTTCCCCTATCCTGGAAGCAAAGTGACCCTTCTCGGCAAAGGAAGAACGACATAAAAAGCAGACGAACAAAGGCAAAAATTGTGTTTCTGGATTAAGAAGTGTTTTAATATCAGTATAGGACTTAATTTAAGAAAGATCTGACAATGTACGTTTTGGAGAGCAGCATTGTATGGTAATGAATCATGGATCGTCACAACAGAAGAGAATCGAAGCATTTGAAATGTAGTACTAAAGATGAATACTGATACTTAGGTAGACTATAATGTAAGGAATGAGGAGGTTCTCCGCAGAATCGGTGAAGAAGGGAACGTATGGGAAAGATTGAAAAAATTAAGGAATGAGATGATAGAATATGTGATAAGGCGTCAGGGAATAATCTCTATGTTGCTAAGGAAACTGTAGAGAGTAAAAAATGTAGATAAACTCAGATATAGGAACATATCCTTTAAATAATTAGGGACGTAGAATGCAAGTGCTAATCTGGTATGAAGAGGTTGGCACTAGAGAGAAATTTGTGGTGTTGGTGGGCGGTGGGGGGGGGGGGGGGGTGGGAGGAGGAAGGCAGTCAGAATAATGATGGCAAAAAAATAGCCATTTATCACTCATTTTTACCTCGCTGCATTTGCGAATGGAATAGGAAAGGAAATGACTGATAGTACATGGCACTCTATGACGAATACACGAATACGTATGTAGATGTGGATGAAGGTGACAGACTAATTGAGTGTCTTGAAATACGTGTTGTGCTACCAAGTACAGTGCAGGCGGTGGAACCACATGCCTGTACATTACGTGGGCAGTGGGTAGGTCGCAGTGGGGAGAGCTGGGGACTGCCCCACTGCAGAGGCCTCCTTTAAAGTCGGTGTTGGCGTGTGCGCTGCTTTTGTGTGCGTGTGCGTGTGCGTGTGTGTGTGTGTGTGTGTGTATGTGTGTGAGTGAGCTCCGGCATCTCCTCCCCTTCGGCTCCCTTTCGGCGGTAGCTGCGAGCGGCATCGCAAGCCGCCCACATCAAAGAAGCCAGCCGGCGAGGGCACGCAGGTCAGCGGGGGTGTGCTCGGGGCACGGGGCATCGCCACCGTTTGCCGGCTGACTCCCGTATCTCTCAAGACGCGCGCTCCCTGTTGCAAGCGAAATCCTCCGCCTTCCGTGCAGCACGGCACGCGCAGGTGAGCGTGCTACAGTGGTGCCCATTCATTACTTGCTGGCACGTTTATAAGGTAATTCTCTTTCGTTTATAATGGATGTAAATCTACCAATTTTTAAATAAGAGTTCTTGGAAAAAGGGGCTTTCAATAAGTAAGGCAACACATTTTTTTCTCTTTCAGTTTCGGCTGATAAAGGGCGGCATTTGTTGTGGGACATCGTAGAATACTCCCACTTGAGACCCTATAGTTTCATGAAGTTACGATAAGTGACGGCGCTAAACGTATCCTTCTCAATGGCGTCTGTAACGGACGTGCGTTCAATGCAGAGAGTTGTCATTGAGTTTCCTTTGGCGGAAAACCTCAGCATGGCATACATTCAGAGGTGCTTGAACAATGTCTGCGGAGATCTGGCGGAGAACAAAGGCATTGTGAGTCGATGGGCGAGTCATCGGCCATCATCGCAACAAGGTCCCGCAAACCTGTTCGGTCTCTTGCGTGCCGGCCGGCTGTGGCTCCTGTAATGTTGGAACTTGCTGACACTCTCACTCTAGGACATCGATGATCACAGTCAAACACGTCGCTGTTCAACTGGACAACTCTGTAGGTAGTCCTGACACACCCGTCCATCAGTTGGCGTTCACAGAGGTGTTTCCCCGCTGGATTTCGCGCCTCGTAAGAGCAACTAAAGACCGTCTGTGTGTAACTGCTGGCGAGTTACGAGGCTAATAGTGACATTTCTTTGGTCGGAGATCGTCACAGGTTATGACACGTGTGTTCATCACTTCGAGCAGAAAAAGGATAACGCCTGTAGTGGCGTCACACAAACTCTCCTCCGAAGAAAATCTTCAAAGCTGCACCCTCTGCCGATAAATTCATTGCGACGGTCTTTTGGGGCTTCGATTGCGTCATTCTGTTTGATGTTATCTATCATGGTGCATCGGTCAACTCTGAAGTGTTGTGTGCTAACTTCTTCAAACTGAAGCAACGGCTTCAGCGTAATCGTCACCTCAAAATTGCAAACGAACTTATCTTTCTCCATGTCAACGTAAGACCTCACAAAAGGCTGTAGAGGTGCTCATAAAATTTCATTGGACTGTCCTTTCTCATCCACCTTACTACCCAGATCTCGCATCTTCCCACTTACATCTGTTTGGCCCAATGAAGGATGGACTCCGCTGGAGACAGTACTTGGATGATGTGGATGTTATAGATGCTGCAGTACATTGGTTCCGACTTTCATCAGTAGAGTGGTACCATGCTGGCACACAGGCACTCCCAGTAAGAAGGCGTGAGGTCGTTACAGTGAACAGAGATTATTCTAAAAAATAGTGTTTTGAGTGGTGAGTAATACGGTTTATTGGAATCCTAAATAAAACAAACTTTTCAAAAAAAAAATATTTTGCATTAGCTCTGAGCACTATGGGACTTAACATCTGAGGTCATCAGTCCCCTAGAACCTAGAACTACTTAAACCTAACTAACCTAAGGGCATCACATACATCCATGCCCAAGGCAGGATTCGAACCTGCGATCGTAGCAGTAGCGTGGTTCCGGACTGAAGCGCCTAGAACCGCTCGGCCACCGCTGACGGCTTTTGCATTACTTATTGAATTGCTAATTACTGACATAGCTGCTTGATAATTAAATTTATTGAGGTATTACGGTCCCTTTTTGAATGCACTAGCAGATTTATTGCCTCCAGCGCAACCATAGCGTTTCTCGAAACCGAAAGACCTCCACACGCTAAAGCAATGGTCATCGAACTGTGCGGCCCGACAGCCGCTTGCGGGTCCACATGTTGCCAAGGATGTCCGGAATAGGCTGCAGAAGTTTATCCTGGAAGCCCTTACACATCCTCCATACAGATCCGATCTCTCCCCACCACGTTTCCACTTTCGTGGACGTCGATTTGCTTCGAAAGAAAAGGTGCACGCCGGGGCAAAATCATCGTTCCGTAGGCAATCGCAGACATCTTTCCATGAATTCACTGACCTTCTTGTTTCACAGTGGGGTATTAAAATTATGACGATTACTTTTGAAATAGTAAACAGTTTGCTTACTTTTTACCGTTTAGTACCTATATCGCTATAAAGGGAACCCCATTACAGGATCAGTGTGTTGTCTATCTGTATGTGTCTGACCGACTTTTAAGACTCCTTTCTCTCAGGAGCGGGTAGAGATATCAAGCTGAAATATCTGTCACATACTAGGGTCCACGCTCGCTCCCTTTTCTGCATGAAGAACTGAAGCTTCTATTTCAATGAAATCAAAAAACAGGGCATTTATGTAACATATTGTGACACCGCAAACCCACATATAGCGCCTGTTGAACGAACATCGCCGCAGACTTCTCGGAGGACCGTGTGGCTATTATCTCAGCGTCCCTGTTCTACCAATAGCGATAGCGACCTCATAGTATCAGGTGGTCCGTAACCTGTTGTCCCTCAACGGGCGCCTATTTCGTATCGGACTTAGCGTTGCGAATCAATGCAGTCGTCCTCCCGCCATAGACATGTACCACACTGATTTATCTCTTATCATAGCGATAGGAACAGATTCTGGGTTAGAAGGCCAGATTGGCGTCTCTAATTCGGTCCGTTGTGACTGCCTTTTCGACTGATGTCTTGTTGCGTACTCAGGAGCAAATATAGACTCAGATCACAATTTAGTAATGATGAAGAGAAGTCAGAGTTTAAGAGACTGGTCAGAAATGATCAATGCGCGTAGATGCGGACACAAAAGTACTAAATTCTAAGGAATGACGGGACACACTTGAAATTCTGGGCTATAGGTACAGCGATAATGAATAGCTTCGTATCGAGTCGAATTGAAGAGGAATGGAAAACTGCCACAAGGGCCATCGCAGGTCTTGGAAAGAGTACCGTAGCTACAGGAAAGGCAACTGTGAAGAAACCATGGATGACAGATACAATTCTTCAGCTGACCGTCGAAAGAAGGAAGTACAAAAATGTTACCGTACGGTAAATTTAGGAGTATAGAATTGGAGCAGCTGATGCTAAATGGCTGCGTGAAAAATGTGAAAGTATCGGAAAAAAATGATTGTCGGATATGAAAGTGAAAACAGCCTTTGGTGAAATTAAAATCTTGCGCACTAACATTAAACAGGGCAGTGGGAATTCACTGTTAAAGTCAGAGGAGGAGGCGGATAGGTGGAAAGAGTACATTGAAGGCCTGTGTGAGGACGCAAACTTGTCTGATGATGTGATACAAGAAGAAACAGGGCTCGATAGGAAAGAGACAGGGCAACCAGCATTAGAATCAAAATTTAAAAGAGCTTTGGAAGACTTAAAATCAAATAATTGAGATGGAACTGATAACATTCCATCGGAATTTCTAAAATCACTGGGGAAGTGGCAACAAAATGACAATTCACGTTGGGGTGTAGGACGTATGACTGGCGATACGTCATCACACTTTCGGAAAAATATCATCCACACAATTTCGAAGAGTGCAAGAGTTGACAAGTGCGAGAATTATCGCACAAACAGCTTAACAGCATAAGCATCCAAGATGCTGACAAGAATAATATACAGAAGAATGGAAAAAAAACTTGAGGATCTGTTAGTGGACGATCAGTTTAGTTTTAGGAAAAGAAAAGATACCAAAGGGACAGTTCTGGTGTTGTGGTTGATCGTCGCAGCAAGACAGAAGAAAAATCGAAACACGTTTACACGAACTGCCGATCTGGAAAAAGCGTTCGACAGCGTTCAAGATCTTCTAAATCCTCTAAAGTATAGCTAATATACAATTTGTAGAGGAATCAAAAGGGAACAATAAGAGTGGAAGACAAAGAACGAAGTACAGCGATTAGAACGGTTACAATACGAATATGTAATCTTTCAGCCCTACTGTTCAATCTGTACGTCTAAAAAGCAACGAGGGAAATAAAGAAAAGCTTGAAAATGTGGGATTAAAATTCAAGGTGAAAGGCTGTTAGTGACAAGATTCACTGATGATATTGCTATCCACAGTGAAAGTTAAGAAGAATTACATGATGTGTCGGATGGAATGAACGGTCTAATGAGAACAGATCCTGGACCGAGAGTCAATCGAAGAAAGACGAAAGAAATGAGACGTAGAAGAAATGAGGATAGCGAGAAACCTTATATCAGACTAAGGCGATTACGAAGTTGACAAAGGCAAGTAACTCAGCGATCTAGGCAGCAAAATAAATGCTGACGGACGGAGCAAGGAGGACATAAAAAGCAGACTAGCACTGGCCAAAAGATCTTTCCTAGCCAAGAAAAGTTTACTAGTATCAAACAAATGCCTTAATTAGAGGAAAAAATTTGAGATTTTACGTTTGGAGCATATCATTGAATGTTAATGGAACATGGGCTGTTGGAAAACCGGAACAGAAGAGAATCGAAAGATTTGAGATTTGGTGCTACAGAAGAATGTTGAAACTTAGGTGGACCGATTAGGTAAGGAATGATTAGCTTCTCCGAAGTGAAAGCAAGGAAAGGAATATACGAAAAACACTAACAAGAAAAAGGAGGGCAACATAATAAGACATTACGGAACAACTTCCATGGTACTAGAGGGAACTGCAGAGGGCAAAAATTGTAAAGGAATACAGAGATTGAAATACACCTAGCAAGTAACTGAGGGTGACTATCCAGGGCGCGATGCGCTGTTGCCATATTTCGGGGTGCACTCAGCCTCGTGATGCCAATTGAGGACCGAATAGTAGCGGTTTCGGTCAAGAATACCATCATAACGACCGGGAATGCGGTGTGCTGACCCCACGTCCCTTCTATCCGCATCCTCCACTGAGGATGACACGGCGGTCGGATGGTCCCAGTAGTCCTTTTTCTTAAAGTAACTGAGGACGTATGCTGCAAGTGATTCTCTGAGATGTAGAGGTTGGCACAACAGAAGAATTCGAGGAGGACCGCATCAAACCGGTGAGATGACTGGATAAAAAGAAAAATATAAAATAAAAACAAAAAAGACGAGATGAGACTTAAGATATTGTTTCAGCAAAATGCTTCAGACGGTGCAGCCGAGTTATGATGCAATTCTCCACGTTTCAATTACTGTTTTATGCACATTCCATTCGATCGGGATCACGTGTCCACCGTCCAGACAGCTTCTTGCTATAGTATCCGACACAGTGATAATTTTATTACATCATGGCTCGGGCGTTTACAGAAATCCGACTCTTTTCTCTTCGAATAAATTGTTAGCTTTCTGCCGTAGCAATACTTAAAGTTTGCTTCCCTCAAGTCATACCATTGTCGTAGATTCGCTTCGCTGTGATGTGGTCCATATGTGCTGTTTGGATACTCAGCCTCAGTTCCAAGCAAATGTTGTGTACTGGTAAACGTTGTTAGTGGTATATTCAGTGGCATTTTCCGTTCTCTACTCTGTTGCCTTCATCTGCAGTCACATTTCCTAGGTAACTTATTATAGCAGTCCACTGATGTCGGCCTTTTATTTTTCTTACACCACATATGTGACTTCAAGAGGCGGATTTACTGACTTTAAACACTAAAAAAATGTATCAGTGATTTTGGATAGGAAGCTAAACGATTCTAAGCTGAGATTAATATGAGAACCGATAGTCCACCATTCAGTATACTTCCACAAGGGAGTATTTAACGAAAGACAGGGAAGAGTTACAGCCTCCGAACTCCATAAAGAAACACAAACCCAACTATTACCCCACTTTGAAACAGGCAGCGGCATGAATTTAGTAACAGCTGGAAGAAACCCCGATACTGACTTACAGCAAGCGCAACCAAAGCCATTTGATATGAAATATCAAAACTATTTTGTCATTCACGACGGAACTGTCTCCTTCCCACTAGGTCACTTCCACGTTACTACTCTTCCTCATACAGATCGTCTGTTAGATGTGGGTCAGTTTCGCTTCGGGACAGATTTAGCCACAAGAGCCCTTTTATATTGTCGAACACTTTATCCAGTTCGACAAACCCTATGAAATGTGTCTTGATTTTTCTTCAGTTTTGCTTCCATTATCAATGGCTACGTCTGAAATTCACCGCTGGTGCCTTTATCTTTCCTAAAGCCATGCTGATCGTCCTCTAAGATAATCATTATTTTACCTCTCCATTCTTCTGGATGTTATTCTTCTCAGAGACCTGTATGCATAAGGTGTTAAGCAGATTGTGCGATAGTTCTCGCACTAGTCTTCTCTTGCTATTTGGAACTGTATGGACGATGTTTGTTCCCGAAAGACTGATGTTTTAGCACCAGTCTCATAGATTCCACATATTCTTCTAAGCAGTCGATTTGCGGCCACTTCCACCAATGAATTTGGAAATTGCAGTGGTATTATATTCATCCCTTCTGCCTTACTTGACGTTAAGTCTTCCAAAGCTCTTTTTAATTCTGATTCTATTACTGTATCCATTATCTGTCGCGATAGACTTTAGGTTAGTCTTCTGTCATGTCATCAGGCGCCTCCACCCGCTTACAGAGGCCTTCAATGAGCTCGTTCCAACTATCCACTCTCTCCTCCGCATGTAACAGTGGAGTCTCCACTGCACTTTCAATATTAGCTTACTTGGTTTTAATTTAGCTAAAGTTTGTTTTGACTTTTCTATGTGTTGAGACTGTGCTTACGACAATCACATTTTTCACGCAGGTATTTGGCCTTGGCTTTCTTGCACTGCTCACACTGCTAAGTGACTTGTATTTCTGTACTCCTCAATTTCTCTGAACATTTTTGTAATTCCTTCGTTCGTCATCAGCTGAAGTATTTCCTCAGTTGCCCACGATTTCCTTATAGTTACCTTCTTTCTATGTATCCGTTTCTTTCCAACTTGTGTGATTGCTAGTTCTAGAGATGACTTCTCCTCTAAGAATCAACTACCAACTAAAATATTCGTTACTTCATTACCTACAGCCTCAAAGAACTTTAAGCGTGTTTCTTCATTCCTTAGCACTTCCATATCCCACTTCGCGCATTGATTCTTCTTGACTAGTATCTTGAACTTCAGTCTACTTTTTATCGTTATCAAATTATGACCTGTGCCCTATGTCTGCTCCTGGGTACGGCTTACAATCGCCCGGGTTCCCGGGTTCGATACCCGGCGGGGTCAGGGATTTTCTCTGCCTCGTGATGGCTGGGTGTTGTGTGCTGTCCTTAGTTTAGTTAGGTTTAAGTAGTTCTAAGTTCTAGGGGACTGATGACCATAGATGTTAAGTCTCATAGTGCTCAGAGCCATTTGAACCATTTTTTGAACGGCTTACAATCCAATCTATAATTTCGGAAACTCTATGTGAACGTGATGTAATCTAACTAAAGTCTTCCCATATCTCCAGGTCTTTTCCAATTATACTTGTACCTTCTCCTCTTCTGATTCTTGAACAGAGTATTTCTATCTCACTTTAAATATTGAATTACCTTTTCAGTATCCTGATGTACTTCCTCTATATCTACATCTACATCTACATTTATACTCCTCAAGCCACCCAACGATGTGTGGCGGAGGGCACTTTACATTCCACTGTCATTACCTCCATTTCCTGTTCCAGTCGCGTATGGTTCACGGGAAGAACGACTGCCGGAAAGCCTCCGTGCGCACTCGAATCTCTCTAATTTTACATTCGTGATCTCCTCGGGAGGTATAAGTAGGGGGAAGCAATATATTCGATACCTCATCCAGAAACGCACCCTCTCGAAATCTGGCGTGCAAGCTACACCGCGATGCAGAACGCCTCTCTTGCAGAGTCTGCCACTTGAGTTTGTTAAACATCTCCGTAACGCTATCACGGTTACCAAATAACCCTGTGACGAAACGCGCCGCTCTTCTTTGGATCTTCTCTATCTCCTCCGTCAAACCGATCTGGTACGGATCCCACACTGATGAGCAATACTCAATTATAGGTCGAACGAGTGTATTGTAAGCCACCTCCTTTGTTGATGGACTACATTTTCTAAGGGCTCTCCCAATGAATCTCAACCTGGCACCCGCCTTACCAACAGTTAATTTTATATGATCATTCCAAATCATTCCGTACGCATACTCTCAGATATTTTACGGAAGTAACTGCTGCCAGTGTTTGTTACGCTATCATATGATCATACAATAAATGATCCTTTTTTTCTATGTATTCGCAATACATTACATTTGTCTATGTTAAGGGTCAGTTGCCACTGGCTGCACCAAGTGCCTATCCGCTGCAGATCTTTCTGCATTTCGCTGCAATTTTCTAATGCTGCAACTTCTCTGTATACTAAAGCATCATCCGCAAAAAGCCGCATGGGACTTCCGACACTATCTGCTATGTCATTTATATGTATTGTGAAAAGCAATGGTCCCATGACACTCCCCTGTGGCACACCAGAGGTTACTTTAACGTCTGTAGACGTCTCTCCATTGAGAACAACATGCTGTGTTCTGTTTGCTAAAACTCTTCAATCCAGCCACACAGCTGGTCTGATATTCCGTAGGCCCTTACTTTGTGTATCAGGCGACAGTGCGGAACTGTATCGAACGCCTTCCGGAATTCGAGGAAAATGGCATTTACCGGGAAGCCTGTATCTAATATTTTCTGGGTCTCATGAAGAAATAAAGCGAGTTGGGTCTCACACGATCGCTGTTTCTGGAATCCATGCTGATTCCTACAGAGCAGATTCTGGGTTTCCAGAAATGACATGATACGCGACCAAAAAACATGTTCTAAAATTCTACAACAGATCGATGTCAGAGATACAGGCCTATAGTTTTGCGTATCTGCTCGACGACCCTTCTTGAAGACTGAGACTACCTGTGCTCTTTTCCAGTCATTTGGAACCATCCGTTCCTCTAGAGACTTGCGGCACACGGCTGTTTGAAGGGGGGGAAAGCTCTTTCGCGTACTCTGTGTAGAATCGAATTGGTATCCCGTCAGGTCTAGTGGACTTTCCTCTGTTGAGTGATTTCAATTGCTTTTCTATTCCTTGGACACTTATTTCGATGTCAGCCATTTTTTCGTTCGTACGAGGATTTAAAGAAGGTACTGCAGTGCGGTCTTCCTCTGTGAAACAGCTTCTGCCTGCTGTGTCGGCATGAGTACCTGAACTACTGTTGACGGTGTTGGTTTGCACTTGGTTCTCATGAGAAGAACCAAATCAGAGTACTGTTCACAGTAAAACTCTCTCAAACTACGTTCCTATTCATAACGAATCATACTGACGTTGCACAATTTTCTGCTGCTGTTGTTATTACTCTTTACTCGTCAGACCAAAAATCCTTGTCTTCTTACCATTTCACTTCACTTAGTTGCACTATATTCAGATTGAGGCTTAAGATTTACCTTTTCAGATATTCTTGCTTCCCTCCCACGCTCAAACGTATGTCATTGAACGCCCCGACATCTAGAACGTTACCTTATCGTTGATCATTCCTTTTTCTCATGGTCGCCTCCGTCTTCGCAGTCCCCTCCCGGAGATTATACACATTATGTGCCTCTAATGCAGTGGTATCCATTGCCTCCGCATCTTCATACCGGTAATAATTGCTAATTATTCTGCCCTTTAGGGGTGGTCTCCCACACGAAGGGCAGGACCGTTCCCTAAAAATCCGTCCGCTCCGATGCCCTCATTAACAAAGCCTTTGGCAGAATGAAGGTCCCTTCTTATGCCGGATAGCATCGGTGGCCATTGGTGATGATTTTTATTCAAAATTTGAGCAGTGGCGGTGTTAGAACCAGGTACCGATAACTTTTTGATTATTATTGAAAGACGCTATCCATAGAGCGTGTTTGAAACACTCGAAGATTCATAGGTTCTCGTTTAAGAACATTTTTATAACCGACTGGAAATTGTACTCTTCTGCTAAAGATTAATCATGTGGTTATACGTACTTGAATTTTATGATTAATATTAACACCTGGCTTCTGCTTTAACAAGTGTCCATCTTGAAATACTCGGGGAAATTGAATTTCAGTTTCATTCATTTTACTCTCGTCGAGAGGACTACCCTGCAATAACAATTTGCACCATGTGTGAGAACTGATGAGTCACCGGCCTCGAATCGTCACAGGACAACACAACACATAACTACGAATGCCCAATGCACCTTAACGGTAGAGCATTACGCACTATGCTCTCTTCATGTCGAAGCATCAGCTCAAACTGGTTGCTTTCTGCGCAGCAGAACTTAACTATCTTAGCGCGCCTTAAAATAGGTATATTCTGAAGTAGACCATCTTAAGTGACATACATTTGCACAGATACCGCTTGTCCTAGGTAACTAATCACTATACTAGCCTAGGGGGACATGGTGGACCACAGGTAAGTTAGAATTAAGGGGAAACGTTATTGAGAATAAGAAAATTTCTTACACTCGTACTTTCAGTTTAGTTAACCACGACACTAGCGACCCCGTATCAGAAGACCGCGCCGATTGAACTTTATCGCAAATTACAGAATCAGCACTTTACTCCCAATGGATTTGGCAAATTGCAAATACACTTATTGGTATATTTCTCCAATATACGTAAGACGTGACACTTTCAAAGGTAGTGTCGCCGACGAAACAAGTCAGAGGAAACAAGTCCGAAGAAACAAGTACGAACAAAAATCACAAATACAATCTTGCACGACCTGTACACGTACGTAAAATCTGTAATCACGTTCCATCACGGAGTAAAAAACGTCGCTGTTAGATACTCATTGCAGTGGGGACGGAGAGAGTTAACGACCCACGGCTTGCCATTATCCTCAAGACAGGCAAACAGAATAACACGAGTACCATCCGACAACGCTTGGACAACGAACGTGGACAGCACTTGGTGCTGGCACTTGGCATCAGACGCAGATGACACTGACTTTGTTCCGCACCTGTTCATGGTGCACGTAACCCACCACACGAAGTCGGTAGCGTGTGCCGTCCAAGTGCTTTATTCCCGTGCTGGTCGATGCTCACGGATTAGCGCACTTTTCGCTACATTTTCTCTAACCTATACCGAACAAAACAGCGAAGTCAAGGAGCTCGCAAACAGCATCGAGCAAAATGCGACGAACCTTCAAAGAAAATCGCCCACCAGAGCTTGCCCAGACAAGATGAGCACCGGCTCAAACACTGAATATCGAACCTAAGATACGACAGAAAAGGGTACCTGCTTGTTGCATTAAAGGGAACGCTCACCATTGCAATATTATCATATTAAACCAATAACAAAGGCAAGTCGTGCGGAGTCAGCAGTACAACAATCGCAGATAAACGATTTGTCCACGGACACTAGCCATTAGTACTTTGCCCTATTACTACCGAACCGAACAACGTTAATTCCGCGATGCACATGAGAGTCACGCTCTCACCATATCACAGGGCCGACACACAGCTTCTCGCCTGTGTGTCCGCCACAGAGGACTCTCAGTCAACAGCACAGAAGCTAATTGCCCATCAGCGCCCCAAAGTGCAGTGCCCCATAGCAGACGTGCGATTCAAATCGCCAGAACGATGGACATCCGAAACAACACGTCATGTAATTTGCTACCTGATGTTCTCTGCACGGTTGACTACGGCTAGACTGTCCGTTTTGTATTCACACGTCCATATTTCAATATTCCACTTGCTGCCCAGGGGAAAATAAACATGAATGGCTTACTTCTGCCATGCGTACTAGAAAGTACTAACCAACCTTGTAACGTACCACTCACAATCACAATAATTACTAGTCTTCTTTGGAGTAAATATTGATGTAATGTTGTTGAATAAACTGTTCTGTCATCAATAAAAATAAATGCTCACATAATTTCTCCCCCCCCCCCCCCTCCCCTTCTCACCCTCTCATATGTACAGAGTGAAGCGAAATTTGCGCTCTCGGGCTTCGCAGCCCGACACCTCGCATGCCAGCGATAAAAAAATCTATGTCAAGAAATTACGACGGACAAGTACATCCGGGAGAAAATGGACGTTAAAGAGTGACAATCTGGCAACACTGTAACCACATGTATGGTGACTACTTCTGTCAGCACATGTGGCTTGTATGGCGCAGGCGGTGCATTGTATAAAGTTGTGGTTTAGCATGCAGGCGGTGCAGTAGCTTGTATCTTAATCGTCAACAGCGATTGCAGCGGGTCCTCTAGAAAACATTTGCACTTACATACTGCAGTCGTAGAAAAGGTAGACTGATCAGCTTTGGAAGAAGCCCTTACCACTTCGTGGGGGTGAATTTATTCGGACCACTTCATCTACTAGATGCGAAACCTGTTTTCTTTGTACCTTCCTCCCAGAGTCCCACAGATTAGTACCAACTATTATTCTTGACTCGTTGAGGTCCATTACAACTCGTTAGGGCCTTACGTTGCCAGTAGGACTAGCAATGTCCTGTGTGAATAATGTCCAAACTCGGTTATTTGTATGTGTAATCAACATGGTCCCAACAATTATGCCTTTCATCATCGAGTCTGGTAATCGCATGCTGTTTAGTACGTATCTCATGCATTATTATTATTGTTATTACAGTTATTACTACACTCCTGGAAATTGAAATAAGAACACCGTGAATTCATTGTCCCAGGAAGGGGAAACTTTATTGACACATTCCTGGGGTCAGATACATCACATGATCACACTGACAGAACCACAGGCACATAGACACAGGCAACAGAGCATGCACAATGTCGGCACTAGTACAGTGTATATCCACCTTTCGCAGCAATGCAGGCTGCTATTCTCCCATGGAGACGATCGTAGAGATGCTGGATGTAGTCCTGTGGAACGGCTTGCCATGCCATTTCCACCTGGCGCCTCAGTTGGACCAGCGTTCGTGCTGGACGTGCAGACCGCGTGAGACGACGCTTCATCCAGTCCCAAACATGCTCAATGGGGGACGGATCCGGAGATCTTACTGGCCAGGGTAGTTGACTTACACCTTCTAGAGCACGTTGGGTGGCACGGGATACATGCGGACGTGCATTGTCCTGTTGGAACAGCAAGTTCCCTTGCCGGTCTAGGAATGGTAGAACGATGGGTTCGATGACGGTTTGGATGTACCGTGCACTATTCAGTGTCCCCTCGACGATCACCAGTGGTGTACGGCCAGTGTAGGAGATCGCTCCCCACACCATGATGCCGGGTGTTGGCCCTGTGTGCCTCGGTCGTATGCAGTCCTGATTGTGGCGCTCACCTGCACGGCGCCAAACACGCATACGACCATCATTGGCACCAAGGCAGAAGCGACTCTCATCGCTGAAGACGACACGTCTCCATTCGTCCCTCCATTCACGCCTGTCGCGACACCACTGGAGGCGGGCTGCACGATGTTGGGGCGTGAGCGGAAGACGGCCTAACGGTGTGCGGGACCGTAGCCCAGCTTATGGAGACGGTTGCGAATGGTCCTCGCCGATACCCCAGGAGTAACAGTGTCCCTAATTTGCTGGGAAGTGGCGGTGCGGTCCCCTACGGCACTGCGTAGGATCCTACGGTCTTGGCGTGCATCCGTGCGTCGCTGCGGTCCGGTCCCAGGTCGACGGGCACGTGCACCTTCCGCCGACCACTGGCGACAACATCGATGCCCTCTCGCAGTGTCCGGAGGAAGTATGGTGGGTCTGACACACCGGTGTCAATGTGTTCTTTTTTCCATTTCCAGGAGTGTATTATTATTATTATCATTCTATCGATAGGACTGTGGAAACGTCATGTCTATTACCGTTAGGGAAACAGTGTGATTCGAAACCGAACATTTCAGTATTAGCGGTGTCGGGCTGAATCATGCAGAACAATATGTGTCAGAAGTCAGAAGGGTAATGACCATTAGGTGGAACAGCGCTCAGGACTGACGGCGTGTTTATACTGTATGCGCTGTCCACCAGACAGGGACTAGTTGAGAGCGGAGTAACGCGCCCGTGGCAGACTCCAATTGACATGAGCACACGTATTGAATTTTCTCATTGTAAATCCCTAAATCAGTGTGGCAGACATAGGGCATAGACAAAGGATGTATATGTGGATATGCTTGTGGTCCGTGGTGCATCTGCTAACCGGGCTGGTGTTGCCTCTCGTGAATATGCTGCTATATATCCTCGTCGACGCCATCCACAAAAATGTGTTTGCCATCTGGAGCTACGCTTTCGGGAGTCAGATTGTCTCCTTCCACCAACGTGTGACAGAGGTCGTCCACGGACTCGCTGTACCCCAGCTACTGAGGAAGCTACTCTGGAGGTCATACACAAAGAACCTCAGCGAAGTACGCGTAGCGTAGCAAGGCAGCCTGCATGTTTTGCAGAGCACGGTCGTTAACATGCTGCACGAGCATGGGCTCCTATCATTAAGCTTTCACGCAACACCTGCGTCCTGCACATCGCCATCAGAGAATGCAATTCTGTGAATGGTTCCAACAACAACAGGAAGCTAACGATGACTTTAAAAGCACCGTACATTGGTCAGATGAACCAGCATTCACTCGTGAGGGTGTCTTCAATATGCACAATGCCCACCATTGCTGTGAGGTTAACCCGCACATCACCCGCCGCCGTAGATATCAAGTTCGCTTTGGTATCAACGTTTGCGCCAGAATATTAGGTGACTGGTGGTTGGTCCCTACATATTGCCTGACCGGTTGACTGCACGAGGGTATCATGCATTCCTCTCGAACTATCTGCCTGACGCGCTGGAAGATTTTCCACTACATGCTCACCAGGGGATATGGTTCCAATGTGATGGTGCACCTCCACACTCTGGAATTAATGTGCGACAGTATTTGGACAGAACATTTCAAGGGAAATGGCTTGGACGTGTATGTCCAGTTGTATGGCCACCGCTTTCACCTGACCTAAATCCCCTGGATTTCTTCCTGTGTGGACACCTGAAACAGCACATGTACTCTACTTCGCTGACGGATGTGGAAGAATTGGTAGCGCGTGTTCATGCTGCTCATGTTACTGTGGATGCACATTTGGTGCGAAGGGACCAGAGTTGTATGATCCAGTGAGTTGCGCATTATGTGGACGTGGAGCGAGGTCGCTTTGAGCATCTGTTGTTCTAAGGACAACGTAATCTGTTGTGAAGGTCATGTGCTCATTAATATGGACATCATTATTGTCACTGGTTCCTAATGTGCGACGTCTGAAAGCTCATATTACATGTAGTATAAATGAGAAGCAGATATTGTGTTGTTGTACTGTGCAGTCATCTTTAGCATTTCGAAACTGATATTGTTTTTGTAGTTCTTCTCTCCTATGACAGGTCATTTGTTTCAAATGTCTATTTCTTATTTGTTTAACCATGTATTTGTTATGTTCAGCGTTGCAAAATGTTGTAAATTTAGGATACGAGTGACCTAAGTAATGGTATATATTACAGAATAAAATGTCAGAATGAAATTAGGAAGTAAAAAAGCATGCGCCCCAACCGAGGATCGTACCCTCGACCTCCTGCATGCTAACCCAAAGCTTTATACTCTGCACCAACTCCACTGCACGTGGGAGCTGTGATGCCAGAAGTAGTCACCATACAAGTGGTTACAGTGTTGCCAGATTGCCACCCTTTAACGTCCTTACTCTGCCGGATGTACCCCCCAGAAGAAATTTTGGGACAGACGTTTCATTATCGCTAGCGTGTGAGGAGTCGCACTGCGAAGCCTGAGTGCCCGAATTTCGCTTCACCCTGTATATATACAGGATGGTCCACCGATCGCGACCGGGTCAAATATGTCACGAAATAAGCTTCAAACGAAAAAAACTACAAAGAACGAAACTTGTCTAGCTTGAACGGGGAAACCAGATGGCGCTATTGTTGGCCCGCTAGATGGCGATGCCAAAGGTCAGACGGATATCAACTGGGTTTTTTAAATCGGAACCCCCATTTTTTGTAACATATTCGTGTAGTGCGTAAAGAAATATGAATGTTTTAGTTGGACCACTATTTTCGCTTTGTGATAAATGGCGCTGTAATAGTCACAAACATCTGGCTCACAATTTTAGACGAACAGTTGGTAACAGGTAGGTTTTTAAATTAAAATACAGAAAGTAGGTACGTCTTAAACATTTTATTTCGGTTTTTCCAATGTGATATATGTATGATACATGTACCTTTACGAACTTATCACTTCTGAGAACGTATGCTGTTACTGCGTGATTACCTGGAAATGCCACATTAACTTTAACGCAATAAATGCTCAAAATGAAGTCCGTCAACCTCGGTGCATTTGGCAATACGTGTAACGACATTCCTCTCAACAGCGAGTAGTTCGCCTTCGGGAATGTTCTCACATGCATTCTCAATGCGCTGACGCATGTTGTCAGGCTTTGTCGGTGGATAACGAAAGCAAATATCCTTCAACTTTCCCCACAGAAGGAAATCCGGGGACGTCAGATCCGGGTGAGGGCCATGGTGTGGTGCTTCGACGACCAATCCACCTGTCATGAAATATGCTATTCAGTTCTGCTTCAACCGCACGTGAGCTATGTGCCGGACATCCATCATGTTGGAAGTACACCGCAATTTGTAATGTAGTGAAACATCTTGTAGTAACATTGGTAGAACATTACGTAGGAAATCAGCATACATGGCACCATTTAGATTGCCATCGATAAAATGGGGGCAAATTATCCTTCCTCCCATACTGCTGCACCATACATTAACCCGCCAAGGTCGCTGATGTTCCAATTTTCGCAGCTATCATGGACTTTCCGTTGCCCAATAGTGCATAGTATGCCGGTTTACGTTACCGCTGTTGGTGAATGACGCTTCGTCGCTAAATAGAACCCGTGCAAATAATCTGTCATCGTCCCGTAATTTCTCTTGTGCCCACTGGAAGAAACGTACACGACGTTCAAAGTCGTCGCCATGCAATTCCTGCTGCATAGAAATATGCCACGGGTACAATCGATGTCGATGTAGCATTCTCAACACCAATGTTTTTGAGATTCCCGATTCTCGCGCAGTTTGTCTGCAACTGATGTATGGATTAGTAGCGACAGCAGCTAAAACACCTACTTGGGCATCATCATTTGTTGCAGGTCGTGGTTTACGTTTCACATGTGGCTGAACACTTCCTGTTCCCTTAAATAACGTAACTATCCGGCGAACGGTGCGGACACTTGGATGGTGTCGTCCAGGATACCGAGCAGCATACATAGCATACGCCCCCTGGGCACTTCGATCACTACAGCCATTCATTAACACGATATCGACCATTTCCGCAATTGGTAAACGGTCCATTTTAACACGGGTAATGTAACACGAAGCCAATACCGTCCGCACTGGCGGAATGTTACGTGATACCACGTACTTATACGTTTGTGACTATTACAGCGCCATTTATCACAGAGCGAAAAAAGTGGTCCAACTAAAACATTCTCATTTCTTCACGTACTGCACGAGTATGTAATAAAAAATGGGGGTTCCTCTTTAAAAAAAACGCAGTTGATATCCCTTTGACCGTTGGCAGCGCCATTTAGGGGGCCAACCATAGCGCCATCTGGTTTCCCCCTTCAAGCTAGACGAGTTTCGTTGTTTGTAGTTTTTTTCATTTGACGCTTATTTCATGAGATATTTGGCCCTGTCACTTTCAGTGGACCGCCCTGTAAATGAGAGAGAGCGAGAGAGAGAGAGAGAGGGGATGGGGGATTATATGACCACTTATTTTTATTGATGATAGAACAGTTTACTTAACAACATTACATCAATATTGTAGTAAGATGTTCCTGCTACAATATTGCATAGACTTGTGGCGAATGTAAGCAATGTACATGACTGGTGCCAGCTGTGGTCACGAGAATGTACGGTCGCAAGAAGACCAGGTTCCCGTTGGCCGTGGCTCTACAAGAGGGAATAATATCGTTTTCGGTGTATGAATGCGGCCCAGCGTACGGCATCTGCAGCGTAAATTTGGGCAGCAGTTCTTAACACAGTGACACAACGAAGTGTTACAAATCGGTTATATTAAGGACAACTCCGTGCCAGACATCCTGTAGCGTACATTCAACTGACCACAAACCACAGCCATTTGTAACTTCAGCGATGTCAAATGAGAGCTCATTCGATAACGGGACGGAGGTCTCTTGTGTTTTCCGATGAAAGGTTGTTCTGCCTCGGTGACAGCGATGGCCACGTGTTGGTTAGAAGGAGGTCAGTTAAGGGCCTGCAACCAACCTACCTGTGTGCTAAACATATTGGATCTGCATCTAGAGTTTTGGTCTGGGGTGTGATTTCATATGACAATAGGAACACCCTTGAGGTTATCTCACTCTGCCTGAATGCAAATCTAAATTGCGGCCTGTAGATTCGACCTGTTGTGCTGCCGTTATTGACCAGCATTCCAGGGGCTGTTTTCCAACAGAATAATTTCCACATACCACGGTAGTAACCCATCATACTCTACAGAGTGTCGACATGTTGCCTTGATCTTTCCGATCACCAAATCTGTCTCCAGCCAATCACATATGGGACATCATTGGACGGGAGCCCCAGTATCATCCAGAACCAGCTTCTCTATTGACCGACCAATAGCAACAGGCATAGAACTCCATCGCACAAACTGGCATCTGGCACCTCCACAAGACAATGCATACATTTTTGCATGCGTGTATGCTACATTCTAGGAGGTATACTGGTTATTAATATATCAGCATTTCACATTTGCAGTGGTTTATCTCACGCTTGGATTGACCTGCGATCCTGCAATGTTAACCACTTAAACATGTTAACTAGACAGATGTATTCCCAAAATTTCGATATTCTGCGTTATTTACTTTTTTGTGTTGCGATATTTTATCAGTCAATGTCTGTACGTGCCGAATGAAGCACGTTTAAGAACCAGTCATTTCTATACCTAAAGTGCAAGTGGGCCTCTAAATGTAGTTACCAACAAAGAAGGTGGATGACGTCCACACATGAGATTCTTTACACATGGAAAACTCGGTCAAAATCAGTATAGACTAAAGGCCTACTTATTTTCAATGATGTTTATTGTTTGTTATTCCTGTTATCTTGCGTTTGTTGACTAAGTGTACTTCAACAGCAGGATATGTGCAGTATAAGAACATAACGGATTTCCAGCACATTGTCGTCAAGTCTAGAGCAAATATACAAGGGTTGTTCGGAAAGTAAGGAACGATTGGAAACAACAGTGAAAATCAAAACTGTTCTCTTTGCACATTTAGCTACACCTTACAGCTACGTCTCTACATAGTCACCGCTCCAACTTAGACATTTTTCGGAGTATTATACCAAATTTACAACATCATCGTCGTAGAAGGCAGCCACCTGTGCTTTCCGCTGGTCTATCGCGCGTAGCCTGCGCCGAAGTGTTGTCTTCGTATCCAGAGTTTGATGTGAATAGAGATGATACTGAGGACGAGCAAATTAGGGCTGTGTTGTCGGTTACCCAACATTTCCCATCGAAAATGCTGCAGGAGCGTCTTTACTGCCCCTGCAGAGTGCGGCTGAGAATTGCTACGAATAAGGAAGTGCGTGCCAGTTAGGTAGGCTGCATTCATTAAGGCGAAGCCTCCCAGCGGGCCCTCCTACTTGGCGGGAGACATCGTTGTTCTATGCACCTTCACTCGCTCAAAGTGCGCGCACAACTGAAAAGAGTGTCTTGATGCGATCGACGGGCATACTAGAGACACTGCACAAAACGTGTGTGAAAAGCCTCGTCGGATTTTCCCAGTAGTTTCCACTTAACGACCAATCGTTCCTCACTTTCCGAAAAGCCCTCGTAATATCATCCATGTTGCACACATTCGCATAATCGACACAGTTACTGTTGTTGCATTAGAACCACCAGCTACATTCTAATGGAATTGTGATGCAACATATCTGTGAACAATATTTTCATTTCGGATGCTAACTGCCTTTAAGAGTAAATGGATTTTATATATGCTGCAATAATCTGTCATAGCTATTTAGGTAGTTTCGCTGTTAATATATGTCGCTGACTCTCCCTTATAGAGACACTTAAAATGATGTCCCACGTTTTTCTGTTGTTATTGTGCATTGTGTGAATTTATATAACGCTGCACTTGATGTGATTTCATTCTAGTCTTTTCAAGCGTCAACACCGATGGTTTTAAGATATGCCGTCCCTTTGCTTATTCCCACTGCCTTTCTGATCAAAAGCCTTTGCTATCAATTCATGTTTTGTCCATTTTGTCTTCGTCTTGAAGCTCCACCTGCTGCAGCAGTGGATACTAATCATCATGCTTTTGTGCCATGAATGACTTTGGAGAGTCTAGCATCTCAGAGCCTCACACCTGCTTTCAGCTAAACTCTTTGCACAATCAGCGCATATCTGTAATACTACACATCGGAGGTCTGGAAACTAGGGAAACATTGAGACCATTTGTCGAATACTGCAACGAGACAAGTTGGATGAAAGAGTGATTAAAGTGAGATACGCTCTTATTCGAGTCCTTTCCTCGGTGTATATTGTACTGCCTTACTTGCCACAGCTGTTTTGCTTAGCAACCAAAACCAGAGCGTAGAAACGATATTTTGTGGCACGTTCAACGCCGTTGAGAATGAGATGTAATAGATATGTTTGAAGGTATTTAGGGCCTGCGGCTGTAATGGCCTCGTTGTGGCAATAAGTTGTGAAGAGCCTCTGCTGCTCACGGTGAAACTCATGAGGTAACAAAGACATGACTGTGCAAATGCTCAGTTTAGTTATCTCTGAATTACATGTTTAATCGAAATATAGAATACTCCTTTCATAATCAGTCTCTACACTTGGATAATTTTCGGCGTTTGATGTTGTCTATTAAAGTGTTTTGAACCGTGTTTTTCCTGTCTGTCACTGCTGACGAACCAGGAAATGGGGTGATGGCGTAATGCGCAAATGGGACGATTTGTCTGACGCCCAAACGGCGTCATTGGATTTCAGGCCAGTGATGGGAACATTTTCGAACTGGCTAATTTTGCGACCGTCCGCGTGCCGCCATGGTTAAAGCACACCGTCAATAGCAAAATGGCGCTATTCGGCCATGGATGACAGGAGTAAACGATCACTGCCAAGATGTTTACGGGTGAAAGACGAGCAACTGTCGAGCAGCTAATCGCCCAGACGATCCAAGGTGCTAACAACAGTGTCTGCTCAACGACCGTTGAGGAAACGTTGCTGCGTATGGATGTCTGCAGCAGACACCTGGCTCATGCACCCATGCTGACTGCTGCTCATCGGCGAGGAACACTGGAATTACCACTCTAATATCACAACAGGACATCCCCTGAGTGAAGACTGATTGCCTTTTCAGATGAATCACGTCTTATGTTCCATCAGACAGATGGTCAGCATGAAACGTCTGAAAGCAACCTGCAAAATTCCTCGGATGAGTAAAGGACAGTATGTTTTCGTGGCATTAATCGATGATGTCTTCATTCTGGAACGCACAATGGATCAACACAAGTATGCATTTATCCTTGAGGACTATGTCCACCTTGACAGGCAGTTTGTTTTTCCTCAGCAATATGGCATCTACCAGCAGGACAGTGCAATATGCCACACAGCTGGAAATGTTCTTACGCTCTTGGAAGAGCACCAGGATGAGTTTACCTTCCACCTCTGGCCACCAAATTTTCCTGATTTAAGTCCAGTGGAGAAAATTTGGGACCATCTCGATCGGGCTGTTCACGCCATGGATACTCAACCGAGAAACCTGACACGGCAGGTCACGGCACTGGACTCCACATAGCTCGTAGAGGGATGTGTCCCTCCCGAACACTTCATTTACTCTCTTGCTACACGTCTCGCCGCGGTAGACGCTGCAAAAGGTGATTGTTCAGGTGGTCACATCAAGGCGACTGGACAGCGTATGTACGCCATGTAGAATCATAATAAGTGATTGCAAACCAGACTGGACATTTGTCTAGATGTATGTCACTTGTATCCGACTTAAACGTGATACCTAAGGAATTACGATACGATAAAAATTTAAGGAAACTGAATACACATCTTTTTTGGAGTGTTAAAAAGGTACACTGTTCGAGAGAAAATGTTAAGCTTCTAGGACACGGTCGGATTTTACTCTAGCTTCGTACATGGACACACAATCGTTGGGTATGTAATTGATTAAGTTTGGAATTCTCAGTGACAAGTAGGATGCTCGCCAGAGTGTATTAGTGACTTTCATGTTTGCTATTGTTATCTCGTCTGGCAGTGTGTATAAAGTGCGTCAACTGCATCACATTTTGGTTAATCACTGTGAAAGACACGGAGGTGCCACTTTATTCTACGACACATCCTTATCAGCATCTGAGAGGGGCTTCATTAACCCAGTTAATCGAATCGTGCAATTTCCAGGTTTGTGGTGAATTCAGGTGCCACAGCGGCCCGAAGTTGGGGTGCTTGTGAATGTGAGGTCTAGCTTATTCATTGTCAAGGTTCCGGTAGACCACGTCTGACCATCAAAATGCAGGATCGCTGTCTTGTGCACCACACCAAGCACTAGGTAATCACCAAAATAAAAAAATTAAAAAAACTGCTTCTAGAAAAGTGCCCTGGCTGGGAAGCATGAACTGCCGACGAATGGCTTTTGCATCATATTCAGCTATATGTCGCAGTTGTACACGGCCCTTAATAACCATCGCTGGTATGACAGCGACCTGGGGAGGAGGTCCGTTTTCTCCAGTTTTGGAGAATCACAGCAGTGTGAACATCTGGCTTCATAGTCTTGGGAGCCATCTGGTATGGCGTCAGGTCGCAGCTAGTGGTGACTGAGGGAACTCTGATGATGCCACGGTAAGTCACAGACGTCCTGACTCGCCGTGCGTTACCTCTCACTCGACAATATGGTGGTGCCATTTTGAACAAAGCTTGTGGTCTCATGTCACGAACTGCCTGTACAGTGTTGAGATAAACCAGTGGTCAGCAGAATCCCGAAATCCGTCCCCATAGAACAAATGGGTTGCTAATTCCGTACAAGAGCCGGTTTGCAACTTATCATGGACTTATGGATCAGTTTGCATCCGAAGAGGATATAGCCGATCCGGGCCGCATCCAGGCCAAACGTGATTCAATGTCTTACTGATAAACGGTCTTGTCGTACCAAATTCTGCGTAAATATCGCTCAGTCTTGTAATCAGTGAAATGACATCACGTGTCTTCTCAACAGAAGGTGTTTCATTTTGTTTTCTTTGTCAGACAGTGCGTTGCAAAATCACAGGCCTAAGACCAATCAGGAACACAGAGGGCGATAGAAATATGCTCTTTTGATCTGAAGATATTCGTTTTTTTAAAGCACATGTTTATGTATTTTATCGACATGGAACATCCGAATTGAATACGAGGTACCTGACGCCTTCGAAGCATCGATTGAAATGGATATATCCCTCTTACACATTTCCCTGATCATTACCGAACTACTACGAGTATGCTGTAATGACGCGTTGTTCGATTTAACAAATTAAAACAAATGCTAATGAAGAAACATTGTCTGAGCATACCACCCACGGGAAGTAACAAAATGAATAAAGTGAATCAGTTTTATTAGCGATTCTTGCTACACCAGTCTGTGGCTGTGTGTCTTAGGCGATTCGGTCCTAGAAGATGAATGCCGATAGGCCACTACTTTCTCAATACCTACAGCTAGAGCAGCTTCCAAACATGACAAATTAACCGCATGAATCTTACTTCAAGGATCTTAACACAAAAACAATTTTTATGCTATCAGCTCACGGCGGTAGAAACTGATCGCGTCTCTATTCGTGAACAATGGCAGAATGTGAGCGAAGATGAAATGAGACAGGGTAAAACAGGCAACTTTCAAAGAAAGAACTGTTCTGTTCTTTTGGGAGACCTTAGAAATCTTTTACTACACTGTTTCCTTCTTTTCCTTAGTAGGTCCAACCTCTGGTCACTTCTGTACAAAGACCACAAAAATTACCCTTCATTGTAAACTCAGATTTTTAATAGGCGAAGCAGTTGTCTGTTAGAAAGTATTAGTTTTAAAAGTTTGAATGAAAGCCAATAATATCTTTCGCTTACTGAAAGCACTTGTAGCACTTGTATACAGGATCCCATAGATGCAATATTCAGTATTCAGTGATACGACAGTAACGATAATTCGAAGTAAAGATTTCTAGCAAACACGGGTTCTAAACTGTATATCTTAAGAAACCATAAGCCCTTATTCATTTAAGACACTGTGAAACAAATCTGTCCTACGACCAGCTCGTTGCTTTCCATGTTTTCGGAGGAGATAGTAGGGACTAAAACAAGCAAATATTGTCGAGCGAACATGGGCTCTAAAATGCATACCCTAAGAATTTCAGTAGAATAGATATGTTTCACAGTAGCGCAGACCAAGAAGTGCTCATACCTCGCGAAGTATGCACTTTAGAGATAATGTTTACTAGACTTTTTTCTAGTCTTTGTCTATACTACCACCTTTCAATAAACTCCAAGAGCAAAGAGCTTACAGCAGAAGAGATCAATTTCACATTATCGAAGATGAAGAGGTGCTCATAGCTCTTAAGGGAGGCACTTGTTTCGAAGACTTTCTGCTTCGAATGATGATAGTACTTCTGATATCCCTGTATATTGACCAGTCCTTCTGGACAAATCGTGTAGGTAAAAAAACGAATACAACGCGGAACTTTACAACGTAGTAGCCATTGAATAATATGATCAATACGCCACAGTCACATGTTACATTATCTGGAAGTAATACCTTGTGGTGAAGTTAAATGGAAAGAAAACAGTGGGGATGGTGTAACTCGAACAAAAGTCAAGCCGCGATGTGTTTCAATGATACTGGGTAACAGCAGATTGTCTTTAAAAGATATTGGAAACGAACAACTTGAATCTCACGTATTGGAATAAAAGTAAATCTTGATTCACATTGATAGTGCAAAACCTAGAGGGAATTACAATGGTTACACACATAAGGAAATAGAACTTGGCCACCGCATCACCCATTTTACTAACATTGTAAAATACTTAACACTAGTTTTATTACATCCTTTATTTATCATGTTGTTGCGGTTGTTGTTGTGGCTTTCAGTCCAGAGACTGGTTTGATGCAGCTCATCATGCTACTCTATCCTGTGCAAGCTTCTTCATCTCCGAGTAATTACTGCAACCTACATCGTTATGAATCTCCTTAGTGTAATCATCTCTTGGTCTACCTTTACGACTTTTACCCTCCACCAGAGGTTCCCAAATTTTTGTGTGTCACGCGCCCCTTCTGCCGAAAAGAAAACTTCCGTGCCCCCTCCCCCCCCCCCCCCCCCCCCTCCCTCCCAAAAGATTAGAGATTTTTATTAATTATCAAGAAACTATTGAAAAATTTGTGATGGTGACGTCATGTAAAATGGTGAGCTGTTAATGTATCGAGTCGCAGTTATTACGTCATCAGTCTAGTTTAGTGATTATAAACCACTCCTAAAGCAAAGAAAGTCCTTGGTAACCAAGGAAATGTAGTTGCGACCTTTGCAGATTAGTGGATGAGGGCCATTATTTTAAGATGAGTGTAGCTTATTACTTTCACTCATTATCAAAAATAGTCACTCAGTCACGGTGTTAACGAACATCACAGATTTGTACGCCTATAGCGCTCCCGATTGTCATTGCGCATAGGTTGGCATTTATGTCAACGACGACAGTTACCGAACGGCGACAAAGATCCCAGAACCAGACAAAAAATTAAAAAATAAGTTTTACGAAATAATTTTGCAGACTACACAGAACTTTAAAAAATATGAATAAAACAACTTCCTTACCTTGATTACATTCCCTTGCTGCACACCATTTCTTCACCAGTACACGATTTTAGGACTACTCCTCCCTTGCCATATCTAGAATAAACTTTCGCTGTGTCTTCATCCAGAAGAAATACTATTATTAGTTGAAGTAACATACCACACGTAACATCAGAATCCATAAGGATCACACGCAGTATTTATATTTAAATCAGATTCACTATGATTATTTTATATTGTTTCTTCAAAATAGTTTTCTGTAATTTTACAGTATTACCTACGTGTAAGGATAGTTAGGAGGAAAATAACAAGTTCTCTTATAATGTGACATATTTATTATAAAAATATTATTCCCACACACATATGGCAAGAAACAAACAAATAAATCAATGTGAAGGATGAGCTTGCATATTTTTACAAGACTTTGAATTCGTGGCTGAATAGTAGAAACTGCGCAACGTAATGCATTGGCAATACTGAGTTTGCTTCCAAGCTTATTTTTTATCGCCACTACCGCTGAAAATGCTCTATCGCACAAATAAGTAAATACAGTTTCAGTGCTTGTTCTGCTGTGCTGGGATACACCGTGAGATATTTCACCCAAAATAAAGGCTTATCCATCTTCTCAAAGTCATACTTCGCTGCAGAATGATTTTTAATTTCTAAGACTTCCTCTTGTAGTCTGTCTGGCAACACATGCACGTCAACATGAAATGGATCCGTCGCTAACCTATAATAAATTTTATCATCACAACTGTTACGGAAGTATCGTTCGAATTCATCAATGAGGTGCTGCAAATGGTTCGATATTTTACTCTTAGTATCAGTATCCTTAAAATCGTTTTGAAATCGGGCTTCTTCCAGGATTCCAAACAATCTGGGAAAGCAGGAGTAATTTCAGACTAAAATTTTACGTTTCCATAGTTGCAACTTATCAGTAAATGCTTTGATGCCATCCTGATAAAAAATTATGTTTGACTCTCCACCATGTAATTTCAAATTCAATGTGTTTAAAGATTCGAAAATATCTGACAGATAAGCCATTGCAACATGAACACTGGGCTTTCTAAATTCCATATACAATTCAGTTTGTTTGTTATTTTCGAAAAACTGCATCACTTGCCTCGAAGTTCAAATAATCTTCCTAGCATATTTCCTTTTGAGAGCCAGCGTACTTCTGTATGAAGTAAGTGCTTTGTACTCTGATCTCAAGTCTTCACAAAAAGCCGTAAATAACCTGGAATTTAACGCACTCTTTTTAATGCGATTCACGATTTTGATGCACACTTTCAAGAAATCATTGAGTTCCTTTGGAAGTGTCTTAGCAGCCAGTGCTTGACGGTGTGTTACTCAGTGGATGGCAGTAAAACTAGATTTTTTTTCCTCTTACCATCTGCACGAATCCTGAGCGACATCCAATCATTGATGGGGCGCCGTCTGTGCATACACCTATCAGTTTCTGCTATGATAACTCATTTTTACAAAAGAATTCAGAGACGGCTGCCATTATATGAATTGCTTTTGAAGTTGACTTTAACTCTGTAGAAAACAGCAACTCTTCTTTAATTGCTTCATTTTCTATATAGCGAACGAAAGCTAGCAGTTGGAAACAATTCGCAACAATTCGCAACATCGGTACTCTCATCTAATTGTATTGGGAAAAACTGCGATTGTTTGACGGCCATAACTAATTGATTTTCTATGTCTTCGGCCATATCATCAATCCGACGTTTCACAGTATTGTCAGAAAGCGGTATTTGTGAAAGTTTTGGTTTTCTTTCTGACCCAACAACAATATCAGCAGCTTTCAACAAACAGGGTTTGACTAGTGTCTCTCTGATGACTTTTCTTGGTCCTTGAAATAAGTAGCAATAACTCATACGAGGCTTCATGTACCTTTTCTGATGTCGGAGCGAAGGATCCAGCAGTGTCCAACTTCAGTCGTTTCAAATTATCACATTTTGCAGCAAAAAATTCCTTCAGATTCTCTTTCAATGCACCATGCTTTGCCCACAAATGGCGTTCCAGACGAGGTGGTCTCATGGAATCATTGCTCAATACATCATAGCAAATAGCACATTGCAACTGTTCAACATCATTTTTTATATAGAAGGAAAACCGTATTTGATATAATCATCATTATATTTACGTTTTTTCACGACACTCATGGTGAAGTAAATGAAGTAGAAAGAAAACAAGAAGTTAACAGTATAATTTCGCACTAACACTGATTTTACTGAGGCAGAACTGTGAAAGATTCAATGCGATTTCAGCAAAACCCAATACATCAGATGTGTCAACTACTGCAAGCAACCAACTGAAATAAAGGAAAGCTACTGTCGTCTGTCGGCACCTCAGATGACTGCCTGTGAGGAGTGGGGCGAAGAACGGGGAAACCCAGCCTCAGCGCAGGTAGTCAGTGCACTGTCTGTCTGCGGCCTGTTGGCCGAGCAGGGCACTTGCTGGTTAGAAACGGGCTTTTCCCGGATTAGGGCGGAAACAGTCCACAGGCACCCTAAGAATTTGCTACCTGTTCTGTGGTGCTGTTCTGAGCAGTGCAGCCTGGGGTTTTATGCGAAAATCGTTTTCGTGCCCCCTGTCTTTCGTTACTTATAAATGAAACGTTATAATTTTTGAGATAACATCAATGAATTGGATGTCAAATTTCACAGTAATTAAGTAAGGTCATGGATACACCTCATACATCGCTGGAAACTGTAGACAGTGCTAAGCAGTTATCTCTGTACTCGTGCCAAAAGAAGCCATTGTCGCAGCAAAGAACGTACACTAACTTCAAACGAAATTATACCGTATTTCGAAAAGGCAGAAGAAAAATAACCGTTTTGTCAGATAAGTAATCCGAGTGAAAGAGCTGTAGTAAAAAAAAAAAAAAAAAAAAAAAAATAGCCTCACTAATGGACTTCATTGTCTACCTAGCTGGGTTATGTTTCATTGTTAGCAGTCATGACAATGTTTCCAGAACGGCGTGAACTACTCTGCTCAGAACTAACACTTCTTCTAGTTTCACAATCACGTCGTGCACATTTTTCTGGTGACAAAGGGCATAACCCTGACGTCCAAATTACGAACTCGCCAGTTCATTTGAAGCGTATACAATCTATTAAAGTCACTGTAATCGCATCACATGGGGATCCGTGGGTTGACAGGGTAATAAAACGGCATTTTTACAGTTACGCAGTATAAGTGATTATTACACTGATGAACATAGTCTACTGCGGCCAAAAGTTATAACATGATTATGTTCAGTTCATGTGTAAAAATGTACGGAATAGTTAATACCTGAATTTTCTGTTTTCCAGTTGTCAGAAGTAAGTTGTTTACAAATCTGATATATTAGAATTAACGCATATCGCCTTCGTAATTTTGAGAGTTTCTGTGTGTGACATTCTAAACGTGCCATTCTAAACGTGACCTTCAAAAGCTGTTTGTTCTAGGATATGTTATAGAGATAGGATTGTGGGAAGTGGGACGCCAAACGATTGCATTTAGCACCATAATCTATCATTAATACCTGCACATTCATTTTAATTAAAATATCGATATTAAAAAGAAATATTAGGTTTATACCGCTAACTCCACCCGGGCCCCCCTTGCAATATCATCACGCCCCCCTCCCCCCCAGGGGGGCGCGGCCACCAGTTTGGGAACCCATGCTCTCCACGATTTCCACCATTTACTCTTCGCGCCAATTCTATTCAGTACCTCCTCATTAGTTACAGGAGCTACCCAACTAATTTTCAGCGTTCTTCTGTAGCACCAAGCTTCTATTCTCTTCTTGTGGAAACTATTTGTCATCCATGTTTCACTTCCCTACATGGCTACACTCCATACAAACATTTTCAGAAAAGATTTCCTGACACTTAAATCTACACTTGGCCGGCCGCGGTGGCCAAGTGGTTCTAGGCACTTCAGTCCGGAACCACGCCACTGCTACAGTCGCATGTTCGAATCCTGCCTCGGGCATGAATGTATGTGATGTCCTTAGGTTAGTTAGGTTTAAGTAGTTCTAAGTTCTAGGGGACTGATGACCTCAGAAGTTAAGTCCCATAGTGCTCAGAGCCATTTGAACCATTTTTGAACAAAATCTACACTTGATGACAGCAAAGTTCTCTTCTTCAGAAACGTTTTCCTTGCCATAACCAGTCTACATTTGATATCCTCTTTACTTCGACCATCATCAGTTATTTTGCTCCCGAATAAGCAAAACACATCTACTGCTTTACAGGTCTCATTTCCCAATCTAATTCCCTCAGCATCACCTGACTTCATTTGACTGCATTCCAATATCCTCATTTTGCTTTTGTTAAGGTTCATCTTACATCCCCCATTCAAGACACTGTCCATTCGGTTCAACTGCTCTTCCAGGTCTTTTGCTGTCTCGACAGAATTACAATGTCATCGGTAAACCTCAAATATTTTATTTTTTTCAGTGGATTTTAATTCTCGCTCCAAATTTTTCTTTTTTTTTTCCTTTACTGCTTGCTCAAAATACAGATTGAATAACATAGGCGTTAGACTAAAAAGTTCAAATGTGTGCGAAATCGTATGGGACTTAACTGCTAAGGTCATCAGTCCCTAAGCTTACACACTACTTAACCTAAATTATCCTAAGTACAAACACACACACCCATGCCCGAGGGAGGTCTCGAACCTCCGCCGGGACCAGCCGCACAGACCATGACTGCAGCGCCTGCGACCGCTCAGCTAATCCCGCGAGGCGGCGTTAGACTACAAGCTCGCTTCACTCTCTTCTCAATCGCTGCTTCCCTTTCATGACCCTCTACTCTTGTAACTGCCATCTAGTTTCTGTACAAATCGTAAATAGCTTTTCATTCCCTGCCACCTTCAGAATTTGAAAGAGGACATTCTAGTCAAAATTGTCAAAAGCTTTCTCCAAGTCTACAAATGCTCGAAACTTACGTTTGCCTTTCTTAACCTATCTTCTAAGATAAGTCGTAGGGTCAGTATTGCGTCACGTGTTCCAACATTTCTGCACAATCCAAGCTGATCTTCCCCTAGTTCGCCTTCTACCAGTTTTCCCATCCTTGTGCAAAGAATTCGTGTTATATTTTGCAGCCATGACTTATTAAACTGATAGTTCGGTAATTTTCACATCTGTCGACGCCTGCTTTCTTTGGGATTTGAATTATTGTATTCTTCTTGAAGTCTGAGGGTACTTCGCCTGTCTCATACATCTTGCTCACCAGATGGTAGAGTTTTGTCAGGACTGGCTCTCCCAAGGCTGTCAGTAGTTCTAATGGAATGTTGTCTACTCCCGGGGTCTTGTTTCGATGCAGGTCTTTCAGTGCTCTGTCAAACTCTTCACGCAGTATCATATCTCTCATCTCATCTTCATCTACGTCCTCTTCTTTTTCCATAATATTGCCGTGAAGCACATCACCCTTGTATAAACCCTATGTATACTCCTTCCATCTTTCCGCTTTCCCGTCTTTGCTTAGGACTGGTTTTCCATCTGAGCTCTTGATATTCATACAGGGGGTTTCTTTTCTCCAAAGGTCTCTTTAATCTGTCTTACCCCTAGTGATATATGCCTCTACCTCCTTACATTTGTCTTCTACCTATCCTTGATTAGCCATTTTGCACTTCGTACAGATAACATTTTAGAGACGTCTGTATTCCTTTTCATCTGCTTCATTTACTGTATATATATATTTACTCCTTTCATCAATTAAATTCAATATCCCTTCTGTTATCTAATGATTTCTACTAGCCCTCGTCTTATTACCTACTTGATCCTCTGCGGCCTTCACCATTTCATCTCTCAAAGCTACCTATTCTTCTTCTACTGTATTTCTTTCCACTGTATTTGTCAATCGTTCTCGAATGCTCTCTCTGAAAATCTCTACAACTTCTGGTTCTTTCAGTTTATCCAGGTCCCATCTCTTTATATTACTACCTTTTGGCAGTTTGTACAGTTTTTATCTACAATTCATAACCAACAATTTGTGGTCAGAGTTCACATCTGACCCTGGAAGTGTTTTACAATTTAAAACCTGGTTGATAAATCTCTGTTACCATTACAAAATCTACCGGATATCTTCTGGTGTCTCCTGGCCTCTTCCACATATATAACCTTCTTTCATGATTCTTAAACCAAATGTTAGCTATGATTAAGTTGTGCTCTGTGCAAAATTCTACCAGGTGGATTCCTCTTTCATTCCTTACCCCCTGTCCATAATCACCTACTACTTTTCCTTTCTTCCTTTCACTACTATCGAATTCCAGTCCCATACCTACTGGATGTATAAATTGCACGTGACCTATCATTGTAGATTTTACGGTTAACATTCTGTAGCGAGTTATTGATTTTAAGTTAAAAATATGCTCCGTGAAGGATTTTCCTTTTCGAAAACCACCCTGATATTCTCCCAATTGCTTGTTTAAAGTTTTTACAAATCTGTCCAAGAGAATTTTTCATAATTATTTGTACGCCTATGGCAGAAGTGACGCTTTTCTGTAATTTTTTACATTTTGTTTTTCTCCGGTTCTATGCAGAGCACGGGTTATTGGTATTTTCCACTCTTCTGAAATCTTTAACGTTTTTCAAATGCTCGCAAAAAGCAATTTAGACTATTTATAATAATTGGTTTTGACCATTTCAATAATTCTACGGTGATAGAAGTCTCACCACTTGCTTTGTTGTTTTTGAGTGATTTGATGAATTCACTAATTTCTTGCTCTGTTGGTTTTTGTTTTCCCAAACGTTGTATTTTGGCCTGTCAGTACATACCATTTTAATGTCGATAGCTTGGAGGAAGCAGTTTGTAACTTTATGCTCTGGACTGTGAACAAACTGCTGAATTTTCCTACGAGCATCTGCCGTTTAGATCATAAGATTTCGAAACAAGGAATGCATATCTGGGAGTTTAAGACCCCCTCAAAGTCTTGATCATTTCGGACAGTTCATATGCATCCTTCAATGAGAATAATGCGGAAAATGAGCAATAGGCTCTTTTACGAAACAACGTTTGCATAATGAACGCTAAGGTTGGTATCATGCAGTTCTCCAGCCTTGTATCTTGCCAGCTGTCCAACATAAGCCCTACAACCTACATCAACAACGATCCGACCCTTAAAGAGGGTCATGAAATATCAGTGCCTCAAATTGTGTTCATGCGATGCGTCCATTCTTCCCCCAAGAAACACAAATGACTTGTGCAACTTTGGGATAGCTGTATGAAAGCAATAATGACTCTCTGTAGGTTCGCTCGACGTTTCATTTCTATGGTTTTCTTTGCACGTCGTTTCTCAAGGGTGAATATGTAATGTCTCAAACGCAATATTTATTTCAACTACACATACTCATAGTCAGTCAATAACACGGAGTAGAGAAATTTACTCTTATCTGACGTGGTGACATACGCTACAGATTTTCGTACTATTGCTGCAGAAACCTGTTGATGCTGAACCAACTACCACATCAAGCGTTTTAGATCTTTTGAAGCGGCGACCGACAACTGTTGTCTGTGCACCACGGGCGCTGTTGGAAGTGGGTAGAAGTTCACCGTCAGGCAATGTGTGGCGCTGTGACGCCATAAGGGCTAATGCAAGCGCTTTTAAGGCCCGCGTATTAAATCCTCAGCCAGTCCCAGCTTACTACTGCCAGTTTAAAGCAGCGTTAGAGTTGCTATGCCACCCGTATCACGCGGCGACTGCGGCTCTGCACTGCTAGGTGGCACTGAGTGCGGGCGGACTTGGGGGGTGGGAGGGGTGAAGGCGGTTTAGCCTAGTCACGCTCCGTACATTCGCAATTTGTGCGCGTGCGTGCATTCGCATTTACGTTCATGTATCCGGTGTTGTGTGTTTCTCTGGTGTGTGTGTGTGTGTGTGTGTGTGTGTGTGTGAGAGAGAGAGAGAGAGAGAGAGAGAGAGAGAGAGCACGTGTGTGTGCGTGCGTGTGTTGCATGAGTGAAGGAGGCAGAATGATAGAAAAAAAAGGAAGGGGGTGTAGTAAGACGATCCCACGACATAAATTAAAGAGAGTACTTGGGCATGTACGAAGCGGAGTGAAATAGAAATAGCAATCACTACCGAACTATAAAATAAAGACACAGGAGATTAATCTATGTCAATACACACACTGCCAAGACGTGTACGGAAGTGGATCATGCAAATATAATTCTTTAAGCACGTATACTGCGAAATCGGACAACTCATCCTTCACTAAAATCGGCGGAAATAGAGTAGAGTTTATTGAACTACTTGTAGAGTATCCGCAAGTTAAATCAGTATATAGTGTTTGAGGAATTTTGACTATTTTTCGACCATGTCTCTCTCAAGAAATATGTAAAGGTTTTTAAATTATCGCTACCAGTCACAAACTTCGTTAACAGTTGTATTACTTATTTATTTAGCGACGTTTTTCGAGGTAATACCTCACTAAAAAACCGCAGCATTTATGAAAAAACTATGTAACGTAAGTATGATCTTATTGTAAAATTGTTTTTGTAATGCCATTTAGCCTGAAGATGAGGTGTTCCCCCCAAAAATAACATTTAGCTAAAATAATATGTAATACAAATGTTAGCCAGGCTTGTGACTGGCACTGATAATTTAAAAACCATTTACAGCATGTAGTGGGTTTGTTTCAAATTGAGACAACAAAATATCTCGAAACCGACGCATTGTACGAAAAACATGTTCTAGGAGAAAAGTTAACACTAGCAATGGAGACATCTGCCAGTGCTGCAATCGGTCACCTCTAACCACCCCACCTGCGTAGTGGAATCAAATTTGTATTTTCAGATGGGAGCCTCTCCCCCAACTTTCTTGCATATTCGGATTCTACCCCACAAAATATGCACGGTTTGCTCAAGTTATGGTAGGTGGTGGTGTACTCGACAAATGTCCAGTGAGCCTCTTTTTGCAATGAAGAACCAAATCATTTGGATCATTTCGTTTACGATGTTAATGCAAACCTCTCTTTTCTAATGGTTGATATTGATGTTAAGACGTTACATGAGGGTTGTAAGTGTGACTGGTGATTGTAAAGTACACATAATATGGTTAGACATTGACATTTGTGGAAAATAAGCTACTTGTATGGTGTTGTAATTCTCTGTTCCCTATTGGGCTGAGTCCTCAAATCACCGGTTTGCTTGGTTTCGGTGGCTGCCTTCGAACCTCGCCATCTGGGTGACTGATTTCGGAGTGTTTCCCTCCAACCACCGTAACTCGCGGCTGACGGCTATCAGCTGTATACAAACTACAACCGTTGTGGTAAGGTAAAATATCCATGAAGTGATAGTGATTGGCGCACCTCTCTTTAATACTCTCCGAAATGAACTCCACAGAGGTGAGAGGCAAAGGGACTCACCGACAGAGAACAGAAAACTATTACATACATGTCGTTGTTCCTGGAGCACGCTAAACGTGGTTTCTAATCGGACACTAAAGCGGCTATCCGTATTGTACTGTTCAGTCAAATTAGCGACAGTTAAGTAAATTTTGATTATAAGTATCAACAGTTAAAAGACAAAGGTTATCTGATATTGAGAATATGCTCTCGTGTTCCTTCATTATGCACAAACCCAAATTGTTCGTGGATGACATTAAGAAGATATCAGATTGATGAAATGGTTTTGTATTTCTCACAATGCTGTGTGTTTCCTTGCTTATGAAACAGAATCTTTACCGACATGGTCCAGTCCTCTATCTGTATTCCGTTATTCCATATGCTGTTACATGTTTCGTGCATGATTTTTAAATACAAAGTCTTGAGATGCTTTGATCATATCAGCAATAATGAGGTTCAGGTCGTGATGCTTCGTCATTATTCGCTTTAGCTACCGTTTTTAGGATCTCTTCTCCTAAGATATCACGGTCCTCCTCGTGAAATGTTAACACAGCCAAATTTTCCACTTTTATCCATATACAATTTGTTGCATTATGTTCTCCAGGGATCAGCAGCTAGTTCAAAATTGGTTAGAGATGTCCTATCATCATGTTCAATAACCCACATTCTTGGTTTGAAGTATCTTGTTAGTTTCTTTATTTCAATGAACCAACTCTAGGTTCACTGGAATCCCAGAGCTTCTTAACTCGATCACATGTTTCATTGATGTAATTAAGTCTGTCTCTTCAGCAGCTTCTCTGTACGAACGCTGAAAACATGCGGTACTGCAGAGTTCCCTGTGATTGTACTTTCCTGTTCTCAATGATTTATATGATTTCGTAGTAAGACAGTTGTACACTGAAGACCCAAAGAAACTTCTTTTTTAGGGTCATCGGTTTTCTGACTGGTTTGATGTGGCCCACCACGAATTCCACTCCTGTGCCAACCTCTTCATCTCAGAGTACTACTTGCAACCTACGTCCTTAATTATTTTCTGGATGTATCCCAATCCTGTCTTCCGTCTGGCGTGAGGTCGGTCGCTTGACGGTGCGTTTGGTGCGGCACCGTCCGTTGCCGGCACGCCTTAAGGCACGGGGGCTCGCTCTAGGGCGTATTGCCTCTAGTCGGGAATCGGGAATGCCGCGGCAGTCCTCACAAGCGGAAGTGATGCATCTCTCATAGCCTCTCCTTCCTAAGTGGCTCTTTCCGCCTTCCCGTGGTGCCAGACGTTAAGCTCGGCATTTCTCGGGTTCGCCCGAACGCTGCCTTGCGACAGAAGGGAGAGCTGCGATCCAACCCGATGCGAAAGAGGAGGGTGCGTGGCACAGGGGGAGTTGTGTCTGAGGGACCGACGATCTGTCCCTTCTCTTTTTGCAGGGCACAGATCAGCAGGTGATCTGCATGCCGGCGACCTCGTTTGTCGGCGTGGGATCGCGGCGCGAGTCGGCAAGGGTGCTTCGCCGCGCCCCTGGGTAACCGGGTCGTGTTCTGCCAAACCCAGGAGGTGGTGACATCGCATGGGCCAGGTTAGCTGGGTCTAGACCGCCGAACGACTGGGTGACTGGCCCACCACCTGAGTAGGAGTTGGCCCTTGGCCGAGAGGTGGAAGCTCGGGCTAGTAGGCGGCAAAAGGCGAGAGGTCCATCCGTCTCTCTGGAGTGTGGGGTGCACTTGGCGCTGCACTCGTCGATGACGGCGCCACCAATGGGGACCAGTGCGCTGGCGACGGTGCGTTGAACCCTGCACCTCGAGTGTGCCCTTGGCCTTGGGGCAAGGCCGGTGCGCGAGCTGCGTTCTTTGTCCCACCCTCCATGCCAGAGGAGTCTGTCTGGGCAAGAGACGGTCTCCCACATTTTTATCACTCGTGACTAAAGATGGCTGGAATTGAGACGAGTGATACGAGTGTGCCCAAGCGTGCGTCTATGATGCTTGATCGCTCTCCACAGGACGAGCTGGGACAGGCAGACGACGAAACCGTGACTTAGAGGCATCTGCATATTACGTTGCTCATGGAGCAAAACATTAAAAACGGGAAAATAAGTCAAGCGGCACTGTCAATCATCAAACACGAGTTGGCTGCGTGGGCTATTGCGAACGCCAAACTCGAAGGCCGCGTAGAAGAACTAGAAAAGGAAGATGACAGACTAAGGAGGCAACCGACCAAGACCTGGACGGGAGTGGTTGCGCAAGCGCCACCCAAGCCGCAAACCACAAAAGATACGGTCGCTTAAGTTACCAAGCGGCCAGATACGGCGGTCTTTCTCAGGATCCTGCACGGCCAAGACACTAGTGTAAAAAAGATTCAAGAATTACTGACCACAACCATTGATCCAGTAACAGACAAGATCAAAATAAATAAAGTAAAACCAAGTAGGAACTCGGTGGTTGTGGAGGTCCCACCGAGGAAGATAAGGAAAAATTATTAAACAACCCCAAGCTGAACTCTGTGGTCAAGTGTGAACCACCTCAAAAAAAGAAACTCTCTGATCATACTAGACGATGTTCTCACAACAATGGCAAATGAGGAACTTCATGAAACAATTAAAGAACAGAACTTTGAGCATATGAATGATGAGGAATTCAAAAACTCCTTCAAGTTGCGATTCAAAACGGGGCCTCGGGATCGTGATCTTGTACATCACGTTGGAGAGGTTACTGCACGCATGTGGATGACAGTGATGATAATGAGCAGACTATGTGTTGACTTTCATGCGGTCAACGGCGGGTACTATCTCGTGGTACCTCGCAGCCACAATTGCGTAGACTTGGACGACATCCTAAGGCACTGCACCAGAGGGTCGACGTGCCCCACGTGTGGTGAAGACGGTCACACCCGAAAACATTGTAGGGCTGCGGGTGCCTGTATCCTGTGCAAGGGACGTGGTAAGAAATCTTGTGGAGCCACAGGTCGGAATTGCCCTACCTACTTGATGTTGGAACAGGATCTATTATGGTTGAGTACATTAAATAGAATAGGACGCCAAAGCGGAAATCCCTGCGCCAAAGTACGAGGGATGCCATGAGGGCAAACAAGTTTAAGAATTCTTGAGGTCTCTTTCGAGCGACTCGAAAATTGAGACAGTCGATAAAGGTGTTCAAACTGAGCTCCAACGATGGACAAAGGTATTCAGACTGAGCCCACCCTCATGGTCAAAACTTCCTCCTCTCACAGCCGGGGAACAAGACTGATTAAAGACCAGCAGCTGCAAGGGCATGCTGTGGTAGTGGCAAACCCGAAAGATGAGATCAGCCATAAAGAACAGAAAACAGTTCAAGAAAGTACTGTAACAAGCTCACAAGATACCCCTGCAGTAAGGCTATGCGACATTACAGCCTTTATCACTGCGATTTTTAACATGTAAAAGTTATTTTTTCTGTATTCGTGTCAGTATGTGCGAACTTTTAACATAAACCAATGAATGTTGTAACCAGATATCTTTGCCGCGCTCCTGAAAAGCGCAGAATATCACGATAGCTATAAACTGTTATACGCTGCTATCGATCAGTAAAAAAAAAAACGATGCACCTATGTTTCAAAATAACAATTGCCAAGTTTTACTTCTGCAGGGAGCCGCGCCGCTCTCTAGCTGTTCTGTGAATGTTGCGAGTCGGACGCAAAAGTATTGTGCTCCATACTGATATAATCATTTTATTGTAAATTTAAGAGTTTAAGTGATTAAAAATATATGTAGCCACAAACAAGCGAGAATGTGTATCACGAAAATTCGCTCCACCGCCACAATGGGTGGCCATGTTAATGTAAGTTTCCGTTTCATAATATAATACTTGAAGCCTTGAAGTTTATTTAATTTCAAAGAAAATCTCTCAACCTTATTTTCATTAATTATACTTGTGATAATCTTTTCTGTTTAAAAGATTTATGCAGCTTATGATCCAGCGTGTGTTCTGTCGGAACAGGAGGCTGTCGTGACGACATCGTTATAGTATTTATTCCAAGTTCTCTCAGTTCCGTTTATATGTTCGTACAAATCCAATTAGTTGGTCCCTTAGGTTTCTTTCATGTAACTTCTGTCTGGTTTCTCCGCGCGATCTTCCTCCGAAACAAAAAATTCTGTTCATTTTTTAGTAATTTTCGATATCGCGAATGAGAAAAGACAGCCGCCTCCTACTCCGAACGGAACACCACGACTTTTCTAACGTCGGAGAGTACCGCACGAATTTTCCGCTAAAAGGCAATAGAATTTCTTAAAGCTGGATCAATTACACATGTTGCTGCTGTTCTCCGACAAATCTGGTGTGATTAACATAATTTATTCTGTCACGACAAAACGAACCAATTTTATTTTTACCAAAGCAACAAAGCTTTCAATTGAATTATTAAAAAAAAAATCGTACCAGATCTGGCGCCCGAACAGGGACTTGACTAAAATATTCAAAGTGTCACGGTACTAATATATGATTGTCTTATTTCACGTATCGCTCTTTGGAACCCAATGCTGCATAAAATCACCGATGAGCAATAAATATACGCAATATTGAAGGACGCGGTATTTACACAAATATCTTGGGATTTAATAAGACGCTGATTTGCAGTTTTGAAGACAACGCCGAGTGAGTAGCAAATTTTCGTTTGCCATAGTTCTGTCTAAAGAGTAGCTCATTTGACCTTCAAATTCGACCTCACTCTATCCTTTCTGTAGCTTAACGTAAAAAACCACTTTTTTTTCTGCGTAAATATTTGAACATTTTCTGTAACCTTTTGCTTGGACTATTTGTTTTATACTATAGTTAGTATTCTCGTGTAAGTTCAAGATGGATGCCATTTCAGTCTTTTCTGTGTAACAGCGTTGGCAATCAATTGTTTCAACGGCGTTGACTCCATCTTGTCTTTTTGCTACAGACGTGTGTCAGTTATTACCCACGTAACATTAGACATATGACGAACGCCCCGCGACTTTAACTTGCGCGGCAAGAATAATTGACAATCAGAATTTCAGTTGGCAGTACCCATTTTAAGTTGGCAATAGTTGAATTTCATTATGGCGGACGACAATCGAGCGCGAGCTCTGCAGACGAAAGCGACGGCACTGTTAACAAACATTACCGACTCCGCTCACGCGGAACGACGGCCAGGACAGACGACGGACAAGAGGTAGTTAACGTGGACGACACTCAGCAGGAAACACCCACCTCCCCGATAACGGTATCAATTGACATTGTCAAAATGTTACAGGAATTGATACTAGACAGACAGGAGAGGGAACAGCGCGAACGTGATCGCGAACAACGTGAGAAAGACAGAGACAAGTTTTTATCAGAGTTGAAAACGGATATGACAACACAGATTGACTCAGCTAGGAATGACGTAAATACCACTATTGATGCGAAAGTAGGTACCCTCACTACGCAAGTAGGCTCTCTCACAGCACAGATAGATTCGGTTAAGGGTGACGTCACGGCGCAAGTAACCACTTTGACAACACAGATAAGCACTCTGAATAACAAAATTGATAACATTGGTCAGAATCTCACAACTCAAATCGAAGCGTGTCGCAAAGAAACCGATTCGGTAAAACTTGCGTATAAAACAGTTGCACGACAGGTAGACGAGTTAGCGACAGCGGTAGCCACTGTAGAATCAAAAGTAAGTGCAATGGCGAATGACATTTCGGACCGAACTATTGAGGAAAGAGTTAACAGTAGTGTTGCTTCGCACACTAAAGCACTTACCGAACATTACAAAGAATGGATTGATGTACAAGAGAAGCTTGTTGAGGAGAAGGTTACACGTGACTTGAAAGATGTTGTTAAATCCGCAACCTTAGACATATTATCTGCACCCGGCAGTTCAGGAGACACTGTTTGTACTGAACTAGGCCAAATTAGACGAGTGTTTACCCGGGATTTGCCGGAATGGCGGAAGCAAGTAACAGATGAGATATCCGACCTGAAACAGCAAATTCAAACACTACAGTATGATAACCAGAGTGACGGGAAACACTCACTACCTTCTGAGCCAGAGGAACATCAATACCAGACAACACAACAACACAACACACCACAGTACATTCCGCGACCGAAAAATGAATTTAACGATTCACACAATAACAACACTGAACAATTGACACTCACAACCCTCATGAAAGAGGAGAGTGTATTGAAACACAGAGTTTTTCAACCATTCCAACCGGAAAAGCGAAATATTCATCCAGTCGTTTTCCTAAAGAACTTTTCAGGAGTCTTTCCAGCTGCCTGGAATGACAAACAGAGAATACAATTCATTACCGCATACATACAAGGAGAATGTGCTATATGGGGAACCGAGATGGTTGATAAGTGCAAAACATTTAGCCGAATTTGAGAAGAACTTTTTAAGCAAATTTTGGAGCGCAGGTGTTCAGCAACGCCTACGCAAAGAGGTCTACAACGCCGAACCTTTCCATTCGAACAGTGGCGGACTTCGCCGGTACTTTGAAAAGTACTTGAGAAAGATACAATATTGGGACACTCCCATAACAACAAAAGATGTTATTATGAATCTTAAGTCAAAACTACCCATTTCCATACGCGAAAAATAAGTGAACGTGTCAGAGGAAGATCAGGACGCATTTTTATCCGTCCTTGATTCGCTCGATCTTACACACGAAGACGCGCGTGCGAATGCTAACCGTAAGAACAACAACGCAGGCACGTATTCGAATGGAAACGGTGGTAATGGAAACGGAAACAAACAGTACAATAACCGCAATAGAGGCCGAAACAATGGTTACCGTAATGGTAAACACAAAAACAAGCATTACGGCAACCAACGGTACAATCCAATATACAACACGCAACAACAGTATTACGGGAATGCCCCATACCAATCAAACAATAACGGTAGTAACTTCTACCAGAGTGGGAACAAATACAAGGGTAAACGTTGCAACAATCAAAATTGCGGAGGTCAGCTACCTCCACCACAACCCTATGGGCAGCCACAACACCAGCAACAACAGCAATACACGCCTCAGCAACAACCATTCATGCAACAACAACAGTACACGCCACCACAACAGGACTTTAGATACAATAACAATAAACCAAGAAAACAATACAATCCACCGGTATATTTTACGCAGGCAAGTAATGTACCGATTTTTCAGCCTGGTAACCAAGCGCAGTACCAACAAGGGTTTGATACAAATCAACACACACAATGGGTAAAAAACCAGCGCGAATGGTCAAGTGATGTGACAGAAGAATCAAATCAGTCGCATCACAAGAAAGAGGAAAACTAAAGGCAGCACCTTGTCGCCTCCTTGGGGATGCTGCGGGACATAATGGGGGCAAACTCGACCTTGAACGACTTAACGTAATACGTTATGATCGCGACACTGACTTGAGAGACGATTTGTTGCAGGAAAATATTGAGACAGACTTGAATGACGTATGAGAAGACGAAGTACAAGCAATGACTAAAATTTACATAGCCAATACACCAATAGATGCTATTATTGATAGTGGTGCAAACGTAAATGTCTTATCACAATGTATGTTTAAAAAAGTTTCTGCAGGGATGAAAATTTTAACGTTACCAGTACAAGGTTGTTCAGTAACTGGAGCGGTAGGATCTTTATCACAGCGAGTCAATTTGCAAGCTCAGGTACCGATAAGGATTAATTCTACTTCTTTCATGTGTGTATTTCTTGTAGTTAAGAATTTGTCAGTGTCATGCTTATTAGGAATGGAGTTCCTGAGGAAGAATAAGGCAGTGATTGATATAGAAAAGGGTATCTGTACAATCCGAGTAGGTGAACAGGAGGTAACGCTGCAATTGTTGCGCGGCAAGGTCAAAAGAGTCAACACTGAGCACAAAGTTAAGGTACGCAGACTGGTACAGCGACTATTTTTGAACCAAGCACACATGACAAGACAGGGTAACAGTTGGACGGATTTTGATACTGATGACGGACTTCCGACTAGAGAAGAGATTTTGAATAAAGTAAGCGAATCAAGTGAACTTGATTACATACAAAGGCAAGATTTACTGCACTTACTTATGAGGTATCTACATGTCTTTTCTTCGAAACCCGGAGTAATACGTGACTACGAATTTGACATGAAGGTCGCTCCCCATTCTACTTTTTGCAAGACAACGTACTCTGTCCCGTATGCAAGGCGCGAGGCTGTGAAAAATGAAATACGTAAAATGCTTAAGTGGGAGATCATTGAACCGTCAGACTCATCTTACAATAGTCCGTTATTGCCAGTTTTGAAGCAGGATGGTAGTGTACGTATAGTTTTGGATGCAAGAAACATAAATAAAATAATTATTCCAGTAAGAACTCGACTGAGGCTAGGGATGAACAATTACAAAGGTTTCATGGAGTAAAATTCCTCACATCGGTAGACTTGAGATCGAGCTACTGGCAGGTCAAGATGACATCACAGTCTCGAAAATATACAGCGTTTATATTTGCTGGTAGGTCATACCAATTCAAAGTAGTTCCATTTGGTTTGAATGTGAGTTCAGGCATATTCATAGCTGCACTTGATCATGTATTAGGACCTGAACTGTTGGCTCGAGTAACAGTGTATGTTGATGAGTTACTGATTGCTACGAAATCTTGGGAAGAACATTTAGACATAATAAGCAAAGTTTTCCAGAGGTTTGTTGACTGTGGAGTCACAGCTAATCTACATAAGTCTAAATTTGGTAAAAGCGAGATTAAATTTTTAGGACATCTTGTATCATCACAGGGAATTACCCCAGATCCAGACAAACTAGCAGCTATTAAAAACTTTCCTGTGCCCTCTTCTAAACGCCAGTTGAAAGGCTTCCTCGGAATGACTTCCTTTTTCAGAAAGTTTATTTCGGACCAGTCGATGAACAGTCAAGCATTGCATAATCTTCTAAAGAAAAATACTCACTGGCATTGGACGCCAGAGTGTCAGGCAGATTTTGATCGCATTAAACAAGCACTTCTTAACAGCAATATTTTGTTCCATCCAGACATGGATAAAGAATTCTGTATTTCGTCAGATGCTTCATTTCAGGGGCTTGGTTCTTGTTTGTTTCAAATAGAAGTAATTGATGGAAAAGAAGAGATAAGAGTTATCAGCTTTGCAAGTAGGGTTCTCACAGAATGTGAGCGGTAATACTCGGTGACAGAGTTGGTGGCTCTGGCCGTTGTATGGTCCTTTAAAAGGTTCAATTACTACATCCATGGTCGAAAAATTAAGGTCTTTTCTGATCACCAAGCTCTTAGTTTCTTGCTCTCGTGTAAACTTCTTCATCCTCGTCTTACACGATGGAGTCTCTTCTTGCAAGAGTATGATTTCGAAATAGTATACATCAAGGGTAAGAACAACATTATCGCGGATGCTTTGTCACGCATGCCGCAAGGACTTCCCGAGTCCAGTGAACTTATCGAGCAGATGTCGAACTACCGAATTCTTCTAATGAAAGACCCACTACATAGAAAGTATTTCCTCCAGCTCTCCAAGCAGATGCGTATACTCCAAGAAACAGATCCCAAATGGCGTAAGGTCAAACAACTTCTTCTAACAAAACGCGATCACCACTTGTCCAAATTTTATAAACTACACAACGATGTTTTATTCCATCGAACGTCTCTCCTCTCTGGTAGATGGTGTGTGTGTATACCACACGCATACGTTGAACACCTTATCTGGTACACACATCTTTCCTGGGGTCATTATGGACCTGAAAAATGCAAACCAAAGATTTCTGCGTGTTGCTATGTAGCAAACTTGCACCATCGAATCCACAAGTTGTCAAGTACATGTCTTATCTGCCAGAAGGCAAAACCCTTCAACCATTCGAACCTAATTCCTCTGAATCCAATTATTACTGACAGACCAAATCAAGTTCTTGCCCTTGATCTCGCCGGCCCCCTGCCGCAAGGGCGGGGAGGGGTGAAATACCTAGTCGCATTGATGGATCTTTTCACAAAACATGTGAGACTTTATGCAGTGAAATCATCCAGTGCACTTCCGATCATCCGTCGAATCGAACAAGACTATTTTCCTCGATTTGGCAAGCCGGAGGCCAGTCTATCAGATAATGCATCGAATTTCGCTGGCAGACAATGGCGCAAATTTTTTGCCAGACATGGCATCAAACAAATACTTATATCTCGTTTCAGACCGCAATCTAATCCCACCGAACGTATCTTTAAAGAGTTCAATAGATTCATTCGAACCTACATACCTAATCGACAAACCCGTTGGATTGACTTTGTATCTTCATTCGAGCAGATTGTCAACAATCTTCCACACTTCTCAACTGGATTTACACCTGCGGAATTAATGACGAGTCATCGGGAAAGAAATGAATGGTTAGATCCCATACCTAAAATTGTAGAACCCGAATTAGGTTTAGATGCAAAACTTAGGCAAGCATTGGTATCCTTAGCTGTACAGGCGAATCTACGCAAGAAGTCTTATGACAAGAAAGTATCTAAGGATCTTACATATGATATTAATGAAAAGGTGCTTTGACGGACACATGGAGGCTATTGTACGACGGACCATTTGTAGTAATTAGAAAACCACATACAGGATGTTATCTAATAGCGGATCCAGCATCTGGCAGAATTAAAGGATTGTATCACCACCAGGATCTCAAGAAGTATAACGAGGCAAAGTAACAAGCAAAGGAACATTAGCCTAAGGTTTAACCTGTGAAACACTTCGGTATTCAAACACACCAATACGAGTACTCACACTTTGGCGAAAAACTATGGAGGTAATTGAAGATTTGATTTAATATGGCGTACGAAAAAGAAAGCACATTCCATTTGAGAGGACAGATTCTCAGTTAGTTTTAAGTTAGTCATAGGTGTAAGCAGTCCAAGTTGGCTGTTGGCATTGAGAAATGCCGTTATTGGTGAAAGGAGATACGGAAGGAAGTAGTAGATTGCCACCTTCCAACTCCAATGAATATATATGTATGTGAAATATTAGGTTAAGCAATTTCTTTTTCAGCCCTCAAGATGGAATGTTAGTCTTTAAGTGTACAGAGTACAGACTATTGCGTGTAAACTGTGCGTTATTGTAACACCGCCATGAACTATACCTTTTGTTAGCGCGATCTTCAGAATTAAACAGATTTGTGTAGCCAAGTGTTTGAACTGTCAAAAGCAGTAAATAACAGAGAGAGAGAGGATCATGTAGTATCTGATAGTTTTCAGGAGATTCAATCTCAGATTCAAAGTATCATCTACGAACAGTAAGCCTCATAAAGATTTAATAGCTAAGCAACAAAGCATTTCCTTTATTCTGTTTTACAACAGCTGTTACGTCATGTAGTCGAGAGTGCCACTACACGGAAACATATACGTCGTACTGACAAGTCTGAAGTATTTCTGATGGTAAGCATTTCTTCTTTAAACATGTAAGATGCACTAAAGTAATTAGCTATTTCACAGCCAAGCCCGACAATCGCCCAGAAGGAAGCGTGAGAAACTAGAAAGCTGTCACCAGATATGACTCACATTATAATAATAAAACTAAGATCTGATATTAGATAAAAGAATAGCCACTTGAAGGCACACGTGACGCATGTTATGCATCTAAGGTCACAAAAATATCCTAGTGTAGTTGTGCTAGAATTTGTATATGTATATAGTGTATTTATGTTCATATTTGATCCTCTCCTCTTCCACTTCCCCATCCTATCCCATTAAAAAAAAAGTGAGGATTAGAATTTGACAGGCTCATCTGAGTGCTCTTTAGACGGTTGAAGTGGAAACGAAATTTGTTGGAGAGATCCGTTAGCGAAAGTTTTGTTCTAATCGCGTATCGCGAGTAGCAATGTTGAGAGATTATAATACATTCCGCGAGTAGTACTTGCAGCCAGTAACTTTATGAAGCATGAATCTTCCGGAGAGAAATGCATGAGTATGCTCGACCAGTAGAGACAGAATTTGTTCAATCTGTGCTCTACATAAACAGTGACACTAAATTTTGAAGAGAAACGAAATAACAAGCTGCTTAAAAGATTTGTTTTAAAAAAAAGTTTACCTTTGTAAAAGGGAGAGAGAATAACCGAAATAATCGTGCTTGATGCACAAGTAGTGGTACTCAATACGCTAATCCGGCGTGGCGTGACTGAAAAGGTTAACAGAATTTTGTGACTGTAAGCAAACTTAAGAAATGTATGTATGTATGTATGTAATTTATGGACATTGTTTAATCTTGTAATGTATTTACCTGTGAGTAACTTGAACTGTGAACTTTGAAATCACAATGTGAGATGGGAGATGTGAATTTGCAGACACTCTAAGACGTTTCAAACAAAATGCGAGTGATAAAGTGTACAAAATACGTGTGCAGTGACATGTGTACACGCAAGTGCAGGTAGCGACAGCGCTCACAGCAAAGCATTTTGCAAACTATATGTAAAACGTTGGCTTCACTTACCTGTGTGTAAGCAGCATGACAGGTCACAGGGACTGTCGTGTGAAATCCTCGAAACAGACGGTGGTATTTTCTACCCATATTTTCGATACGCCGATCGACGATGGAGAAAGGACACTAGACGTGTGTTTTCCGCGTGTTCTCATTTTAGCAAAGCGCGAGTGATACACGTTAAACTTCATACGAGCATACACGAGCGCGTGTTGCACTGGACTAGTAACCTGCAACAGCGCGGAGCTGCTTGCAATTGGACTCAACAATTAACATTTGAAACACAACCGACGCGCGCGCTGTGGAGGCGTGTCATTGACCTTAGAATGTTTTCCGTCTCACAACTACGCAAGAGACATTGCCAAAGCTATCACAGTGAAATTTAATTATGAACTTTATTTATTCTGTAAAAAGAGAAGTCTCAGCTTCAAATTAATTTCCATTTAATCAGTCACGTCGGGTATTTTGCGATAGATAGTTAAATAAAGACAAGGCATTACTGAGCACTGAAACGTTAACTGGAAGGGAAGGTTATCAATCCCGTCCAGAATCCTACAAAACCTTTATCTGTAAGTCTACATTATAGCACGAACCTAACACAGGTTTCTTTCTGTTTATTTGCATGTAAACGACATGACGCTTGATGCGAGACACTAGAGAGGCAACACGAGCGAACACAAAAAAGACGCTACCCTGGGTCGTGACCTCTCGGACGACGCCGCTCACCGAACGAGAATAGACGTTGCAGACTCCGGTTAAGTGAGCGCGTGACAAATAAAATTGCACAGTGCAGTGTCAAGTGAAACGTCCTGATTAACAACGACATTCTAAAAAAATCTAATGAAACGGATAAAAAACATTACGAGACCAAACAGGTCACAGACAATTTTAGAGGACTGTTTAAGTAATTATTTCAATGTATCTGTGTATGTTTGCCTACTGATATGTTTTGTTTTCTATATAGAGTATTATTCATTTATCTTTGTGTGTGTTAGAATTAAGATCGTTTTTTGTCATATTTTGTTTCACAGTAACAGCAATTAAGATAACAGTGCAAGGACACCTTACAATGAACTGAGAGAAGTGCCAAAGTGCACAAAAAGACACTGAAAGACTATTTGTTTTCATAACTGTACTGGAAGCATACAATAACTAGATGACAAACTCATTCCAATTTTATGTTAGAACGAAAGTAAACAGATGATAAAACACAGTAATGTCTTGAAACTACATGTGAGTCCTGATAATCCTTCCGGAATCATCATGCCTCACATGGGAGGCCTTGTGACTTCACAGCCTTTATCACTGCGATTTTTAACATGTAAAAGTTTTTTTTCTGTATTCGCGTCAGTATGTGCGAACATTTAACATATACCAATGAATGTTGTAACCAGATATCTTTGCCGCGCTCCTGAAAAGCGCAGAATATCACGATAGCTATAAACTGTTATACGCTGCTATCGATCAGTAAAAAAAAAAAAAAAAAAAGATGCACCTATGTTTCAAAATAACAATTGCCAAGTTTTACTTCTGCAGGGAGCCGCGCCGCTCTCTAGCTGTTCTGTGAATGTTGCGAGTCGGACGCAAAAGTATTGTGCTCCATACTGATATAATCATTTTATTGTAACTTTAAGAGTTTAAGTGATTAAAAATATATGTAGCCACAAACAAGCGAGAATGTGTATCATGAAAATTCGCTCCACCGCCACAATGGGTGGCCATGTTAATGTAAGTTTCCGTTTCATAATATAATACTTGAAGTTTATTTAATTTCAAAGAAAATCTCTCAACCTTATTTTCATTAATTATACTTGTGATAATCTTTTCTGTTTAAAAGATTTATGCAGCTTACGATCCAGCGTGTGTTCTGTCGGAACAGGAGGCTGTCGTGACGACATCGTTATAGTATTTATTCCAAGTTCTCTCAGTTCCGTTTATATGTTCGTACAAATCCAATTAGTTGGTCCCTTAGGTTTCTTTCGTGTAACTTCTGTCTGGTTTCTCCGCGCGATCTTCCTCCGAAAAAAAAATTCTGTTCATTTTTTAGTAATTTTCGATATCGCGAATGAGAAAAGACAGCCGCCTCCTACTCCGAACGGAACACCACGACTTTTCTAACGTCGGAGAGTACCGCACGAATTTTCCGCAAAAAGGTAATAGAATTTCTTAAAGCTGGATCACTTACACATGTTGCTGCTGCTCTCCGACAAATCTGGTGTGATTAATAGTAATTTATTCTGTCACGACAAAACGAACCAATTTTATTTTTACCAAAGCAACAAAGCTTTCAATTAAATTACTGAAAAAAAATCATACCAGATCCACCGCCAGTGGACCCGATCAGAGTATATCCTAACAATGAATATACAGTGCAATTGGCGAGGCTGGAGCAGCTGGCTACTCTGACCACTGCGTTACAATATGTGCTTCGAGTGGGACACGAAAACGGAAGAAAAGTCACTCTCTCGGTAGTGGAAGCTGTAGACAGGATACAGCTAAAGTCAGTGAATCTCCCCACCGACTTCGGAGCCCTGCGCGTCATACTAAATAAAGTTTTTGAAAGACGAGGAGAGAAATTCGACCTCAATGACATCCATGAACAATCTGTGTCGGTAAATGGACGAATTACGTTTGTCTGGAGTAAGACATGGCCTAACGATTACAAAAATACCTACTTTCCTTAATGACCAAAATTACCATTGGCATATTTAACACTCACAGCAGACTAGTGATGCAGAAGCCGTGTAAGGAGGTGGAGGAGAGGAGGCTGGAAGTGCTCTGCCTACAGGAGCCGTACTCCCAAGCTGGAAAAACAGCATCTGCAGCCGCAACCTGACAGATTATCAGCCGAGGGTAAGACCCAAAAGCGGTCATAATAATTACAAACGAAGCCTTGAGAGCAACGATTCACAATACACGACTAGTCACTACAATGTCGTGGAGTTGCAATTAGCCATCGGTGTAATAACACTAATTAACACGTATTTTCAATACGGTGACAGCATCGAAAGACATCTCGACCACCTGACCACAGTAACCACGGCATTGCAGGGACGAAAAATGATAATTACTGCTGACATCAATGCAAAATCCACCCCCCCCCCTATGGTACAGCGGTACAGGGGACACAAACGGAGAAAAGGCAGAAGAATCCATCATGGCCTCGCAACTAGTGGTGGCAAACAAGACCGGCAACCTTCCTACCTACGCTGCGGGAGGAGGATCAGGCACAAACATTGATGTAACCCTAGTGACACAAACGTAGTTAACATCATCCAACAATGGAAGGTCTAAGAAAATTCCACTGCTAGTGACCACAATCTCATAACTTTCACCCTAGGTGATAGTGTGTCCCACTGGGCCATGGGGTTGGAGGTGCAATTAAACTATAAAAGAGCTGACAGGGAACGCCCAGCGAGGGAGTGCGACATTCTAGCCTTGCCAGAGGGTGACACACCTGGACATAGACAAATGAGAGAGCAGAGGAACTGGTGATCTCAATAACTAGAGTGGTGAATGCAGCCATAACAACAAGGACGAAGGCCATGGCGGCCTCTCCGTCACCATGGTTGGCCAAACTCTTGGACATGCGCCAGTCTGTCAGAAGTTTGAGGGGGCGCTACCAGTGCAGTGTCGTCTGGCTGGAATGGCAAAGATGGCTGCTGCAGTATCGGGAGGCCAAACTTAGGTTCCAAAAGGAACCAAAAGCCGTAAGTACAAGAAGCTGGGAGAGCTTTGTTCAGAATAAATTAGCATTAGACCACTGGGGCACACCATATAAATTAGTCAGAGAAGAGATCCGCTGTCCTATGGAATTGTCAACAGTCAGGCATGGGGACAGGATGACGGAAACTAAGCAGGAGACTGCTGAGGTCCTCCTCCAGTCCCTGCTGTCTGACGATAGCGTGGATTGGGTATCTGAAGGACAGTGGCAGCTACGACAAGATGACCTGGAAGAATACAACAGTAACACGGCAGTCTACCCTTTCTCAGAAGAGGAGGTGGCAGCCCACATAAAATCACTAAAGAGGGGTAAAGCTCCAGGGATAGACGGCCTTGTAGCGGAGGTGGGGCAATTCCTAGCTCCCCAGCTAACTGCACCACTCACTCACCTGCATAACGAATGCCTTAGACAACGGAAGTTCCCGAAAATCTGGAAGACATGGTGCAATTCGTAGCTCCCCAGCTAACTGCACCACTCACTCACCTGTATAACGAATGCCTTAGACAACGGAAGTTCTCGAAGATCTGGAAGACAGTGAATGTTGTGATCATCAGAAAAGGGCCCAATAATTGACCCAACAGAAACAAAATCATATAGACCCATATGTTTGCTAGACATACTTGGGAAGATATTACAAAAAATACTGGCTGACAGACTGGCTGCACACCAAGTGCTGTTTGGGATGAGCAGCAGGTAGTTGGCCTCAGGCCTGGGCAATCGACGTATGATGCAATCGCCCTGGTGGCTGAGGTCTGTTGTTGCTCTGTCCGCATAAATATGTAGTGGGCATCATGGTAGACATCAGTGGCACCTTCGACAACCTGTGGTGGCCTTCGCTCTTCTCCTGCTTGCGGGAGAAAGAGTGTCCAGGTCCGCTATATGGCTACCTGAGGAGCTTTTGTGAGGATCGGGAGGTCTGGTCATCATCCCCTGGTCATCAATAACAAATGGATGCCCCCTGGGTTACATATTAGGACTCCTGTTTTGGGACATCCACATGGAGCCGCTATTGGATACTTTAGAACAAAGTGAAGAAGTGCTAGAGGTGATAGCCTACGCAGATGTTGGTTGGCAGCCATAGTTGCGAGGACATAGAGCCCAAAATAGAAAGAGCCACGAATAAATTGCAACTATGGTGCCAAAACTCCAAACTGAAAATATCACAAAAGAAATGGCTCTGAGCACTATGGGACTTAACAGCTATGGTCATCATTCCCCTAGGACTTAGAACTACTTATACCTAACTAACACAACACCCAGTCATCACGAGGCAGAGAAAATCCCTAACCCCGCCGGGAATCGAACCCGGGAACCCGGGCGCGGGAAGCGAGAACGCTACCGCACGACCACGAGCTACGGACGAAAATATCACCAAGTAAGTCAACTTACCTATTACTAAAAGGACAGTTAATTAGAAACCCAACTGTAAGAATTGAGGGCCCACCGGTTCTTTGGCGACTTGAGACACAGTACTTGGGAATCATCATTGACGAAAGGTGGAACTTCGGGAAACACATTGACACCGTAACCCAGAAAGCCCTTCAAACTCTAAACAATCTCATCTCCGTCGGACATAAAAATATTTCATCTTCCCCCTCAGCTCATAAAACTATACCACAACAGTATTCTAACATCAATAGTGTGTTACAGTTTGGGAGTCTCGGCACACAGGCTCATGAGGGTCGTGCCAGCCGTGATCGTGATAAGGGTTCAGAGAAATATGATACTGAGATCTTTGGGGGCCTATAGAACATCCTGTGGAGGGCGCCCTATTAGTCATAATGGGACTCTGCCCCTGGACATCAAAATTCGATAACAGGCTGTGTGGTTCTGGGTTAAGAAAGGGAATAGTGAAGATAGAAGAAATATTAGGCATTGGGGTTGAGGATAAGGGTGAAATAAGGCGAAGAGGCGAGCAATTGTGACAAGCATTATGGCAAGCAGAAGAAACAGGTCGCAGAAATTTCTTCCTAACGTCAGGGAACTACTGGACATGAGATACTTTGAACCTAATCGAGGACTGATCCTTATTCTCACTGGTCGTGGACCATACCCCACATATATCTGTCAGGTCAGGAAAAGGCTACACCAGCGTGTGAATGTGGTGAATCAGAGGGTACTCCCGATCATGTGGTCTGCAAGTGGCCCCTTTTCATGATGTAGCATCCATATTACGTGACGAATTACCTGACCATGACATATACCACTTACTAAGAAAAGAAGACACTTTTCAAACTCTTAACAAGATGGCGGATGAGCTATCATGAAAAGTGTTAAAAGAATACTTGAGGGACATAAGCCAACTTAACAATTTGAGACACACCAAATACTGAATCTTAAGCCCTACTCCCATACCGCCTGTGCGCAGACAGATCGACTTTCCTCATAATCTGGAATCCGCCGCTTAGAGGACTAGGGGGAGTAGGGTACGACATCACTGATATAGGACAAAGCACAGGACTTGACTTAGATTAGAACTAGTTAGAAGGACTTAGATTAGGAAATTAGCTATTTAGGAACCTGCAGCTAATAACATCCTTGGCCTGCCCAATGTCAGGGGCACGCTCATTGAGATTAGCTCGATGAGCAAGGCTCTACAAAGTAGGTTTATGAACTACTGACACAACTGTGACGCTGCAGGCAATAGAGTTTAGTTAAGCGTAGGTCATATAAAGTTAACATTAACAATAATAGATAAAGTAGTTGCCCATTGTTATCTAGTTATAGCTGTTGTTCACAAAGTAATCAAATTTGTATCTAGCTACAATTAATGTTGGATAAAATTAGGAAGTGCGTTATGACAGTTAATTATTACAAATTTGCATTAAAGATTTTTTTTGAAAAAAATCTTTATCTTCCTTCACAGTTTTTAACTTCTACAGCTCCCTCTAGTACCATGGAAGTCATTTCCTCATGTCATAATAGATGTCCTATCATCCTAACGTCTTCTACTTATCAGATTTTTCCTTATATTCCTTTCCTCTCCGATTCTGCGCAGAACCCACTCGTTCCTTAACTTATCAGTCCACCTAACTTTCTGCATTCGTCTGTAGGATCAAATCTCAAATGCTTCAATTTTCTTCTGTTACGGTTTTCCCATAGTTCACGTTTCACTGTATTCCAGACGCACATGCTCAGAAATTTTTTCCTCATATTATGGCCTGTGTTTGATACTAGTTGATTTCTCTTGGCCAGGAATGCCCTTTTTGCCATTGCTAGTCTGCTTCTGATGTCCTCCTTACTCCGTCGGTCATTAGTTACTTTACTGCCTGGGCAGCAGAATTCCTTAACTCCACCTACTTCGTGACCATCAATCCTGATCTTAAGTTTCTCGCTGTTCTCATTTCTGCTACTTCTCATTACTTTCGTCTTTCTTCGATTTACTCTCAAAACATATTCTGTACTTATTAGATTGTTCATTGCATTCAGCAGATCATGTAAGTCTTCTTCACTTGCACTCAAGATAGTAATGTCATCAGCGAAGAGTATCATTAATATCCTTTCTCCTTGAATTTTAATTCCCCTCCTAAACCTTTCTTTTATTTCCATCATTGGTTCTTCGATGTACAGATTGAAGAATAGGAGCGAAAGATTACATCCCTCTCTTACACCCTTTTTAATCCGAGCAATTCGTTCTTGGTCGTCCACTCTTATTATTACATCTTGGCTCTTGTACGTACTGTATATTAACCGTCTCTCCCTTTAGCTTGCCCCTATTTTTCTCAGAATTTCTCAAATCGTGCACCATTTTATAGTGTTGAACGCATTTCTCATGTCGACAGATCCTGTGAACCTGTCTTGACCATTCTTTAGTCTTGCTTCCATTATCAACCGCAACGTCAGAATTGCCTCCATCTTGCATTTACCTTCCCTATACCCAAACGGATCGTCATCTAGCACATCTCAATTCTCTTTTCCATTCTTCTGTATATTATTCTTGTCTGTAATTTGGATTCTTGAGTTGTCAAGGCGATTGTGCGATAAGTGTCGCACTTGTCAACTCTTGCAGTCTTAGGAATTTTGAGGATGATATTCTTCCGAAAGTCAGATGGTATGTCGCCAGACTCATGCATTCTACACACCAAAGTGAGTAGACGTTTTGTTGCTACTTCAGTCAATGGATTTAGGAATTCTGATGGAATGTTATCCATCCCTTCTGACTTACTTTAAGTCCTCCAAAGCACTTTTAGAGTCTTATTCTAATACTGGATCCCCTCCCAAATCGACACCTGTGTAGGTCGTATAGGGTCCCCGCGGGAACGCATAAGTGCCACAACACAAAGTAGCATGGAGTCGACTAATGTCTGAAGCAGTGCTGGAGGGAACTGACGCTATGAATCCTGCAGGGCTGTCAATAAATCCGCAAAAGTAAGAGGTGGTGGAGATTTCTTCTGAACAGCACCTTGCTAGGCATCAGACATGCTCAATAATGTTCATGTCTGAGGAGTTTGGCGGACAGCGAAAGTTTCTAAATTCAGAATAGATTTTCTGGACCCACTCTATAGCAATTCTGGACGTGTGGAATGTCGATTTGTCCTCTTTAATTGCCCAAGTCCATCGGAAAACACAATTGACAAGAGTGAGCGCCGGTGATCAGACAGGAAGTTTACATACGTGTCATCTGCGAGAGTCGTATGTAGATGTATCAGGGATCCCATATTACTTCAACTGCACATGTACCACACCCTTACAAAGCCTCTATTAGCTTGAACAGTTCCCAGCTGACATGCAGCGTCCATGGATTCATGAGGTTGTCTCCATACTCGTACACGCCAATCCGTCCGATAGAGTTTGAAAGGAGAATTTTCCGATCAGGCAATGTATCTCCAGTCATCAACAGTCCGACGTCAGTGTTGAGGGGCCCAGGTGAGGTGTAAAGCTATGTGTCCTACAGGTATCAAGGGTACGCGACTGCGCCTTCCGCCTCAAAAGCCCTTATCAATGATGTTTCGTTGAACGGTTCGCACACTGACATTTAATGATGGCCCAGCATTGAAATCTTCAACGATCCGCGGAAGAGTTGCTCTTCTGTCACGATGTACAATTCTCTTCCCTCGTCGTTTGTCCCGTTCTTGCAGGGTCTTTTTCAGCGACAGCGTTGTCCAAGATTTGATGTTTTATCTGATTCATGGTTTTCACAGTCTACTCTTAAAATGGTGGTTCGGTAAAATCCTTACTTCAGCACTACCTCGGATAAGCTGTGTCCCATCGCTCGTGCGCCGTCTGTAGCACCACGTTCAAACTCACTTAACTCATGATTGCCGTTTTAGCAGCAGTAAACGATCTAACACTGTGCCAGACACTTGTTTTATATAGGCGTGGCCGACCGGAGCGCCGTATTCTGTTTGTTTACATATTTCTGTATTTGAATACGCGTTCCTATACCAGTTTTTTTGCTTAAATTGCAAAAACGGAGAAGTTGAAAGTTCTTAATTTCATTCTGACACTGCTGAGTGAAATTGAACGTACTATCACTTTGCTATATTCTTATCATTTCAACACTAACCTACAGAAATTTTCCTGGCAAATGCTGGTCATATTTATTCTATTCATTTATGACCCGCAATATACAACAGTACACAATCCGACTGCTCAAATAAACACAAAAGCATGGCCCTGAATTAGGAGAAATCGTAACAATAACCCATACATTTCATAAGTCACTTACCTTACAGAAACTCTTCATTACACGAACTACAGCGATACAGCAAGCATCAACACAGGCAGCTAAATAAAAGATTCTAACTGTAGGCTCTAACTACTAATAGGCATGTGGTTAGCAAATGAAAGATTGTGTCGCAGAGCAAACAATGCATTTAGCAAATTTTACCTTAATAATGTTACCTCTAGTTCATAAAACTATATAATTGTCCGTGTCATCCAGTTCCAAAAAATTATATAATCGTCAATTATTTTAAATCTCTTTGACGGACGCGTCCAGACCGTCCGCTCGCGCTAACACTTCAGACCTGTAACCTCTACCTCTGCTAACTATGAACTTCCTTCATCACTGCTGGCTGTTCACCTCCTAGAGCGAGTCCGACCAGCCACACAGAGTCTCTTACAGAGGGCGCACGGCGCTGTCAGAGTTATTAATGCAGTCTATCGTGCTGCCAACATACAGACACCTATACAGGCTACTTACATAGCCCCCCGCTGGTCTCAAAAAATTTTACAAAGTGTTTTGGGCAGTGGTCAAGACTAATTTTCTTAATTTTTTTAAAAATATTAACAATATCAAATAGCGCAGATGCACACAATTAGTAATTTACTGTTGATCACTTAGGCAAAATATTGTCCTCACAGTCCCTGAAGACAGCCTTAATCATTTTTCAGTAGAGTAGTCTATGACAGTTTTCTGCACAAAGTCTGAGCAGTAAAAGAAAATACACATGTAAGTAATGGACCTCTGTGGAGTCTTGAAGAAGTAGTTTTGTCCTCACAATGGAAATACATAGCTGGCTCCTGACATGAATATTGGTAATGGGCCACAACAGAGCAGACCCACAGCAGTAAATCGAAGTGTTGAAGAATATTGGTGGAATTCGTAGGTCAATAGAGAGCAGACCCACAGTATTCCTTGTAGAGATTGTTGCTGTAATGGGCCACTGAAGGTGGAGGCCCACTGTAATCTTTGTTGAAATGATGGTACTAGTGTGCCACCAAAGATGCAGACCCATGTAGTCCATGTATAAATTATGGTAGTGATGGGCCACCAAAGGTGCAGACACACTGTAGTCCTTGTAGAGATGCCCGTCAGCCTGCCATTGCGATTGTGCAGGAGCACAATCACAATTCAATAGTCTAGATGACAATATAACCAGTCCATGAACCACCACGTGTGCATTCAGTAATGTGTCTTCTTTTTTTGCCATATCCTTATAAACCAGCAATTTGGTTAGCCAGTTCCTTGCTGAATTATCAACACACGTGCAAGCACTAACACAGTTATTTAACTTCTGCCATTTTATACATGTACTATGACTAACAGACAAATGTGTGCAGTAAAATGAATCCCTACTATTTACCCAACTTGGAGAACTGGTGTCTATACAATTTCAGTTACACAGCATATAAATTCAATCACATATGTAAAGTAAACATTACAGTAAAGAACATGATAATAGAAATAACATTTGTAGTAACACAGACTTTACAAAAAGAATAGAAATAATCATATACATGAGTATGACAGGATCTACGACATAAGTTAATAAATGAAAAATGAGAATATCCTAAGAAACATGAACTTGACACATGAGCATTAAAAGAAAACATTACAGAATAAATAATATCTGAACATTTTTTCAAAGTAAAAAACATGTTATATTTGAGGATAACAGTGTTCCTCGTCATAGTGAATGCAGTTTAGCATTAGAAGGAAAAAAATTTCTACCAAATTTATCTTATCACGTAGACACACAGAGAAAGGAAGAATACAAACACACAGGGGTACACATAAACACATAGTGGAATAATACAAAGTGTAAGGACAGGGCCTGTTTTCAATGTGGCACTGCAGCACTTTGGTACTTCATTTCCAACCAAAACTTTGTTTTTTTTTCTCAGACATCTCCCTTTGTTCAACATTTGTTCCCAAAACATCCTATTTATCTGTATTTATACTTTTGTATCTTTCTTACCTAATCATTTGTTTCCAAGAAAATCCTACCTAGGAAAATTGTTCTTCCTCATTATACAATTCTCTTTGACCAAACCTTTTCCTTATAGCTTCTCATTGCATTTCTTCCCAACTCATCACAACTCATTTTATTATATAGCATACCTCTCTTAAACTAACTTATAGCTACTGAGCTCAGATATATGATCTACAAGGCAATGCAGCAGCAGAAAACAATTAACACAAACGACAATGACAAAAAATGCAAATTGGCAAAACAAGCTGCATTATATCTAAATTAGTAAAGAAAATGCAACATTACAACTAATATAAGGCAATATGCATCAAACAAGAAAAATAAATCAGTGGTAAAACTGGCTTATCAGAGTAATACAAAGTAAAATTCAGTAGTACAATGCCTGACAAATAGCAGTAGCAAATGTAATAACTTAGACCTAAATATGACAAAGCAAAAGCAGAAAAAATATTACAGTAAAGACAGCAATGCAGATAAGGGAAATGTCGATTCACATCTAAATGTCTATGTCACTTCCTAACGCCAGAGTGGTGCACCACAACAACATATTCCACCAAAAAATTACAAGTCCTTGAAAAGAAAATTATACATGCAATTCCTGTTACTTGTCCCATCTCCTTGTTATGCTTCTATTCTTTCCTCGTGCTCCTTGGCCAACAATGTGGATCACAGAATTGTTATTTAATAGATCTGTTGACAGAAAGTGTATACATTAGCATCTGTATTAAATTATATTTTGTAAACCCAATCCTGCAGGCCAACTAGAAACCAGATATCAAATAAAATAAGCAAATATGTACAAAGTAAAGAATGGAAACATCATTGAATAGCCATGTGGCATTTCATAAATCAGTAAAAATTCTCACAACTCTTGTAGAGAGATACTTATCATAATCAGGTGTGTAGACATAAGAATATTTCTCATCACTTCATAAGAATTTGTGTAAGTAGCACAAAGTACAAACTCAAAAGTGTAATCATATGTTTCCAAGTAATGGTGTGTGTTGTGTTTGTTGTGTTCAGCGAAGAAATGACAATAGCAATGTCAACAACCTCACTTTTCTACAGCTATGTGAGCGCTTACGGGAGTGTGGAGATCTTCAAAGTGACTAAAGCTTCACAAGTAAAGTTGAAAGTCCACACAACAATGGGTATATTTCAGTCTAGTGCGCAGCTGGGCGCAGCAGAGCATTATGTCAAGGTCACATACACTGTTTACCAACATATTTACGACAGCAGTTTCAGCTATAATGACAGTTTGATACTAATAAAAAGTTTCACAGGGTGAAAAATTACTGTGGAAGTGTGTAGAAACGAAATCTCTTCAGTAGTAGTGTCCAAAAATTTCCGTCAGCATTGTGGTACTCGTATTCACATACACTTTCCATAACTCTTAAAGCACGATTCTTGGTTTCCAACATTCTTTTCCACAAACCAGAGTTCGTAACCGCTACTCATTATTCAGATACATATATGGCGATGCTGCTTCAATATGTCATCATAATAAACACATAGCATAATCAAATTCCTCATATAGCATCATATTTTTGATCATAAATATATCTCCACATCATAGTAAACATCGTCGTCGTAATAAAGTCATCATAACACATCAATCAATTCTCAAAATCGTCGTTCAATAATTTCAAAATCTCTAAAAAAATGCTCTCTCACTCGTTTCAGTAGTGTCATTTGCTTAAGATTAACATCAATAATCATGATCCCATACAATATACATCACTCAAATATGTCATAGTATCACAATAATTCCGAAAATATATGAACAGTTCACAAAATGCAGATCAGTTACAATTTCATAGCCTTCTGTGTATCATAGTAGTTCAAAAATAATTCTAAAAGTGTTCCAGGTACAAAAGGTAACCACTGAAGTGCGTGTGATATGGCGCTAAACTATAGTTCTTGCTGTCATTGGCTAACGGTTAAAATGTCATTGGCTAACGGTTAAAATGTACCAAGTGTCATAGTTATTGTCGTTCATTAACAAAGTTCTCCCAAAATCAATCTACTTACATTGTCATATACAAAAGTAATGTGCTATGCCTATAGATGTCGTAGTCATTACGTGCATTGCCGTGACCTTGAACGTTCTGTACTGTAATGTACTGTTGTGTTACGAAAATAGCTGTCTGACTGTAGCCATATCACAGAAGGAATTACCAAAACATGTCCTACTTTCCAACATAAGGTAGAAAAACTGTGCAGACAAAAAACGGATACAGCGTAAAAGCCTCATAAGTAGTGTCGTAATACAATCATGCAGCTGTTACACAAACCAAATACTGTGTCATCGTGACTTCTCAGAAAGTTCTATAAACAAAACTGTTTTTTGAAGTAAACCAAAATGCTGCAGTAAAACCTCACTAGCAGTATATGTTCCACGAATGTGAGTATTACTGTTCTGACGTAATCGTGCAAATAACATGCAAAAATGTCCACACAGGAAGACTGTGTCGTCTCTTCCCCATAAAGTGGACTCATAAAAATACTGTCTCAATGAGTTCCATAGGTTCTTGATTAGATAGTTGACTTCAAAACATCGCTGCATGTTAATAGTTTCTAAGTGTGATAAAGCGTAATAGTAAAGTGAAGTGAAATATTTTATAGCAATGACTAAGTCACAAAGCAAACTGTGTCTCAATAAACGGTTTTACACGAGAAATGTGATGTAACATTTTGTTAATTTTTTTTGATGACCAATTAGGACGAAAACAGTAAGAAAATTGATAAAACCAGGCCAGTGGATATGTATTTTTACTAGAGTTCTGAATGTTCTGAATCTACGATTAGTGATGAAGAGCTTATAGTCAAAGTCATCGTGTCGCCGAGTTGCAAATCTGTCATACTTGCGTCGTGTTGCCGGTTCCTTCCCAAGGCTCGCTGCACCTTGCCGACTCCTTTCAAGATCTCCGAAATATCGTATATTATTGCCATGTGACTTTTTTGACATAATCGTATCTACTGTTTCCTTGAGGTTTTCCTGATTTTTTTTACATGTTGCGTGACCGTATCGGTAGATACAACTGAGTCCATTTTAGCCTGCAACGTGTCGTGATTTTCGTGAAAAATAATCTGCAGTTCTTTTATGTCAGGTTCATGTTTTTTAATGTGTCTTAATGTAGCTAAAAGATAGGCTGAAAATGTTCACAAATTTGTGTTTTTACATCTTCAGAAACTTTTTGATATTTCGATTCGATTCTTGCTTCTTCAAGTTGCTGTTCAATTGTGTTAAATTTTTTGAGCCGTTGCAGTATTCGTTCCTGATTTTGTACCACTGTGTCTAACTTTTGCAGCTTTTGGTCTATTTGTTGCATTAATTCCAATAACAATGTATTAGTGACTGAAAAATGTTCCTTTGTGCTTTTCGCCACTGCATTTGTACATGCAATATTCATATTTTGAAAAGCAGAGAATGAGTCTTGACTTAATTGAAAAAAGGGCGATGATCCTAAACCTGAATCTACGGTTTAATAATTTTTCAGAATGTGGGGCCACAGTCATAATATTTTTCTTTAAAGTCAGTACCGCCATTAGTACCGCCATTGTCGTATATAAAATACACTATTAGACAATGTGTCTAATAGTATATTTAAAATGCGACAGTATGCCATCTTAGACACTGTATAACGCTTAAAACACTTGATAATGGTACTTTGAATCCGAAATCATGATCATGTAAATGTAGCACTGCAAATAAAAAACAGTCTAATGGCGGTACTGACTTTAAGGGAAAAACAATGAACCTACGCTATTTGTAAAATTTTGTTCTGTTATTTCGCATTCCTGAGGCGAACAGTTACCGACCGATCGATCGACAGTAGTTCCTTGTTGACTGATTGTTTCACTGTCTACACCGTTATTTACTGCTTGGTCCAAGTCCCTATGCACAGATACCAAATTACTCTCGTAAACATTTGTCAGTTCGTTACTAGGTGGTGCTAACAAGCTGCGCGCGTCTTCACCTGATTTGTCAATTTGCTTTACAGCCTAATGTTACGTTTATCACACGCCATAATCACCACAGAATTATAACACACAAAAACAATATGAAAGGCAAAAATGAGAAGACATACTAAAATGACACTGAAACTAAATACCTATTTAGTTGGAAAACCACTGCAAGATATTTAGTGGAAATCTACGTGCATGCCGCAACTGTTTCGCTCATTACAAACAATTACGCGCTAGCAGTAAACATTATCTAATTTCTAATCATGCACTAGTTATTCAAACTACAAGAAAAATCTGAAGATTCCGGTGAGGTATTCTCGGCGAAGGGTTGGCAGGTGAATCTTATTTATTAAATTTGTACCTGAGCTGAAATAACTAGGATGGGGAAACTTCTAAGTTTAATTCTGAAACTGCTGAGTGAAACTGACTAAGGAAAAAACAAAGAACCTACGCTATTTGTAAGATTTTGTTCTGTTATTTCACATTCCTGAGGCGAACAGTTACCGACTGATCGATCGACAATAGTTCCTTGTTGACTGATTGTTTCACTGTCTACACCGTTATTTACTGCTTGGTCCAAGTCCCTATGCACAGTTACCAAATTACTCTCGTAAACATTTGTCAGTTCGTTACTAGGTGGTGCCAACAAGCTGTGCTCGTCTTCACCTCATTTGTCAATTTGCTTTGCAGCCTAATGTTACGTTTATCACACGCCATAATCACCACAGAATTATAACACACAAAAACAATATGAAAGGCAAAAATGAGAAGACACACTAAAATGACACTGAAAATAAATATCTATTTAGTTGGAAAACCGACTGCACGATACTTAGTGGAAATCTACGTGCATGCCGCAACTGTTTCGCTCACTACAAACAATTACGCGCTAGCAGTAAACATTATCTAATTTCTAATCATGCACTAGTTATTCAAACTACAAGAAAAATCTGAAGATTCCAGTGAGGTATTCTCGGCGAAGGGTTGGCAGGTGAATCTTCTTTATTAAATTTGTACTTTAGCTGAAATAATTAGGATGGGGAAACTTCTAAGTTTAATTCTGAAACTGCTGAGTGAAACTGACGTACTGACACTTTGCTTGTCTTTATCTTTTCATATCAGACCTACAAAATTAATCATGACAAATACAGATCAAACGATATCTGACTGCTCAAATAATTAACACCAAAGAACAGCCCTGAATTACGATGAAATCCTAACAATAACCCACACATTACATAAGTCACTTACATCACAGAAAATCTACATTACACGAACTACAGTCATACAGCAAGCACTAACACAGCCCGTTAAATAAAAGATTCTAACAACTGTAGGCTCTAACTACTAATAGACATGTGGTTAGCAAATGAAACATTTTGTTGGAGAGCAAACAATGCATTTAGCAAGTTTTACCTTAATAAGGTGACACCCAATTCAAAAAATTATATATTCGTCCGTGACATCCATTTCAAAAAATTGTATAGTCGTTATTAATTTTAAATCTGTATGACGTACACGTCCAGAGCGTCCGCTGTCGGTAAGACTTCAGACTTCTAACCTCGATCTCTGCCAACTTTAAACTTCCAGCCTCCGTCAATGCTGGTTATTCACCCCCAACAGCGAGTCCGACCAGCCACACAGAGTCTCTTACAGAGTGCGCACAGCGCTGTCAGATTTATTAATGCAGTCTATCGTGCTGCCAACATACAGACAAATAAACAGGCAACTTACACCATTTCCCTCAGCACTTCTGTGTATTTCCAAAGGTGTCCAAAATTAAAACAACAAACTTAAATTTGGCATGGTTGTGTCCATTTTGCCACAAAATGGAATAAACAGGTGATAGTGAAGTACAAACAATCTAAAGAATACAGAACGTATTAAACTGCATGATGCATAACGTTAGACAAATATTTTCTTCGTTTTTTTCCAACTTAACGGATTTTCACAGACATTCTGACATCTTGTTACTGTGCTCAGAATGTGATGTGACCACCTCTGACATCAGTATACACTACTTGCCATTAAAATTGCTGCACCAAGAAGAAATGCAGGTGATAAACGGGTATTCACTGGACAAATATATTACACTAGAACTGACATGTGATGACATTTTCAGCCAATTTGTGTGCATAGATCCTGAGAAATCAGTACCCAGAACAACCACCTCTGCCCGTAATAGCGGCCTTGATACGCTTGGGCATTGAGTCAATCAGAGCTTGGATGGCCTGTACAGGTACAGCTGCCTACGCAGCTTCATCACGATACACTTTTCATCAAGAGTAGTGACTGGCGTATTGTGACGAGCCAGTTGCTCGGCCACCATTGATCAGACGTTTTCAATTGAAGAGAGATCTGGAGAATGTGCTGGCCAGGGCACCAGTTGAACATATTCTGTATCCAGAAAGACCCGTACAGGACCTGCAACATGCGGTCGTGCATTATCCTGCTGAAATGTAGGGTTTCGCAGGGATTGAATGAAGGGTAGAGCCACGGGTCGTAACACATCTGAAATTTAACGTCCACTGTCAAAAGTACCGTCAATGCGAACAAGAGGTGACCGAGACGTGTAACAAATGGCACCCCATACCATCACGCCGGGTGATACACCAGTAAGACGATGACGAATAAACGCTTCCAATGTGCGTTCACCGCGATGTCGCTAAACACGTGTGCGACCATCATGATGCTCTAAACAGAACCTGGATTCATCCGAAAAAATGACGTTTTGCCATTCGTGCACCCAGGTTCGTCGTTGAGTACACCATCACAGGCGCTCCTGACTGTGATGGAGTGTCAAGCGTAACAGCAGCCATGGTCTCCGAGCTGATAGTCCATGCTGCTGCAAACGTCGTCGAACTGTTCTTGCAGACGGTTGTTGTCTTGCAAACGTCCCCATCTGTTGACTGAGGGATCGAGACGTGGCTGCACGATCCGTTACAGCTGCGTTCCGTATTACCCTCCTGAACCCACCGATTCCATATTCTGCTAACAGTCACTGGATCTCGACCAACGCCAGCAGCAGTGTCGCGATACGATAAACCGCAATCGTGATAGGCTACAATCCGTCGGAAACGTGATGGTACGCATTTCTCCTTCTTACTCGAGGCATCACAACAACGTTTCACCAGGCAACGCGGGTCAATTGCTGTTTGTGTATGCGAAATCGGCTGGAAACTTTCCTCATGTCAGCGCGTTATAAGTGTCGCCACCGGCGCCAACCTTGTGTGAATGCTCTGTAAAGATAATCATTTGCTTATCGCAGCATCGTCTTCCTGTCGGTTAAATTTCGCATCTGCAGCACGTCATCTACTTGGTGTAGCAATTTTAATGGCCAGTAGTGTAGGCGTGACAGCAATGGGACATGCTGTCATCAATCTTGTGTTGAGGTTATATCGCTCATTCACCATTCAGAGCAGCTCGCAAGTCTTGGCTGGTGTTTGGTGGATGTTGACGTGATGCAATTCGCCTCACTAGTGCATCCCAGACATGCTCTACGGGATTCATATCGGGAGAGCGAACAGGCCACACCATGCATGCAGTATCTTCCATTTCAGAAGAAACATCTGCCACCCTTGCACTACGAGGTCTAGCATTATCGTCCATCAATACGGGGTCTGGACCACCAGCACTTCGCAACAGCCCTGCAAAAGATTCCAAGATCTCCTCACGGTACTTGTCCCATAGAATTTCATGAAGAGGTGAAACTTCCTGCCAGATTAAAACTGTGTGCCGGACCGAGACTCGAACTCGGGACCTTTGCCTTTCGCCGGCAAGTGCTCTACGAGGTACTGGCAGAAGTAAAGCTGTGAGGACGGGCTGTGAGTCGTGCTTGAGTAGCTCAGATGGCAGTCTGCCGCCGGCAGTGCTGCGAGGCGGTCACGCGCCAGAGCGCTGCGGGCGAGGAGCTCACGGTGTGTTTGTGTTTACTTCGGCCGCTGTAAGTGCCGTTTTCCCTTCTAGACCACCATGGCACACAACTGTCGGAAGAAGACATTACGTTTTCAACTTTTGTTCCGACTTCGCCCGACCCAAGGCCCTGGAGGTAGAACGATTTATACGCGATGAAGTTAAAATACCACCAACGGATCTAATTGGTATCCACTTGTCCATAGTTAGCAGTACCGTCTACGTCAAAATGATCAACGATGCGGCGTGCGACAAGGTGCTTCAAGAGGCAAAACGTGGACTGCGCTTCTGTCATTCCGACGACAACGTCGGACCCGTTACCGTCGATCACGCAGGTCTCGGCACACGAATGATAAGGAGCTTCGAACAGCTGTTCGAACTACCTGCAGACGTCGTCATCGAGACGCTCCGTCCCTATGGCAACGTTCTGGAACATGTTGCCGAACGATGGGTCCAATTTCAAACCTATCCCGTTTTAAACGGTGTTAGACAGGTCCGCATCGAGTTACAGCAACACGTGCCTTCCTATCTACGTATTGGAGGCTGCCGTGCCATTATAATGTACGACGGCCAACCTCGGACCTGTTCCGGTTGCGGGAAAGAAGGTCACCTACGGTCTGAATGCATTCAACGACGTGTCGCGCAGCTCCCGTTGTCGGAAGCGTCCGTCACACCCACGATGACCGCCCTACCGCTCACTTACGCAGCGCCTGTTGCCACGTCTACAGTTTCGTCCAGTCCGTCGCCCGGTCCTTCCGATCGGCACCTCCCATCGTCCCAGTCACCTACGGACGGTGCAGACGTCCCACCTGACAACCTTGCCGCCGAACAGGCTCCCGCACCGGACGCTGAGGAGAACAGTACTTCTTCACAACATCTGTTTGACAATTTCATTGTTGCCACCGACGCCTTCGAACCAGGACGACGCTCCTCCTTGCCGTCGTCCGACATTGAGGAACACGTGCGCAAACAACGCTCGCCACGTAGGCGCAAACGCCGTCGCCGTTCACCCACGGGCTCTCAAAGCGCCGCCACCCGCGACGACGAAGAGGACACCCAACCAGCCGACATTTCCACGCAGAGGTCGGCGGACAACTTCCACGATGAACAAGACGTTTCGCAGGACGGGACCACTATGGAGGTCGCCACCCACAATGTAACGATCGGTGTGCCGGTTGAGACGCCTGTCTCCCCGCCGACAACTCCAGATCTCTCTAACCACGAAGCAATTCCCATGGACATTGGACAGACCCACGGAACAGGAGCATGGTACGACGACATTGAGGAAGATACGCCCCCTCCTCCGGATGAGTTGCCTCCGCCGGACAAGGCTGCCTGTTAACATCAAAGCGAGGCATTGCAGCTGATGGGACGGAACTTCCTGTCGGTGCCCTCCTCATACTTCCCTTGGTGATGGTAGATGCGCGCCCACCACTACTGAAACAAACGTACCGGTTTGCCACATTGAACATCAACATGATCGGCACTACACCCAAGCTGCAGCTCCTATGTGACATGCTTCGGGCCTCTGACGTCGACGTCGCCCTTCTTCAGGAAGTACGCGTTGCCACACTACCACCAGTCTACGGCTACGACTCATACACGTCCACATGTGATCAATCAGGGCGTGGAGTGGCTTTCTACATACGCGAAGGAATCCCACTCAAGGACACGACAATCCTTCCCTGTGTAAGAGGCATGGCTGTTACCATCTTCGACACGCGCGTCATCAATATCTACGCTCCGTCTGGCTCCACAAACCGTCGGCAGCGGTCCACTTTCTTCGCACATGACGTGGCGCCCCTGTTTTCTGGACGCTATGATCGCCTTATCATGGGAGGCGATTTCAACTGTGTCCTCCATTCGCAGGACCAAGTGCCTGGTTATTCGCCATGCCCGGCGCTGCTCACCTTAATCGAAGATTTTCATCTAGTGGACGTTTGGGAGAAAATTCAAGGCAATACCCCCGGTTTTACCCATTATACAGCACATTCTGCGAGCAGACTGGACCGGTTTTATGTCTCTGCCCACCTTGCAATGAAGTCGCCCCTTGCATTTTCGGACCACTGCGCCATCATTTGCTCCCTGGCTCTGCCACCTCAGTCAGTATGGCGCAGCAGAGGTTACTGGAAGCTTAATACCTCCTTAATGATCCACACTGCCGACAATGTATTGCCACTACATGGGCGTTTTGCGAAAGACGCCTTCCGCAGTACACATCCACGTTCCATTGGTGGCTCAGATGTGCCAAACCTGCGATCAGAAAGGTCTTCATGCAATGTGGCTGGGAAGCAGCAGCATGGCATCGAGACACCACAAATTTTCACTATGCCGTCCTCCGTGAGCTCGATGCGCTCCCTCCATCACCTGATACCCATAGGGAACGACAACGTACTAAAGCTCGTCTCCTCTCTCTCTCTTCAACGTGCACGACTGCATGGTGTCGTGGTGCGTTCCCGACGACAAGACCCCCTCCACGACAAAACGCCATCCACAATCCATGCCGCATCCGACCACAGTCGTCGACGTCGACTTTTCGTCCCCAACATCACGACCTCCGATGGTGTTCACCACACAACACAGGCGGCAGTGGTGTCTGCCTTTGCTGAACATTATCGCCAATTTTATGATGATGAACCGATGGCGACGCCCATTCCTGATGATCTCAATCCTTCCCCTGATTGGACCCTCACCGTAGCGGAGTCAACGTCCATGACGTCTGCAATCACCGCAGAAGAGGTGGTAGATGCGATCAACAAAGGGGCCAAGAACAAATCACCCGGACCAGATGCTCTCCCAGTGGAGTTTTACCAGGCGTTCACCACGTTAACGCTTCCTCGCTGGACGGAAATGATTCAGGAACTCTGTACTCCGTCCTTCCCAATTCCACCTGAATTCGCTCCCTCCATCACCTGATACCCATAGGGAACGACAACGTACTAAAGCTCGTCTCCTCTCTCTCTCTTCAACGTGCACGACTGCATGGTGTCGTGGTGCGTTCCCGACGACAAGACCCCCTCCACGACAAAACGCCATCCACAATCCATGCCGCATCCGACCACAGTCGTCGACGTCGACTTTTCGTCCCCAACATCACGACCTCCGATGGTGTTCACCACACAACACAGGCGGCAGTGGTGTCTGCCTTTGCTGAACATTATCGCCAATTTTATGATGATGAACCGATGGCGACGCCCATTCCTGATGATCTCAATCCTTCCCCTGATTGGACCCTCACCGTAGCGGAGTCAACGTCCATGACGTCTGCAATCACCGCAGAAGAGGTGGTAGATGCGATCAACAAAGGGGCCAAGAACAAATCACCCGGACCAGATGCTCTCCCAGTGGAGTTTTACCAGGCGTTCACCACGTTAACGCTTCCTCGCTGGACGGAAATGATTCAGGAACTCTGTACTCCGTCCTTCCCAATTCCACCTGAATTCGTCACTGGCATTCTTCTACCTGTGCCTAAACCGAAGGGAGGGTCTCATGTCTCTGCATATCGCCCCCTTACACTACTGAATGCAGACTATAAAATCTATGCAGCGCGCATACGCACTGTCTTACCTACGGTCCTTTCACCTGATCAGACTGCACGTGGTTGTGGGGCCACATTACAAACAGCCCTAGGAGAATGCCGTGACCTCATAGCACTGGCGTCGGTTTGTCGCCTTCGTGCAGCACTGATATCCGTCGATTTCACGTGTGCCTTTGATCGTGTTCGACACCCATTCCTCCTCATGGTGGCGACACGTATGGGGTTCCCATTGCCTTTTGTCGATGCCATTCGCCGGTTACTACTTCCCGCGGTCTCGATGGTACAAGTCAATGGGAGGCTTGTAGGACCGATTCCTATACGCCGCTCTGTGCGTCAAGGATGCCCTATGTCTACTTTACTATATGCCATTGCACTTTAGCCCCTCATCACTGGACTTGCCTATAGACTGCAGGGCCTCACTTTGCGTGACTAAACCTTTCACTGTAGGGCTTATGCGGACGATCTCCCCTTTCTCACCTGCTCCTCCACGGAACTCAATGACGCCATCCAATGGGTCCACCAGTATGGACGTCTTTCTGGTAGGATTCTTAATGTCCGTAAATCGACTATGATGCACATTGGGCGCGGCCTCCCGGCTATGGTGCCGACCCCCCTCCCAGTCAGTGCCACCCTTCGTTACTTGGGTATCGAATTTACGAGCTCCACACAACGCACAGTGGCCCTGGCTTACCGGCGGCTTTTGCAGTCGATTCGGCACCATGTCCGCGGTCAAGTGCACCGTAACTTAAACCAACTCCAACGTGTGTCCTATGTCAACATGTATGTCGCCCCTAAACTGGTACACGTCGCCCAGATCCTCCCAATGCCGTTACACCTTGGCCGCCGCATCCAATCAGCCTTTGGATATTTCGTGTCAGCAGGGGCACTTTTCAAAGTCCGCTACAACACTCTAACACTGCCTCCTGCAAAAGGTGGCCTCGGACTCGTCAACGTGCGGGCACGATCTTCTGCACTCTTTGTCCACACTCTTTTGCGGCACTGGCAGGGGCCAGTCCCGTCCTTAACACGCAGTCTCTTAGATATCCTCCGACCAGCCTCTCTCGATCCACCGATCAATGTGGCACCTATTTCTCCATTATTGTACCACGTCACCAATTGTTTCGTAGAACACAGCTACGTTCGGGCCCATATTCCAGTCACCCGTCCTCCCTGTACAAAAGATTATTATCGTTTGTTTATGCTGTCCAACCTTTGCGACCCCATGGTGCTACAGCATCCTGACGTTAACTGGTGCACGGTTTGGGGGTGTGTGCACGAACCCTTTTTACCGTCGTCTGTGTATGCACTCTGGTATGTTTTAGTCTATGGAAAATTCCCGACTAATAGTCGACTTTATCGCATAGCACTGGCCACCTCCCCACTCTGCCCTGACTGTCAGTTCGAAGACACCGACGAGCACCGTCTTACGTGCCTCCTGAAACAAAATATATGGCTCCTCATCCAAGGAATCGTGGGCTTTTACCTCCGTGCCCCGCCAACGACGGTAACCCCGGATTTCCTGTTGTTGCCCCAAACATTTCACTACCCTCTTGCTAAGCACCATACCCTAATCTGGTTTCGAGGACAGGCTTTAGAATACCTCTTTCAGAGTGGTCCGCGTACAGTCCTTGACTTCTGGTACAAAGCTGTGACCGCGCATAGCACCCTCACCTGAAAAACATCTTACCGACAAACTTTTGCCGGTTATCTCCGCAGCGTCTTCCTTGACCCCCCTCAAAGTTTGGGTGTACCATGCCTACCTGTCACATGATGCAACACCCTTATCCACGTTCTCATGCATCGACCAAAAACAAAAACAAATTTAAAAAAAAGGAAGAAGACAGAATATGTTATATTTTGTTGTATTTAATGTTTTTCTTTTTAATAATTTTTTTGTTTAACTAACAGTCATTTGTACATGTTTAAATGGTACCTTGAAGAACTCTTGCATAGTGAATATCATCATCATCATCATCATCTTGGACAGTTTCCAGCCACTGGCTGGGTCTGTCGGGAACACAAGCCTCTCCATCGTGTTCTGTCTTTCCACCATTCCCCCTCTTCCACCTTCGTCCAGTTCTCTCCTCTTCTCATCACACATTCCTTCACTCCCTTCACCCATCTATCTCTTGGTCTTCCTCTGGGCCTCTTCCCCTCCAGTTGCAGATCAAACAGTGAATATATATGTACTTTTAGTTTGTTCAATACAAATTATTAAAAAAAAGAACAAAAAAAGGAAAACAGGGTATGTTATATTTTGTTGTATTTAATGTTATTCTAATAATTTGTTTACCTAACACTCTTTTGTATATGTTTAACTGGTACCTTGAAGAACTTTTTCTTTGTGTATATATATATATATATATGTACTCTCCGTTTGTTCAATAAAGATAAAAAAAAGATGGGTAGAGCGTATGCAAAAAAAAAAAAAAAAAGATGGTAGGGCACTTGCCTTCGAAAGGCAAAGATACCGAGTTCGAGTCTCGGTCAGGCACACAATTTTAATCTGCCGGGAAGTTTCATATCAGCGCACACTCCGCTACAGGGTGAAAATCTCATTCATGTAGAGGTGTTCGAGAGATCAACTTAATCCCTGCCCACAGCATTAGTGATCCTCGTCGATATCGGTCTCTATGCACAATTTTTGGGTCCCGAAATCGCGTTACAGATACGAATCCGTCTAGAATTACACTCCAGACCAAATCGGAAATTATCTGTGAAAAGAACATTGGTCTACCGTTCTACTGTCCAGGCGGCAAGTTGATTACACTAGACGTTCCCTTCTGTGAAGACACGCCAGAGGAACACAGACACCAGGTCTTCAACAATAAAGGTTATTCTGCTGAAGAAATCTGTATATCATTTGCCTCTATGCAACACATCTAGGGGATGCTGCGAAGTCAGATACCAGTTGCAGTTTAGCACTAAGGCGCTGCCGTTGTGCCCTTAAAGCCAAATAACGGTCCACTCTTTCTGATGACAGACGTGGTCGGCCCAGTTCTGGTGTCAGGGATACACTTTCGCTCTTTACAAACTGTCGCCTCATACGAGAAATAACAGAACGTTTCGCTAGCAACTATTCTGCTTCTATTCTTCCCATGACCCTCCACAGTAGAGAGTCTGTAGGCGATAGTGGATGTGGGAATACCCTGCAATCACTACCAAACTTCATAGGTGCCCCGAAGTCATTACTGGCGTGATTGTCCGATGATCTAAATACCACCTTCCTTTCAACACGATGGTAACATCTGTTGACCGTTTGTACGATTAGATTGTGGGTTAGACACAGGACAGGGAAACAGCAATTTGTTGCTTTAATTTTGGGCAACGTGTTTTCTTCACGTTTCCTTTATCCCTGACAGTTTCCTTACGTCTTTTAACTAAAGTATACTTTAGCAAATTCCATTTCCTTGCATATGTCAAATTACCTGACTGATGGGTCGTGAGATTTTCTTGAACTTGATTCCTAAAAATTTCGATTTCAGCCTTTCTTCTAATCTTCTTGCTTTTGGAGGTGTTCCTTTACATACCCACAGTTTAATTCTCAGCTCTGGTCACAGAAGTCAGTCAACCAATAGTCAATCTGATTATGGCGTACTCCACCTAGCGATGTCCAGATGTAAAGCATTCGTGGATGGTGTTGGAAACAAGTGTTGGTTATAATAACCTTATTTTTGTTACACCACAGAATCAGTCGATCACCATGATCATTTATTTTCTCTTAATCATGACAATCAAGTGCTTTATTTGATGTTCCCCACTTCCCTACCTAAGCATTAAAATCTTCTGGCACTACGTTACTCATTTTTGTGCTACGCAACGCATGCAGTTGGAAGGAGACTTATAATATCTTCTAAGTCTTCATCACCAGCTGTTGAAGTTGGTCCATATGGATGTATTACACTTAGATTGCAACCTCTAGTATTGATTTTACTAGTAATATTCGACCACTGACAAGCTTCTATTCAATCACTGCTGCATTCCATGCCTTTTGTACTAACAAAGCAGCACCCCTGATGGAGTTACCTGATCTACCAGAAAATATAGTGTATTGCCATTAACTTTTCTGAAGTGGACAGTGCTATTCCTGAGAATCTCTGTAATCCTAACATCCCTATTTTAGTTTGCAGGTGTTCCCTTTTCACAATCTGTAATTTTTCA